>NW_028123976.1:607080-1214160 GCF_965194805.1 Balaenoptera borealis | reverse complement strand
ACATATTGGGTTTATGGAACGGTATCTGAGCTAATTTGAAACCCTTGTTTTATGTATCACCCCACCTCACCTTTCCCGTTAAGCAGCCATAGTGTGTTTTCTGCATGTGTGACTCTGTTCTGTTTTGTAATTCAGTTCAAGTGTAACGGTTTTTACATTCCCTCTATAAGTGATACCTTATGAGAAGTGTCCTTTTCTGTGTGACTTATTTCACTTAGAATCGTCGTACCTAAATCCACTCATCATGCTGCTACTAGCCTTATGACATTGATTTCATGGCTGAGTGATATTCCATTGTACATAAGGACCACAACTTCTTTATCCATTTTTCTCTTTCCTGGGAAATTGAAGGTGGAATGAAGTGGAGGTCCTTGTCAACAGAGCAGTCCTAAACTTTGGGGTGCTTGTGTCTTGTTGAATTTTAATTTTCCCAATTTATACCCCCATGAGTGGAAGTGCCCTATGCTCTCTAAGCTTTGCTTTTCAGACGTTTCAGGACTCACCATACACTTCTCCTGAGTGGCTGTTGACAATTTACATCCCGCCCATCAGTGTAGCAAGGCTCCCATTTCTCCATGGCCTGTCCTGCATTTCTGGTTTTGAGACTTTTTTCAGCATGGCCCTTTTGACCGATGGGAAGCGAGACATCTTTGTAGCACTGATTTGCCTTTCCAGGTTGCTTGGTTGGCCAAAAAGGGCGTATGCGTTTTTTCCTGAATATATTCAGGAAAAAACGCATACGCCCTTTTTGGCCAAGGGCATCATTGTCAACGTTTTGCCGCTTTTCATGTGCTTTAAAGGCGATTCGAATCTACCTCCTGAAATCTGTTTCCTGCAATTCTGCCTTGATTTCAAATCCTCTTCTTTGCCTTCCCTCAATATATTTGTGGACGAGAGTTATCATTTATAACTCTGCAGGTTTGTGAATTGCAGTGCCCTGAACCTCCATTTTACAACTCGCGTTTTTGAGAGATGGCCGCCAAAGCGCAGGATGGCTTCAGGCCCTGTTCTTGTTCCGGGGGGCAGGCTGAGCCTGTGGTTAATTCTTCTTCCTGATGGGAAAATAGAGTGACCTGTGCCTGTCCCAACACCAAGAGCTAGTCTCTCATTGGTTCCACGTCTTCCCGTTCATCCTCAGGACAAATTGCAACCTGTATGGACCAGGAAGTTAAAGGTGATGATGCTCCAAGGAGGGAGATTGCTAGTAAACTGGCTGGAATGGCGAACCCGAGCACAAGGAGATGAGAAATGAGGTGCGTTTTAGAAACCTTTCCCCATCACACGGTGTACCATCTTCTGGGTTTCTCATGCATGTTTTCGATGTAGGAAGATGCCCTTGAACCTGGAGATTTGGGACCCATGCGATGGGTACCACGCAGTATTACTTTAAAGGGGCTGCGTTTGCTCACCCAACCTCACCAAACCTCTCAGCCGCAACAGTGTCCACCCTTATGTCTCATCCAGCTGTGGGTCTAGATATGGTCAATCCAGGTTGCATCACAGCCCCTGAACGCATTGTGTAAGAATTTCGCTCTCTTTCACTGTCTTTGTTTCATGGGTTTTTCAAAGTAATTTATTTTTATAATGGGGTTTAGCTGCTTTTCACTGCTGTGTTTATGCCGCTTTACACCCACTTGACACACTAACAGAGAGATATCAATACATAGCTTTTAAGATTATTACTAGTCAGATATATTCTTGTGCGGTGAATAGGGCGTGTTGAGTCCAGTTCTCTGAGCAAGGAGTAGGTCTTGTCTATTACATATTGGGTTTATGGAACGGTATCTGAGCTAATTTGAAACCCTTGTTTTATGTATCACCCCACCTCACCTTTCCCGTTAAGCAGCCATAGTGTGTTTTCTGCATGTGTGACTCTGTTCTGTTTTGTAATTCAGTTCAAGTGTAACGGTTTTTACATTCCCTCTATAAGTGATACCTTATGAGAAGTGTCGTTTTCTGTGTGACTTATTTCACTTAGAATCGTCGTACCTAAATCCACTCATCATGCTGCTACTAGCATTATGACATTGATTTCATGGCTGAGTGATATTCCATTGTACATAAGGACCACAACTTCTTTATCCATTTTTCTCTTTCCTGGGATATTGAAGGTGGAATGAAGTGGAGGTCCTTGTCAACAGAGCAGTCCTAAACTTTGGGGTGCTTGTGTCTTGCTGAATTTTAATTTTCCCAATTTATACCCCCATGAGTGGAAGTGCCCTATGCTCTCTAAGCTTTGCTTTTCAGACGTTTCAGGACTCACCGTACACTTCTCCTGAGTGGCTGTTGACAATTTACATCCCGCCCATCAGTGTAGCAAGGCTCCCATTTCTCCATGGCCTGTCCTGCATTTCTGGTTTTGAGACTATTTTCAGCATGGCCCTTTTGACCGATGGGAAGCGAGACATCTTTGTAGCGCTGATTTGCCTTTCCAGGTTGCTTGGTTGGCCAAAAAGGGCGTATGCGTTTTTTCCTGAATATATTCAGGAAAAAACGCATACGCCCTTTTTGGCCAAGGGCATCATTGTCAACGTTTTGCCGCTTTTCATGTGCTTTAAAGGCGATTCGAATCTACCTCCTGAAATCTGTTTCCTGCAATTCTGCCTTGATTTCAAATCCTCTTCTTTGCCTTCCCTCAATATATTTGTGGACGAGAGTTATCATTTATAACTCTGCAGGTTTGTGAATTGCAGTGCCCTGAACCTCCATTTTGCAACTCGCTTTTTAGGGAGCTGGCCGCAAAAGCGCAGGATGGCTTCAGGCCCTGTTCTGGTTCCGGGGGGCAGGCTGAGCCTGTGGTTAATTCTTCTTCCTGATGGGAAAATAGAGTGACCTGTGCCTGTCCCAACACCAAGAGCTAGTCTCTCATTGGTTCCACGTCTTCCCGTTCACCCTCAGGACAAATTGCAACCTGTACGGAGCAGGAGGTTAAAGGTGCTGATGCTCCAAGGAGGGAGATTGCTAGTAAAGTGGCTGGAATGGCGAACCCGGGCACAAGCAGATGAGAAATGAGGTGCGTTTTAGAAACCTTTCCCCATCACACGGTGTACCATCTTCTGGGTTTCTCATGCATGTTTTCGATGTAGGAAGATGCCCTTGAACCTGGAGATTTGGGACCCATGCGATGGGTACCACGCAGTATTACTTTAAAGGGTCTGCGTTTGCTCACCCAACCTCACCAAACCTCTCAGCCGCAACAGTGTCCACCCTTATGTCTCATCCAGCTGTGGGTCTAGATATGGTCAATCCAGGTTGCATCACAGCCCCTGAACGCATTGTGTAAGAATTTCTCTCTCTTTCACTGTCTTTGTTTCATGGGTTTTTCAAAGTAATTTATTTTTATAATGGGGTTTAGCTGCTTTTCACTGCTGTGTTTATGCCGCTTTTTACCCACTTGACACACTAACAGAGAGATATCAATACATAGCTTTTAAGATTATTACAAGTCAGATATATTCTTGTGCGGTGAATAGGGCGTGTTGAGTCCAGTTCTCTGAGCAAGGAGTAGGTCTTGTCTATTACATATTGGGTTTATGGAACGGTATCTGAGCTAATTTGAAACCCTTGTTTTATGTATCACCCCACCTCACCTTTCCCGTTAAGCAGCCATAGTGTGTTTTCTGCATGTGTGACTCTGTTCTGTTTTGTAATTCAGTTCAAGTGTAACGGTTTTTACATTCCCTCTATAAGTGATACCTTATGAGAAGTGTCCTTTTCTGTGTGACTTATTTCACTTAGTGTCGTCGTACCTAAATCCACTCATCATGCTGCTACTAGCCTTATGACATTGATTTCACGGCTAAGTGATATTCCATTGTACATAAGGACCACAACTTCTTTATCCATTTTTCTCTTTCCTGGGATATTGAAGGTGGAATGAAGTGGAGGTCCTTGTCAACAGAGCAACCCTAAACTTTGGGGTGCTTGTGTCTTGCTGATTTTTAATTTTCCCAATTTATAACCCCATGAGTGGAAGTGCCCTATGCTCTCTAAGCTTTGTTTTTTAGATGTTTCAGGACTCACCGTACGCTTCTCCAGAGTGGCTGTTGGCAATTTACATCCCGCCCATCAGTGTAGCAAGGCTCCCATTTCTCCATGGCCTGTCCTGCATTTCTGGTTTTGACACTTTTTTCAGCATGGCCTTTTTAACCGATGGGAAGCGAGACATCTTTGTAGCGCTGATTTGCCTTTCCAGGTTGCTTGGTTGGCCAAAAAGGGCGTATGCGTTTTTTCCTGAATATATTCAGGAAAAAACGCATACGGCCTTTTTGGCCAAGGGCATCATTGTCAACGTTTTGCCGCTTTTCATGTGCTTTAAAGGCGATTCGAATCTACCTCCTGAAATCTGTTTCCTGCAATTCTGCCTTGATTTCAAATCCTCTTCTTTGCCTTCCCTCAATATATTTGTGGACGAGAGTTATCATTTATAACTCTGCAGGTTTGTGAATTGCAGTGCCCTGAACCTCCATTTTACAACTCGCTTTTTAGGGAGCTGGCCGCAAAAGCGCAGGATGGCTTCAGGCCCTGTTCTGGTTCCGGGGGGCAGGCTGAGCCTGTGGTTAATTCTTCTTCCTGATGGGAAAATAGAGTGACCTGTGCCTGTCCCAACACCAAGAGCTAGTCTTTCATTGGTTCCACGTCTTC
Source organism: Balaenoptera borealis (assembly GCF_965194805.1). NCBI lineage: Eukaryota > Metazoa > Chordata > Mammalia > Artiodactyla > Balaenopteridae > Balaenoptera > Balaenoptera borealis. The sequence goes on along the minus strand of NW_028123976.1, from coordinate 1,209,516 downwards.
CCGTTCATCCTCAGTACAAATTGCAACCTGTACGGAACAGGAGGTTAAAGGTGCTGATGCTCCAAGGAGGGAGATTGCTAGTAAAGTGGCTGGAATGGCGATCCCGGGCACAAGCAGATGAGAAATGAGGTGCGTTTTAGAAACCTTTCCCCATCACACGGTGTACCATCTTCTGGGATTCTCATGCATGTTTTCGATGTAGGAAGATGCCCTTGAACCTGGAGATTTGGGACCCATGCGATGGGTACCACGCAGTATTACTTTAAAGGGTCTGCGTTTGCTCACCCAACCTCACCAAACCTCTCAGCCGCAACAGTGTCCACCCTTATGTCTCATCCAGCTGTGGGTCTAGATATGGTCAATCCAGGTTGCATCACAGCCCCTGCACGCATTGTGTAAGAATTTCGCTCTCTTTCACTGTCTTTGTTTCATGGGTTTTTCAAAGTAATTTATTTTTATAATGGGGTTTAGCTGCTTTTCACTGCTGTGTTTATGCCGCTTTACACCCACTTGACACACTAACAGAGAGATATCAATACATAGCTTTTAAGATTATTACTAGTCAGATATATTCTTGTGCGGTGAATAGGGCGTGTTGAGTCCAGTTCTCTGAGCAAGGAGTAGGTCTTGTCTATTACATATTGGGTTTATGGAACGGTATCTGAGCTAATTTGAAACCCTTGTTTTATGTATCACCCCACCTCTCCTTTCCCGTTAAGCAGCCATAGTGTGTTTTCTGCATGTGTGACTCTGTTCTGTTTTGTAATTCAGTTCAAGTGTAACGGTTTTTACATTCCCTCTATAAGTGATACCTTATGAGAAGTGTCCTTTTCTGTGTGACTTATTTCACTTAGAGTCGTCGTACCTAAATCCACTCATCATGCTTCTACTAGCCTTATGACATTGATTTCACGGCTGAGTGATATTCCATTGTACATAAGGACCACAACTTCTTTATCCATTTTTCTCTTTCCTGGGATATTGAAGGTGGAATGAAGTGGAGGTCTTGTCAACAGAGCAACCCTAAACTTTGGGGTGCTTGTGTCTTGCTGATTTTTAATTTTCCCAATTTATAACCCCATGAGTGGAAGTGCCCTATGCTCTCTAAGCTTTGTTTTTTAGATGTTTCAGGACTCACCGTACGCTTCTCCAGAGTGGCTGTTGGCAATTTACATCCCGCCCATCAGTGTAGCAAGGCTCCCATTTCTCCATGGCCTGTCCTGCATTTCTGGTTTTGACACTTTTTTCAGCATGGCCTTTTTAACCGATGGGAAGCGAGACATCTTTGTAGCGCTGATTTGCCTTTCCAGGTTGCTTGGTTGGCCAAAAAGGGCGTATGCGTTTTTTCCTGAATATATTCAGGAAAAAACGCATACGCCCTTTTTGGCCAAGGGCATCATTGTCAACGTTTTGCCGCTTTTCATGTGCTTTAAAGGCGATTCGAATCTACCTCCTGAAATCTGTTTCCTGCAATTCTGCCTTGATTTCAAATCCTCTTCTTTGCCTTCCCTCAATATATTTGTGGACGAGAGTTATCATTTATAACTCTGCAGGTTTGTGAATTGCAGTGCCCTGAACCTCCATTTTACAACTCGCGTTTTTGGGAGATGGCCGCCAAAGCGCAGGATGGCTTCAGGCCCTGTTCTTGTTCCGGGGGGCAGGCTGAGCCTGTGGTTAATTCTTCTTCCTGATGGGAAAATAGAGTGACCTGTGCCTGTCCCAACACCAAGAGCTAGTCTCTCATTGGTTCCACGTCTTCCCGTTCATCCTCAGGACAAATTGCAACCTGTACGGAACAGGAGGTTAAAGGTGATGATGCTCCAAGGAGGGAGATTGCTAGTAAAGTGGCTGGAATGGCGAACCCGAGCACAAGGAGATGAGAAATGAGGTGCGTTTTAGAAACATTTCCCCATCACACGGTGTACCATCTTCTGGGTTTCTCATGCATGTTTTCGATGTAGGAAGATGCCCTTGAACCTGGAGATTTGGGACCCATGCGATGGGTACCACGCAGTATTACTTTAAAGGGGCTGCGTTTGCTCACCCAACCTCACCAAACCTCTCAGCCGCAACAGTGTCCACCCTTATGTCTCATCCAGCTGTGGGTCTAGATATGGTCAATCCAGGTTGCATCACAGCCCCTGAACGCATTGTGTAAGAATTTCGCTCTCTTTCACTGTCTTTGTTTCATGGGTTTTTCAAAGTAATTTATTTTTATAATGGGGTTTAGCTGCTTTTCACTGCTGTGTTTATGCCGCTTTACACCCACTTGACACACTAACAGAGAGATATCAATACATAGCTTTTAAGATTATTACTAGTCAGATATATTCTTGTGCGGTGAATAGGGCGTGTTGAGTCCAGTTCTCTGAGCAAGGAGTAGGTCTTGTCTATTACATATTGGGTTTATGGAACGGTATCTGAGCTAATTTGAAACCCTTGTTTTATGTATCACCCCACCTCACCTTTCCCGTTAAGCAGCCATAGTGTGTTTTCTGCATGTGTGACTCTGTTCTGTTTTGTAATTCAGTTCAAGTGTAACGGTTTTTACATTCCCTCTATAAGTGATACCTTATGAGAAGTGTCCTTTTCTGTGTGACTTATTTCACTTAGAATCGTCGTACCTAAATCCACTCATCATGCTGCTACTAGCCTTATGACATTGATTTCATGGCTGAGTGATATTCCATTGTACATAAGGACCACAACTTCTTTATCCATTTTTCTCTTTCCTGGGAAATTGAAGGTGGAATGAAGTGGAGGTCCTTGTCAACAGAGCAGTCCTAAACTTTGGGGTGCTTGTGTCTTGCTGAATTTTAATTTTCCCAATTTATACCCCCATGAGTGGAAGTGCCCTATGCTCTCTAAGCTTTGCTTTTCAGACGTTTCAGGACTCACCGTACACTTCTCCTGAGTGGCTGTTGACAATTTACATCCCGCCCATCAGTGTAGCAAGGCTCCCATTTCTCCATGGCCTGTCCTGCATTTCTGGTTTTGAGACTTTTTTCAGCATGGCCCTTTTGACCGATGGGAAGCGAGACATCTTTGTAGCGCTGATTTGCCTTTCCAGGTTGCTTGGTTGGCCAAAAAGGGCGTATGCGTTTTTTCCTGAATATATTCAGGAAAAAACGCATACGCCCTTTTTGGCCAAGGGCATCATTGTCAACGTTTTGCCGCTTTTCATGTGCTTTAAAGGCGATTCGAATCTACCTCCTGAAATCTGTTTCCTGCAATTCTGCCTTGATTTCAAATCCTCTTCTTTGCCTTCCCTCAATATATTTGTGGACGAGAGTTATCATTTATAACTCTGCAGGTTTGTGAATTGCAGTGCCCTGAACCTCCATTTTGCAACTCGCTTTTTAGGGAGCTGGCCGCAAAAGCGCAGGATGGCTTCAGGCCCTGTTCTGGTTCCGGGGGGCAGGCTGAGCCTGTGGTTAATTCTTCTTCCTGATGGGAAAATAGAGTGACCTGTGCCTGTCCCAACACCAAGAGCTAGTCTCTCATTGGTTCCACGTCTTCCCGTTCACCCTCAGGACAAATTGCAACCTGTACGGAGCAGGAGGTTAAAGGTGCTGATGCTCCAAGGAGGGAGATTGCTAGTAAAGTGGCTGGAATGGCGAACCCGGGCACAAGCAGATGAGAAATGAGGTGCGTTTTAGAAACCTTTCCCCATCACACGGTGTACCATCTTCTGGGTATCTCATGCATGTTTTCGATGTAGGAAGATGCCCTTGAACCTGGAGATTTGGGACCCATGCGATGGGTACCACGCAGTATTACTTTAAAGGGTCTGCGTTTGCTCACCCAACCTCACCAAACCTCTCAGCCGCAACAGTGTCCACCCTTATGTCTCATCCAGCTGTGGGTCTAGATATGGTCAATCCAGGTTGCATCACAGCCCCTGAACGCATTGTGTAAGAATTTCTCTCTCTTTCACTGTCTTTGTTTCATGGGTTTTTCAAAGTAATTTATTTTTATAATGGGGTTTAGCTGCTTTTCACTGCTGTGTTTATGCCGCTTTTTACCCACTTGACACACTAACAGAGAGATATCAATACATAGGTTTTAAGATTATTACTAGTCAGATATATTCTTGTGTGGTGAATAGGGCGTGTTGAGTCCAGTTCTCTGAGCAAGGAGTAGGTCTTGTCTATTACATATTGGGTTTATGGAACGGTATCTGAGCTAATTTGAAACCCTTGTTTTATGTATCACCCCACCTCACCTTTCCCGTTAAGCAACCATAGTGTGTTTTCTGCATGTGTGACTCTGTTCTGTTTTGTAATTCAGTTCAAGTGTAACGGTTTTTACATTCCCTCTATAAGTGATACCTTATGAGAAGTGTCCTTTTCTGTGTGACTTATTTCACTTAGAGTCGTCATACCTAAATCCACTCATCATGCTGCTACTAGCCTTATGACATTGATTTCACGGCTGAGTGATATTCAATTGTACATAAGGACCACAACTTCTTTATCCATTTTTCTCTTTCCTGGGATGTTGAAGGTGGAATGAAGTGGAGGTCCTTGTCAACAGAGCAGCCCTAAACTTTGGGGTGCTTGTGTCTTGCTGATTTTTAATTTTCCCAATTTATACCCCCATGAGTGGAAGTGCCCTATGCTCTCTAAGCTTTGCTTTTTAGACATTTCATGACTCACCGTACACTTCTCCAGAGTGGCTGTTGACAATTTACATCCCGCCCATCAGTGTAGCAAGGCTCCCATTTCTCCATGGCCTGTCCTGCATTTCTGGTTTTGACACTTTTTTCAGCATGGCCCTTTTGACCGATGGGAAGCGAGACATCTTTGTAGCACTGATTTGCCTTTCCAGGTTGCTTGGTTGGCCAAAAAGGGCGTATGCGTTTTTTCCTGAATATATTCAGGAAAAAACGCATACGCCCTTTTTGGCCAAGGGCATCATTGTCAACGTTTTGCCGCTTTTCATGTGCTTTAAAGGCGATTCGAATCTACCTCCTGAAATCTGTTTCCTGCAATTCTGCCTTGATTTCAAATCCTCTTCTTTGCCTTCCCTCAATATATTTGTGGATGAGAGTTATCATTTATAACTCTGCAGGTTTGTGAATTGCAGTGCCCTGAACCTCCATTTTACAACTCGCTTTTTAGGGAGCTGGCCGCAAAAGCGCAGGATGGCTTCAGGCCCTGTTCTGGTTCCGGGGGGCAGGCTGAGACTGTGGTTATTTCTTCTTCCTGATGGGAAAATAGAGTGACCTGTGCCTGTCCCAACACCAAGAGCTAGTCTTTCATTGGTTCCACGTCTTCCCGTTCATCCTCAGTACAAATTGCAACCTGTACGGAACAGGAGGTTAAAGGTGCTGATGCTCCAAGGAGGGAGATTGCTAGTAAAGTGGCTGGAATGGCGAACCCGGGCACAAGCAGATGAGAAATGAGGTGCGTTTTAGAAACCTTTCCCCATCACACGGTGTACCATCTTCTGGGTATCTCATGCATGTTTTCGATGTAGGAAGATGCCCTTGAACCTGGAGATTTGGGACCCATGCGATGGGTACCACGCAGTATTACTTTAAAGGGTCTGCGTTTGCTCACCCAACCTCACCAAACCTCTCAGCCGCAACAGTGTCCACCCTTATGTCTCATCCAGCTGTGGGTCTAGATATGGTCAATCCAGGTTGCATCACAGCCCCTGAACGCATTGTGTAAGAATTTCTCTCTCTTTCACTGTCTTTGTTTCATGGGTTTTTCAAAGTAATTTATTTTTATAATGGGGTTTAGCTGCTTTTCACTGCTGTGTTTATGCCGCTTTTTACCCACTTGACACACTAACAGAGAGATATCAATACATAGGTTTTAAGATTATTACTAGTCAGATATATTCTTGTGCGGTGAATAGGGCGTGTTGAGTCCAGTTCTCTGAGCAAGGAGTAGGTCTTGTCTATTACATATTGGGTTTATGGAACGGTATCTGAGCTAATTTGAAACCCTTGTTTTATGTATCACCCCACCTCACCTTTCCCGTTAAGCAACCATAGTGTGTTTTCTGCATGTGTGACTCTGTTCTGTTTTGTAATTCAGTTCAAGTGTAACGGTTTTTACATTCCCTCTATAAGTGATACCTTATGAGAAGTGTCCTTTTCTGTGTGACTTATTTCACTTAGAGTCGTCGTACCTAAATCCACTCATCATGCTGCTACTAGCCTTATGACATTGATTTCACGGCTGAGTGATATTCCATTGTACATAAGGACCACAACTTCTTTATCCATTTTTCTCTTTCCTGGGATGTTGAAGGTGGAATGAAGTGGAGGTCCTTGTCAACAGAGCAGCCCTAAACTTTGGGGTGCTTGTGTCTTGCTGATTTTTAATTTTCCCAATTTATACCCCCATGAGTGGAAGTGCCCTATGCTCTCTAAGCTTTGCTTTTTAGACGTTTCAGGACTCACCTTACACTTCTCCAGAGTGGCTGTTGACAATTTACATCCCGCCCATCAGTGTAGCAAGGCTCCCATTTCTCCATGGCCTGTCCTGCATTTCTGGTTTTGACACTTTTTTCAGCATGGCCCTTTTGACCGATGGGAAGCGAGACATCTTTGTAGCACTGATTTGCCTTTCCAGGTTGCTTGGTTGGCCAAAAAGGGCGTATGCGTTTTTTACTGAATATATTCAGGAAAAAACGCATACGCCCTTTTTGGCCAAGGGCATCATTGTCAACGTTTTGCCGCTCTTCATGTGCTTTAAAGGCGATTCGAATCTACCTCCTGAAATCTGTTTCCTGCAATTCTGCCTTGATTTCAAATCCTCTTCTTTGCCTTCCCTCAATATATTTGTGGATGAGAGTTATCATTTATAACTCTGCAGGTTTGTGAATTGCAGTGCCCTGAACCTCCATTTTACAACTCGCTTTTTAGGGAGCTGGCCGCAAAAGCGCAGGATGGCTTCAGGCCCTGTTCTGGTTCCGGGGGGCAGGCTGAGCCTGTGGTTAATTCTTCTTCCTGATGGGAAAATAGAGTGACCTGTGCCTGTCCCAACACCAAGAGCTAGTCTTTCATTGGTTCCACGTCTTCCCGTTCATCCTCAGTACAAATTGCAACCTGTACGGAACAGGAGGTTAAAGGTGCTGATGCTCCAAGGAGGGAGATTGCTAGTAAAGTGGCTGGAATGGCGAACCGGGGCACAAGCAGATGAGAAATGAGGTGCGTTTTAGAAACCTTTCCCCATCACACGGTGTACCATCTTCTGGGTATCTCATGCATGTTTTCGATGTAGGAAGATGCCCTTGAACCTGGAGATTTGGGACCCATGCGATGGGTACCACGCAGTATTACTTTAAAGGGTCTGCGTTTGCTCACCCAACCTCACCAAACCTCTCAGCCGCAACAGTGTCCACCCTTATGTCTCATCCAGCTGTGGGTCTAGATATGGTCAATCCAGGTTGCATCACAGCCCCTGAACGCATTGTGTAAGAATTTCTCTCTCTTTCACTGTCTTTGTTTCATGGGTTTTTCAAAGTAATTTATTTTTATAATGGGGTTTAGCTGCTTTTCACTGCTGTGTTTATGCCGCTTTTTACCCACTTGACACACTAACAGAGAGATATCAATACATAGGTTTTAAGATTATTACTAGTCAGATATATTCTTGTGCGGTGAATAGGGCGTGTTGAGTCCAGTTCTCTGAGCAAGGAGTAGGTCTTGTCTATTACATATTGGGTTTATGGAACGGTATCTGAGCTAATTTGAAACCCTTGTTTTATGTATCACCCCACCTCACCTTTCCCGTTAAGCAGCCATAGTGTGTTTTCTGCATGTGTGACTCTGTTCTGTTTTGTAATTCAGTTCAAGTGTAACGGTTTTTACATTCCCTCTATAAGTGATACCTTATGAGAAGTGTCCTTTTCTGTGTGACTTATTTCACTTAGAGTCGTCGTACCTAAATCCACTCATCATGCTGCTACTACCCTTATGACAGTGATTTCATGGCTGAGTGATATTCCATTGTACATAAGGACCACAACTTCTTTATCCATTTTTCTCTTTCCTGGGATGTTGAAGGTGGAATGAAGTGGAGGTCCTTGTCAACAGAGCAGCCCTAAACTTTGGGGTGCTTGTGTCTTGCTGATTTTTAATTTTCCCAATTTATACCCCCATGAGTGGAAGTGCCCTATGCTCTCTAAGCTTTGCTTTTTAGACGTTTCAGGACTCACCGTACGCTTCTGCAGAGTGGCTGTTGGCAATTTACATCCCGCCCATCAGTGTAGCAAGGCTCCCATTTCTCCATGGCCTGTCCTGCATTTCTGGTTTTGACACTTTTTTCAGCATGGCCCTTTTGACCGATGGGAAGCGAGACATCTTTGTAGCACTGATTTGCCTTTCCAGGTTGCTTGGTTGGCCAAAAAGGGCGTATGCGTTTTTTCCTGAATATATTCAGGAAAAAACGCATACGCCCTTTTTGGCCAAGGGCATCATTGTCAACGTTTTGCCGCTTTTCATGTGCTTTAAAGGCGATTCGAATCTACCTCCTGAAATCTGTTTCCTGCAATTCTGCCTTGATTTCAAATCCTCTTCTTTGCCTTCCCTCAATATATTTGTGGACGAGAGTTATCATTTATAACTCTGCAGGTTTGTGAATTGCAGTGCCCTGAACCTCCATTTTACAACTCGCTTTTTAGGGAGCTGGCCGCAAAAGCGCAGGATGGCTTCAGGCCCTGTTTTGGTTCCGGGTGGCAGGCTGAGCCTGTGGTTAATTCTTCTTCCTGATGGGAAAATAGAGTGACCTGTGCCTGTCCCAACACCAAGAGCTAGTCTCTCATTGGTTCCACGTCTTCCCGTTCACCCTCAGGACAAATTGCAACCTGTACGGAGCAGGAGGTTAAAGGTGCTGATGCTCCAAGGAGGGAGATTGCTAGTAAAGTGGCTGGAATGGCGAACCCGGGCACAAGCAGATGAGAAATGAGGTGCGTTTTAGAAACCTTTCCCCATCACACGGTGTACCATCTTCTGGGTATCTCATGCATGTTTTCGATGTAGGAAGATGCCCTTGAACCTGGAGATTTGGGACCCATGCGATGGGTACCACGCAGTATTACTTTAAAGGGTCTGCGTTTGCTCACCCAACCTCACCAAACCTCTCAGCCGCAACAGTGTCCACCCTTATGTCTCATCCAGCTGTGGGTCTAGATATGGTCAATCCAGGTTGCATCACAGCCCCTGAACGCATTGTGTAAGAATTTCTCTCTCTTTCACTGTCTTTGTTTCATGGGTTTTTCAAAGTAATTTATTTTTATAATGGGGTTTAGCTGCTTTTCACTGCTGTGTGTATGCCGCTTTTTACCCACTTGACACACTAACAGAGAGATATCAATACATAGATTTTAAGATTATTACTAGTCAGATATATTCTTGTGCGGTGAATAGGGCGTGTTGAGTCCAGTTCTCTGAGCAAGGAGTAGGTCTTGTCTATTACATATTGGGTTTATGGAAAGGTATCTGAGCTAATTTGAAACCCTTGTTTTATGTATCACCCCACCTCACCTTTCCCGTTAAGCAGCCATAGTGTGTTTTCTGCATGTGTGACTCTGTTCTGTTTTGTAATTCAGTTCAAGTGTAACGGTTTTTACATTCCCTCTATAAGTGATACCTTATGAGAAGTGTTCTTTTCTGTGTGACTTATTTCACTTAGAGTCGTCGTACCTAAATCCACTCATCATGCTGCTACTGGCCTTATGACAGTGATTTCACGGCTGAGTGATATTCCATTGTACATAAGGACCACAACTTCTTTATCCATTTTTCTCTTTCCTGGGATATTGAAGGTGGAATGAAGTGGAGGTCCTTGTCAACAGAGCAGCCCTAAACTTTGGGGTGCTTGTGTCTTGCTGATTTTTAATTTTCCCAATTTATACCCCCATGAGTGGAAGTGCCCTATGCTCTCTAAGCTTTGCTTTTTAGACGTTTCAGGACTCACCGTACGCTTCTGCAGAGTGGCTGTTGGCAATTTACATCCCGCCCATCAGTGTAGCAAGGCTCCCATTTCTCCATGGCCTGTCCTGCATTTCTGGTTTTGACACTTTTTTCAGCATGGCCCTTTTGACCGATGGGAAGCGAGACATCTTTGTAGCGCTGATTTGCCTTTCCAGGTTGCTTGGTTGGCCAAAAAGGGCGTATGCGTTTTTTCCTGAATATATTCAGGAAAAAACGCATACGCCCTTTTTGGCCAAGGGCATCATTGTCAACGTTTTGCCGCTTTTCATGTGCTTTAAAGGCGATTCGAATCTACCTCCTGAAATCTGTTTCCTGCAATTCTGCCTTGATTTCAAATCCTCTTCTTTGCCTTCCCTCAATATATTTGTGGACGAGAGTTATCATTTATAACTCTGCAGGTTTGTGAATTGCAGTGCCCTGAACCTCCATTTTGCAACTCGCTTTTTAGGGAGCTGGCCGCAAAAGCGCAGGATGCCTTCAGGCCCTGTTCTGGTTCCGGGGGCAGGCTGAGCCTGTGGTTAATTCTTCTTCCTGATGGGAAAATAGAGTGACCTGTGCCTGTCCCAACACCAAGAGCTAGTCTCTCATTGGTTCCACGTCTTCCCGTTCACCCTCAGGACAAATTGCAACCTGTACGGAGCAGGAGGTTAAAGGTGCTGATGCTCCAAGGAGGGAGATTGCTAGTAAAGTGGCTGGAATGGCGAACCCGGGCACAAGCAGATGAGAAATGAGGTGCGTTTTAGAAACCTTTCCCCATCACACGGTGTACCATCTTCTGGGTATCTCATGCATGTTTTCGATGTAGGAAGATGCCCTTGAACCTGGAGATTTGGGACCCATGCGATGGGTACCACGCAGTATTACTTTAAAGGGTCTGCGTTTGCTCACCCAACCTCACCAAACCTCTCAGCCGCAACAGTGTCCACCCTTATGTCTCATCCAGCTGTGGGTCTAGATATGGTCAATCCAGGTTGCATCACAGCCCCTGAACGCATTGTGTAAGAATTTCTCTCTCTTTCACTGTCTTTGTTTCATGGGTTTTTCAAAGTAATTTATTTTTATAATGGGGTTTAGCTGCTTTTCACTGCTGTGTTTATGCCGCTTTTTACCCACTTGACACACTAACAGAGAGATATCAATACATAGGTTTTAAGATTATTACTAGTCAGATATATTCTTGTGCGGTGAATAGGGCGTGTTGAGTCCAGTTCTCTGAGCAAGGAGTAGGTCTTGTCTATTACATATTGGGTTTATGGAACGGTATCTGAGCTAATTTGAAACCCTTGTTTTATGTATCACCCCACCTCACCTTTCCCGTTAAGCAGCCATAGTGTGTTTTCTGCATGTGTGACTCTGTTCTGTTTTGTAATTCAGTTCAAGTGTAACGGTTTTTACATTCCCTCTATAAGTGATACCTTATGAGAAGTGTCCTTTTCTGTGTGACTTATTTCACTTAGAGTCGTCGTACCTAAATCCACTCATCATGCTGCTACTAGCCTTATGACAGTGATTTCATGGCTGAGTGATATTCCATTGTACATAAGGACCACAACTTCTTTATCCATTTTTCTCTTTCCTGGGATATTGAAGGTGGAATGAAGTGGAGGTCCTTGTCAACAGAGCAGCCCTAAACTTTGGGGTGCTTGTGTCTTGCTGATTTTTAATTTTCCCAATTTATACCCCCATGAGTGGAAGTGCCCTATGGTCTCTAAGCTTTGCTTTTTAGACGTTTCAGGACTCACCGTACGCTTCTGCAGAGTGGCTGTTGGCAATTTACATCCCGCCCATCAGTGTAGCAAGGCTCCCATTTCTCCATGGCCTGTCCTGCATTTCTGGTTTTGAGACTTTTTTCAGCATGGCCCTTTTGACCGATGGGAAGCGAGACATCTTTGTAGCGCTGATTTGCCTTTCCAGGTTGCTTGGTTGGCCAAAAAGGGCGTATGCGTTTTTTTCTGAATATATTCAGGAAAAAACGCATACGCCCTTTTTGGCCAAGGGCATCATTGTCAACGGTTTGCCGCTTTTCATGTGCTTTAAAGGCGATTCGAATCTACCTCCTGAAATCTGTTTCCTGCAATTCTGCCTTGATTTCAAATCCTCTTCTTTGCCTTCCCTCAATATATTTGTGGACGAGAGTTATCATTTATAACTCTGCAGGTTTGTGAATTGCAGTGCCCTGAACCTCCATTTTACAACTCTCTTTTTAGGGAGCTGGCCGCAATAGCGCAGGATGGCTTCAGGCCCTGTTTTGGTTCCGGGTGGCAGGCTGAGCCTGTGGTTAATTCTTCTTCCTGATGGGAAAATAGAGTGACCTGTGCCTGTCCCAACACCAAGAGCTAGTCTTTCATTGGTTCCACGTCTTCCAGTTCATCCTCAGGAAAAATTGAAACCTGTACGGAACAGGAGGTTAAAGGTGCTGATGCTCCAAGTAGGGAGATTGCTAGTAAAGCGGCTGGAATAGCGAACCCGGCCACAAGGAGATGAGAAATGAGGTGCATTTTAGAAACCTTTCCATATCACACGGTGTACCATCTTCTGGGTTTCTCATGCATGTTTTCGATGTAGGAAGATGCCCTTGAACCTGGAGATTTGTGACCCATGCGATGGGTACCATGCAGTATTACTTTAAAGGGTCTGCGTTTGCTCACCCAACCTCACCAAACCTCTCAGCCCCAAGAGTGTCCACCCTTATGTCTCATCCAGCTGTGGGTCTAGATATGGTCAATCCAGGTTGCATCACAGCCCCTGAACGCATTGTGTAAGAATTTCGCTCTCTTTCACTGTCTTTGTTTCATGGGTTATTCAAAGTAATTTATTTTTATAATGGGGTTTAGCTGCTTTTCACTTCTGTGTTTATGCCGCTTTACACCCACTTGACACACTAACAGAGAGATATCTATACATAGGTTTTAAGATTATTACTAGTCAGATATATTCTTGTGCGGTGAATAGGGCGTGTTGAGTCCAGTTCTCTGAGCAAGGAGTAGGTCTTGTCTATTACATATTGGTTTTATGGAACGGTATCTGAGCTAATTTGAAACCCTTGTTTTATGTTTCACCCCACCTCACCTTTCCCGTGAAGCAGCCATAGTGTGTTTTCTGCATGTGTGACTCTGTTCTGTTTTGTAATTCAGTTCAAGTGTAACGGTTTTTACATTCCCTCTATCAGTGATACCTTATGAGAAGTGTCCTTTTCTGTGTGACTTATTTCACTTAGAATCGTCGTACCTAAATCCACTCATCATGCTGCTACTAGCCTTATGACATTGATTTCATGGCTGAGTGATATTCCATTGTAAATAAGGACCACAACTTCTTTATCCATTTTTCTCTTTCCTGGGATATTGAAGGTGGAATGAAGTGGAGGTCCTTGTCAACAGAGCAGCCCTAAACTTTGGGGTGCTTGTGTCTTGCTGATTTTTAATTTTCCCAATTTATACCCCCATGAGTGGAAGTGCCCTATGCTCTCTAAGCTTTGCTTTTTAGACGTTTCAGGACTCACCGTACACTTCTCCAGAGTGGCTGTTGACAATTTACATCCCGCCCATCAGTGTAGCAAGGCTCCCATTTCTCCATGGCCTGTCCTGCATTTCTGGTTTTGACACTTTTTTCAGCATGGCCCTTTTGACCGATGGGAAGCGAGACATCTTTGTAGCGCTGATTTGCCTTTCCAGGTTGCTTGGTTGGCCAAAAAGGGCGTATGCGTTTTTTCCTGAATATATTCAGGAAAAAACGCATACGCCCTTTTTGGCCAAGGGCATCATTGTCAACGTTTTGCCGCTTTTCATGTGCTTTAAAGGCGATTCGAATCTACCTCCTGAAATCTGTTTCCTGCAATTCTGCCTTGATTTCAAATCCTCTTCTTTGCCTTCCCTCAATATATTTGTGGATGAGAGTTATCATTTATAACTCTGCAGGTTTGTGAATTGCAGTGCCCTGAACCTCCATTTTACAACTCGCTTTTTAGGGAGCTGGCCGCAAAAGCGCAGGATGGCTTCAGGCCCTGTTCTGGTTCCGGGGGGCAGGCTGAGCCTGTGGTTAATTCTTCTTCCTGATGGGAAAATAGAGTGACCTGTGCCTGTCCCAACACCAAGAGCTAGTCTTTCATTGGCTCCACGTCTTCCCGTTCATCCTCAGTACAAATTGCAACCTGTACGGAACAGGAGGTTAAAGGTGCTGATGCTCCAAGGAGGGAGATTGCTAGTAAAGTGGCTGGAATGGCGAACCCGGGCACAAGCAGATGAGAAATGAGGTGCGTTTTAGAAACCTTTCCCCATCACACGGTGTACCATCTTCTGGGTATCTCATGCATGTTTTCGATGTAGGAAGATGCCCTTGAACCTGGAGATTTGGGACCCATGCGATGGGTACCACGCAGTATTACTTTAAAGGGTCTGCGTTTGCTCACCCAACCTCACCAAACCTCTCAGCCGCAACAGTGTCCACCCTTATGTCTCATCCAGCTGTGGGTCTAGATATGGTCAATCCAGGTTGCATCACAGCCCCTGAACGCATTGTGTAAGAATTTCTCTCTCTTTCACTGTCTTTGTTTCATGGGTTTTTCAAAGTAATTTATTTTTATAATGGGGTTTAGCTGCTTTTCACTGCTGTGTTTATGCCGCTTTTTACCCACTTGACACACTAACAGAGAGATATCAATACATAGGTTTTAAGATTATTACTAGTCAGATATATTCTTGTGCGGTGAATAGGGCGTGTTGAGTCCAGTTCTCTGAGCAAGGAGTAGGTCTTGTCTATTACATATTGGGTTTATGGAACGGTATCTGAGCTAATTTGAAATCCTTGTTTTATGTATCACCCCACCTCACCTTTCCCGTTAAGCAGCCATAGTGTGTTTTCTGCATGTGTGACTCTGTTCTGTTTTGTAATTCAGTTCAAGTGTAACGGTTTTTACATTCCCTCTATAAGTGATACCTTATGAGAAGTGTCCTTTTCTGTGTGACTTATTTCACTTAGAGTCGTCGTACCTAAATGCACTCATCATGCTGCTACTACCCTTATGACAGTGATTTCATGGCTGAGTGATATTCCATTGTACATAAGGACCACAACTTCTTTATCCATTTTTCTCTTTCCTGGGATATTGAAGGTGGAATGAAGTGGAGGTCCTTGTCAACAGAGCAGCCCTAAAATTTGGGGTGCTTGTGTCTTGCTGATTTTTAATTTTCCCAATTTATACCCCCATGAGTGGAAGTGCCCTATGCTCTCTAAGCTTTGCTTTTTAGACGTTTCAGGACTCACCGTACGCTTCTCCAGAGTGGCTGTTGACAATTTACATCCCGCCCATCAGTGTAGCAAGGCTCCCATTTCTCCATGGCCTGTCCTGCATTTCTGGTTTTGACACTTTTTTCAGCATGGCCCTTTTGACCGATGGGAAGCGAGACATCTTTGTAGCGCTGATTTGCCTTTCCTGGTTGCTTGGTTGGCCAAAAAGGGCGTATGCGTTTTTTCCTGAATATATTCAGGAAAAAACGCATACGCCCTTTTTGGCCAAGGGCATCATTGTCAACGTTTTGCCGCTTTTCATGTGCTTTAAAGGCGATTCAAATCTACCTCCTGAAATCTGTTTCCTGCAATTCTGCCTTGATTTCAAATCCTCTTCTTTGCCTTCCCTCAATATATTTGTGGACGAGAGTTATCATTTATAACTCTGTAGGTTTGTGAAATGCAGTGCCCTGAACCTCCATTTTACAACTCGCTTTTTAGGGAGCTGGCCGCAATAGCGCAGGATGGCTTCAGGCCCTGTTTTGGTTCCGGGTGGCAGGCTGAGCCTGTGGTTAATTCTTTTTCCTGATGGGAAAATAAAGTGACCTGTGCCTGTCCCAACACCAAGAGCTAGTCTCTCATTGGTTCCACGTCTTCCAGTTCATCCTCAGGAAAAATTGCAACCTGTACGGAACAGGAGGTTAAAGGTGCTGATGCTCCAAGTAGGGAGATTGCTAGTAAAGCGGCTGGAATAGCGAACCCGGCCACAAGGAGATGAGAAATGAGGTGCATTTTAGAAACCTTTCCACATCACACGGTGTACCATCTTCTGGGTTTCTCATGCATGTTTTCGATGTAGGAAGATGCCCTTGAACCTGGAGATTTGTGACCCATGCGATGGGTACCATGCAGTATTACTTTAAAGGGTCTGCGTTTGCTCACCCAACCTCACCAAACCTCTCAGCCCCAAGAGTGTCCACCCTTATGTCTCATCCAGCTGTGGGTCTAGATATGGTCAATCCAGGTTGCATCACAGCCCCTGAACGAATTGTGTAAGAATTTCGCTCTCTTTAACTGTCTTTGTTTCATGGGTTATTCAAAGTAATTTATTTTTATAATGGGGTTTAGCTGCTTTTCACTTCTGTGTTTATGCCGCTTTACACCCACTTGACACACTAACAGAGAGATATCTATACATAGGTTTTAAGATTATTACTAGTCAGATATATTCTTGTGCGGTGAATAGGGCGTGTTGAGTCCAGTTCTCTGAGCAAGGAGTAGGTCTTGTCTATTACATATTGGGTTTATGGAACGGTATCTGAGCTAATTTGAAACCCTTGTTTTATTTATCACCCCACCTCACCTTTCCCGTGAAGCAGCCATAGTGTGTTTTCTGCATGTGTGACTCTGTTCTGTTTTGTAATTCAGTTCAAGTGTAACGGTTTTTACATTCCCTCTATCAGTGATACCTTATGAGAAGTGTCCTTTTCTGTGTGACTTATTTCACTTAGAATCGTCGTACCTAAATCCACTCATCATGCTGCTACTAGCCTTATGACATTGATTTCATGGCTGAGTGATATTCCATTGTACATAAGGACCACAACTTCTTTATCCATTTTTCTCTTTCCTGGGATATTGAAGGTGGAATGAAGTGGAGGTCCTTGTCAACAGAGCAGCCCTAAACTTTGGGGTGCTTGTGTCTTGCTGATTTTTCATTTTCCCAATTTATAACCCCATGAGTGGAAGTGCCCTATGCTCTCTAAGCTTTGCTTTTTAGACGTTTCAGGACTCACCGTACGCTTCTCCAGAGTGGCTGTTGACAATTTACATCCCGCCCATCAGTGTAGCAAGGCTCCCATTTCTCCATGGCCTGTCCTGCATTTCTGGTTTTGACACTTTTTTCAGCATGGCCCTTTTGACCGATGGGAAGCGAGACATCTTTGTAGCGCTGATTTGCCTTTCCAGGTTGCTTGGTTGGCCAAAAAGGGCGTATGCGTTTTTTCCTGAATATATTCAGGAAAAAACGCATACGCCCTTTTTGGCCAAGGGCATCATTGTCAACGTTTTGCCGCTTTTCATGTGCTTTAAAGGCGATTCGAATCTACCTCCTGAAATCTGTTTCCTGCAATTCTGCCTTGATTTCAAATCCTCTTCTTTGCCTTCCCTCAATATATTTGTGGATGAGAGTTATCATTTATAACTCTGCAGGTTTGTGAATTGCAGTGCCCTGAACCTCCATTTTACAACTCGCTTTTTAGGGAGCTGGCCGCAAAAGCGCAGGATGGCTTCAGGCCCTGTTCTGGTTCCGGGGGGCAGGCTGAGCCTGTGGTTAATTTTTCTTCCTGATGGGAAAATAGAGTGACCTGTGCCTGTCCCAACACCAAGAGCTAGTCTTTCATTGGCTCCACGTCTTCCCGTTCATCCTCAGTACAAATTGCAACCTGTACGGAACAGGAGGTTAAAGGTGCTGATGCTCCAAGGAGGGAGATTGCTAGTAAAGTGGCTGGAATGGCGAACCCGGGCACAAGCAGATGAGAAATGAGGTGCGTTTTAGAAACCTTTCCCCATCACACGGTGTACCATCTTCTGGGTATCTCATGCATGTTTTCGATGTAGGAAGATGCCCTTGAACCTGGAGATTTGGGACCCATGCGATGGGTACCACGCAGTATTACTTTAAAGGGTCTGCGTTTGCTCACCCAACCTCACCAAACCTCTCAGCCGCAACAGTGTCCACCCTTATGTCTCATCCAGCTGTGGGTCTAGATATGGTCAATCCAGGTTGCATCACAGCCCCTGAACGCATTGTGTAAGAATTTCTCTCTCTTTCACTGTCTTTGTTTCATGGGTTTTTCAAAGTAATTTATTTTTATAATGGGGTTTAGCTGCTTTTCACTGCTGTGTTTATGCCGCTTTTTACCCACTTGACACACTAACAGAGAGATATCAATACATAGGTTTTAAGATTATTACTAGTCAGATATATTCTTGTGCGGTGAATAGGGCGTGTTGAGTCCAGTTCTCTGAGCAAGGAGTAGGTCTTGTCTATTACATATTGGGTTTATGGAACGGTATCTGAGCTAATTTGAAACCCTTGTTTTATGTATCACCCCACCTCACCTTTCCCGTTAAGCAGCCATAGTGTGTTTTCTGCATGTGTGACTCTGTTCTGTTTTGTAATTCAGTTCAAGTGTAACGGTTTTTACATTCCCTCTATAAGTGATACCTTATGAGAAGTGTCCTTTTCTGTGTGACTTATTTCACTTAGAGTCGTCGTACCTAAATGCACTCATCATGCTGCTACTAGCCTTATGACATTGATTTCATGGCTGAGTGATATTCCATTGTACATAAGGACCACAACTTCTTTATCCATTTTTCTCTTTCCTGGGATATTGAAGGTGGAATGAAGTGGAGGTCCTTGTCAACAGAGAAGCCCTAAAATTTGGGGTGCTTGTGTCTTGCTGATTTTTAATTTTCCCAATTTATACCCCCATGAGTGGAAGTGCCCTATGCTCTCTAAGCTTTGCTTTTTAGACGTTTCAGGACTCACCGTACGCTTCTCCAGAGTGGCTGTTGACAATTTACATCCCGCCCATCAGTGTAGCAAGGCTCCCATTTCTCCATGGCCTGTCCTGCATTTCTGGTTTTGACACTTTTTTCAGCATGGCCCTTTTGACCGATGGGAAGCGAGACATCTTTGAAGCACTGATTTGCCTTTCCAGGTTGCTTGGTTGGCCAAAAAGGGCGTATGCGTTTTTTCCTGAATATATTCAGGAAAAAACGCATACGCCCTTTTTGGCCAAGGGCATCATTGTCAACGTTTTGCCGCTTTTCATGTGCTTTAAAGGCGATTCGAATCTACCTCCTGAAATCTGTTTCCTGCAATTCTGCCTTGATTTCAAATCCTCTTCTTTGCCTACCCTCTATATATTTGTGGATGAGAGTTATCATTTATAACTCTGCAGGTTTGTGAATTGCAGTGCCCTGAACCTCCATTTTACAACTCGCTTTTTAGGGAGCTGGCCGCAAAAGCGCAGGATGGCTTCAGGCCCTGTTCTGGTTCCGGGGGGCAGGCTGAGCCTGTGGTTAATTCTTGTTCCTGATGGGAAAATAGAGTGACCTGTGCCTGTCCCAACACCAAGAGCTAGTCTTTCATTGGCTCCACGTCTTCCCGTTCATCCTCAGTACAAATTGCAACCTGTACGGAACAGGAGGTTAAAGGTGATGATGCTCCAAGGAGGGAGATTGCTAGTAAAGTGGCTGGAATGGCGAACCCGGGCACAAGCAGATGAGAAATGAGGTGCGTTTTAGAAACCTTTCCCCATCACACGGTGTACCATCTTCTGGGTATCTCATGCATGTTTTCGATGTAGGAAGATGCCCTTGAACCTGGAGATTTGGGACCCATGCGATGGGTACCACGCAGTATTACTTTAAAGGGTCTGCGTTTGCTCACCCAACCTCACCAAACCTCTCAGCCGCAACAGTGTCCACCCTTATGTCTCATCCAGCTGTGGGTCTAGATATGGTCAATCCAGGTTGCATCACAGCCCCTGAACGCATTGTGTAAGAATTTCTCTCTCTTTCACTGTCTTTGTTTCATGGGTTATTCAAAGTAATTTATTTTTATAATGGGGTTTAGCTGCTTTTCACTTCTGTGTTTATGCCGCTTTACACCCACTTGACACACTAACAGAGAGATATCTATACATAGGTTTTAAGATTATTACTAGTCAGATATATTCTTGTGCGGTGAATAGGGCGTGTTGAGTCCAGTTCTCTGAGCAAGGAGTAGGTCTTGTCTATTACATATTGGTTTTATGGAACGGTATCTGAGCTAATTTGAAACCCTTGTTTTATGTATCACCCCACCTCACCTTTCCCGTGAAGCAGCCATAGTGTGTTTTCTGCATGTGTGACTCTGTTCTGTTTTGTAATTCAGTTCAAGTGTAACGGTTTTTACATTCCCTCTATCAGTGATACCTTATGAGAAGTGTCCTTTTCTGTGTGACTTATTTCACTTAGAGTCGTCGTACCTAAATCCACTCATCATGCTGCTACTAGCCTTATGACATTGATTTCATGGCTGAGTGATATTCCATTGTACATAAGGACCACAACTTCTTTATCCATTTTTCTCTTTCCTGGGATATTGAAGGTGGAATGAAGTGGAGGTCCTTGTCAACAGAGCAGCCCTAAACTTTGGGGTGCTTGTGTCTTGCTGATTTTTAATTTTCCCAATTTATACCCCCATGAGTGGAAGTGCCCTATGCTCTCTAAGCTTTGCTTTTTAGACGTTTCAGGACTCACCGTACGCTTCTCCAGAGTGGCTGTTGACAATTTACATCCCGCCCATCAGTGTAGCAAGGCTCCCATTTCTCCATGGCCTGTCCTGCATTTCTGGTTTTGACACTTTTTTCAGCATGGCCCTTTTGACCGATGGGAAGCGAGACATCTTTGTAGCGCTGATTTGCCTTTCCAGGTTGCTTGGTTGGCCAAAAAGGGCGTATGCGTTTTTTCCTGAATATATTCAGGAAAAAACGCATACGCCCTTTTTGGCCAAGGGCATCATTGTCAACGTTTTGCCGCTTTTCATGTGCTTTAAAGGCGATTCGAATCTACCTCCTGAAATCTGTTTCCTGCAATTCTGCCTTGATTTCAAATCCTCTTCTTTGCCTTCCCTCAATATATTTGTGGATGAGAGTTATCATTTATAACTCTGCAGGTTTGTGAATTGCAGTGCCCTGAACCTCCATTTTACAACTCGCTTTTTAGGGAGCTGGCCGCAAAAGCGCAGGATGGCTTCAGGCCCTGTTCTGGTTCCGGGGGGCAGGCTGAGCCTGTGGTTAATTCTTCTTCCTGATGGGAAAATAGAGTGACCTGTGCCTGTCCCAACACCAAGAGCTAGTCTTTCATTGGCTCCACGTCTTCCCGTTCATCCTCAGTACAAATTGCAACCTGTACGGAACAGGAGGTTAAAGGTGCTGATGCTCCAAGGAGGGAGATTGCTAGTAAAGTGGCTGGAATGGCGAACCCGGGCACAAGCAGATGAGAAATGAGGTGCGTTTTAGAAACCTTTCCCCATCACACGGTGTACCATCTTCTGGGTATCTCATGCATGTTTTCGATGTAGGAAGATGCCCTTGAACCTGGAGATTTGGGACCCATGCGATGGGTACCACGCAGTATTACTTTAAAGGGTCTGCGTTTGCTCACCCAACCTCACCAAACCTCTCAGCCGCAACAGTGTCCACCCTTATGTCTCATCCAGCTGTGGGTCTAGATATGGTCAATCCAGGTTGCATCACAGCCCCTGAACGCATTGTGTAAGAATTTCTCTCTCTTTCACTGTCTTTGTTTCATGGGTTTTTCAAAGTAATTTATTTTTATAATGGGGTTTAGCTGCTTTTCACTGCTGTGTTTATGCCGCTTTTTACCCACTTGACACACTAACAGAGAGATATCAATACATAGGTTTTAAGATTATTACTAGTCAGATATATTCTTGTGCGGTGAATAGGGCGTGTTGAGTCCAGTTCTCTGAGCAAGGAGTAGGTCTTGTCTATTACATATTGGGTTTATGGAACGGTATCTGAGCTAATTTGAAACCCTTGTTTTATGTATCACCCCACCTCACCTTTCCCGTTAAGCAGCCATAGTGTGTTTTCTGCATGTGTGACTCTGTTCTGTTTTGTAATTCAGTTCAAGTGTAACGGTTTTTACATTCCCTCTATCAGTGATACCTTATGAGAAGTGTCCTTTTCTGTGTGACTTATTTCACTTAGAATCGTCGTACCTAAATCCACTCATCATGCTGCTACTAGCCTTATGACATTGATTTCATGGCTGAGTGATATTCCATTGTACATAAGGACCACAACTTCTTTATCCATTTTTCTCTTTCCTGGGATATTGAAGGTGGAATGAAGTGGAGGTCCTTGTCAACAGAGCAGCCCTAAACTTTGGGGTGCTTGTGTCTTGCTGATTTTTCATTTTCCCAATTTATAACCCCATGAGTGGAAGTGCCCTATGCTCTCTAAGCTTTGCTTTTTAGACGTTTCAGGACTCACCGTACGCTTCTCCAGAGTGGCTGTTGACAATTTACATCCCGCCCATCAGTGTAGCAAGGCTCCCATTTCTCCATGGCCTGTCCTGCATTTCTGGTTTTGACACTTTTTTCAGCATGGCCCTTTTGACCGATGGGAAGCGAGACATCTTTGTAGCGCTGATTTGCCTTTCCAGGTTGCTTGGTTGGCCAAAAAGGGCGTATGCGTTTTTTCCTGAATATATTCAGGAAAAAACGCATACGCCCTTTTTGGCCAAGGGCATCATTGTCAACGTTTTGCCGCTTTTCATGTGCTTTAAAGGCGATTCGAATCTACCTCCTGAAATCTGTTTCCTGCAATTCTGCCTTGATTTCAAATCCTCTTCTTTGCCTTCCCTCAATATATTTGTGGATGAGAGTTATCATTTATAACTCTGCAGGTTTGTGAATTGCAGTGCCCTGAACCTCCATTTTACAACTCGCTTTTTAGGGAGCTGGCCGCAAAAGCGCAGGATGGCTTCAGGCCCTGTTCTGGTTCCGGGGGGCAGGCTGAGCCTGTGGTTAATTTTTCTTCCTGATGGGAAAATAGAGTGACCTGTGCCTGTCCCAACACCAAGAGCTAGTCTTTCATTGGCTCCACGTCTTCCCGTTCATCCTCAGTACAAATTGCAACCTGTACGGAACAGGAGGTTAAAGGTGCTGATGCTCCAAGGAGGGAGATTGCTAGTAAAGTGGCTGGAATGGCGAACCCGGGCACAAGCAGATGAGAAATGAGGTGCGTTTTAGAAACCTTTCCCCATCACACGGTGTACCATCTTCTGGGTATCTCATGCATGTTTTCGATGTAGGAAGATGCCCTTGAACCTGGAGATTTGGGACCCATGCGATGGGTACCACGCAGTATTACTTTAAAGGGTCTGCGTTTGCTCACCCAACCTCACCAAACCTCTCAGCCGCAACAGTGTCCACCCTTATGTCTCATCCAGCTGTGGGTCTAGATATGGTCAATCCAGGTTGCATCACAGCCCCTGAACGCATTGTGTAAGAATTTCTCTCTCTTTCACTGTCTTTGTTTCATGGGTTTTTCAAAGTAATTTATTTTTATAATGGGGTTTAGCTGCTTTTCACTGCTGTGTTTATGCCGCTTTTTACCCACTTGACACACTAACAGAGAGATATCAATACATAGGTTTTAAGATTATTACTAGTCAGATATATTCTTGTGCGGTGAATAGGGCGTGTTGAGTCCAGTTCTCTGAGCAAGGAGTAGGTCTTGTCTATTACATATTGGGTTTATGGAACGGTATCTGAGCTAATTTGAAACCCTTGTTTTATGTATCACCCCACCTCACCTTTCCCGTTAAGCAGCCATAGTGTGTTTTCTGCATGTGTGACTCTGTTCTGTTTTGTAATTCAGTTCAAGTGTAACGGTTTTTACATTCCCTCTATAAGTGATACCTTATGAGAAGTGTCCTTTTCTGTGTGACTTATTTCACTTAGAGTCGTCGTACCTAAATGCACTCATCATGCTGCTACTAGCCTTATGACATTGATTTCATGGCTGAGTGATATTCCATTGTACATAAGGACCACAACTTCTTTATCCATTTTTCTCTTTCCTGGGATATTGAAGGTGGAATGAAGTGGAGGTCCTTGTCAACAGAGAAGCCCTAAAATTTGGGGTGCTTGTGTCTTGCTGATTTTTAATTTTCCCAATTTATACCCCCATGAGTGGAAGTGCCCTATGCTCTCTAAGCTTTGCTTTTTAGACGTTTCAGGACTCACCGTACGCTTCTCCAGAGTGGCTGTTGACAATTTACATCCCGCCCATCAGTGTAGCAAGGCTCCCATTTCTCCATGGCCTGTCCTGCATTTCTGGTTTTGACACTTTTTTCAGCATGGCCCTTTTGACCGATGGGAAGCGAGACATCTTTGAAGCACTGATTTGCCTTTCCAGGTTGCTTGGTTGGCCAAAAAGGGCGTATGCGTTTTTTCCTGAATATATTCAGGAAAAAACGCATACGCCCTTTTTGGCCAAGGGCATCATTGTCAACGTTTTGCCGCTTTTCATGTGCTTTAAAGGCGATTCGAATCTACCTCCTGAAATCTGTTTCCTGCAATTCTGCCTTGATTTCAAATCCTCTTCTTTGCCTACCCTCTATATATTTGTGGATGAGAGTTATCATTTATAACTCTGCAGGTTTGTGAATTGCAGTGCCCTGAACCTCCATTTTACAACTCGCTTTTTAGGGAGCTGGCCGCAAAAGCGCAGGATGGCTTCAGGCCCTGTTCTGGTTCCGGGGGGCAGGCTGAGCCTGTGGTTAATTCTTGTTCCTGATGGGAAAATAGAGTGACCTGTGCCTGTCCCAACACCAAGAGCTAGTCTTTCATTGGCTCCACGTCTTCCCGTTCATCCTCAGTACAAATTGCAACCTGTACGGAACAGGAGGTTAAAGGTGATGATGCTCCAAGGAGGGAGATTGCTAGTAAAGTGGCTGGAATGGCGAACCCGGGCACAAGCAGATGAGAAATGAGGTGCGTTTTAGAAACCTTTCCCCATCACACGGTGTACCATCTTCTGGGTATCTCATGCATGTTTTCGATGTAGGAAGATGCCCTTGAACCTGGAGATTTGGGACCCATGCGATGGGTACCACGCAGTATTACTTTAAAGGGTCTGCGTTTGCTCACCCAACCTCACCAAACCTCTCAGCCGCAACAGTGTCCACCCTTATGTCTCATCCAGCTGTGGGTCTAGATATGGTCAATCCAGGTTGCATCACAGCCCCTGAACGCATTGTGTAAGAATTTCTCTCTCTTTCACTGTCTTTGTTTCATGGGTTATTCAAAGTAATTTATTTTTATAATGGGGTTTAGCTGCTTTTCACTTCTGTGTTTATGCCGCTTTACACCCACTTGACACACTAACAGAGAGATATCTATACATAGGTTTTAAGATTATTACTAGTCAGATATATTCTTGTGCGGTGAATAGGGCGTGTTGAGTCCAGTTCTCTGAGCAAGGAGTAGGTCTTGTCTATTACATATTGGTTTTATGGAACGGTATCTGAGCTAATTTGAAACCCTTGTTTTATGTATCACCCCACCTCACCTTTCCCGTGAAGCAGCCATAGTGTGTTTTCTGCATGTGTGACTCTGTTCTGTTTTGTAATTCAGTTCAAGTGTAACGGTTTTTACATTCCCTCTATCAGTGATACCTTATGAGAAGTGTCCTTTTCTGTGTGACTTATTTCACTTAGAGTCGTCGTACCTAAATCCACTCATCATGCTGCTACTAGCCTTATGACATTGATTTCATGGCTGAGTGATATTCCATTGTACATAAGGACCACAACTTCTTTATCCATTTTTCTCTTTCCTGGGATATTGAAGGTGGAATGAAGTGGAGGTCCTTGTCAACAGAGCAGCCCTAAACTTTGGGGTGCTTGTGTCTTGCTGATTTTTAATTTTCCCAATTTATACCCCCATGAGTGGAAGTGCCCTATGCTCTCTAAGCTTTGCTTTTTAGACGTTTCAGGACTCACCGTACGCTTCTCCAGAGTGGCTGTTGACAATTTACATCCCGCCCATCAGTGTAGCAAGGCTCCCATTTCTCCATGGCCTGTCCTGCATTTCTGGTTTTGACACTTTTTTCAGCATGGCCCTTTTGACCGATGGGAAGCGAGACATCTTTGTAGCGCTGATTTGCCTTTCCAGGTTGCTTGGTTGGCCAAAAAGGGCGTATGCGTTTTTTCCTGAATATATTCAGGAAAAAACGCATACGCCCTTTTTGGCCAAGGGCATCATTGTCAACGTTTTGCCGCTTTTCATGTGCTTTAAAGGCGATTCGAATCTACCTCCTGAAATCTGTTTCCTGCAATTCTGCCTTGATTTCAAATCCTCTTCTTTGCCTTCCCTCAATATATTTGTGGATGAGAGTTATCATTTATAACTCTGCAGGTTTGTGAATTGCAGTGCCCTGAACCTCCATTTTACAACTCGCTTTTTAGGGAGCTGGCCGCAAAAGCGCAGGATGGCTTCAGGCCCTGTTCTGGTTCCGGGGGGCAGGCTGAGCCTGTGGTTAATTCTTCTTCCTGATGGGAAAATAGAGTGACCTGTGCCTGTCCCAACACCAAGAGCTAGTCTTTCATTGGCTCCACGTCTTCCCGTTCATCCTCAGTACAAATTGCAACCTGTACGGAACAGGAGGTTAAAGGTGCTGATGCTCCAAGGAGGGAGATTGCTAGTAAAGTGGCTGGAATGGCGAACCCGGGCACAAGCAGATGAGAAATGAGGTGCGTTTTAGAAACCTTTCCCCATCACACGGTGTACCATCTTCTGGGTATCTCAT
This sequence comes from Balaenoptera borealis, assembly GCF_965194805.1. Lineage (NCBI taxonomy): Eukaryota > Metazoa > Chordata > Mammalia > Artiodactyla > Balaenopteridae > Balaenoptera > Balaenoptera borealis. The sequence continues at coordinate 1,182,933 of NW_028123976.1, read as the reverse complement.
GCATGTTTTCGATGTAGGAAGATGCCCTTGAACCTGGAGATTTGGGACCCATGCGATGGGTACCACGCAGTATTACTTTAAAGGGTCTGCGTTTGCTCACCCAACCTCACCAAACCTCTCAGCCGCAACAGTGTCCACCCTTATGTCTCATCCAGCTGTGGGTCTAGATATGGTCAATCCAGGTTGCATCACAGCCCCTGAACGCATTGTGTAAGAATTTCTCTCTCTTTCACTGTCTTTGTTTCATGGGTTTTTCAAAGTAATTTATTTTTATAATGGGGTTTAGCTGCTTTTCACTGCTGTGTTTATGCCGCTTTTTACCCACTTGACACACTAACAGAGAGATATCAATACATAGGTTTTAAGATTATTACTAGTCAGATATATTCTTGTGCGGTGAATAGGGCGTGTTGAGTCCAGTTCTCTGAGCAAGGAGTAGGTCTTGTCTATTACATATTGGGTTTATGGAACGGTATCTGAGCTAATTTGAAACCCTTGTTTTATGTATCACCCCACCTCACCTTTCCCGTTAAGCAGCCATAGTGTGTTTTCTGCATGTGTGACTCTGTTCTGTTTTGTAATTCAGTTCAAGTGTAACGGTTTTTACATTCCCTCTATAAGTGATACCTTATGAGAAGTGTCCTTTTCTGTGTGACTTATTTCACTTAGAGTCGTCGTACCTAAATGCACTCATCATGCTGCTACTACCCTTATGACAGTGATTTCATGGCTGAGTGATATTCCATTGTACATAAGGACCACAACTTCTTTATCCATTTTTCTCTTTCCTGGGATATTGAAGGTGGAATGAAGTGGAGGTCCTTGTCAACAGAGCAGCCCTAAAATTTGGGGTGCTTGTGTCTTGCTGATTTTTAATTTTCCCAATTTATACCCCCATGAGTGGAAGTGCCCTATGCTCTCTAAGCTTTGCTTTTTAGACGTTTCAGGACTCACCGTACGCTTCTCCAGAGTGGCTGTTGACAATTTACATCCCGCCCATCAGTGTAGCAAGGCTCCCATTTCTCCATGGCCTGTCCTGCATTTCTGGTTTTGACACTTTTTTCAGCATGGCCCTTTTGACCGATGGGAAGCGAGACATCTTTGTAGCGCTGATTTGCCTTTCCTGGTTGCTTGGTTGGCCAAAAAGGGCGTATGCGTTTTTTCCTGAATATATTCAGGAAAAAACGCATACGCCCTTTTTGGCCAAGGGCATCATTGTCAACGTTTTGCCGCTTTTCATGTGCTTTAAAGGCGATTCAAATCTACCTCCTGAAATCTGTTTCCTGCAATTCTGCCTTGATTTCAAATCCTCTTCTTTGCCTTCCCTCAATATATTTGTGGACGAGAGTTATCATTTATAACTCTGCAGGTTTGTGAATTGCAGTGCCCTGAACCTCCATTTTACAACTCGCTTTTTAGGGAGCTGGCCGCAATAGCGCAGGATGGCTTCAGGCCCTGTTTTGGTTCCGGGTGGCAGGCTGAGCCTGTGGTTAATTCTTCTTCCTGATGGGAAAATAAAGTGACCTGTGCCTGTCCCAACACCAAGAGCTAGTCTCTCATTGGTTCCACGTCTTCCAGTTCATCCTTAGGAAAAATTGCAACCTGTACGGAACAGGAGGTTAAAGGTGCTGATGCTCCAAGTAGGGAGATTGCTAGTAAAGCGGCTGGAATAGCGAACCCGGCCACAAGGAGATGAGAAATGAGGTGCATTTTAGAAACCTTTCCACATCACACGGTGTACCATCTTCTGGGTTTCTCATGCATGTTTTCGATGTAGGAAGATGCCCTTGAACCTGGAGATTTGTGACCCATGCGATGGGTACCATGCAGTATTACTTTAAAGGGTCTGCGTTTGCTCACCCAACCTCACCAAACCTCTCAGCCCCAAGAGTGTCCACCCTTATGTCTCATCCAGCTGTGGGTCTAGATATGGTCAATCCAGGTTGCATCACAGCCCCTGAACGAATTGTGTAAGAATTTCGCTCTCTTTCACTGTCTTTGTTTCATGGGTTATTCAAAGTAATTTATTTTTATAATGGGGTTTAGCTGCTTTTCACTTCTGTGTTTATGCCGCTTTACACCCACTTGACACACTAACAGAGAGATATCTATACATAGGTTTTAAGATTATTACTAGTCAGATATATTCTTGTGCGGTGAATAGGGCGTGTTGAGTCCAGTTCTCTGAGCAAGGAGTAGGTCTTGTCTATTACATATTGGTTTTATGGAACGGTATCTGAGCTAATTTGAAACCCTTGTTTTATGTATCACCCCACCTCACCTTTCCCGTGAAGCAGCCATAGTGTGTTTTCTGCATGTGTGACTCTGTTCTGTTTTGTAATTCAGTTCAAGTGTAACGGTTTTTACATTCCCTCTATCAGTGATACCTTATGAGAAGTGTCCTTTTCTGTGTGACTTATTTCACTTAGAATCGTCGTACCTAAATCCACTCATCATGCTGCTACTAGCCTTATGACATTGATTTCATGGCTGAGTGATATTCCATTGTACATAAGGACCACAACTTCTTTATCCATTTTTCTCTTTCCTGGGATATTGAAGGTGGAATGAAGTGGAGGTCCTTGTCAACAGAGCAGCCCTAAACTTTGGGGTGCTTGTGTCTTGCTGATTTTTAATTTTCCCAATTTATACCCCCATGAGTGGAAGTGCCCTATGCTCTCTAAGCTTTGCTTTTTAGACGTTTCAGGACTCACCGTACGCTTCTCCAGAGTGGCTGTTGACAATTTACATCCCGCCCATCAGTGTAGCAAGGCTCCCATTTCTCCATGGCCTGTCCTGCATTTCTGGTTTTGACACTTTTTTCAGCATGGCCCTTTTGACCGATGGGAAGCGAGACATCTTTGTAGCACTGATTTGCCTTTCCAGGTTGCTTGGTTGGCCAAAAAGGGCGTATGCGTTTTTTCCTGAATATATTCAGGAAAAAACGCATACGCCCTTTTTGGCCAAGGGCATCATTGTCAACGTTTTGCCGCTTTTCATGTGCTTTAAAGGCGATTCGAATCTACCTCCTGAAATCTGTTTCCTGCAATTCTGCCTTGATTTCAAATCCTCTTCTTTGCCTACCCTCAATATATTTGTGGATGAGAGTTATCATTTATAACTCTGCAGGTTTGTGAATTGCAGTGCCCTGAACCTCCATTTTACAACTCGCTTTTTAGGGAGCTGGCCGCAAAAGCGCAGGATGGCTTCAGGCCCTGTTCTGGTTCCGGGGGGCAGGCTGAGCCTGTGGTTAATTCTTCTTCCTGATGGGAAAATAGAGTGACCTGTGCCTGTCCCAACACCAAGAGCTAGTCTTTCATTGGCTCCACGTCTTCCCGTTCATCCTCAGTACAAATTGCAACCTGTACGGAACAGGAGGTTAAAGGTGCTGATGCTCCAAGGAGGGAGATTGCTAGTAAAGTGGCTGGAATGGCGAACCCGGGCACAAGCAGATGAGAAATGAGGTGCGTTTTAGAAACCTTTCCCCATCACACGGTGTACCATCTTCTGGGTATCTCATGCATGTTTTCGATGTAGGAAGATGCCCTTGAACCTGGAGATTTGGGACCCATGCGATGGGTACCACGCAGTATTACTTTAAAGGGTCTGCGTTTGCTCACCCAACCTCACCAAACCTCTCAGCCGCAACAGTGTCCACCCTTATGTCTCATCCAGCTGTGGGTCTAGATATGGTCAATCCAGGTTGCATCACAGCCCCTGAACGCATTGTGTAAGAATTTCTCTCTCTTTCACTGTCTTTGTTTCATGGGTTTTTCAAAGTAATTTATTTTTATAATGGGGTTTAGCTGCTTTTCACTGCTGTGTTTATGCCGCTTTTTACCCACTTGACACACTAACAGAGAGATATCAATACATAGGTTTTAAGATTATTACTAGTCAGATATATTCTTGTGCGGTGAATAGGGCGTGTTGAGTCCAGTTCTCTGAGCAAGGAGTAGGTCTTGTCTATTACATATTGGGTTTATGGAACGGTATCTGAGCTAATTTGAAACCCTTGTTTTATGTATCACCCCACCTCACCTTTCCCGTTAAGCAGCCATAGTGTGTTTTCTGCATGTGTGACTCTGTTCTGTTTTGTAATTCAGTTCAAGTGTAACGGTTTTTACATTCCCTCTATAAGTGATACCTTATGAGAAGTGTCCTTTTCTGTGTGACTTATTTCACTTAGAGTCGTCGTACCTAAATGCACTCATCATGCTGCTACTACCCTTATGACAGTGATTTCATGGCTGAGTGATATTCCATTGTACATAAGGACCACAACTTCTTTATCCATTTTTCTCTTTCCTGGGATATTGAAGGTGGAATGAAGTGGAGGTCCTTGTCAACAGAGCAGCCCTAAAATTTGGGGTGCTTGTGTCTTGCTGATTTTTAATTTTCCCAATTTATACCCCCATGAGTGGAAGTGCCCTATGCTCTCTAAGCTTTGCTTTTTAGACGTTTCAGGACTCACCGTACGCTTCTCCAGAGTGGCTGTTGACAATTTACATCCCGCCCATCAGTGTAGCAAGGCTCCCATTTCTCCATGGCCTGTCCTGCATTTCTGGTTTTGACACTTTTTTCAGCATGGCCCTTTTGACCAATGGGAAGCGAGACATCTTTGAAGCACTGATTTGCCTTTCCAGGTTGCTTGGTTGGCCAAAAAGGGCGTATGCGTTTTTTCCTGAATATATTCAGGAAAAAACGCATACGCCCTTTTTGGCCAAGGGCATCATTGTCAACGTTTTGCCGCTTTTCATGTGCTTTAAAGGCGATTCGAATCTACCTCCTGAAATCTGTTTCCTGCAATTCTGCCTTGATTTCAAATCCTCTTCTTTGCCTACCCTCAATATATTTGTGGATGAGAGTTATCATTTATAACTCTGCAGGTTTGTGAATTGCAGTGCCCTGAACCTCCATTTTACAACTCGCTTTTTAGGGAGCTGGCCGCAAAAGCGCAGGATGGCTTCAGGCCCTGTTCTGGTTCCGGGGGGCAGGCTGAGCCTGTGGTTAATTCTTCTTCCTGATGGGAAAATAGAGTGACCTGTGCCTGTCCCAACACCAAGAGCTAGTCTTTCATTGGCTCCACGTCTTCCCGTTCATCCTCAGTACAAATTGCAACCTGTACGGAACAGGAGGTTAAAGGTGATGATGCTCCAAGGAGGGAGATTGCTAGTAAAGTGGCTGGAATGGCGAACCCGGGCACAAGCAGATGAGAAATGAGGTGCGTTTTAGAAACCTTTCCCCATCACACGGTGTACCATCTTCTGGGTATCTCATGCATGTTTTCGATGTAGGAAGATGCCCTTGAACCTGGAGATTTGGGACCCATGCGATGGGTACCACGCAGTATTACTTTAAAGGGTCTGCGTTTGCTCACCCAACCTCACCAAACCTCTCAGCCGCAACAGTGTCCACCCTTATGTCTCATCCAGCTGTGGGTCTAGATATGGTCAATCCAGGTTGCATCACAGCCCCTGAACGCATTGTGTAAGAATTTCTCTCTCTTTCACTGTCTTTGTTTCATGGGTTATTCAAAGTAATTTATTTTTATAATGGGGTTTAGCTGCTTTTCACTTCTGTGTTTATGCCGCTTTACACCCACTTGACACACTAACAGAGAGATATCTATACATAGGTTTTAAGATTATTACTAGTCAGATATATTCTTGTGCGGTGAATAGGGCGTGTTGAGTCCAGTTCTCTGAGCAAGGAGTAGGTCTTGTCTATTACATATTGGTTTTATGGAACGGTATCTGAGCTAATTTGAAACCCTTGTTTTATGTATCACCCCACCTCACCTTTCCCGTGAAGCAGCCATAGTGTGTTTTCTGCATGTGTGACTCTGTTCTGTTTTGTAATTCAGTTCAAGTGTAACGGTTTTTACATTCCCTCTATCAGTGATACCTTATGAGAAGTGTCCTTTTCTGTGTGACTTATTTCACTTAGAGTCGTCGTACCTAAATGCACTCATCATGCTGCTACTAGCCTTATGACATTGATTTCATGGCTGAGTGATATTCCATTGTACATAAGGACCACAACTTCTTTATCCATTTTTCTCTTTCCTGGGATATTGAAGGTGGAATGAAGTGGAGGTCCTTGTCAACAGAGCAGCCCTAAACTTTGGGGTGCTTGTGTCTTGCTGATTTTTAATTTTCCCAATTTATACCCCCATGAGTGGAAGTGCCCTATGCTCTCTAAGCTTTGCTTTTTAGACGTTTCAGGACTCACCGTACGCTTCTCCAGAGTGGCTGTTGACAATTTACATCCCGCCCATCAGTGTAGCAAGGCTCCCATTTCTCCATGGCCTGTCCTGCATTTCTGGTTTTGACACTTTTTTCAGCATGGCCCTTTTGACCGATGGGAAGCGAGACATCTTTGTAGCGCTGATTTGCCTTTCCAGGTTGCTTGGTTGGCCAAAAAGGGCGTATGCGTTTTTTCCTGAATATATTCAGGAAAAAACGCATACGCCCTTTTTGGCCAAGGGCATCATTGTCAACGTTTTGCCGCTTTTCATGTGCTTTAAAGGCGATTCGAATCTACCTCCTGAAATCTGTTTCCTGCAATTCTGCCTTGATTTCAAATCCTCTTCTTTGCCTACCCTCAATATATTTGTGGATGAGAGTTATCATTTATAACTCTGCAGGTTTGTGAATTGCAGTGCCCTGAACCTCCATTTTACAACTCGCTTTTTAGGGAGCTGGCCGCAAAAGCGCAGGATGGCTTCAGGCCCTGTTCTGGTTCCGGGGGGCAGGCTGAGCCTGTGGTTAATTCTTCTTCCTGATGGGAAAATAGAGTGACCTGTGCCTGTCCCAACACCAAGAGCTAGTCTTTCATTGGCTCCACGTCTTCCCGTTCATCCTCAGTACAAATTGCAACCTGTACGGAACAGGAGGTTAAAGGTGCTGATGCTCCAAGGAGGGAGATTGCTAGTAAAGTGGCTGGAATGGCGAACCCGGGCACAAGCAGATGAGAAATGAGGTGCGTTTTAGAAACCTTTCCCCATCACACGGTGTACCATCTTCTGGGTATCTCATGCATGTTTTCGATGTAGGAAGATGCCCTTGAACCTGGAGATTTGGGACCCATGCGATGGGTACCACGCAGTATTACTTTAAAGGGTCTGCGTTTGCTCACCCAACCTCACCAAACCTCTCAGCCGCAACAGTGTCCACCCTTATGTCTCATCCAGCTGTGGGTCTAGATATGGTCAATCCAGGTTGCATCACAGCCCCTGAACGCATTGTGTAAGAATTTCTCTCTCTTTCACTGTCTTTGTTTCATGGGTTTTTCAAAGTAATTTATTTTTATAATGGGGTTTAGCTGCTTTTCACTGCTGTGTTTATGCCGCTTTTTACCCACTTGACACACTAACAGAGAGATATCAATACATAGGTTTTAAGATTATTACTAGTCAGATATATTCTTGTGCGGTGAATAGGGCGTGTTGAGTCCAGTTCTCTGAGCAAGGAGTAGGTCTTGTCTATTACATATTGGGTTTATGGAACGGTATCTGAGCTAATTTGAAACCCTTGTTTTATGTATCACCCCACCTCACCTTTCCCGTTAAGCAGCCATAGTGTGTTTTCTGCATGTGTGACTCTGTTCTGTTTTGTAATTCAGTTCAAGTGTAACGGTTTTTACATTCCCTCTATAAGTGATACCTTATGAGAAGTGTCCTTTTCTGTGTGACTTATTTCACTTAGAGTCGTCGTACCTAAATGCACTCATCATGCTGCTACTACCCTTATGACAGTGATTTCATGGCTGAGTGATATTCCATTGTACATAAGGACCACAACTTCTTTATCCATTTTTCTCTTTCCTGGGATATTGAAGGTGGAATGAAGTGGAGGTCCTTGTCAACAGAGCAGCCCTAAAATTTGGGGTGCTTGTGTCTTGCTGATTTTTAATTTTCCCAATTTATACCCCCATGAGTGGAAGTGCCCTATGCTCTCTAAGCTTTGCTTTTTAGACGTTTCAGGACTCACCGTACGCTTCTCCAGAGTGGCTGTTGACAATTTACATCCCGCCCATCAGTGTAGCAAGGCTCCCATTTCTCCATGGCCTGTCCTGCATTTCTGGTTTTGACACTTTTTTCAGCATGGCCCTTTTGACCGATGGGAAGCGAGACATCTTTGTAGCGCTGATTTGCCTTTCCTGGTTGCTTGGTTGGCCAAAAAGGGCGTATGCGTTTTTTCCTGAATATATTCAGGAAAAAACGCATACGCCCTTTTTGGCCAAGGGCATCATTGTCAACGTTTTGCCGCTTTTCATGTGCTTTAAAGGCGATTCAAATCTACCTCCTGAAATCTGTTTCCTGCAATTCTGCCTTGATTTCAAATCCTCTTCTTTGCCTTCCCTCAATATATTTGTGGACGAGAGTTATCATTTATAACTCTGCAGGTTTGTGAATTGCAGTGCCCTGAACCTCCATTTTACAACTCGCTTTTTAGGGAGCTGGCCGCAATAGCGCAGGATGGCTTCAGGCCCTGTTTTGGTTCCGGGTGGCAGGCTGAGCCTGTGGTTAATTCTTCTTCCTGATGGGAAAATAAAGTGACCTGTGCCTGTCCCAACACCAAGAGCTAGTCTCTCATTGGTTCCACGTCTTCCAGTTCATCCTCAGGAAAAATTGCAACCTGTACGGAACAGGAGGTTAAAGGTGCTGATGCTCCAAGTAGGGAGATTGCTAGTAAAGCGGCTGGAATAGCGAACCCGGCCACAAGGAGATGAGAAATGAGGTGCATTTTAGAAACCTTTCCACATCACACGGTATACCATCTTCTGGGTTTCTCATGCATGTTTTCGATGTAGGAAGATGCCCTTGAACCTGGAGATTTGTGACCCATGCGATGGGTACCATGCAGTATTACTTTAAAGGGTCTGCGTTTGCTCACCCAACCTCACCAAACCTCTCAGCCCCAAGAGTGTCCACCCTTATGTCTCATCCAGCTGTGGGTCTAGATATGGTCAATCCAGGTTGCATCACAGCCCCTGAACGAATTGTGTAAGAATTTCGCTCTCTTTCACTGTCTTTGTTTCATGGGTTATTCAAAGTAATTTATTTTTATAATGGGGTTTAGCTGCTTTTCACTTCTGTGTTTATGCCGCTTTACACCCACTTGACACACTAACAGAGAGATATCTATACATAGGTTTTAAGATTATTACTAGTCAGATATATTCTTGTGCGGTGAATAGGGCGTGTTGAGTCCAGTTCTCTGAGCAAGGAGTAGGTCTTGTCTATTACATATTGGTTTTATGGAACGGTATCTGAGCTAATTTGAAACCCTTGTTTTATGTATCACCCCACCTCACCTTTCCCGTGAAGCAGCCATAGTGTGTTTTCTGCATGTGTGACTCTGTTCTGTTTTGTAATTCAGTTCAAGTGTAACGGTTTTTACATTCCCTCTATCAGTGATACCTTATGAGAAGTGTCCTTTTCTGTGTGACTTATTTCACTTAGAATCGTCGTACCTAAATCCACTCATCATGCTGCTACTAGCCTTATGACATTGATTTCATGGCTGAGTGATATTCCATTGTACATAAGGACCACAACTTCTTTATCCATTTTTCTCTTTCCTGGGATATTGAAGGTGGAATGAAGTGGAGGTCCTTGTCAACAGAGCAGCCCTAAACTTTGGGGTGCTTGTGTCTTGCTGATTTTTAATTTTCCCAATTTATACCCCCATGAGTGGAAGTGCCCTATGCTCTCTAAGCTTTGCTTTTTAGACGTTTCAGGACTCACCGTACGCTTCTCCAGAGTGGCTGTTGACAATTTACATCCCGCCCATCAGTGTAGCAAGGCTCCCATTTCTCCATGGCCTGTCCTGCATTTCTGGTTTTGACACTTTTTTCAGCATGGCCCTTTTGACCGATGGGAAGCGAGACATCTTTGTAGCACTGATTTGCCTTTCCAGGTTGCTTGGTTGGCCAAAAAGGGCGTATGCGTTTTTTCCTGAATATATTCAGGAAAAAACGCATACGCCCTTTTTGGCCAAGGGCATCATTGTCAACGTTTTGCCGCTTTTCATGTGCTTTAAAGGCGATTCGAATCTACCTCCTGAAATCTGTTTCCTGCAATTCTGCCTTGATTTCAAATCCTCTTCTTTGCCTACCCTCAATATATTTGTGGATGAGAGTTATCATTTATAACTCTGCAGGTTTGTGAATTGCAGTGCCCTGAACCTCCATTTTACAACTCGCTTTTTAGGGAGCTGGCCGCAAAAGCGCAGGATGGCTTCAGGCCCTGTTCTGGTTCCGGGGGGCAGGCTGAGCCTGTGGTTAATTCTTCTTCCTGATGGGAAAATAGAGTGACCTGTGCCTGTCCCAACACCAAGAGCTAGTCTTTCATTGGCTCCACGTCTTCCCGTTCATCCTCAGTACAAATTGCAACCTGTACGGAACAGGAGGTTAAAGGTGCTGATGCTCCAAGGAGGGAGATTGCTAGTAAAGTGGCTGGAATGGCGAACCCGGGCACAAGCAGATGAGAAATGAGGTGCGTTTTAGAAACCTTTCCCCATCACACGGTGTACCATCTTCTGGGTATCTCATGCATGTTTTCGATGTAGGAAGATGCCCTTGAACCTGGAGATTTGGGACCCATGCGATGGGTACCACGCAGTATTACTTTAAAGGGTCTGCGTTTGCTCACCCAACCTCACCAAACCTCTCAGCCGCAACAGTGTCCACCCTTATGTCTCATCCAGCTGTGGGTCTAGATATGGTCAATCCAGGTTGCATCACAGCCCCTGAACGCATTGTGTAAGAATTTCTCTCTCTTTCACTGTCTTTGTTTCATGGGTTTTTCAAAGTAATTTATTTTTATAATGGGGTTTAGCTGCTTTTCACTGCTGTGTTTATGCCGCTTTTTACCCACTTGACACACTAACAGAGAGATATCAATACATAGGTTTTAAGATTATTACTAGTCAGATATATTCTTGTGCGGTGAATAGGGCGTGTTGAGTCCAGTTCTCTGAGCAAGGAGTAGGTCTTGTCTATTACATATTGGGTTTATGGAACGGTATCTGAGCTAATTTGAAACCCTTGTTTTATGTATCACCCCACCTCACCTTTCCCGTTAAGCAGCCATAGTGTGTTTTCTGCATGTGTGACTCTGTTCTGTTTTGTAATTCAGTTCAAGTGTAACGGTTTTTACATTCCCTCTATAAGTGATACCTTATGAGAAGTGTCCTTTTCTGTGTGACTTATTTCACTTAGAGTCGTCGTACCTAAATGCACTCATCATGCTGCTACTACCCTTATGACAGTGATTTCATGGCTGAGTGATATTCCATTGTACATAAGGACCACAACTTCTTTATCCATTTTTCTCTTTCCTGGGATATTGAAGGTGGAATGAAGTGGAGGTCCTTGTCAACAGAGCAGCCCTAAAATTTGGGGTGCTTGTGTCTTGCTGATTTTTAATTTTCCCAATTTATACCCCCATGAGTGGAAGTGCCCTATGCTCTCTAAGCTTTGCTTTTTAGACGTTTCAGGACTCACCGTACGCTTCTCCAGAGTGGCTGTTGACAATTTACATCCCGCCCATCAGTGTAGCAAGGCTCCCATTTCTCCATGGCCTGTCCTGCATTTCTGGTTTTGACACTTTTTTCAGCATGGCCCTTTTGACCGATGGGAAGCGAGACATCTTTGAAGCACTGATTTGCCTTTCCAGGTTGCTTGGTTGGCCAAAAAGGGCGTATGCGTTTTTTCCTGAATATATTCAGGAAAAAACGCATACGCCCTTTTTGGCCAAGGGCATCATTGTCAACGTTTTGCCGCTTTTCATGTGCTTTAAAGGCGATTCAAATCTACCTCCTGAAATCTGTTTCCTGCAATTCTGCCTTGATTTCAAATCCTCTTCTTTGCCTTCCCTCAATATATTTGTGGACGAGAGTTATCATTTATAACTCTGCAGGTTTGTGAATTGCAGTGCCCTGAACCTCCATTTTACAACTCGCTTTTTAGGGAGCTGGCCGCAATAGCGCAGGATGGCTTCAGGCCCTGTTTTGGTTCCGGGTGGCAGGCTGAGCCTGTGGTTAATTCTTCTTCCTGATGGGAAAATAAAGTGACCTGTGCCTGTCCCAACACCAAGAGCTAGTCTCTCATTGGTTCCACGTCTTCCAGTTCATCCTCAGGAAAAATTGCAACCTGTACGGAACAGGAGGTTAAAGGTGCTGATGCTCCAAGTAGGGAGATTGCTAGTAAAGCGGCTGGAATAGCGAACCCGGCCACAAGGAGATGAGAAATGAGGTGCATTTTAGAAACCTTTCCACATCACACGGTGTACCATCTTCTGGGTTTCTCATGCATGTTTTCGATGTAGGAAGATGCCCTTGAACCTGGAGATTTGTGACCCATGCGATGGGTACCATGCAGTATTACTTTAAAGGGTCTGCGTTTGCTCACCCAACCTCACCAAACCTCTCAGCCCCAAGAGTGTCCACCCTTATGTCTCATCCAGCTGTGGGTCTAGATATGGTCAATCCAGGTTGCATCACAGCCCCTGAACGAATTGTGTAAGAATTTCGCTCTCTTTCACTGTCTTTGTTTCATGGGTTATTCAAAGTAATTTATTTTTATAATGGGGTTTAGCTGCTTTTCACTTCTGTGTTTATGCCGCTTTACACCCACTTGACACACTAACAGAGAGATATCTATACATAGGTTTTAAGATTATTACTAGTCAGATATATTCTTGTGCGGTGAATAGGGCGTGTTGAGTCCAGTTCTCTGAGCAAGGAGTAGGTCTTGTCTATTACATATTGGTTTTATGGAACGGTATCTGAGCTAATTTGAAACCCTTGTTTTATGTATCACCCCACCTCACCTTTCCCGTGAAGCAGCCATAGTGTGTTTTCTGCATGTGTGACTCTGTTCTGTTTTGTAATTCAGTTCAAGTGTAACGGTTTTTACATTCCCTCTATCAGTGATACCTTATGAGAAGTGTCCTTTTCTGTGTGACTTATTTCACTTAGAATCGTCGTACCTAAATCCACTCATCATGCTGCTACTAGCCTTATGACATTGATTTCATGGCTGAGTGATATTCCATTGTACATAAGGACCACAACTTCTTTATCCATTTTTCTCTTTCCTGGGATATTGAAGGTGGAATGAAGTGGAGGTCCTTGTCAACAGAGCAGCCCTAAACTTTGGGGTGCTTGTGTCTTGCTGATTTTTAATTTTCCCAATTTATACCCCCATGAGTGGAAGTGCCCTATGCTCTCTAAGCTTTGCTTTTTAGACGTTTCAGGACTCACCGTACGCTTCTCCAGAGTGGCTGTTGACAATTTACATCCCGCCCATCAGTGTAGCAAGGCTCCCATTTCTCCATGGCCTGTCCTGCATTTCTGGTTTTGACACTTTTTTCAGCATGGCCCTTTTGACCGATGGGAAGCGAGACATCTTTGTAGCACTGATTTGCCTTTCCAGGTTGCTTGGTTGGCCAAAAAGGGCGTATGCGTTTTTTCCTGAATATATTCAGGAAAAAACGCATACGCCCTTTTTGGCCAAGGGCATCATTGTCAACGTTTTGCCGCTTTTCATGTGCTTTAAAGGCGATTCGAATCTACCTCCTGAAATCTGTTTCCTGCAATTCTGCCTTGATTTCAAATCCTCTTCTTTGCCTACCCTCAATATATTTGTGGATGAGAGTTATCATTTATAACTCTGCAGGTTTGTGAATTGCAGTGCCCTGAACCTCCATTTTACAACTCGCTTTTTAGGGAGCTGGCCGCAAAAGCGCAGGATGGCTTCAGGCCCTGTTCTGGTTCCGGGGGGCAGGCTGAGCCTGTGGTTAATTCTTCTTCCTGATGGGAAAATAGAGTGACCTGTGCCTGTCCCAACACCAAGAGCTAGTCTTTCATTGGCTCCACGTCTTCCCGTTCATCCTCAGTACAAATTGCAACCTGTACGGAACAGGAGGTTAAAGGTGCTGATGCTCCAAGGAGGGAGATTGCTAGTAAAGTGGCTGGAATGGCGAACCCGGGCACAAGCAGATGAGAAATGAGGTGCGTTTTAGAAACCTTTCCCCATCACACGGTGTACCATCTTCTGGGTATCTCATGCATGTTTTCGATGTAGGAAGATGCCCTTGAACCTGGAGATTTGGGACCCATGCGATGGGTACCACGCAGTATTACTTTAAAGGGTCTGCGTTTGCTCACCCAACCTCACCAAACCTCTCAGCCGCAACAGTGTCCACCCTTATGTCTCATCCAGCTGTGGGTCTAGATATGGTCAATCCAGGTTGCATCACAGCCCCTGAACGCATTGTGTAAGAATTTCTCTCTCTTTCACTGTCTTTGTTTCATGGGTTTTTCAAAGTAATTTATTTTTATAATGGGGTTTAGCTGCTTTTCACTGCTGTGTTTATGCCGCTTTTTACCCACTTGACACACTAACAGAGAGATATCAATACATAGGTTTTAAGATTATTACTAGTCAGATATATTCTTGTGCGGTGAATAGGGCGTGTTGAGTCCAGTTCTCTGAGCAAGGAGTAGGTCTTGTCTATTACATATTGGGTTTATGGAACGGTATCTGAGCTAATTTGAAACCCTTGTTTTATGTATCACCCCACCTCACCTTTCCCGTTAAGCAGCCATAGTGTGTTTTCTGCATGTGTGACTCTGTTCTGTTTTGTAATTCAGTTCAAGTGTAACGGTTTTTACATTCCCTCTATAAGTGATACCTTATGAGAAGTGTCCTTTTCTGTGTGACTTATTTCACTTAGAGTCGTCGTACCTAAATGCACTCATCATGCTGCTACTACCCTTATGACAGTGATTTCATGGCTGAGTGATATTCCATTGTACATAAGGACCACAACTTCTTTATCCATTTTTCTCTTTCCTGGGATATTGAAGGTGGAATGAAGTGGAGGTCCTTGTCAACAGAGCAGCCCTAAAATTTGGGGTGCTTGTGTCTTGCTGATTTTTAATTTTCCCAATTTATACCCCCATGAGTGGAAGTGCCCTATGCTCTCTAAGCTTTGCTTTTTAGACGTTTCAGGACTCACCGTACGCTTCTCCAGAGTGGCTGTTGACAATTTACATCCCGCCCATCAGTGTAGCAAGGCTCCCATTTCTCCATGGCCTGTCCTGCATTTCTGGTTTTGACACTTTTTTCAGCATGGCCCTTTTGACCGATGGGAAGCGAGACATCTTTGAAGCACTGATTTGCCTTTCCAGGTTGCTTGGTTGGCCAAAAAGGGCGTATGCGTTTTTTCCTGAATATATTCAGGAAAAAACGCATACGCCCTTTTTGGCCAAGGGCATCATTGTCAACGTTTTGCCGCTTTTCATGTGCTTTAAAGGCGATTCAAATCTACCTCCTGAAATCTGTTTCCTGCAATTCTGCCTTGATTTCAAATCCTCTTCTTTGCCTTCCCTCAATATATTTGTGGACGAGAGTTATCATTTATAACTCTGCAGGTTTGTGAATTGCAGTGCCCTGAACCTCCATTTTACAACTCGCTTTTTAGGGAGCTGGCCGCAATAGCGCAGGATGGCTTCAGGCCCTGTTTTGGTTCCGGGTGGCAGGCTGAGCCTGTGGTTAATTCTTCTTCCTGATGGGAAAATAAAGTGACCTGTGCCTGTCCCAACACCAAGAGCTAGTCTCTCATTGGTTCCACGTCTTCCAGTTCATCCTCAGGAAAAATTGCAACCTGTACGGAACAGGAGGTTAAAGGTGCTGATGCTCCAAGTAGGGAGATTGCTAGTAAAGCGGCTGGAATAGCGAACCCGGCCACAAGGAGATGAGAAATGAGGTGCATTTTAGAAACCTTTCCACATCACACGGTGTACCATCTTCTGGGTTTCTCATGCATGTTTTCGATGTAGGAAGATGCCCTTGAACCTGGAGATTTGTGACCCATGCGATGGGTACCATGCAGTATTACTTTAAAGGGTCTGCGTTTGCTCACCCAACCTCACCAAACCTCTCAGCCCCAAGAGTGTCCACCCTTATGTCTCATCCAGCTGTGGGTCTAGATATGGTCAATCCAGGTTGCATCACAGCCCCTGAACGAATTGTGTAAGAATTTCGCTCTCTTTCACTGTCTTTGTTTCATGGGTTATTCAAAGTAATTTATTTTTATAATGGGGTTTAGCTGCTTTTCACTTCTGTGTTTATGCCGCTTTACACCCACTTGACACACTAACAGAGAGATATCTATACATAGGTTTTAAGATTATTACTAGTCAGATATATTCTTGTGCGGTGAATAGGGCGTGTTGAGTCCAGTTCTCTGAGCAAGGAGTAGGTCTTGTCTATTACATATTGGTTTTATGGAACGGTATCTGAGCTAATTTGAAACCCTTGTTTTATGTATCACCCCACCTCACCTTTCCCGTGAAGCAGCCATAGTGTGTTTTCTGCATGTGTGACTCTGTTCTGTTTTGTAATTCAGTTCAAGTGTAACGGTTTTTACATTCCCTCTATCAGTGATACCTTATGAGAAGTGTCCTTTTCTGTGTGACTTATTTCACTTAGAATCGTCGTACCTAAATCCACTCATCATGCTGCTACTAGCCTTATGACATTGATTTCATGGCTGAGTGATATTCCATTGTACATAAGGACCACAACTTCTTTATCCATTTTTCTCTTTCCTGGGATATTGAAGGTGGAATGAAGTGGAGGTCCTTGTCAACAGAGCAGCCCTAAACTTTGGGGTGCTTGTGTCTTGCTGATTTTTAATTTTCCCAATTTATACCCCCATGAGTGGAAGTGCCCTATGCTCTCTAAGCTTTGCTTTTTAGACGTTTCAGGACTCACCGTACGCTTCTCCAGAGTGGCTGTTGACAATTTACATCCCGCCCATCAGTGTAGCAAGGCTCCCATTTCTCCATGGCCTGTCCTGCATTTCTGGTTTTGACACTTTTTTCAGCATGGCCCTTTTGACCGATGGGAAGCGAGACATCTTTGTAGCACTGATTTGCCTTTCCAGGTTGCTTGGTTGGCCAAAAAGGGCGTATGCGTTTTTTCCTGAATATATTCAGGAAAAAACGCATACGCCCTTTTTGGCCAAGGGCATCATTGTCAACGTTTTGCCGCTTTTCATGTGCTTTAAAGGCGATTCGAATCTACCTCCTGAAATCTGTTTCCTGCAATTCTGCCTTGATTTCAAATCCTCTTCTTTGCCTACCCTCAATATATTTGTGGATGAGAGTTATCATTTATAACTCTGCAGGTTTGTGAATTGCAGTGCCCTGAACCTCCATTTTACAACTCGCTTTTTAGGGAGCTGGCCGCAAAAGCGCAGGATGGCTTCAGGCCCTGTTCTGGTTCCGGGGGGCAGGCTGAGCCTGTGGTTAATTCTTCTTCCTGATGGGAAAATAGAGTGACCTGTGCCTGTCCCAACACCAAGAGCTAGTCTTTCATTGGCTCCACGTCTTCCCGTTCATCCTCAGTACAAATTGCAACCTGTACGGAACAGGAGGTTAAAGGTGCTGATGCTCCAAGGAGGGAGATTGCTAGTAAAGTGGCTGGAATGGCGAACCCGGGCACAAGCAGATGAGAAATGAGGTGCGTTTTAGAAACCTTTCCCCATCACACGGTGTACCATCTTCTGGGTATCTCATGCATGTTTTCGATGTAGGAAGATGCCCTTGAACCTGGAGATTTGGGACCCATGCGATGGGTACCACGCAGTATTACTTTAAAGGGTCTGCGTTTGCTCACCCAACCTCACCAAACCTCTCAGCCGCAACAGTGTCCACCCTTATGTCTCATCCAGCTGTGGGTCTAGATATGGTCAATCCAGGTTGCATCACAGCCCCTGAACGCATTGTGTAAGAATTTCTCTCTCTTTCACTGTCTTTGTTTCATGGGTTTTTCAAAGTAATTTATTTTTATAATGGGGTTTAGCTGCTTTTCACTGCTGTGTTTATGCCGCTTTTTACCCACTTGACACACTAACAGAGAGATATCAATACATAGGTTTTAAGATTATTACTAGTCAGATATATTCTTGTGCGGTGAATAGGGCGTGTTGAGTCCAGTTCTCTGAGCAAGGAGTAGGTCTTGTCTATTACATATTGGGTTTATGGAACGGTATCTGAGCTAATTTGAAACCCTTGTTTTATGTATCACCCCACCTCACCTTTCCCGTTAAGCAGCCATAGTGTGTTTTCTGCATGTGTGACTCTGTTCTGTTTTGTAATTCAGTTCAAGTGTAACGGTTTTT
The DNA here is from genome assembly GCF_965194805.1 of Balaenoptera borealis. Taxonomy (NCBI): domain Eukaryota; kingdom Metazoa; phylum Chordata; class Mammalia; order Artiodactyla; family Balaenopteridae; genus Balaenoptera; species Balaenoptera borealis. The sequence continues at coordinate 1,164,728 of NW_028123976.1, read as the reverse complement.
ACATTCCCTCTATAAGTGATACCTTATGAGAAGTGTCCTTTTCTGTGTGACTTATTTCACTTAGAGTCGTCGTACCTAAATGCACTCATCATGCTGCTACTACCCTTATGACAGTGATTTCATGGCTGAGTGATATTCCATTGTACATAAGGACCACAACTTCTTTATCCATTTTTCTCTTTCCTGGGATATTGAAGGTGGAATGAAGTGGAGGTCCTTGTCAACAGAGCAGCCCTAAAATTTGGGGTGCTTGTGTCTTGCTGATTTTTAATTTTCCCAATTTATACCCCCATGAGTGGAAGTGCCCTATGCTCTCTAAGCTTTGCTTTTTAGACGTTTCAGGACTCACCGTACGCTTCTCCAGAGTGGCTGTTGACAATTTACATCCCGCCCATCAGTGTAGCAAGGCTCCCATTTCTCCATGGCCTGTCCTGCATTTCTGGTTTTGACACTTTTTTCAGCATGGCCCTTTTGACCGATGGGAAGCGAGACATCTTTGTAGCACTGATTTGCCTTTCCTGGTTGCTTGGTTGGCCAAAAAGGGCGTATGCGTTTTTTCCTGAATATATTCAGGAAAAAACGCATACGCCCTTTTTGGCCAAGGGCATCATTGTCAACGTTTTGCCGCTTTTCATGTGCTTTAAAGGCGATTCAAATCTACCTCCTGAAATCTGTTTCCTGCAATTCTGCCTTGATTTCAAATCCTCTTCTTTGCCTTCCCTCAATATATTTGTGGACGAGAGTTATCATTTATAACTCTGCAGGTTTGTGAATTGCAGTGCCCTGAACCTCCATTTTACAACTCGCTTTTTAGGGAGCTGGCCGCAATAGCGCAGGATGGCTTCAGGCCCTGTTTTGGTTCCGGGTGGCAGGCTGAGCCTGTGGTTAATTCTTCTTCCTGATGGGAAAATAAAGTGACCTGTGCCTGTCCCAACACCAAGAGCTAGTCTCTCATTGGTTCCACGTCTTCCAGTTCATCCTCAGGAAAAATTGCAACCTGTACGGAACAGGAGGTTAAAGGTGCTGATGCTCCAAGTAGGGAGATTGCTAGTAAAGCGGCTGGAATAGCGAACCCGGCCACAAGGAGATGAGAAATGAGGTGCATTTTAGAAACCTTTCCACATCACACGGTGTACCATCTTCTGGGTTTCTCATGCATGTTTTCGATGTAGGAAGATGCCCTTGAACCTGGAGATTTGTGACCCATGCGATGGGTACCATGCAGTATTACTTTAAAGGGTCTGCGTTTGCTCACCCAACCTCACCAAACCTCTCAGCCCCAAGAGTGTCCACCCTTATGTCTCATCCAGCTGTGGGTCTAGATATGGTCAATCCAGGTTGCATCACAGCCCCTGAACGAATTGTGTAAGAATTTCGCTCTCTTTCACTGTCTTTGTTTCATGGGTTATTCAAAGTAATTTATTTTTATAATGGGGTTTAGCTGCTTTTCACTTCTGTGTTTATGCCGCTTTACACCCACTTGACACACTAACAGAGAGATATCTATACATAGGTTTTAAGATTATTACTAGTCAGATATATTCTTGTGCGGTGAATAGGGCGTGTTGAGTCCAGTTCTCTGAGCAAGGAGTAGGTCTTGTCTATTACATATTGGTTTTATGGAACGGTATCTGAGCTAATTTGAAACCCTTGTTTTATGTATCACCCCACCTCACCTTTCCCGTGAAGCAGCCATAGTGTGTTTTCTGCATGTGTGACTCTGTTCTGTTTTGTAATTCAGTTCAAGTGTAACGGTTTTTACATTCCCTCTATCAGTGATACCTTATGAGAAGTGTCCTTTTCTGTGTGACTTATTTCACTTAGAATCGTCGTACCTAAATCCACTCATCATGCTGCTACTAGCCTTATGACATTGATTTCATGGCTGAGTGATATTCCATTGTACATAAGGACCACAACTTCTTTATCCATTTTTCTCTTTCCTGGGATATTGAAGGTGGAATGAAGTGGAGGTCCTTGTCAACAGAGCAGCCCTAAACTTTGGGGTGCTTGTGTCTTGCTGATTTTTCATTTTCCCAATTTATACCCCCATGAGTGGAAGTGCCCTATGCTCTCTAAGCTTTGCTTTTTAGACGTTTCAGGACTCACTGTACGCTTCTGCAGAGTGGCTGTTGGCAATTTACATCCCGCCCATCAGTGTAGCAAGGCTCCCATTTCTCCATGGCCTGTCCTGCATTTCTGGTTTTGAGACTTTTTTCAGCATGACCCTTTTGACCGATGGGAAGCGAGACATCTTTGTAGCGCTGATTTGCCTTTCCAGGTTGCTTGGTTGGCCAAAAAGGGCGTATGCGTTTTTTTCTGAATATATTCAGGAAAAAACGCATACGCCCTTTTTGGCCAAGGGCATCATTGTCAACGTTTTGCCGCTTTTCATGTGCTTTAAAGGCGATTCGAATCTACCTCCTGAAATCTGTTTCCTGCAATTCTGCCTTGATTTCAAATCCTCTTCTTTGCCTTCCCTCAATATATTTGTGGACGAGAGTTATCATTTATAACTCTGCAGGTTTGTGAATTGCAGTGCCCTGAACCTCCATTTTACAACTCTCTTTTTAGGGAGCTGGCCGCGATAGCGCAGGATGGCTTCAGGCCCTGTTTTGGTTCCGGGTGGCAGGCTGAGCCTGTGGTTAATTCTTCTTCCTGATGGGAAAATAGAGTGACCTGTGCCTGTCCCAACACCAAGAGCTAGTCTCTCATTGGTTCCACGTCTTCCAGTTCATCCTCAGGAAAAATTGCAACCTGTACGGAACAGGAGGTTAAAGGTGCTGATGCTCCAAGTAGGGAGATTGCTAGTAAAGCGGCTGGAATAGCGAACCCGGCCACAAGGAGATGAGAAATGAGGTGCATTTTAGAAACCTTTCCACATCACACGGTGTACCATCTTCTGGGTTTCTCATGCATGTTTTCGATGTAGGAAGATGCCCTTGAACCTGGAGATTTATGACCCCTGCGATGGGTACCATGCAGTATTACTTTAAAGGGTCTGCGTTTGCTCACCCAACCTCACCAAACCTCTCAGCCCCAAGAGTGTCCACCCTTATGTCTCATCCAGCTGTGGGTCTAGATATGGTCAATCCAGGTTGCATCACAGCCCCTGAACGCATTGTGTAAGAATTTCGCTCTCTTTCACTGTCTTTGTTTCATGGGTTATTCAAAGTAATTTATTTTTATAATGGGGTTTAGCTGCTTTTCACTGCTGTGTTTATGCCGCTTTACACCCACTTGACACACTAACAGAGAGATATCTATACATAGGTTTTAAGATTATTACTAGTCAGATATATTCTTGTGCGGTGAATAGGGCGTGTTGAGTCCAGTTCTCTGAGCAAGGAGTAGGTCTTGTCTATTACATATTGGGTTTATGGAACGGTATCTGAGCTAATTTGAAACCCTTGTTTTATGTATCACCCCACCTCACCTTTCCCGTGAAGCAGCCATAGTGTGTTTTCTGCATGTGTGACTCTGTTCTGTTTTGTAATTCAGTTCAAGTGTAACGGTTTTTACATTCCCTCTATAAGTGATACCTTATGAGAAGTGTCCTTTTCTGTGTGACTTATTTCACTTAGAGTCGTCGTACCTAAATCCACTCATCATGCTGCTACTAGCCTTATGACATTGATTTCATGGCTGAGTGATATTCCATTGTACATAAGGACAACAACTTCTTTATCCATTTTTCTCTTTCCTGGGATATTGAAGGTGGAATGAAGTGGAGGTCCTTGTCAACAGAGCAGCCCTAAACTTTGGGGTGCTTGTGTCTTGCTGATTTTTCATTTTCCCAATTTATACCCCCATGAGTGGAAGTGCCCTATGCTCTCTAAGCTTTGCTTTTTAGACGTTTCAGGACTCACCGTACGCTTCTGCAGAGTGGCTGTTGGCAATTTACATCCCGCCCATCAGTGTAGCAAGGCTCCCATTTCTCCATGGCCTGTCCTGCATTTCTGGTTTTGAGACTTTTTTCAGCATGGCCCTTTTGACCGATGGGAAGCGAGACATCTTTGTAGCGCTGATTTGCCTTTCCAGGTTGCTTGGTTGGCCAAAAAGGGCGTATGCGTTTTTTTCTGAATATATTCAGGAAAAAACGCATACGCCCTTTTTGGCCAAGGGCATCATTGTCAACGTTTTGCCGCTTTTCATGTGCTTTAAAGGCGATTCGAATCTACCTCCTGAAATCTGTTTCCTGCAATTCTGCCTTGATTTCAAATCCTCTTCTTTGCCTTCCCTCAATATATTTGTGGACGAGAGTTATCATTTATAACTCTGCAGGTTTGTGAATTGCAGTGCCCTGAACCTCCATTTTACAACTCTCTTTTTAGGGAGCTGGCCGCAATAGCGCAGGATGGCTTCAGGCCCTGTTTTGGTTCCGGGTGGCAGGCTGAGCCTGTGGTTAATTCTTCTTCCTGATGGGAAAATTGATTGACCTGTGCCTGTCCCAACACCAAGAGCTAGTCTCTCATTGGTTCCACGTCTTCCAGTTCATCCTCAGGAAAAATTGCAACCTGTACGGAACAGGAGGTTAAAGGTGCTGATGCTCCAAGTAGGGAGATTGCTAGTAAAGCGGCTGGAATAGCGAACCCGGCCACAAGGAGATGAGAAATGAGGTGCATTTTAGAAACCTATCTACATCACACGGTGTACCATCTTCTGGGTTTCTCATGCATGTTTTCGATGTAGGAAGATGCCCTTGAACCTGGAGATTTGTGACCCATGCGATGGGTACCATGCAGTATTACTTTAAAGGGTCTGCGTTTGCTCACCCAACCTCACCAAACCTCTCAGCCCCAAGAGTGTCCACCCTTATGTCTCATCCAGCTGTGGGTCTAGATATGGTCAATCCAGGTTGCATCACAGCCCCTGAACGAATTGTGTAAGAATTTCGCTCTCTTTCACTGTCTTTGTTTCATGGGTTATTCAAAGTAATTTATTTTTATAATGGGGTTTAGCTGCTTTTCACTTCTGTGTTTATGCCGCTTTACACCCACTTGACACACTAACAGAGAGATATCTATACATAGGTTTTAAGATTATTACTAGTCAGATATATTCTTGTGCGGTGAATAGGGCGTGTTGAGTCCAGTTCTCTGAGCAAGGAGTAGGTCTTGTCTATTACATATTGGTTTTATGGAACGGTATCTGAGCTAATTTGAAACCCTTGTTTTATGTATCACCCCACCTCACCTTTTCCGTGAAGCAGCCATAGTGTGTTTTCTGCATGTGTGACTCTGTTCTGTTTTGTAATTCAGTTCAAGTGTAACGGTTTTTACATTCCCTCTATCAGTGATACCTTATGAGAAGTGTCCTTTTCTGTGTGACTTATTTCACTTAGAATCGTCGTACCTAAATCCACTCATCATGCTGCTACTAGCCTTATGACATTGATTTCATGGCTGAGTGATATTCCATTGTAAATAAGGACCACAACTTCTTTATCCATTTTTCTCTTTCCTGGGATATTGAAGGTGGAATGAAGTGGAGGTCCTTGTCAACAGAGCAGCCCTAAACTTTGGGGTGCTTGTGTCTTGCTGATTTTTAATTTTCCCAATTTATACCCCCATGAGTGGAAGTGCCCTATGCTCTCTAAGCTTTGCTTTTTAGACGTTTCAGGACTCACCGTACACTTCTCCAGAGTGGCTGTTGACAATTTACATCCCGCCCATCAGTGTAGCAAGGCTCCCATTTCTCCATGGCCTGTCCTGCATTTCTGGTTTTGACACTTTTTTCAGCATGGCCCTTTTGACCGATGGGAAGCGAGACATCTTTGTAGCGCTGATTTGCCTTTCCAGGTTGCTTGGTTGGCCAAAAAGGGCGTATGCGTTTTTTCCTGAATATATTCAGGAAAAAACGCATACGCCCTTTTTGGCCAAGGGCATCATTGTCAACGTTTTGCCGCTTTTCATGTGCTTTAAAGGCGATTCGAATCTACCTCCTGAAATCTGTTTCCTGCAATTCTGCCTTGATTTCAAATCCTCTTCTTTGCCTTCCCTCAATATATTTGTGGATGAGAGTTATCATTTATAACTCTGCAGGTTTGTGAATTGCAGTGCCCTGAACCTCCATTTTACAACTCGCTTTTTAGGGAGCTGGCCGCAAAAGCGCAGGATGGCTTCAGGCCCTGTTCTGGTTCCGGGGGGCAGGCTGAGCCTGTGGTTAATTCTTCTTCCTGATGGGAAAATAGAGTGACCTGTGCCTGTCCCAACACCAAGAGCTAGTCTTTCATTGGCTCCACGTCTTCCCGTTCATCCTCAGTACAAATTGCAACCTGTACGGAACAGGAGGTTAAAGGTGCTGATGCTCCAAGGAGGGAGATTGCTAGTAAAGTGGCTGGAATGGCGAACCCGGGCACAAGCAGATGAGAAATGAGGTGCGTTTTAGAAACCTTTCCCCATCACACGGTGTACCATCTTCTGGGTATCTCATGCATGTTTTCGATGTAGGAAGATGCCCTTGAACCTGGAGATTTGGGACCCATGCGATGGGTACCACGCAGTATTACTTTAAAGGGTCTGCGTTTGCTCACCCAACCTCACCAAACCTCTCAGCCGCAACAGTGTCCACCCTTATGTCTCATCCAGCTGTGGGTCTAGATATGGTCAATCCAGGTTGCATCACAGCCCCTGAACGCATTGTGTAAGAATTTCTCTCTCTTTCACTGTCTTTGTTTCATGGGTTTTTCAAAGTAATTTATTTTTATAATGGGGTTTAGCTGCTTTTCACTGCTGTGTTTATGCCGCTTTTTACCCACTTGACACACTAACAGAGAGATATCAATACATAGGTTTTAAGATTATTACTAGTCAGATATATTCTTGTGCGGTGAATAGGGCGTGTTGAGTCCAGTTCTCTGAGCAAGGAGTAGGTCTTGTCTATTACATATTGGGTTTATGGAACGGTATCTGAGCTAATTTGAAACCCTTGTTTTATGTATCACCCCACCTCACCTTTCCCGTTAAGCAGCCATAGTGTGTTTTCTGCATGTGTGACTCTGTTCTGTTTTGTAATTCAGTTCAAGTGTAACGGTTTTTACATTCCCTCTATCAGTGATACCTTATGAGAAGTGTCCTTTTCTGTGTGACTTATTTCACTTAGAGTCGTCGTACCTAAATGCACTCATCATGCTGCTACTACCCTTATGACAGTGATTTCATGGCTGAGTGATATTCCATTGTACATAAGGACCACAACTTCTTTATCCATTTTTCTCTTTCCTGGGATATTGAAGGTGGAATGAAGTGGAGGTCCTTGTCAACAGAGCAGCCCTAAAATTTGGGGTGCTTGTGTCTTGCTGATTTTTAATTTTCCCAATTTATACCCCCATGAGTGGAAGTGCCCTATGCTCTCTAAGCTTTGCTTTTTAGACGTTTCAGGACTCACCGTACGCTTCTCCAGAGTGGCTGTTGACAATTTACATCCCGCCCATCAGTGTAGCAAGGCTCCCATTTCTCCATGGCCTGTCCTGCATTTCTGGTTTTGACACTTTTTTCAGCATGGCCCTTTTGACCGATGGGAAGCGAGACATCTTTGTAGCGCTGATTTGCCTTTCCTGGTTGCTTGGTTGGCCAAAAAGGGCGTATGCGTTTTTTCCTGAATATATTCAGGAAAAAACGCATACGCCCTTTTTGGCCAAGGGCATCATTGTCAACGTTTTGCCGCTTTTCATGTGCTTTAAAGGCGATTCAAATCTACCTCCTGAAATCTGTTTCCTGCAATTCTGCCTTGATTTCAAATCCTCTTCTTTGCCTTCCCTCAATATATTTGTGGACGAGAGTTATCATTTATAACTCTGCAGGTTTGTGAATTGCAGTGCCCTGAACCTCCATTTTACAACTCGCTTTTTAGGGAGCTGGCCGCAATCGCGCAGGATGGCTTCAGGCCCTGTTTTGGTTCCAGGTGGCAGGCTGAGCCTGTGGTTAATTCTTCTTCCTGATGGGAAAATAGAGTGACCTGTGCCTGTCCCAACACCAAGAGCTAGTCTCTCATTGGTTCCACGTCTTCCAGTTCATCCTCAGGAAAAATTGCAACCTGTACGGAACAGGAGGTTAAAGGTGCTGATGCTCCAAGTAGGGAGATTGCTAGTAAAGCGGCTGGAATAGCGAACCCGGCCACAAGGAGATGAGAAATGAGGTGCATTTTAGAAACCTTTCCACATCACACGGTGTACCATTTTCTGGGTTTCTCATGCATGTTTTCGATGTAGGAAGATGCCCTTGAACCTGGAGATTTGTGACCCATGCGATGGGTACCATGCAGTATTAGTTTAAAGGGTCTGCGTTTGCTCACCCAACCTCACCAAACCTCTCAGCCCCAAGAGTGTCCACCCTTATGTCTCATCCAGCTGTGGGTCTAGATATGGTCAATCCAGGTTGCATCACAGCCCCTGAACGAATTGTGTAAGAATTTCGCTCTCTTTCACTGTCTTTGTTTCATGGGTTATTCAAAGTAATTTATTTTTATAATGGGGTTTAGCTGCTTTTCACTTCTGTGTTTATGCCGCTTTACACCCACTTGACACACTAACAGAGAGATATCTATACATAGGTTTTAAGATTATTACTAGTCAGATATATTCTTGTGCGGTGAATAGGGCGTGTTGAGTCCAGTTCTCTGAGCAAGGAGTAGGTCTTGTCTATTACATATTGGGTTTATGGAACGGTATCTGAGCTAATTTGAAACCCTTGTTTTATGTATCACCCCACCTCACCTTTCCCGTGAAGCAGGATAGTGTGTTTTCTGCATGTGTGACTCTGTTCTGTTTTGTAATTCAGTTCAAGTGTAACGGTTTTTACATTCCCTCTATCAGTGATACCTTATGAGAAGTGTCCTTTTCTGTGTGACTTATTTCACTTAGAATCGTCGTACCTAAATCCACTCATCATGCTGCTACTAGCCTTATGACATTGATTTCATGGCTGAGTGATATTCCATTGTACATAAGGACCACAACTTCTTTATCCATTTTTCTCTTTCCTGGGATATTGAAGGTGGAATGAAGTGGAGGTCCTTGTCAACAGAGCAGCCCTAAACTTTGGGGTGCTTGTGTCTTGCTGATTTTTAATTTTCCCAATTTATACCCCCATGAGTGGAAGTGCCCTATGCTCTCTAAGCTTTGCTTTTTAGACGTTTCAGGACTCACCGTACGCTTCTCCTGAGTGGCTGTTGATAATTTACATCCCGCCCATCAGTGTAGCAAGGCTCCCATTTCTCCATGGCCTGTCCTGCATTTCTGGTTTTGAAACTTTTTTCAGCATGGCCCTTTTGACCGATGGGAAGCGAGACATCTTTGTAGCGCTGATTTGCCTTTCCAGGTTGCTTGGTTGGCCAAAAAGGGCGTATGCGTTTTTTCCTGAATATATTCAGGAAAAAACGCATACGCCCTTTTTGGCCAAGGGCATCATTGTCAACGTTTTGCCGCTTTTCATGTGCTTTAAAGGCGATTCGAATCTACCTCCTGAAATCTGTTTCCTGCAATTCTGCCTTGATTTCAAATCCTCTTCTTTGCCTTCCCTCAATATATTTGTGGACGAGAGTTATCATTTATAACTCTGCAGGTTTGTGAATTACAGTGCCCTGAACCTCCATTTTACAACTCGCGTTTTTGGGAGATGGCCGCCAAAGCGCAGGATGGCTTCAGGCCCTGTTCTTGTTCCGGGGGGCAGGCTGAGCCTGTGGTTAATTCTTCTTCCAGATGGGAAAATAGAGTGACCTGTGCCTGTCCCAACACCAAGAGCTAGTCTCTCATTGGTTCCACGTCTTCCCGTTCATCCTCAGGACAAATTGCAACCTGTACGGAACAGGAGGTTAAAGGTGATGATGCTCCAAGGAGGGAGATTGCTAGTAAAGTGGCTGGAATGGCGAACCCGAGCACAAGGAGATGAGAAATGAGGTGCGTTTTAGAAACCTTTCCCCATCACACGGTGTACCATCTTCTGGGTTTCTCATGCATGTTTTCGATGTAGGAAGATGCCCTTGAACCTGGAGATTTGGGACCCATGCGATGGGTACCACGCAGTATTACTTTAAAGGGGCTGCGTTTGCTCACCCAACCTCACCAAACCTCTCAGCCGCAACAGTGTCCACCCTTATGTCTCATCCAGCTGTGGGTCTAGATATGGTCAATCCAGGTTGCATCACAGCCCCTGAACGCATTGTGTAAGAATTTCGCTCTCTTTCACTGTCTTTGTTTCATGGGTTTTTCAAAGTAATTTATTTTTATAATGGGGTTTAGCTGCTTTTCACTGCTGTGTTTATGCCGCTTTACACCCACTTGACACACTAACAGAGAGATATCAATACATAGCTTTTAAGATTATTACTAGTCAGATATATTCTTGTGCGGTGAATAGGGCGTGTTGAGTCCAGTTCTCTGAGCAAGGCGTAGGTCTTTTCTATTACATATTGGGTTTATGGAACGGTATCTGAGCTAATTTGAAACCCTTGTTTTATGTATCACCCCACCTCACCTTTCCCGTTAAGCAGCCATAGTGTGTTTTCTGCATGTGTGACTCTGTTCTGTTTTGTAATTCAGTTCAAGTGTAACGGTTTTTACATTCCCTCTATAAGTGATACCTTATGAGAAGTGTCCTTTTCTGTGTGACTTATTTCACTTAGAATCGTCGTACCTAAATCCACTCATCATGCTGCTACTAGCCTTATGACATTGATTTCATGGCTGAGTGATATTCCATTGTACATAAGGACCACAACTTCTTTATCCATTTTTCTCTTTCCTGGGATATTGAAGGTGGAATGAAGTGGAGGTCCTTGTCAACAGAGCAGCCCTAAACTTTGGGGTGCTTGTGTCTTGCTGATTTTTAATTTTCCCAATTTATACCCCCATGAGTGGAAGTGCCCTATGCTCTCTAAGCTTTGCTTTTTAGACGTTTCAGGACTCACCGTACGCTTCTGCAGAGTGGCTGTTGACAATTTACATCCCGCCCATCAGTGTAGCAAGGCTCCCGTTTCTCCATGGCCTGTCCTGCATTTCTGGTTTTGACACTTTTTTCAGCATGGCCCTTTTGACCGATGGGAAGCGAGACTTCTTTGTAGCGCTGATTTGCCTTTCCAGGTTGCTTGCTTGGCCAAAAAGGGCATCATTGTCAACGTTTTGCCGCTTTTCATGTGCTTTAAAGGCGATTCGAATCTACCTCCTGAAATGTGTTTCCTGCAATTCTGCCTTGATTTCAAATCCTCTTCTTTGCCTTCCCTCAATATATTTGTGGACGAGAGTTATCATTTATAACTCTGCAGGTTTGTGAATTGCAGTGCCCTGAACCTCCATTTTACAACTCGCTTTTTAGGGAGCTGGCCTCAATAGCGCAGGATGGCTTCAGGCCCTGTTTTGGTTCCGGGTGGCAGGCTGAGCCTGTGGTTAATTCTTCTTCCTGATGGGAAAATAGAGTGACCTGTGCCTGTCCCAACACCAAGAGCTAGTCTCTCATTGGTTCCACGTCTTCCAGTTCATCCTCAGGAAAAATTGCAACCTGTACGGAACAGGAGGTTAAAGGTGCTGATGCTCCAAGTAGGGAGATTGCTAGTAAAGTGGCTGGAATAGCGAACCCGGCCACAAGGAGATGAGAAATGAGGTGCATTTTAGAAACCTTTCTACATCACACGGTGTACCATCTTCTGGGTTTCTCATGCATGTTTTCGATGTAGGAAGATGCCCTTGAACCTGGAGATTTGTGACCCCTGCGATGGGTACCATGCAGTATTACTTTAAAGGGTCTGCGTTTGCTCACCCAACCTCACCAAACCTCTCAGCCCCAAGAGTGTCCACCCTTATGTCTCATCCAGCTGTGGGTCTAGATATGGTCAATCCAGGTTGCATCACAGCCCCTGAACGCATTGTGTAAGAATTTCGCTCTCTTTCACTGTCTTTGTTTCATGGGTTATTCAAAGTAATTTATTTTTATAATGGGGTTTAGCTGCTTTTCACTTCTGTGTTTATGCCGCTTTACACCCACTTGACACACTAACAGAGAGATATCTATACATAGGTTTTAAGATTATTACTAGTCAGATATATTCTTGTGCGGTGAATAGGGCGTGTTGAGTCCAGTTCTCTGAGCAAGGAGTAGGTCTTGTCTATTACATATTGGTTTTATGGAACGGTATCTGAGCTAACTTGAAACCCTTGTTTTATGTATCACCCCACCTCACCTTTCCCGTGAAGCAGCCATAGTGTGTTTTCTGCATGTGTGACTCTGTTCTGTTTTGTAATTCAGTTCAAGTGTAACGGTTTTTACATTCCCTCTATCAGTGATACCTTATGAGAAGTGTCCTTTTCTGTGTGACTTATTTCACTTAGAATCGTCGTACCTAAATCCACTCATCATGCTGCTACTAGCCTTATGACATTGATTTCATGGCTGAGTGATATTCCATTGTACATAAGGACCACAACTTCTTTATCCATTTTTCTCTTTCCTGGGATATTGAAGGTGGAATGAAGTGGAGGTCCTTGTCAACAGAGCAGCCCTAAACTTTGGGGTGCTTGTGTCTTGCTGATTTTTAATTTTCCCAATTTATACCCCCATGAGTGGAAGTGCCCTATGCTCTCTAAGCTTTGCTTTTTAGACGTTTCAGGACTCACCGTACGCTTCTCCAGAGTGGCTGTTGACAATTTACATCCCGCCCATCAGTGTAGCAAGGCTCCCATTTCTCCATGGCCTGTCCTGCATTTCTGGTTTTGACACTTTTTTCAGCATGGCCCTTTTGACCGATGGGAAGCGAGACATCTTTGTAGCGCTGATTTGCCTTTCCAGGTTGCTTGGTTGGCCAAAAAGGGCGTATGCGTTTTTTCCTGAATATATTCAGGAAAAAACGCATACGCCCTTTTTGGCCAAGGGCATCATTATCAACGTTTTGCCGCTTTTCATGTGCTTTAAAGGCGATTCGAATCTACCTCCTGAAATCTGATTCCTGCAATTCTGCCTTGATTTCAAATCCTCTTCTTTGCCTTCCCTCAATATATTTGTGGACGAGAGTTATCATTTATAACTCTGCAGGTTTGTGAATTACAGTGCCCTGAACCTCCATTTTACAACTCGCGTTTTTGGGAGATGGCCGCCAAAGCGCAGGATGGCTTCAGGCCCTGTCCTTGTTCCGGGGGGCAGGCTGAGCCTGTGGTTAATTCTTCTTCCAGATGGGAAAATAGAGTGACCTGTGCCTGTCCCAACACCAAGAGCTAGTCTCTCATTGGTTCCACGTCTTCCCGTTCATCCTCAGGACAAATTGCAACCTGTACGGAACAGGAGGTTAAAGGTGATGATGCTCCAAGGAGGGAGATTGCTAGTAAAGTGGCTGGAATGGCGAACCCGAGCACAAGGAGATGAGAAATGAGGTGCGTTTTAGAAACCTTTCCCCATCACACGGTGTACCATCTTCTGGGTTTCTCATGCATGTTTTCGATGTAGGAAGATGCCCTTGAACCTGGAGATTTGGGACCCATGCGATGGGTACCACGCAGTATTACTTTAAAGGGGCTGCGTTTGCTCACCCAACCTCACCAAACCTCTCAGCCACAACAGTGTCCACCCTTATGTCTCATCCAGCTGTGGGTCTAGATATGGTCAATCCAGGTTGCATCACAGCCCCTGAACGCATTGTGTAAGAATTTCGCTCTCTTTCACTGCCTTTGTTTCATGGGTTTTTCAAAGTAATTTATTTTTATAATGGGGTTTAGCTGCTTTTCACTGCTGTGTTTATGCCGCTTTACACCCACTTGACACACTAACAGAGAGATATCAATACATAGCTTTTAAGATTATTACTAGTCAGATATATTCTTGTGCGGTGAATAGGGCGTGTTGAGTCCAGTTCTCTGAGCAAGGAGTAGGTCTTGTCTATTACATATTGGGTTTATGGAACGGTATCTGAGCTAATTTGAAACCCTTGTTTTATGTATCACCCCACCTCACCTTTCCCGTGAAGCAGCCATAGTGTGTTTTCTGCATGTGTGACTCTGTTCTGTTTTGTAATTCAGTTCAAGTGTAACGGTTTTTACATTCCCTCTATAAGTGATACCTTATGAGAAGTGTCCTTTTCTGTGTGACTTATTTCACTTAGAGTCGTCGTACCTAAATCCACTCATCATGCTATTACTAGCCTTATGACATTGATTTCATGGCTGAGTGATATTCCATTGTACATAAGGACCACAACTTCTTTATCCATTTTTCTCTTTCCTGGGATATTGAAGGTGGAATGAAGTGGAGGTCCTTGTCAACAGAGCAGCCCTAAACTTTGGGGTGCTTGTGTCTTGCTGATTTTTCATTTTCCCAATTTATACCCCCATGAGTGGAAGTGCCCTATGCTCTCTAAGCTTTGCTTTTTAGACGTTTCAGGACTCACCGTACGCTTCTCCAGAGTGGCTGTTGACAATTTACATCCCGCCCATCAGTGTAGCAAGGCTCCCATTTCTCCATGGCCTGTCCTGCATTTCTGGTTTTGACACTTTTTTCAGCATGGCCCTTTTGACCGATGGGAAGCGAGACATCTTTGTAGCGCTGATTTGCCTTTCCAGGTTGCTTGGTTGGCCAAAAAGGGCGTATGCGTTTTTTCCTGAATATATTCAGGAAAAAACGCATACGCCCTTTTTGGCCAAGGGCATCATTGTCAACGTTTTGCCGCTTTTCATGTGCTTTAAAGGCGATTCGAATCTACCTCCTGAAATCTGTTTCCTGCAATTCTGCCTTGATTTCAAATCCTCTTCTTTGCCTTCCCTCAATATATTTGTGGACGAGAGTTATCATTTATAACTCTGCAGGTTTGTGAATTACAGTGCCCTGAACCTCCATTTTACAACTCGCGTTTTTGGGAGATGGCCGCCAAAGCGCAGGATGGCTTCAGGCCCTGTTCTTGTTCCGGGGGGCAGGCTGAGCCTGTGGTTAATTCTTCTTCCTGATGGGAAAATAGAGTGACCTGTGCCTGTCCCAACACCAAGAGCTAGTCTCTCATTGGTTCCACGTCTTCCCGTTCATCCTCAGGACAAATTGCAACCTGTACGGAACAGGAGGTTAAAGGTGATGATGCTCCAAGGAGGGAGATTGCTAGTAAAGTGGCTGGAATGGCGAACCCGAGCACAAGGAGATGAGAAATGAGGTGCGTTTTAGAAACCTTTCCCCATCACACGGTGTACCATCTTCTGGGTTTCTCATGCATGTTTTCGATGTAGGAAGATGCCCTTGAACCTGGAGATTTGGGACCCATGCGATGGTTACCACGCAGTATTACTTTAAAGGGGCTGCGTTTGCTCACCCAACCTCACCAAACCTCTCAGCCACAACAGTGTCCACCCTTATGTCTCATCCAGCTGTGGGTCTAGATATGGTCAATCCAGGTTGCATCACAGCCCCTGAACGCATTGTGTAAGAATTTCGCTCTCTTTCACTGTCTTTGTTTCATGGGTTTTTCAAAGTAATTTATTTTTATAATGGGGTTTAGCTGCTTTTCACTGCTGTGTTTATGCCGCTTTACACCCACTTGACACACTAACAGAGAGATATCAATACATAGCTTTTAAGATTATTACTAGTCAGATATATTCTTGTGCGGTGAATAGGGCGTGTTGAGTCCAGTTCTCTGAGCAAGGAGTAGGTCTTGTCTATTACATATTGGGTTTATGGAACGGTATCTGAGCTAATTTGAAACCCTTGTTTTATGTATCACCCCACCTCACCTTTCCCGTTAAGCAGCCATAGTGTGTTTTCTGCATATGTGACTCTGTTCTGTTTTGTAATTCAGTTCAAGTGTAACGGTTTTTACATTCCCTCTATAAGTGATACCTTATGAGAAGTGTCCTTTTCTGTGTGACTTATTTCACTTAGAGTAGTCGTACCTAAATCCACTCATCATGCTGCTACTAGCCTTATGACATTGATTTCATGGCTGAGTGATATTCCATTGTACATAAGGACCACAACTTCTTTATCCATTTTTCTCTTTCCTGGGATATTGAAGGTGGAATGAAGTGGAGGTCCTTGTCAACAGAGCAGCCCTAAACTTTGGGGTGCTTGTGTCTTGCTGATTTTTCATTTTCCCAATTTATACCCCCATGAGTGGAAGTGCCCTATGCTCTCTAAGCTTTGCTTTTTAGACGTTTCAGGACTCACCGTACGCTTCTGCAGAGTGGCTGTTGGCAATTTACATCCCACCCATCAGTGTAGCAAGGCTCCCATTTCTCCATGGCCTGTCCTGCATTTCTGGTTTTGAGACTTTTTTCAGCATGGCCCTTTTGACCGATGG
Organism: Balaenoptera borealis; assembly: GCF_965194805.1. Taxonomy (NCBI): domain Eukaryota; kingdom Metazoa; phylum Chordata; class Mammalia; order Artiodactyla; family Balaenopteridae; genus Balaenoptera; species Balaenoptera borealis. Next base: position 1,148,468 of record NW_028123976.1, on the reverse strand, counting down.
GAAGCGAGACATCTTTGTAGCGCTGATTTGCCTTTCCAGGTTGCTTGGTTGGCCAAAAAGGGCGTATGCGTTTTTTTCTGAATATATTCAGGAAAAAACGCATACGCCCTTTTTGGCCAAGGGCATCATTGTCAACGTTTTGCCGCTTTTCATGTGCTTTAAAGGCGATTCGAATCTACCTCCTGAAATCTGTTTCCTGCAATTCTGCCTTGATTTCAAATCCTCTTCTTTGCCTTCCCTCAATATATTTGTGGACGAGAGTTATCATTTATAACTCTGCAGGTTTGTGAATTGCAGTGCCCTGAACCTCCATTTTACAACTCTCTTTTTAGGGAGCTGGCCGCAATAGCGCAGGATGGCTTCAGGCCCTGTTTTGGTTCCGGGTGGCAGGCTGAGCCTGTGGTTAATTCTTCTTCCTGATGGGAAAATAGAGTGACCTGTGCCTGTCCCAACACCAAGAGCTAGTCTCTCATTGGTTCCACGTCTTCCAGTTCATCCTCAGGAAAAATTGCAACCTGTACGGAACAGGAGGTTAAAGGTGCTGATGCTCCAAGTAGGGAGATTGCTAGTAAAGCGGCTGGAATAGCGAACCCGGCCACAAGGAGATGAGAAATGAGGTGCATTTTAGAAACCTTTCCACATCACACGGTGTACCATCTTCTGGGTTTCTCATGCATGTTTTCGATGTAGGAAGATGCCCTTGAACCTGGAGATTTGTGACCCATGCGATGGGTACCATGCAGTATTACTTTAAAGGGTCTGCGTTTGCTCACCCAACCTCACCAAACCTCTCAGCCCCAAGAGTGTCCACCCTTATGTCTCATCCAGCTGTGGGTCTAGATATGGTTAATCCAGGTTGCATCACAGCCCCTGAACGCATTGTGTAAGAATTTCGCTCTCTTTCACTGTCTTTGTTTCATGGGTTTTTCAAAGTAATTTATTTTTATAATGGGGTTTAGCTGCTTTTCACTGCTGTGTTTATGCCGCTTTACACCCACTTGACACACTAACAGAGAGATATCAATACATAGCTTTTAAGATTATTACTAGTCAGATATATTCTTGTGCGGTGAATAGGGCGTGTTGAGTCCAGTTCTCTGAGCAAGGAGTAGGTCTTGTCTATTACATATTGGTTTTATGGAACGGTATCTGAGCTAATTTGAAACCCTTGTTTTATGTATCACCCCACCTCACCTTTCCCGTGAAGCAGCCATAGTGTGTTTTCTGCATGTGTGACTCTGTTCTGTTTTGTAATTCAGTTCAAGTGTAACGGTTTTTACATTCCCTCTATCAGTGATACCTTATGAGAAGTGTCCTTTTCTGTGTGACTTATTTCACTTAGAATCGTCGTACCTAAATCCACTCATCATGCTGCTACTAGCCTTATGACATTGATTTCATGGCTGAGTGATATTCCATTGTAAATAAGGACCACAACTTCTTTATCCATTTTTCTCTTTCCTGGGATATTGAAGGTGGAATGAAGTGGAGGTCCTTGTCAACAGAGCAGCCCTAAAATTTGGGGTGCTTGTGTCTTGCTGATTTTTAATTTTCCCAATTTATACCCCCATGAGTGGAAGTGCCCTATGCTCTCTAAGCTTTGCTTTTTAGACGTTTCAGGACTCACCGTACGCTTCTCCAGAGTGGCTGTTGACAATTTACATCCCGCCCATCAGTGTAGCAAGGCTCCCATTTCTCCATGGCCTGTCCTGCATTTCTGGTTTTGACACTTTTTTCAGCATGGCCCTTTTGACCGATGGGAAGCGAGACATCTTTGTAGCACTGATTTGCCTTTCCTGGTTGCTTGGTTGGCCAAAAAGGGCGTATGCGTTTTTTCCTGAATATATTCAGGAAAAAACGCATACGCCCTTTTTGGCCAAGGGCATCATTGTCAACGTTTTGCCGCTTTTCATGTGCTTTAAAGGCGATTCAAATCTACCTCCTGAAATCTGTTTCCTGCAATTCTGCCTTGATTTCAAATCCTCTTCTTTGCCTTCCCTCAATATATTTGTGGACGAGAGTTATCATTTATAACTCTGCAGGTTTGTGAATTGCAGTGCCCTGAACCTCCATTTTACAACTCGCTTTTTAGGGAGCTGGCCGCAATAGCGCAGGATGGCTTCAGGCCCTGTTTTGGTTCCGGGTGGCAGGCTGAGCCTGTGGTTAATTCTTCTTCCTGATGGGAAAATAAAGTGACCTGTGCCTGTCCCAACACCAAGAGCTAGTCTCTCATTGGTTCCACGTCTTCCAGTTCATCCTCAGGAAAAATTGCAACCTGTACGGAACAGGAGGTTAAAGGTGCTGATGCTCCAAGTAGGGAGATTGCTAGTAAAGCGGCTGGAATAGCGAACCCGGCCACAAGGAGATGAGAAATGAGGTGCATTTTAGAAACCTTTCCACATCACACGGTGTACCATCTTCTGGGTTTCTCATGCATGTTTTCGATGTAGGAAGATGCCCTTGAACCTGGAGATTTGTGACCCATGCGATGGGTACCATGCAGTATTACTTTAAAGGGTCTGCATTTGCTCACCCAACCTCACCAAACCTCTCAGCCCCAAGAGTGTCCACCCTTATGTCTCATCCAGCTGTGGGTCTAGATATGGTCAATCCAGGTTGCATCACAGCCCCTGAACGAATTGTGTAAGAATTTCGCTCTCTTTCACTGTCTTTGTTTCATGGGTTATTCAAAGTAATTTATTTTTATAATGGGGTTTAGCTGCTTTTCACTTCTGTGTTTATGCCGCTTTACACCCACTTGACACACTAACAGAGAGATATCTATACATAGGTTTTAAGATTATTACTAGTCAGATATATTCTTGTGCGGTGAATAGGGCGTGTTGAGTCCAGTTCTCTGAGCAAGGAGTAGGTCTTGTCTATTACATATTGGTTTTATGGAACGGTATCTGAGCTAATTTGAAACCCTTGTTTTATGTATCACCCCACCTCACCTTTCCCGTGAAGCAGCCATAGTGTGTTTTCTGCATGTGTGACTCTGTTCTGTTTTGTAATTCAGTTCAAGTGTAACGGTTTTTACATTCCCTCTATCAGTGATACCTTATGAGAAGTGTCCTTTTCTGTGTGACTTATTTCACTTAGAATCGTCGTACCTAAATCCACTCATCATGCTGCTACTAGCCTTATGACATTGATTTCATGGCTGAGTGATATTCCATTGTACATAAGGACCACAACTTCTTTATCCATTTTTCTCTTTCCTGGGATATTGAAGGTGGAATGAAGTGGAGGTCCTTGTCAACAGAGCAGCCCTAAACTTTGGGGTGCTTGTGTCTTGCTGATTTTTCATTTTCCCAATTTATACCCCCATGAGTGGAAGTGCCCTATGCTCTCTAAGCTTTGCTTTTTAGACGTTTCAGGACTCACTGTACGCTTCTGCAGAGTGGCTGTTGGCAATTTACATCCCGCCCATCAGTGTAGCAAGGCTCCCATTTCTCCATGGCCTGTCCTGCATTTCTGGTTTTGAGACTTTTTTCAGCATGACCCTTTTGACCGATGGGAAGCGAGACATCTTTGTAGCGCTGATTTGCCTTTCCAGGTTGCTTGGTTGGCCAAAAAGGGCGTATGCGTTTTTTTCTGAATATATTCAGGAAAAAACGCATACGCCCTTTTTGGCCAAGGGCATCATTGTCAACGTTTTGCCGCTTTTCATGTGCTTTAAAGGCGATTCGAATCTACCTCCTGAAATCTGTTTCCTGCAATTCTGCCTTGATTTCAAATCCTCTTCTTTGCCTTCCCTCAATATATTTGTGGACGAGAGTTATCATTTATAACTCTGCAGGTTTGTGAATTGCAGTGCCCTGAACCTCCATTTTACAACTCTCTTTTTAGGGAGCTGGCCGCGATAGCGCAGGATGGCTTCAGGCCCTGTTTTGGTTCCGGGTGGCAGGCTGAGCCTGTGGTTAATTCTTCTTCCTGATGGGAAAATAGAGTGACCTGTGCCTGTCCCAACACCAAGAGCTAGTCTCTCATTGGTTCCACGTCTTCCAGTTCATCCTCAGGAAAAATTGCAACCTGTACGGAACAGGAGGTTAAAGGTGCTGATGCTCCAAGTAGGGAGATTGCTAGTAAAGCGGCTGGAATAGCGAACCCGGCCACAAGGAGATGAGAAATGAGGTGCATTTTAGAAACCTTTCCACATCACACGGTGTACCATCTTCTGGGTTTCTCATGCATGTTTTCGATGTAGGAAGATGCCCTTGAACCTGGAGATTTATGACCCCTGCGATGGGTACCATGCAGTATTACTTTAAAGGGTCTGCGTTTGCTCACCCAACCTCACCAAACCTCTCAGCCCCAAGAGTGTCCACCCTTATGTCTCATCCAGCTGTGGGTCTAGATATGGTCAATCCAGGTTGCATCACAGCCCCTGAACGCATTGTGTAAGAATTTCGCTCTCTTTCACTGTCTTTGTTTCATGGGTTATTCAAAGTAATTTATTTTTATAATGGGGTTTAGCTGCTTTTCACTGCTGTGTTTATGCCGCTTTACACCCACTTGACACACTAACAGAGAGATATCTATACATAGGTTTTAAGATTATTACTAGTCAGATATATTCTTGTGCGGTGAATAGGGCGTGTTGAGTCCAGTTCTCTGAGCAAGGAGTAGGTCTTGTCTATTACATATTGGGTTTATGGAACGGTATCTGAGCTAATTTGAAACCCTTGTTTTATGTATCACCCCACCTCACCTTTCCCGTGAAGCAGCCATAGTGTGTTTTCTGCATGTGTGACTCTGTTCTGTTTTGTAATTCAGTTCAAGTGTAACGGTTTTTACATTCCCTCTATAAGTGATACCTTATGAGAAGTGTCCTTTTCTGTGTGACTTATTTCACTTAGAGTCGTCGTACCTAAATCCACTCATCATGCTGCTACTAGCCTTATGACATTGATTTCATGGCTGAGTGATATTCCATTGTACATAAGGACAACAACTTCTTTATCCATTTTTCTCTTTCCTGGGATATTGAAGGTGGAATGAAGTGGAGGTCCTTGTCAACAGAGCAGCCCTAAACTTTGGGGTGCTTGTGTCTTGCTGATTTTTCATTTTCCCAATTTATACCCCCATGAGTGGAAGTGCCCTATGCTCTCTAAGCTTTGCTTTTTAGACGTTTCAGGACTCACCGTACGCTTCTGCAGAGTGGCTGTTGGCAATTTACATCCCGCCCATCAGTTTAGCAAGGCTCCCATTTCTCCATGGCCTGTCCTGCATTTCTGGTTTTGACACTTTTTTCAGCATGGCCCTTTTGACCGATGGGAAGCGAGACATCTTTGTAGCGCTGATTTGCCTTTCCAGGTTGCTTGGTTGGCCAAAAAGGGCGTATGCGTTTTTTTCTGAATATATTCAGGAAAAAACGCATACGCCCTTTTTGGCCAAGGGCATCATTGTCAACGTTTTGCCGCTTTTCATGTGCTTTAAAGGCGATTCGAATCTACCTCCTGAAATCTGTTTCCTGCAATTCTGCCTTGATTTCAAATCCTCTTCTTTGCCTTCCCTCAATATATTTGTGGACGAGAGTTATCATTTATAACTCTGCAGGTTTGTGAATTGCAGTGCCCTGAACCTCCATTTTACAACTCTCTTTTTAGGGAGCTGGCCGCAATAGCGCAGGATGGCTTCAGGCCCTGTTTTGGTTCCGGGTGGCAGGCTGAGCCTGTGGTTAATTCTTCTTCCTGATGGGAAAATTGATTGACCTGTGCCTGTCCCAACACCAAGAGCTAGTCTCTCATTGGTTCCACGTCTTCCAGTTCATCCTCAGGAAAAATTGCAACCTGTACGGAACAGGAGGTTAAAGGTGCTGATGCTCCAAGTAGGGAGATTGCTAGTAAAGCGGCTGGAATAGCGAACCCGGCCACAAGGAGATGAGAAATGAGGTGCATTTTAGAAACCTATCTACATCACACGGTGTACCATCTTCTGGGTTTCTCATGCATGTTTTCGATGTAGGAAGATGCCCTTGAACCTGGAGATTTGTGACCCATGCGATGGGTACCATGCAGTATTACTTTAAAGGGTCTGCGTTTGCTCACCCAACCTCACCAAACCTCTCAGCCCCAAGAGTGTCCACCCTTATGTCTCATCCAGCTGTGGGTCTAGATATGGTCAATCCAGGTTGCATCACAGCCCCTGAACGAATTGTGTAAGAATTTCGCTCTCTTTCACTGTCTTTGTTTCATGGGTTATTCAAAGTAATTTATTTTTATAATGGGGTTTAGCTGCTTTTCACTTCTGTGTTTATGCCGCTTTACACCCACTTGACACACTAACAGAGAGATATCTATACATAGGTTTTAAGATTATTACTAGTCAGATATATTCTTGTGCGGTGAATAGGGCGTGTTGAGTCCAGTTCTCTGAGCAAGGAGTAGGTCTTGTCTATTACATATTGGTTTTATGGAACGGTATCTGAGCTAATTTGAAACCCTTGTTTTATGTATCACCCCACCTCACCTTTTCCGTGAAGCAGCCATAGTGTGTTTTCTGCATGTGTGACTCTGTTCTGTTTTGTAATTCAGTTCAAGTGTAACGGTTTTTACATTCCCTCTATCAGTGATACCTTATGAGAAGTGTCCTTTTCTGTGTGACTTATTTCACTTAGAATCGTCGTACCTAAATCCACTCATCATGCTGCTACTAGCCTTATGACATTGATTTCATGGCTGAGTGATATTCCATTGTAAATAAGGACCACAACTTCTTTATCCATTTTTCTCTTTCCTGGGATATTGAAGGTGGAATGAAGTGGAGGTCCTTGTCAACAGAGCAGCCCTAAACTTTGGGGTGCTTGTGTCTTGCTGATTTTTAATTTTCCCAATTTATACCCCCATGAGTGGAAGTGCCCTATGCTCTCTAAGCTTTGCTTTTTAGACGTTTCAGGACTCACCGTACACTTCTCCAGAGTGGCTGTTGACAATTTACATCCCGCCCATCAGTGTAGCAAGGCTCCCATTTCTCCATGGCCTGTCCTGCATTTCTGGTTTTGACACTTTTTTCAGCATGGCCCTTTTGACCGATGGGAAGCGAGACATCTTTGTAGCGCTGATTTGCCTTTCCAGGTTGCTTGGTTGGCCAAAAAGGGCGTATGCGTTTTTTCCTGAATATATTCAGGAAAAAACGCATACGCCCTTTTTGGCCAAGGGCATCATTGTCAACGTTTTGCCGCTTTTCATGTGCTTTAAAGGCGATTCGAATCTACCTCCTGAAATCTGTTTCCTGCAATTCTGCCTTGATTTCAAATCCTCTTCTTTGCCTTCCCTCAATATATTTGTGGATGAGAGTTATCATTTATAACTCTGCAGGTTTGTGAATTGCAGTGCCCTGAACCTCCATTTTACAACTCGCTTTTTAGGGAGCTGGCCGCAAAAGCGCAGGATGGCTTCAGGCCCTGTTCTGGTTCCGGGGGGCAGGCTGAGCCTGTGGTTAATTCTTCTTCCTGATGGGAAAATAGAGTGACCTGTGCCTGTCCCAACACCAAGAGCTAGTCTTTCATTGGCTCCACGTCTTCCCGTTCATCCTCAGTACAAATTGCAACCTGTACGGAACAGGAGGTTAAAGGTGCTGATGCTCCAAGGAGGGAGATTGCTAGTAAAGTGGCTGGAATGGCGAACCCGGGCACAAGCAGATGAGAAATGAGGTGCGTTTTAGAAACCTTTCCCCATCACACGGTGTACCATCTTCTGGGTATCTCATGCATGTTTTCGATGTAGGAAGATGCCCTTGAACCTGGAGATTTGGGACCCATGCGATGGGTACCACGCAGTATTACTTTAAAGGGTCTGCGTTTGCTCACCCAACCTCACCAAACCTCTCAGCCGCAACAGTGTCCACCCTTATGTCTCATCCAGCTGTGGGTCTAGATATGGTCAATCCAGGTTGCATCACAGCCCCTGAACGCATTGTGTAAGAATTTCTCTCTCTTTCACTGTCTTTGTTTCATGGGTTTTTCAAAGTAATTTATTTTTATAATGGGGTTTAGCTGCTTTTCACTGCTGTGTTTATGCCGCTTTTTACCCACTTGACACACTAACAGAGAGATATCAATACATAGGTTTTAAGATTATTACTAGTCAGATATATTCTTGTGCGGTGAATAGGGCGTGTTGAGTCCAGTTCTCTGAGCAAGGAGTAGGTCTTGTCTATTACATATTGGGTTTATGGAACGGTATCTGAGCTAATTTGAAACCCTTGTTTTATGTATCACCCCACCTCACCTTTCCCGTTAAGCAGCCATAGTGTGTTTTCTGCATGTGTGACTCTGTTCTGTTTTGTAATTCAGTTCAAGTGTAACGGTTTTTACATTCCCTCTATCAGTGATACCTTATGAGAAGTGTCCTTTTCTGTGTGACTTATTTCACTTAGAATCGTCGTACCTAAATGCACTCATCATGCTGCTACTACCCTTATGACAGTGATTTCATGGCTGAGTGATATTCCATTGTACATAAGGACCACAACTTCTTTATCCATTTTTCTCTTTCCTGGGATATTGAAGGTGGAATGAAGTGGAGGTCCTTGTCAACAGAGCAGCCCTAAAATTTGGGGTGCTTGTGTCTTGCTGATTTTTAATTTTCCCAATTTATACCCCCATGAGTGGAAGTGCCCTATGCTCTCTAAGCTTTGCTTTTTAGACGTTTCAGGACTCACCGTACGCTTCTCCAGAGTGGCTGTTGACAATTTACATCCCGCCCATCAGTGTAGCAAGGCTCCCATTTCTCCATGGCCTGTCCTGCATTTCTGGTTTTGACACTTTTTTCAGCATGGCCCTTTTGACCGATGGGAAGCGAGACATCTTTGTAGCGCTGATTTGCCTTTCCTGGTTGCTTGGTTGGCCAAAAAGGGCGTATGCGTTTTTTCCTGAATATATTCAGGAAAAAACGCATACGCCCTTTTTGGCCAAGGGCATCATTGTCAACGTTTTGCCGCTTTTCATGTGCTTTAAAGGCGATTCAAATCTACCTCCTGAAATCTGTTTCCTGCAATTCTGCCTTGATTTCAAATCCTCTTCTTTGCCTTCCCTCAATATATTTGTGGACGAGAGTTATCATTTATAACTCTGCAGGTTTGTGAATTGCAGTGCCCTGAACCTCCATTTTACAACTCGCTTTTTAGGGAGCTGGCCGCAATCGCGCAGGATGGCTTCAGGCCCTGTTTTGGTTCCAGGTGGCAGGCTGAGCCTGTGGTTAATTCTTCTTCCTGATGGGAAAATAGAGTGACCTGTGCCTGTCCCAACACCAAGAGCTAGTCTCTCATTGGTTCCACGTCTTCCAGTTCATCCTCAGGAAAAATTGCAACCTGTACGGAACAGGAGGTTAAAGGTGCTGATGCTCCAAGTAGGGAGATTGCTAGTAAAGCGGCTGGAATAGCGAACCCGGCCACAAGGAGATGAGAAATGAGGTGCATTTTAGAAACCTTTCCACATCACACGGTGTACCATTTTCTGGGTTTCTCATGCATGTTTTCGATGTAGGAAGATGCCCTTGAACCTGGAGATTTGTGACCCATGCGATGGGTACCATGCAGTATTACTTTAAAGGGTCTGCGTTTGCTCACCCAACCTCACCAAACCTCTCAGCCCCAAGAGTGTCCACCCTTATGTCTCATCCAGCTGTGGGTCTAGATATGGTCAATCCAGGTTGCATCACAGCCCCTGAACGAATTGTGTAAGAATTTCGCTCTCTTTCACTGTCTTTGTTTCATGGGTTATTCAAAGTAATTTATTTTTATAATGGGGTTTAGCTGCTTTTCACTTCTGTGTTTATGCCGCTTTACACCCACTTGACACACTAACAGAGAGATATCTATACATAGGTTTTAAGATTATTACTAGTCAGATATATTCTTGTGCGGTGAATAGGGCGTGTTGAGTCCAGTTCTCTGAGCAAGGAGTAGGTCTTGTCTATTACATATTGGGTTTATGGAACGGTATCTGAGCTAATTTGAAACCCTTGTTTTATGTATCACCCCACCTCACCTTTCCCGTGAAGCAGGATAGTGTGTTTTCTGCATGTGTGACTCTGTTCTGTTTTGTAATTCAGTTCAAGTGTAACGGTTTTTACATTCCCTCTATCAGTGATACCTTATGAGAAGTGTCCTTTTCTGTGTGACTTATTTCACTTAGAATCGTCGTACCTAAATCCACTCATCATGCTGCTACTAGCCTTATGACATTGATTTCATGGCTGAGTGATATTCCATTGTACATAAGGACCACAACTTCTTTATCCATTTTTCTCTTTCCTGGGATATTGAAGGTGGAATGAAGTGGAGGTCCTTGTCAACAGAGCAGCCCTAAACTTTGGGGTGCTTGTGTCTTGCTGATTTTTAATTTTCCCAATTTATACCCCCATGAGTGGAAGTGCCCTATGCTCTCTAAGCTTTGCTTTTTAGACGTTTCAGGACTCACCGTACGCTTCTCCTGAGTGGCTGTTGATAATTTACATCCCGCCCATCAGTGTAGCAAGGCTCCCATTTCTCCATGGCCTGTCCTGCATTTCTGGTTTTGAAACTTTTTTCAGCATGGCCCTTTTGACCGATGGGAAGCGAGACATCTTTGTAGCGCTGATTTGCCTTTCCAGGTTGCTTGGTTGGCCAAAAAGGGCGTATGCGTTTTTTCCTGAATATATTCAGGAAAAAACGCATACGCCCTTTTTGGCCAAGGGCATCATTGTCAACGTTTTGCCGCTTTTCATGTGCTTTAAAGGCGATTCGAATCTACCTCCTGAAATCTGTTTCCTGCAATTCTGCCTTGATTTCAAATCCTCTTCTTTGCCTTCCCTCAATATATTTGTGGACGAGAGTTATCATTTATAACTCTGCAGGTTTGTGAATTACAGTGCCCTGAACCTCCATTTTACAACTCGCGTTTTTGGGAGATGGCCGCCAAAGCGCAGGATGGCTTCAGGCCCTGTTCTTGTTCCGGGGGGCAGGCTGAGCCTGTGGTTAATTCTTCTTCCAGATGGGAAAATAGAGTGACCTGTGCCTGTCCCAACACCAAGAGCTAGTCTCTCATTGGTTCCACGTCTTCCCGTTCATCCTCAGGACAAATTGCAACCTGTACGGAACAGGAGGTTAAAGGTGATGATGCTCCAAGGAGGGAGATTGCTAGTAAAGTGGCTGGAATGGCGAACCCGAGCACAAGGAGATGAGAAATGAGGTGCGTTTTAGAAACCTTTCCCCATCACACGGTGTACCATCTTCTGGGTTTCTCATGCATGTTTTCGATGTAGGAAGATGCCCTTGAACCTGGAGATTTGGGACCCATGCGATGGGTACCACGCAGTATTACTTTAAAGGGGCTGCGTTTGCTCACCCAACCTCACCAAACCTCTCAGCCGCAACAGTGTCCACCCTTATGTCTCATCCAGCTGTGGGTCTAGATATGGTCAATCCAGGTTGCATCACAGCCCCTGAACGCATTGTGTAAGAATTTCGCTCTCTTTCACTGTCTTTGTTTCATGGGTTTTTCAAAGTAATTTATTTTTATAATGGGGTTTAGCTGCTTTTCACTGCTGTGTTTATGCCGCTTTACACCCACTTGACACACTAACAGAGAGATATCAATACATAGCTTTTAAGATTATTACTAGTCAGATATATTCTTGTGCGGTGAATAGGGCGTGTTGAGTCCAGTTCTCTGAGCAAGGCGTAGGTCTTTTCTATTACATATTGGGTTTATGGAACGGTATCTGAGCTAATTTGAAACCCTTGTTTTATGTATCACCCCACCTCACCTTTCCCGTTAAGCAGCCATAGTGTGTTTTCTGCATGTGTGACTCTGTTCTGTTTTGTAATTCAGTTCAAGTGTAACGGTTTTTACATTCCCTCTATAAGTGATACCTTATGAGAAGTGTCCTTTTCTGTGTGACTTATTTCACTTAGAATCGTCGTACCTAAATCCACTCATCATGCTGCTACTAGCCTTATGACATTGATTTCATGGCTGAGTGATATTCCATTGTACATAAGGACCACAACTTCTTTATCCATTTTTCTCTTTCCTGGGATATTGAAGGTGGAATGAAGTGGAGGTCCTTGTCAACAGAGCAGCCCTAAACTTTGGGGTGCTTGTGTCTTGCTGATTTTTAATTTTCCCAATTTATACCCCCATGAGTGGAAGTGCCCTATGCTCTCTAAGCTTTGCTTTTTAGACGTTTCAGGACTCACCGTACGCTTCTGCAGAGTGGCTGTTGACAATTTACATCCCGCCCATCAGTGTAGCAAGGCTCCCGTTTCTCCATGGCCTGTCCTGCATTTCTGGTTTTGACACTTTTTTCAGCATGGCCCTTTTGACCGATGGGAAGCGAGACTTCTTTGTAGCGCTGATTTGCCTTTCCAGGTTGCTTGCTTGGCCAAAAAGGGCATCATTGTCAACGTTTTGCCGCTTTTCATGTGCTTTAAAGGCGATTCGAATCTACCTCCTGAAATGTGTTTCCTGCAATTCTGCCTTGATTTCAAATCCTCTTCTTTGCCTTCCCTCAATATATTTGTGGACGAGAGTTATCATTTATAACTCTGCAGGTTTGTGAATTGCAGTGCCCTGAACCTCCATTTTACAACTCGCTTTTTAGGGAGCTGGCCTCAATAGCGCAGGATGGCTTCAGGCCCTGTTTTGGTTCCGGGTGGCAGGCTGAGCCTGTGGTTAATTCTTCTTCCTGATGGGAAAATAGAGTGACCTGTGCCTGTCCCAACACCAAGAGCTAGTCTCTCATTGGTTCCACGTCTTCCAGTTCATCCTCAGGAAAAATTGCAACCTGTACGGAACAGGAGGTTAAAGGTGCTGATGCTCCAAGTAGGGAGATTGCTAGTAAAGTGGCTGGAATAGCGAACCCGGCCACAAGGAGATGAGAAATGAGGTGCATTTTAGAAACCTTTCTACATCACACGGTGTACCATCTTCTGGGTTTCTCATGCATGTTTTCGATGTAGGAAGATGCCCTTGAACCTGGAGATTTGTGACCCCTGCGATGGGTACCATGCAGTATTACTTTAAAGGGTCTGCGTTTGCTCACCCAACCTCACCAAACCTCTCAGCCCCAAGAGTGTCCACCCTTATGTCTCATCCAGCTGTGGGTCTAGATATGGTCAATCCAGGTTGCATCACAGCCCCTGAACGCATTGTGTAAGAATTTCGCTCTCTTTCACTGTCTTTGTTTCATGGGTTATTCAAAGTAATTTATTTTTATAATGGGGTTTAGCTGCTTTTCACTTCTGTGTTTATGCCGCTTTACACCCACTTGACACACTAACAGAGAGATATCTATACATAGGTTTTAAGATTATTACTAGTCAGATATATTCTTGTGCGGTGAATAGGGCGTGTTGAGTCCAGTTCTCTGAGCAAGGAGTAGGTCTTGTCTATTACATATTGGTTTTATGGAACGGTATCTGAGCTAACTTGAAACCCTTGTTTTATGTATCACCCCACCTCACCTTTCCCGTGAAGCAGCCATAGTGTGTTTTCTGCATGTGTGACTCTGTTCTGTTTTGTAATTCAGTTCAAGTGTAACGGTTTTTACATTCCCTCTATCAGTGATACCTTATGAGAAGTGTCCTTTTCTGTGTGACTTATTTCACTTAGAATCGTCGTACCTAAATCCACTCATCATGCTGCTACTAGCCTTATGACATTGATTTCATGGCTGAGTGATATTCCATTGTACATAAGGACCACAACTTCTTTATCCATTTTTCTCTTTCCTGGGATATTGAAGGTGGAATGAAGTGGAGGTCCTTGTCAACAGAGCAGCCCTAAACTTTGGGGTGCTTGTGTCTTGCTGATTTTTAATTTTCCCAATTTATACCCCCATGAGTGGAAGTGCCCTATGCTCTCTAAGCTTTGCTTTTTAGACGTTTCAGGACTCACCGTACGCTTCTCCAGAGTGGCTGTTGACAATTTACATCCCGCCCATCAGTGTAGCAAGGCTCCCATTTCTCCATGGCCTGTCCTGCATTTCTGGTTTTGACACTTTTTTCAGCATGGCCCTTTTGACCGATGGGAAGCGAGACATCTTTGTAGCGCTGATTTGCCTTTCCAGGTTGCTTGGTTGGCCAAAAAGGGCGTATGCGTTTTTTCCTGAATATATTCAGGAAAAAACGCATACGCCCTTTTTGGCCAAGGGCATCATTATCAACGTTTTGCCGCTTTTCATGTGCTTTAAAGGCGATTCGAATCTACCTCCTGAAATCTGATTCCTGCAATTCTGCCTTGATTTCAAATCCTCTTCTTTGCCTTCCCTCAATATATTTGTGGACGAGAGTTATCATTTATAACTCTGCAGGTTTGTGAATTACAGTGCCCTGAACCTCCATTTTACAACTCGCGTTTTTGGGAGATGGCCGCCAAAGCGCAGGATGGCTTCAGGCCCTGTCCTTGTTCCGGGGGGCAGGCTGAGCCTGTGGTTAATTCTTCTTCCAGATGGGAAAATAGAGTGACCTGTGCCTGTCCCAACACCAAGAGCTAGTCTCTCATTGGTTCCACGTCTTCCCGTTCATCCTCAGGACAAATTGCAACCTGTACGGAACAGGAGGTTAAAGGTGATGATGCTCCAAGGAGGGAGATTGCTAGTAAAGTGGCTGGAATGGCGAACCCGAGCACAAGGAGATGAGAAATGAGGTGCGTTTTAGAAACCTTTCCCCATCACACGGTGTACCATCTTCTGGGTTTCTCATGCATGTTTTCGATGTAGGAAGATGCCCTTGAACCTGGAGATTTGGGACCCATGCGATGGGTACCACACAGTATTACTTTAAAGGGGCTGCGTTTGCTCACCCAACCTCACCAAACCTCTCAGCCACAACAGTGTCCACCCTTATGTCTCATCCAGCTGTGGGTCTAGATATGGTCAATCCAGGTTGCATCACAGCCCCTGAACGCATTGTGTAAGAATTTCGCTCTCTTTCACTGCCTTTGTTTCATGGGTTTTTCAAAGTAATTTATTTTTATAATGGGGTTTAGCTGCTTTTCACTGCTGTGTTTATGCCGCTTTACACCCACTTGACACACTAACAGAGAGATATCAATACATAGCTTTTAAGATTATTACTAGTCAGATATATTCTTGTGCGGTGAATAGGGCGTGTTGAGTCCAGTTCTCTGAGCAAGGAGTAGGTCTTGTCTATTACATATTGGGTTTATGGAACGGTATCTGAGCTAATTTGAAACCCTTGTTTTATGTATCACCCCACCTCACCTTTCCCGTGAAGCAGCCATAGTGTGTTTTCTGCATGTGTGACTCTGTTCTGTTTTGTAATTCAGTTCAAGTGTAACGGTTTTTACATTCCCTCTATAAGTGATACCTTATGAGAAGTGTCCTTTTCTGTGTGACTTATTTCACTTAGAGTCGTCGTACCTAAATCCACTCATCATGCTATTACTAGCCTTATGACACTGATTTCATGGCTGAGTGATATTCCATTGTACATAAGGACCAGAACTTCTTTATCCATTTTTCTCTTTCCTGGGATATTGAAGGTGGAATGAAGTGGAGGTCCTTGTCAACAGAGCAGCCCTAAACTTTGGGGTGCTTGTGTCTTGCTGATTTTTCATTTTCCCAATTTATACCCCCATGATTGGAAGTGCCCTATGCTCTCTAAGCTTTGCTTTTTAGACGTTTCAGGACTCACCGTACGCTTCTGCAGAGTGGCTGTTGGCAATTTACATCCCGCCCATCAGTGTAGCAAGGCTCCCATTTCTCCATGGCCTGTCCTGCATTTCTGGTTTTGAGACTTTTTTCAGCATGGCCCTTTTGACCGATGGGAAGCGAGACATCTTTGTAGCGCTGATTTGCCTTTCCAGGTTGCTTGGTTGGCCAAAAAGGGCGTATGCGTTTTTTTCTGAATATATTCAGGAAAAAACGCATACGCCCTTTTTGGCCAAGGGCATCATTGTCAACGTTTTGCCGCTTTTCATGTGCTTTAAAGGCGATTCGAATCTACCTCCTGAAATCTGTTTCCTGCAATTCTGCCTTGATTTCAAATCCTCTTCTTTGCCTTCCCTCAATATATTTGTGGACGAGAGTTATCATTTATAACTCTGCAGGTTTGTGAATTGCAGTGCCCTGAACCTCCATTTTACAACTCTCTTTTTAGGGAGCTGGCCGCAATAGCGCAGGATGGCTTCAGGCCCTGTTTTGGTTCCGGGTGGCAGGCTGAGCCTGTGGTTAATTCTTCTTCCTGATGGGAAAATAGAGTGACCTGTGCCTGTCCCAACACCAAGAGCTAGTCTCTCATTGGTTCCACGTCTTCCAGATCATCCTCAGGAAAAATTGCAACCTGTACGGAACAGGAGGTTAAAGGTGCTGATGCTCCAAGTAGGGAGATTGCTAGTAAAGCGGCTGGAATAGCGAACCCGGCCACAAGGAGATGAGAAATGAGGTGCATTTTAGAAACCTTTCCACATCACACGGTGTACCATCTTCTGGGTTTCTCATGCATGTTTTCGATGTAGGAAGATGCCCTTGAACCTGGAGATTTGGGACCCATGCGATGGGTACCATGCAGTATTACTTTAAAGGGTCTGCGTTTGCTCACCCAACCTCACCAAACCTCTCAGCCCCAAGAGTGTCCACCCTTATGTCTCATCCAGCTGTGGGTCTAGATATGGTCAATCCAGGTTGCATCACAGCCCCTGAACGCATTGTGTAAGAATTTCTCTCTCTTTCACTGTCTTTGTTTCATGGGTTTTTCAAAGTAATTTATTTTTATAATGGGGTTTAGCTGCTTTTCACTTCTGTGTTTATGCCGCTTTACACCCACTTGACACACTAACAGAGAGATATCTATACATAGGTTTTAAGATTATTACTAGTCAGATATATTCTTGTGCGGTGAATAGGGCGTGTTGAGTCCAGTTCTCTGAGCAAGGAGTAGGTCTTGTCTATTACATATTGGTTTTATGGAACGGTATCTGAGCTAACTTGAAACCCTTGTTTTATGTATCACCCCACCTCACCTTTCCCGTGAAGCAGCCATAGTGTGTTTTCTGCATGTGTGACTGTTCTGTTTTGTAATTCAGTTCAAGTGTAACGGTTTTTACATTCCCTCTATCAGTGATACCTTATGAGAAGTGTCCTTTTCTGTGTGACTTATTTCACTTAGAATCGTCGTACCTAAATCCACTCATCATGCTGCTACTAGCCTTATGACATTGATTTCATGGCTGAGTGATATTCCATTGTACATAAGGACCACAACTTCTTTATCCATTTTTCTCTTTCCTGGGATATTGAAGGTGGAATGAAGTGGAGGTCCTTGTCAACAGAGCAGCCCTAAACTTTGGGGTGCTTGTGTCTTGCTGATTTTTCATTTTCCCAATTTATACCCCCATGAGTGGAAGTGCCCTATGCTCTCTAAGCTTTGCTTTTTAGACGTTTCAGGACTCACCGTACGCTTCTCCAGAGTGGCTGTTGACAATTTACATCCCGCCCATCAGTGTAGCAAGGCTCCCATTTCTCCATGGCCTGTCCTGCATTTCTGGTTTTGACACTTTTTTCAGCATGGCCCTTTTGACCGATGGGAAGCGAGACATCTTTGTAGCGCTGATTTGCCTTTCCAGGTTGCTTGGTTGGCCAAAAAGGGCGTATGCGTTTTTTCCTGAATATATTCAGGAAAAAACGCATACGCCCTTTTTGGCCAAGGGCATCATTGTCAACGTTTTGCCGCTTTTCATGTGCTTTAAAGGCGATTCGAATCTACCTCCTGAAATCTGTTTCCTGCAATTCTGCCTTGATTTCAAATCCTCTTCTTTGCCTTCCCTCAATATATTTGTGGACGAGAGTTATCATTTATAACTCTGCAGGTTTGTGAATTACAGTGCCCTGAACCTCCATTTTACAACTCTCTTTTTAGGGAGCTGGCCGCAATAGCGCAGGATGGCTTCAGGCCCTGTTTTGGTTCCGGGTGGCAGGCTGAGCCTGTGGTTAATTCTTCTTCCTGATGGGAAAATAGAGTGACCTGTGCCTGTCCCAACACCAAGAGCTAGTCTCTCATTGGTTCCACGTCTTCCAGTTCATCCTCAGGAAAAATTGCAACCTGTACGGAACAGGAGGTTAAAGGTGCTGATGCTCCAAGTAGGGAGATTGCTAGTAAAGCGGCTGGAATAGCGAACCCGGCCACAAGGAGATGAGAAATGAGGTGCATTTTAGAAACCTTTCCACATCACACGGTGTACCATCTTCTGGGTTTCTCATGCATGTTTTCGATGTAGGAAGATGCCCTTGAACCTGGAGATTTGTGACCCATGCGATGGGTACCATGCAGTATTACTTTAAAGGGTCTGCGTTTGCTCACCCAACCTCACCAAACCTCTCAGCCCCAAGAGTGTCCACCCTTATGTCTCATCCAGCTGTGGGTCTAGATATGGTCAATCCAGGTTGCATCACAGCCCCTGAACGCATTGTGTAAGAATTTCGCTCTCTTTCACTGTCTTTGTTTCATGGGTTTTTCAAAGTAATTTATTTTTATAATGGGGTTTAGCTGCTTTTCACTGCTGTGTTTATGCCGCTTTACACCCACTTGACACACTAACAGAGAGATATCAATACATAGCTTTTAAGATTATTACTAGTCAGATATATTCTTGTGCGGTGAATAGGGCGTGTTGAGTCCAGTTCTCTGAGCAAGGAGTAGGTCTTGTCTATTACATATTGGGTTTATGGAACGGTATCTGAGCTAATTTGAAACCCTTGTTTTATGTATCACCCCACCTCACCTTTCCCGTGAAGCAGCCATAGTGTGTTTTCTGCATGTGTGACTCTGTTCTGTTTTGTAATTCAGTTCAAGTGTAACGGTTTTTACATTCCCTCTATAAGTGATACCTTATGAGAAGTGTCCTTTTCTGTGTGACTTATTTCACTTAGAGTCGTCGTACCTAAATCCACTCATCATGCTGCTACTAGCCTTATGACATTGATTTCATGGCTGAGTGATATTCCATTGTACATAAGGACCACAACTTCTTTATCCATTTTTCTCTTTCCTGGGATATTGAAGGTGGAATGAAGTGGAGGTCCTTGTCAACAGAGCAGCCCTAAACTTTGGGGTGCTTGTGTCTTGCTGATTTTTCATTTTCCCAATTTATACCCCCATGAGTGGAAGTGCCCTATGCTCTCTAAGCTTTGCTTTTTAGACGTTTCAGGACTCACCGTACGCTTCTGCAGAGTGGCTGTTGGCAATTTACATCCCACCCATCAGTGTAGCAAGGCTCCCATTTCTCCATGGCCTGTCCTGCATTTCTGGTTTTGAGACTTTTTTCAGCATGGCCCTTTTGACCGATGGGAAGCGAGACATCTTTGTAGCGCTGATTTGCCTTTCCAGGTTGCTTGGTTGGCCAAAAAGGGCGTATGCGTTTTTTTCTGAATATATTCAGGAAAAAACGCATACGCCCTTTTTGGCCAAGGGCATCATTGTCAACGTTTTGCCGCTTTTCATGTGCTTTAAAGGCGATTCGAATCTACCTCCTGAAATCTGTTTCCTGCAATTCTGCCTTGATTTCAAATCCTCTTCTTTGCCTTCCCTCAATATATTTGTGGACGAGAGTTATCATTTATAACTCTGCAGGTTTGTGAATTGCAGTGCCCTGAACCTCCATTTTACAACTCTCTTTTTAGGGAGCTGGCCGCAATAGCGCAGGATGGCTTCAGGCCCTGTTTTGGTTCCGGGTGGCAGGCTGAGCCTGTGGTTAATTCTTCTTCCTGATGGGAAAATAGAGTGACCTGTGCCTGTCCCAACACCAAGAGCTAGTCTCTCATTGGTTCCACGTCTTCCAGTTCATCCTCAGGAAAAATTGCAACCTGTACGGAACAGGAGGTTAAAGGTGCTGATGCTCCAAGTAGGGAGATTGCTAGTAAAGCGGCTGGAATAGCGAACCCGGCCACAAGGAGATGAGAAATGAGGTGCATTTTAGAAACCTTTCCACATCACACGGTGTACCATCTTCTGGGTTTCTCATGCATGTTTTCGATGTAGGAAGATGCCCTTGAACCTGGAGATTTGTGACCCATGCGATGGGTACCATGCAGTATTACTTTAAAGGGTCTGCGTTTGCTCACCCAACCTCACCAAACCTCTCAGCCCCAAGAGTGTCCACCCTTATGTCTCATCCAGCTGTGGGTCTAGATATGGTCAATCCAGGTTGCATCACAGCCCCTGAACGCATTGTGTAAGAATTTCGCTCTCTTTCACTGTCTTTGTTTCATGGGTTTTTCAAAGTAATTTATTTTTATAATGGGGTTTAGCTGCTTTTCACTGCTGTGTTTATGCCGCTTTACACCCACTTGACACACTAACAGAGAGATATCAATACATAGCTTTTAAGATTATTACTAGTCAGATATATTCTTGTGCGGTGAATAGGGCGTGTTGAGTCCAGTTCTCTGAGCAAGGAGTAGGTCTTGTCTATTACATATTGGGTTTATGGAACGGTATCTGAGCTAATTTGAAACCCTTGTTTTATGTATCACCCCACCTCACCTTTCCCGTGAAGCAGCCATAGTGTGTTTTCTGCATGTGTGACTCTGTTCTGTTTTGTAATTCAGTTCAAGTGTAACGGTTTTTACATTCCCTCTATAAGTGATACCTTATGAGAAGTGTCCTTTTCTGTGTGACTTATTTCACTTAGAGTCGTCGTACCTAAATCCACTCATCATGCTGCTACTAGCCTTATGACATTGATTTCATGGCTGAGTGATATTCCATTGTACATAAGGACCACAACTTCTTTATCCATTTTTCTCTTTCCTGGGATATTGAAGGTGGAATGAAGTGGAGGTCCTTGTCAACAGAGCAGCCCTAAACTTTGGGGTGCTTGTGTCTTGCTGATTTTTCATTTTCCCAATTTATACCCCCATGAGTGGAAGTGCCCTATGCTCTCTAAGCTTTGCTTTTTAGACGTTTCAGGACTCACCGTACGCTTCTGCAGAGTGGCTGTTGGCAATTTACATCCCACCCATCAGTGTAGCAAGGCTCCCATTTCTCCATGGCCTGTCCTGCATTTCTGGTTTTGAGACTTTTTTCAGCATGGCCCTTTTGACCGATGGGAAGCGAGACATCTTTGTAGCGCTGATTTGCCTTTCCAGGTTGCTTGGTTGGCCAAAAAGGGCGTATGCGTTTTTTTCTGAATATATTCAGGAAAAAACGCATACGCCCTTTTTGGCCAAGGGCATCATTGTCAACGTTTTGCCGCTTTTCATGTGCTTTAAAGGCGATTCGAATCTACCTCCTGAAATCTGTTTCCTGCAATTCTGCCTTGATTTCAAATCCTCTTCTTTGCCTTCCCTCAATATATTTGTGGACGAGAGTTATCATTTATAACTCTGCAGGTTTGTGAATTGCAGTGCCCTGAACCTCCATTTTACAACTCTCTTTTTAGGGAGCTGGCCGCAATAGCGCAGGATGGCTTCAGGCCCTGTTTTGGTTCCGGGTGGCAGGCTGAGCCTGTGGTTAATTCTTCTTCCTGATGGGAAAATAGAGTGACCTGTGCCTGTCCCAACACCAAGAGCTAGTCTCTCATTGGTTCCACGTCTTCCAGTTCATCCTCAGGAAAAATTGCAACCTGTACGGAACAGGAGGTTAAAGGTGCTGATGCTCCAAGTAGGGAGATTGCTAGTAAAGCGGCTGGAATAGCGAACCCGGCCACAAGGAGATGAGAAATGAGGTGCATTTTAGAAACCTTTCCACATCACACGGTGTACCATCTTCTGGGTTTCTCATGCATGTTTTCGATGTAGGAAGATGCCCTTGAACCTGGAGATTTGTGACCCATGCGATGGGTACCATGCAGTATTACTTTAAAGGGTCTGCGTTTGCTCACCCAACCTCACCAAACCTCTCAGCCCCAAGAGTGTCCACCCTTATGTCTCATCCAGCTGTGGGTCTAGATATGGTCAATCCAGGTTGCATCACAGCCCCTGAACGCATTGTGTAAGAATTTCTCTCTCTTTCACTGTCTTTGTTTCATGGGTTTTTCAAAGTAATTTATTTTTATAATGGGGTTTAGCTGCTTTTCACTTCTGTGTTTATGCCGCTTTACACCCACTTGACACACTAACAGAGAGATATCTATACATAGGTTTTAAGATTATTACTAGTCAGATATATTCTTGTGCGGTGAATAGGGCGTGTTGAGTCCAGTTCTCTGAGCAAGGAGTAGGTCTTGTCTATTACATATTGGTTTTATGGAACGGTATCTGAGCTAATTTGAAACCCTTGTTTTATGTATCACCCCACCTCACCTTTCCCGTGAAGCAGCCATAGTGTGTTTTCTGCATGTGTGACTCTGTTCTGTTTTGTAATTCAGTTCAAGTGTAACGGTTTTTACATTCCCTCTATCAGTGATACCTTATGAGAAGTGTCCTTTTCTGTGTGACTTATTTCACTTAGAATCGTCGTACCTAAATCCACTCATCATGCTGCTACTAGCCTTATGACATTGATTTCATGGCTGAGTGATATTCCATTGTAAATAAGGACCACAACTTCTTTATCCATTTTTCTCTTTCCTGGGATATTGAAGGTGGAATGAAGTGGAGGTCCTTGTCAACAGAGCAGCCCTAAACTTTGGGGTGCTTGTGTCTTGCTGATTTTTAATTTTCCCAATTTATACCCCCATGAGTGGAAGTGCCCTATGCTCTCTAAGCTTTGTTTTTTAGATGTTTCAGGACTCACCGTACGCTTCTCCAGAGTGGCTGTTGGCAATTTACATCCCGCCCATCAGTGTAGCAAGGCTCCCATTTCTCCATGGCCTGTCCTGCATTTCTGGTTTTGACACTTTTTTCAGCATGGCCTTTTTAACCGATGGGAAGCGAGACATCTTTGTAGCGCTGATTTGCCTTTCCAGGTTGCTTGGTTGGCCAAAAAGGGCGTATGCGTTTTTTCCTGAATATATTCAGGAAAAAACGCATACGCCCTTTTTGGCCAAGGGCATCATTGTCAACGTTTTGCCGCTTTTCATGTGCATTAAAGGCGATTCGAATCTACCTCCTGAAATCTGTTTCCTGCAATTCTGCCTTGATTTCAAATCCTCTTCTTTGCCTTCCCTCAATATATTTGTGGACGAGAGTTATCATTTATAACTCTGCAGGTTTGTGAATTGCAGTGCCCTGAACCTCCATTTTACAACTCGCGTTTTTGGGAGATGGCCGCCAAAGCGCAGGATGGCTTCAGGCCCTGTTCTTGTTCCGGGGGGCAGGCTGAGCCTGTGGTTAATTCTTCTTCCTGATGGGAAAATAGAGTGACCTGTGCCTGTCCCAACACCAAGAGCTAGTCTCTCATTGGTTCCACGTCTTCCCGTTCATCCTCAGGACAAATTGCAACCTGTACGGAACAGGAGGTTAAAGGTGATGATGCTCCAAGGAGGGAGATTGCTAGTAAAGTGGCTGGAATGGCGAACCCGAGCACAAGGAGATGAGAAATGAGGTGCGTTTTAGAAACCTTTCCCCATCACACGGTGTACCATCTTCTGGGTTTCTCATGCATGTTTTCGATGTAGGAAGATGCCCTTGAACCTGGAGATTTGGGACCCATGCGATGGGTACCACGCAGTATTACTTTAAAGGGGCTGCGTTTGCTCACCCAACCTCACCAAACCTCTCAGCCACAACAGTGTCCACCCTTATGTCTCATCCAGCTGTGGGTCTAGATATGGTCAATCCAGGTTGCATCACAGCCCCTGAACGCATTGTGTAAGAATTTCGCTCTCTTTCACTGTCTTTGTTTCATGGGTTTTTCAAAGTAATTTATTTTTATAATGGGGTTTAGCTGCTTTTCACTGCTGTGTTTATGCCGCTTTACACCCACTTGACACACTAACAGAGAGATATCAATACATAGCTATTAAGATTATTACTAGTCAGATATATTCTTGTGCGGTGAATAGGGCGTGTTGAGTCCAGTTCTCTGAGCAAGGAGTAGGTCTTGTCTATTACATATTGGGTTTATGGAACGGTATCTGAGCTAATTTGAAACCCTTGTTTTATGTATCACCCCACCTCACCTTTCCCGTTAAGCAGCCATAGTGTGTTTTCTGCATGTGTGACTCTGTTCTGTTTTGTAATTCAGTTCAAGTGTAACGGTTTTTACATTCCCTCTATAAGTGATACCTTATGAGAAGTGTCCTTTACTGTGTGACTTATTTCACTTAGAATCGTCGTACCTAAATCCACTCATCATGCTGCTACTAGCCTTATGACATTGATTTCATGGCTGAGTGATATTCCATTGTACATAAGGACCACAACTTCTTTATCCATTTTTCTCTTTCCTGGGAAATTGAAGGTGGAATGAAGTGGAGGTCCTTGTCAACAGAGCAGTCCTAAACTTTGGGGTGCTTGTGTCTTGCTGAATTTTAATTTTCCCAATTTATACCCCCATGAGTGGAAGTGCCCTATGCTATCTAAGCTTTGCTTTTCAGACGTTTCAGGACTCACCGTACACTTCTCCTGAGTGGCTGTTGACAATTTACATCCCGCCCATCAGTGTAGCAAGGCTCCCATTTCTCCATGGCCTG
This sequence comes from Balaenoptera borealis, assembly GCF_965194805.1. Lineage (NCBI taxonomy): Eukaryota > Metazoa > Chordata > Mammalia > Artiodactyla > Balaenopteridae > Balaenoptera > Balaenoptera borealis. The sequence goes on along the minus strand of NW_028123976.1, from coordinate 1,123,945 downwards.
TCCTGCATTTCTGGTTTTGAGACTTTTTTCAGCATGGCCCTTTTGACCGATGGGAAGCGAGACATCTTTGTAGCGCTGATTTGCCTTTCCAGGTTGCTTGGTTGGCCAAAAGGGGCGTATGCGTTTTTTCCTGAATATATTCAGGAAAAAACGCATACGCCCTTTTTGGCCAAGGGCATCATTGTCAACGTTTTGCCGCTTTTCATGTGCTTTAAAGGCGATTCGAATCTACCTCCTGAAATCTGTTTCCTGCAATTCTGCCTTGATTTCAAATCCTCTTCTTTGCCTTCCCTCAATATATTTGTGGACGAGAGTTATCATTTATAACTCTGCAGGTTTGTGAATTGCAGTGCCCTGAACCTCCATTTTGCAACTCGCTTTTTAGGGAGCTGGCCGCAAAAGCGCAGGATGCCTTCAGGCCCTGTTCTGGTTCCGGGGGCAGGCTGAGCCTGTGGTTAATTCTTCTTCCTGATGGGAAAATAGAGTGACCTGTGCCTGTCCCAACACCAAGAGCTAGTCTCTCATTGGTTCCACGTCTTCCCGTTCACCCTCAGGACAAATTGCAACCTGTACGGAGCAGGAGGTTAAAGGTGCTGATGCTCCAAGGAGGGAGATTGCTAGTAAAGTGGCTGGAATGGCGAACCCGGGCACAAGCAGATGAGAAATGAGGTGCGTTTTAGAAACCTTTCCCCATCACACGGTGTACCATCTTCTGGGTTTCTCATGCATGTTTTCGATGTAGGAAGATGCCCTTGAACCTGGAGATTTGTGACCCATGTGATGGGTACCATGCAGTATTACTTGAAAGGGTCTGCGTTTGCTCACCCAACCTCACCAAACCTCTCAGCCCCAAGAGTGTCCACCCTTATGTCTCATCCAGCTGTGGGTCTAGATATGGTCAATCCAGGTTGCATCACAGCCCCTGAACGCATTGTGTAAGAATTTCGCTCTCTTTCACTGTCTTTGTTTCATGGGTTTTTCAAAGTAATTTATTTTTATAATGGGGTTTAGCTGCTTTTCACTGCTGTGTTTATGCCGCTTTACACCCACTTGACACACTAACAGAGAGATATCAATATATAGCTTTTAAGATTATTACTAGTCAGATATATTCTTGTGCGGTGAATAGGGCGTGTTGAGTCCAGTTCTCTGAGCAAGGAGTAGGTCTTGTCTATTACATATTGGGTTTATGGAACGGTATCTGAGCTAATTTGAAACCCTTGTTTTATGTATCACCCCACCTCACCTTTCCCGTGAAGCAGCCATAGTGTGTTTTCTGCATGTGTGACTCTGTTCTGTTTTGTAATTCAGTTCAAGTGTAACGGTTTTTACATTCCCTCTATAAGTGATACCTTATGAGAAGTGTCCTTTTCTGTGTGACTTATTTCACTTAGAGTCGTCGTACCTAAATCCACTCATCATGCTGCTACTAGCCTTATGACATTGATTTCATGGCTGAGTGATATTCCATTGTACATAAGGACCACAACTTCTTTATCCATTTTTCTCTTTCCTGGGATATTGAAGGTGGAATGAAGTGGAGGTCCTTGTCAACAGAGCAGCCCTAAACTTTGGGGTGCTTGTGTCTTGCTGATTTTTCATTTTCCCAATTTATACCCCCATGAGTGGAAGTGCCCTATGCTCTCTAAGCTTTGCTTTTTAGACGTTTCAGGACTCACCGTACGCTTCTGCAGAGTGGCTGTTGGCAATTTACATCCCACCCATCAGTGTAGCAAGGCTCCCATTTCTCCATGGCCTGTCCTGCATTTCTGGTTTTGACACTTTTTTCAGCATGGCCCTTTTGACCGATGGGAAGCGAGACATCTTTGTAGCGCTGATTTGCCTTTCCAGGTTGCTTGGTTGGCCAAAAAGGGCGTATGCGTTTTTTCCTGAATATATTCAGAAAAAAACGCATACGCCCTTTTTGGCCAAGGGCATCATTGTCAACGTTTTGCCGCTTTTCATGTGCTTTAAAGGCGATTCGAATCTACCTCCTGAAATCTGTTTCCTGCAATTCTGCCTTGATTTCAAATCCTCTTCTTTGCCTTCCCTCAATATATTTGTGGACGAGAGTTATCATTTATAACTCTGCAGGTTTGTGAATTGCAGTGCCCTGAACCTCCATTTTACAACTCTCTTTTTAGGGAGCTGGCCGCAATAGCGCAGGATGGCTTCAGGCCCTGTTTTGGTTCCGGGTGGCAGGCTGAGCCTGTGGTTAATTCTTCTTCCTGATGGGAAAATAGAGTGACCTGTGCCTGTCCCAACACCAAGAGCTAGTCTCTCATTGGTTCCACGTCTTCCAGTTCATCCTCAGGAAAAATTGCAACCTGTACGGAACAGGAGGTTAAAGGTGCTGATGCTCCAAGTAGGGAGATTGCTAGTAAAGCGGCTGGAATAGCGAACCCGGCCACAAGGAGATGAGAAATGAGGTGCATTTTAGAAACCTTTCCACATCACACGGTGTACCATCTTCTGGGTTTCTCATGCATGTTTTCGATGTAGGAAGATGCCCTTGAACCTGGAGATTTGTGACCCATGCGATGGGTACCATGCAGTATTACTTTAAAGGGTCTGCGTTTGCTCACCCAACCTCACCAAACCTCTCAGCCCCAAGAGTGTCCACCCTTATGTCTCATCCAGCTGTGGGTCTAGATATGGTCAATCCAGGTTGCATCACAGCCCCTGAACGCATTGTGTAAGAATTTCTCTCTCTTTCACTGTCTTTGTTTCATGGGTTTTTCAAAGTAATTTATTTTTATAATGGGGTTTAGCTGCTTTTCACTTCTGTGTTTATGCCGCTTTACACCCACTTGACACACTAACAGAGAGATATCTATACATAGGTTTTAAGATTATTACTAGTCAGATATATTCTTGTGCGGTGAATAGGGCGTGTTGAGTCCAGTTCTCTGAGCAAGGAGTAGGTCTTGTCTATTACATATTGGGTTTATGGAACGGTATCTGAGCTAATTTGAAACCCTTGTTTTATGTATCACCCCACCTCACCTTTCCCGTTAAGCAGCCATAGTGTGTTTTCTGCATGTGTGACTCTGTTCTGTTTTGTAATTCAGTTCAAGTGTAACGGTTTTTACATTCCCTCTATAAGTGATACCTTATGAGAAGTGTCCTTTACTGTGTGACTTATTTCACTTAGAATCGTCGTACCTAAATCCACTCATCATGCTGCTACTAGCCTTATGACATTGATTTCATGGCTGAGTGATATTCCATTGTACATAAGGACCACAACTTCTTTATCCATTTTTCTCTTTCCTGGGAAATTGAAGGTGGAATGAAGTGGAGGTCCTTGTCAACAGAGCAGTCCTAAACTTTGGGGTGCTTGTGTCTTGCTGAATTTTAATTTTCCCAATTTATACCCCCATGAGTGGAAGTGCCCTATGCTATCTAAGCTTTGCTTTTCAGACGTTTCAGGACTCACCGTACACTTCTCCTGAGTGGCTGTTGACAATTTACATCCCGCCCATCAGTGTAGCAAGGCTCCCATTTCTCCATGGCCTGTCCTGCATTTCTGGTTTTGAGACTTTTTTCAGCATGGCCCTTTTGACCGATGGGAAGCGAGACATCTTTGTAGCGCTGATTTGCCTTTCCAGGTTGCTTGGTTGGCCAAAAGGGGCGTATGCGTTTTTTCCTCAATATATTCAGGAAAAAACGCATACGCCCTTTTTGGCCAAGGGCATCATTGTCAACGTTTTGCCGCTTTTCATGTGCTTTAAAGGCGATTCGAATCTACCTCCTGAAATCTGTTTCCTGCAATTCTGCCTTGATTTCAAATCCTCTTCTTTGCCTTCCCTCAATATATTTGTGGACGAGAGTTATCATTTATAACTCTGCAGGTTTGTGAATTGCAGTGCCCTGAACCTCCATTTTGCAACTCGCTTTTTAGGGAGCTGGCCGCAAAAGCGCAGGATGCCTTCAGGCCCTGTTCTGGTTCCGGGGGCAGGCTGAGCCTGTGGTTAATTCTTCTTCCTGATGGGAAAATAGAGTGACCTGTGCCTGTCCCAACACCAAGAGCTAGTCTCTCATTGGTTCCACGTCTTCCCGTTCACCCTCAGGACAAATTGCAACCTGTACGGAGCAGGAGGTTAAAGGTGCTGATGCTCCAAGGAGGGAGATTGCTAGTAAAGTGGCTGGAATGGCGAACCCGGGCACAAGCAGATGAGAAATGAGGTGCGTTTTAGAAACCTTTCCCCATCACACGGTGTACCATCTTCTGGGTTTCTCATGCATGTTTTCGATGTAGGAAGATGCCCTTGAACCTGGAGATTTGTGACCCATGTGATGGGTACCATGCAGTATTACTTGAAAGGGTCTGCGTTTGCTCACCCAACCTCACCAAACCTCTCAGCCCCAAGAGTGTCCACCCTTATGTCTCATCCAGCTGTGGGTCTAGATATGGTCAATCCAGGTTGCATCACAGCCCCTGAACGAATTGTGTAAGAATTTCGCTCTCTTTCACTGTCTTTGTTTCATGGGTTATTAAAAGTAATTTATTTTTATAATGGGGTTTAGCTGCTTTTCACTTCTGTGTTTATGCCGCTTTACACCCACTTGACACACTAACAGAGAGATATCTATACATAGGTTTTAAGATTATTACTAGTCAGATATATTCTTGTGCGGTGAATAGGACGTGTTGAGTCCAGTTCTCTGAGCAAGGAGTAGGTCTTGTCTATTACATATTGGGTTTATGGAATGGTATCTGAGCTAATTTGAAACCCTTGTTTTATGTATCACCCCACCTCACCTTTCCCGTGAAGCAGCCATAGTGTGTTTTCTGCATGTGTGACTCTGTTCTGTTTTGTAATTCAGTTCAAGTGTAACGGTTTTTACATTCCCTCTATCAGTGATACCTTATGAGAAGTGTCCTTTTCTGTGTGACTTATTTCACTTAGAATCGTCGTACCTAAATCCACTCATCATGCTGCTACTAGCCTTATGACATTGATTTCATGGCTGAGTGATATTCCATTGTAAATAAGGACCACAACTTCTTTATCCATTTTTCTCTTTCCTGGGATATTGAAGGTGGAATGAAGTGGAGGTCCTTGTCAACAGAGCAGCCCTAAACTTTGGGGTGCTTGTGTCTTGCTGATTTTTCATTTTCCCAATTTATACCCCCATGAGTGGAAGTGCCTTATGCTCTCTAAGCTTTGCTTTTTAGACGTTTCAGGACTCACCGTACGCTTCTCCAGAGTGGCTGTTGACAATTTACATCCCGCCCATCAGTGTAGCAAGGCTCCCATTTCTCCATGGCCTGTCCTGCATTTCTGGTTTTGACACTTTTTTCAGCATGGCCCTTTTGACCGATGGGAAGCGAGACATCTTTGTAGCGCTGATTTGCCTTTCCAGGTTGCTTGGTTGGCCAAAAAGTGCGTATGCGTTTTTTCCTGAATATATTCAGGAAAAAACGCATACGCCCTTCTTGGCCAAGGGCATCATTGTCAACGTTTTGCCGCTTTTCATGTGCTTTAAAGGCGATTCGAATCTACCTCCTGAAATCTGTTTCCTGCAATTCTGCCTTGATTTCAAATCCTCTTCTTTGCCTTCCCTCAATATATTTGTGGACGAGAGTTATCATTTATAACTCTGCAGGTTTGTGAATTGCAGTGCCCTGAACCTCCATTTTGCAACTCGCTTTTTAGGGAGCTGGCCGCAAAAGCGCAGGATGCCTTCAGGCCCTGTTCTGGTTCCGGGGGCAGGCTGAGCCTGTGGTTAATTCTTCTTCCTGATGGGAAAATAGAGTGACCTGTGCCTGTCCCAACACCAAGAGCTAGTCTCTCATTGGTTCCACGTCTTCCCGTTCACCCTCAGGACAAATTGCAACCTGTACGGAGCAGGAGGTTAAAGGTGCTGATGCTCCAAGGAGGGAGATTGCTAGTAAAGTGGCTGGAATGGCGAACCCGGGCACAAGCAGATGAGAAATGAGGTGCGTTTTAGAAACCTTTCCCCATCACACGGTGTACCATCTTCTGGGTATCTCATGCATGTTTTCGATGTAGGAAGATGCCCTTGAACCTGGAGATTTGGGACCCATGCGATGGGTACCACGCAGTATTACTTTAAAGGGGCTGCGTTTGCTCACCCAACCTCACCAAACCTCTCAGCCCCAAGAGTGTCCACCCTTATGTCTCATCCAGCTGTGGGTCTAGATATGGTCAATCCAGGTTGCATCACAGCCCCTGAACGCATTGTGTAAGAATTTCGCTCTCTTTCACTGTCTTTGTTTCATGGGTTTTTCAAAGTAATTTATTTTTATAATGGGGTTTAGCTGCTTTTCACTGCTGTGTTTATGCCGCTTTACACCCACTTGACACACTAACAGAGAGATATCAATATATAGCTTTTAAGATTATTACTAGTCAGATATATTCTTGTGCGGTGAATAGGGCGTGTTGAGTCCAGTTCTCTGAGCAAGGAGTAGGTCTTGTCTATTACATATTGGGTTTATGGAACGGTATCTGAGCTAATTTGAAACCCTTGTTTTATGTATCACCCCACCTCACCTTTCCCGTGAAGCAGCCATAGTGTGTTTTCTGCATGTGTGACTCTGTTCTGTTTTGTAATTCAGTTCAAGTGTAACGGTTTTTACATTCCCTCTATAAGTGATACCTTATGAGAAGTGTCCTTTTCTGTGTGACTTATTTCACTTAGAGTCGTCGTACCTAAATCCACTCATCATGCTGCTACTAGCCTTATGACATTGATTTCATGGCTGAGTGATATTCCATTGTACATAAGGACCACAACTTCTTTATCCATTTTTCTCTTTCCTGGGATATTGAAGGTGGAATGAAGTGGAGGTCCTTGTCAACAGAGCAGCCCTAAACTTTGGGGTGCTTGTGTCTTGCTGATTTTTCATTTTCCCAATTTATACCCCCATGAGTGGAAGTGCCCTATGCTCTCTAAGCTTTGCTTTTTAGACGTTTCAGGACTCACCGTACGCTTCTGCAGAGTGGCTGTTGGCAATTTACATCCCACCCATCAGTGTAGCAAGGCTCCCATTTCTCCATGGCCTGTCCTGCATTTCTGGTTTTGACACTTTTTTCAGCATGGCCCTTTTGACCGATGGGAAGCGAGACATCTTTGTAGCGCTGATTTGCCTTTCCAGGTTGCTTGGTTGGCCAAAAAGGGCGTATGCGTTTTTTCCTGAATATATTCAGAAAAAAACGCATACGCCCTTTTTGGCCAAGGGCATCATTGTCAACGTTTTGCCGCTTTTCATGTGCTTTAAAGGCGATTCGAATCTACCTCCTGAAATCTGTTTCCTGCAATTCTGCCTTGATTTCAAATCCTCTTCTTTGCCTTCCCTCAATATATTTGTGGACGAGAGTTATCATTTATAACTCTGCAGGTTTGTGAATTGCAGTGCCCTGAACCTCCATTTTACAACTCTCTTTTTAGGGAGCTGGCCGCAATAGCGCAGGATGGCTTCAGGCCCTGTTTTGGTTCCGGGTGGCAGGCTGAGCCTGTGGTTAATTCTTCTTCCTGATGGGAAAATAGAGTGACCTGTGCCTGTCCCAACACCAACAGCTAGTCTCTCATTGGTTCCACGTCTTCCAGTTCATCCTCAGGAAAAATTGCAACCTGTACGGAACAGGAGGTTAAAGGTGCTGATGCTCCAAGTAGGGAGATTGCTAGTAAAGCGGCTGGAATAGCGAACCCGGCCACAAGGAGATGAGAAATGAGGTGCATTTTAGAAACCTTTCCACATCACACGGTGTACCATCTTCTGGGTTTCTCATGCATGTTTTCGATGTAGGAAGATGCCCTTGAACCTGGAGATTTGTGACCCATGCGATGGGTACCATGCAGTATTACTTTAAAGGGTCTGCGTTTGCTCACCCAACCTCACCAAACCTCTCAGCCCCAAGAGTGTCCACCCTTATGTCTCATCCAGCTGTGGGTCTAGATATGGTCAATCCAGGTTGCATCACAGCCCCTGAACGCATTGTGTAAGAATTTCTCTCTCTTTCACTGTCTTTGTTTCATGGGTTTTTCAAAGTAATTTATTTTTATAATGGGGTTTAGCTGCTTTTCACTTCTGTGTTTATGCCGCTTTACACCCACTTGACACACTAACAGAGAGATATCTATACATAGGTTTTAAGATTATTACTAGTCAGATATATTCTTGTGCGGTGAATAGGGCGTGTTGAGTCCAGTTCTCTGAGCAAGGAGTAGGTCTTGTCTATTACATATTGGTTTTATGGAACGGTATCTGAGCTAATTTGAAACCCTTGTTTTATGTATCACCCCACCTCACCTTTCCCGTGAAGCAGCCATAGTGTGTTTTCTGCATGTGTGACTCTGTTCTGTTTTGTAATTCAGTTCAAGTGTAACGGTTTTTACATTCCCTCTATCAGTGATACCTTATGAGAAGTGTCCTTTTCTGTGTGACTTATTTCACTTAGAATCGTCGTACCTAAATCCACTCATCATGCTGCTACTAGCCTTATGACATTGATTTCATGGCTGAGTGATATTCCATTGTAAATAAGGACCACAACTTCTTTATCCATTTTTCTCTATCCTGGGATATTGAAGGTGGAATGAAGTGGAGGTCCTTGTCAACAGAGCAGCCCTAAACTTTGGGGTGCTTGTGTCTTGCTGATTTTTAATTTTCCCAATTTATACCCCCATGAGTGGAAGTGCCCTATGCTCTCTAAGCTTTGCTTTTTAGACGTTTCAGGACTCACCGTACGCTTCTCCAGAGTGGCTGTTGAGAATTTACATCCCGCCCATCAGTGTAGCAAGGCTCCCATTTCTCCATGGCCTGTCCTGCATTTCTGGTTTTGACACTTTTTTCAGCATGGCCCTTTTGACCGATGGGAAGCGAGACATCTTTGTAGCACTGATTTGCCTTTCCAGGTTGCTTGGTTGGCCAAAAAGGGCGTATGCGTTTTTTCCTGAATATATTCAGGAAAAAACGCATACGCCCTTTTTGGCCAAGGACATCATTGTCAACGTTTTGCCGCTTTTCATGTGCTTTAAAGGCGATTCGAATCTACCTCCTGAAATCTGTTTCCTGCAATTCTGCCTTGATTTCAAATCCTCTTCTTTGCCTTCCCTCAATATATTTGTGGACGAGAGTTATCATTTATAACTCTGCAGGTTTGTGAATTGCAGTGCCCTGAACCTCCATTTTGCAACTCGCTTTTTAGGGAGCTGGCCGCAAAAGCGCAGGATGCCTTCAGGCCCTGTTCTGGTTCCGGGGGCAGGCTGAGCCTGTGGTTAATTCTTCTTCCTGATGGGAAAATAGAGTGACGTGTGCCTGTCCCAACACCAAGAGCTAGTCTCTCATTGGTTCCTACGTCTTCCCGTTCACCCTCAGGACAAATTGCAACCTGTACGGAGCAGGAGGTTAAAGGTGCTGATGCTCCAAGTAGGGAGATTGCTAGTAAAGCGGCTGGAATAGCGAACCCGGGCACAAGGAGATGAGAAATGAGGTGCGTTTTAGAAACCTTTCCACATCACATGGTGTACCATCTTCTGGGTTTCTCATGCATGTTTTCGATGTAGGAAGATGCCCTTGAACCTGGAGATTTGGGACCCATGCGATGGGTACCACACAGTATTACTTTAAAGGGTCTGCGTTTGCTCACCCAACCTCACCAAACCTCTCAGCCGCAACAGTGTCCACCCTTATGTCTCATCCAGCTGTGGGTCTAGATATGGTCAATCCAGGTTGCATCACAGCCCCTGAACGCATTGTGTAAGAATTTCTATCTCTTTCACTGTCTTTGTTTCATGGGTTATTCAAAGTAATTTATTTTTATAATGGGGTTTAGCTGCTTTTCACTGCTGTGTTTATGCTGCTTTACACCCACTTGACACACTAACAGAGAGATATCAATACATAGGTTTTCAGATTATTACTAGTCAGATATATTCTTGTGCGGTGAATAGGGCGTGTTGAGTCCAGTTCTCTGAGCAAGGAGTAGGTCTTGTCTATTACATATTGGGTTTATGGAACGGTATCTGAGCTAATTTGAAACCCTTGTTTTATGTATCACCCCACCTCACCTTTCCCGTTAAGCAGCCATAGTGTGTTTTCTGCATGTGTGACTCTGTTCTGTTTTGTAATTCAGTTCAAGTGTAACAGTTTTTACATTCCCTCTATAAGTGATACCTTATGAGAAGTGTCCTTTTCTGTGTGACTTATTTCACTTAGAATCGTCGTACCTAAATCCACTCATCATGCTGCTACTAGCCTTATGACATTGATTTCATGGCTGAGTGATATTCCATTGTACATAAGGACCAGAACTTCTTTATCCATTTTTCTCTTTCCTGGGATATTGAAGGTGGAATGAAGTGGAGGTCCTTGTCAACAGAGCAGCCCTAAACTTTGGGGTGCTTGTGTCTTGCTGATTTTTAATTTTCCCAATTTATACCCCCATGAGTGGAAGTGCCCTATGCTCTCTAAGCTTTGTTTTTTAGATGTTTCAGGACTCACCGTACGCTTCTCCAGAGTGGCTGTTGGGAATTTACATCCCGCCCATCAGTGTAGCAAGGCTCCCATTTCTCCATGGCCTGTCCTGCATTTCTGGTTTTGACACTTTTTTCAGCATGGCCTTTTTAACCGATGGGAAGCGAGACATCTTTGTAGCGCTGATTTGCCTTTCCAGGTTGCTTGGTTGGCCAAAAAGGGCGTATGCGTTTTTTCCTGAATATATTCAGGAAAAAACGCATACGCCCTTTTTGGCCAAGGGCATCATTGTCAACGTTTTGCCGCTTTTCATGTGCATTAAAGGCGATTCGAATCTACCTCCTGAAATCTGTTTCCTGCAATTCTGCCTTGATTTCAAATCCTCTTCTTTGCCTTCCCTCAATATATTTGTGGACGAGAGTTATCATTTATAACTCTGCAGGTTTGTGAATTGCAGTGCCCTGAACCTCCATTTTACAACTCGCGTTTTTGGGAGATGGCCGCCAAAGCGCAGGATGGCTTCAGGCCCTGTTCTTGTTCCGGGGGGCAGGCTGAGCCTGTGGTTAATTCTTCTTCCTGATGGGAAAATAGAGTGACCTGTGCCTGTCCCAACACCAACAGCTAGTCTCTCATTGGTTCCACGTCTTCCCGTTCATCCTCAGGACAAATTGCAACCTGTACGGAACAGGAGGTTAAAGGTGATGATGCTCCAAGGAGGGAGATTGCTAGTAAAGTGGCTGGAATGGCGAACCCGAGCACAAGGAGATGAGAAATGAGGTGCGTTTTAGAAACCTTTCCCCATCACACGGTGTACCATCTTCTGGGTTTCTCATGCATGTTTTCGATGTAGGAAGATGCCCTTGAACCTGGAGATTTGGGACCCATGTGATGGGTACCACGCAGTATTACTTTAAAGGGGCTGCGTTTGCTCACCCAACCTCACCAAACCTCTCAGCCACAACAGTGTCCACCCTTATGTCTCATCCAGCTGTGGGTCTAGATATGGTCAATCCAGGTTGCATCACAGCCCCTGAACGCATTGTGTAAGAATTTCGCTCTCTTTCACTGTCTTTGTTTCATGGGTTTTTCAAAGTAATTTATTTTTATAATGGGGTTTAGCTGCTTTTCACTGCTGTGTTTATGCCGCTTTACACCCACTTGACACACTAACAGAGAGATATCAATACATAGCTATTAAGATTATTACTAGTCAGATATATTCTTGTGCGGTGAATAGGGCGTGTTGAGTCCAGTTCTCTGAGCAAGGAGTAGGTCTTGTCTATTACATATTGGGTTTATGGAACGGTATCTGAGCTAATTTGAAACCCTTGTTTTATGTATCACCCCACCTCACCTTTCCCGTTAAGCAGCCATAGTGTGTTTTCTGCATGTGTGACTCTGTTCTGTTTTGTAATTCAGTTCAAGTGTAACGGTTTTTACATTCCCTCTATAAGTGATACCTTATGAGAAGTGTCCTTTTCTGTGTGACTTATTTCACTTAGAATCGTCGTACCTAAATCCACTCATCATGCTGCTACTAGCCTTATGACATTGATTACATGGCTGAGTGATATTCCATTGTACATAAGGACCACAACTTCTTTATCCATTTTTCTCTTTCCTGGGAAATTGAAGGTGGAATGAAGTGGAGGTCCTTGTCAACAGAGCAGTCCTAAACTTTGGGGTGCTTGTGTCTTGCTGAATTTTAATTTTCCCAATTTATACCCCCATGAGTGGAAGTGCCATATGCTCTCTAAGCTTTGCTTTTCAGACGTTTCAGGACTCACCGTACACTTCTCCTGAGTGGCTGTTGACAATTTACATCCCGCCCATCAGTGTAGCAAGGCTCCCATTTCTCCATGGCCTGTCCTGCATTTCTGGTTTTGACACTTTTTTCAGCATGGCCCTTTTGACCGATGGGAAGCGAGACATCTTTGTAGCGCTGATTTGCCTTTCCAGGTTGCTTGGTTGGCCAAAAAGGGCGTATGCGTTTTTTCCTGAATATATTCAGGAAAAAACGCATACGCCCTTTTTGGCCAAGGGCATCATTGTCAACGTTTTGCCGCTTTTCATGTGCTTTAAAGGCGATTCGAATCTACCTCCTGAAATCTGTTTCCTGCAATTCTGCCTTGATTTCAAATCCTCTTCTTTGCCTTCCCTCAATATATTTGTGGACGAGAGTTATCATTTATAACTCTGCAGGTTTGTGAATTGCAGTGCCCTGAACCTCCATTTTGCAACTCGCTTTTTAGGGAGCTGGCCGCAAAAGCGCAGGATGCCTTCAGGCCCTGTTCTGGTTCCGGGGGCAGGCTGAGCCTGTGGTTAATTCTTCTTCCTGATGGGAAAATAGAGTGACCTGTGCCTGTCCCAACACCAAGAGCTAGTCTCTCATTGGTTCCACGTCTTCCCGTTCACCCTCAGGACAAATTGCAACCTGTACGGAGCAGGAGGTTAAAGGTGCTGATGCTCCAAGGAGGGAGATTGCTAGTAAAGTGGCTGGAATGGCGAACCCGGGCACAAGCAGATGAGAAATGAGGTGCGTTTTAGAAACCTTTCCCCATCACACGGTGTACCATCTTCTGGGTTTCTCATGCATGTTTTCGATGTAGGAAGATGCCCTTGAACCTGGAGATTTGTGACCCATGTGATGGGTACCATGCAGTATTACTTGAAAGGGTCTGCGTTTGCTCACCCAACCTCACCAAACCTCTCAGCCCCAAGAGTGTCCACCCTTATGTCTCATCCAGCTGTGGGTCTAGATATGGTCAATCCAGGTTGCATCACAGCCCCTGAACGAATTGTGTAAGAATTTCGCTCTCTTTCACTGTCTTTGTTTCATGGGTTATTCAAAGTAATTTATTTTTATAATGGGGTTTAGCTGCTTTTCACTTTTGTGTTTATGCCGCTTTACACCCACTTGACACACTAACAGAGAGATATCTATACATAGGTTTTAAGATTATTACTAGTCAGATATATTCTTGTGCGGTGAATAGGACGTGTTGAGTCCAGTTCTCTGAGCAAGGAGTAGGTCTTGTCTATTACATATTGGTTTTATGGAACGGTATCTGAGCTAATTTGAAACCCTTGTTTTATGTATCACCCCACCTCACCTTTCCCGTGAAGCAGCCATAGTGTGTTTTCTGCATGTGTGACTCTGTTCTGTTTTGTAATTCAGTTCAAGTGTAACGGTTTTTACATTCCCTCTATCAGTGATACCTTATGAGAAGTGTCCTTTTCTGTGTGACTTATTTCACTTAGAATCGTCGTACCTAAATCCACTCATCATGCTGCTACTAGCCTTATGACATTGATTTCATGGCTGAGTGATATTCCATTGTAAATAAGGACCACAACTTGTTTATCCATTTTTCTCTTTCCTGGGATATTGAAGGTGGAATGAAGTGGAGGTCCTTGTCAACAGAGCAGCCCTAAACTTTGGGGTGCTTGTGTCTTGCTGATTTTTAATTTTCCCAATTTATACCCCCATGAGTGGAAGTGCCCTATGCTCTCTAAGCTTTGCTTTTTAGACGTTTCAGGACTCACCGTACGCTTCTGCAGAGTGGCTGTTGACAATTTACATCCCGCCCATCAGTGTAGCAAGGCTCCCATTTCTCCATGGCCTGTCCTGCATTTCTGGTTTTGACACTTTTTTCAGCATGGCCCTTTTGACCGATGGGAAGCGAGACATCTTTGTAGCGCTGATTTGCCTTTCCAGGTTGCTTGGTTGGCCATAAAGGGCGTATGCGTTTTTTCCTGAATATATTCAGGAAAAAACGCATACGCCCTTTTTGGCCAAGGGCATCATTGTCAACGTTTTGCCGCTTTTCATGTGCTTTAAAGGCGATTCGAATCTACCTCCTGAAATCTGTTTCCTGCAATTCTGCCTTGATTTCAAATCCTCTTCTTTGCCTTCCCTCAATATATTTGTGGACGAGAGTTATCATTTATAACTCTGCAGGTTTTTGAATTGCAGTGCCCTGAACCTCCATTTTGCAACTCGCTTTTTAGGGAGCTGGCCGCAAAAGCGCAGGATGCCTTCAGGCCCTGTTCTGGTTCCGGGGGCAGGCTGAGCCTGTGGTTAATTCTTCTTCCTGATGGGAAAATAGAGTGACCTGTGCCTGTCCCAACACCAAGAGCTAGTCTCTCATTGGTTCCACGTCTTCCCGTTCACCCTCAGGACAAATTGCAACCTGTACGGAGCAGGAGGTTAAAGGTGCTGATGCTCCAAGGAGGGAGATTGCTAGTAAAGTGGCTGGAATGGCGAACCCGGGCACAAGCAGATGAGAAATGAGGTGCGTTTTAGAAACCTTTCCCCATCACACGGTGTACCATCTTCTGGGTATCTCATGCATGTTTTCGATGTAGGAAGATGCCCTTGAACCTGGAGATTTGGGACCCATGCGATGGGTACCACGCAGTATTACTTTAAAGGGTCTGCGTTTGCTCACCCAACCTCACCAAACCTCTCAGCCGCAACAGTGTCCACCCTTATGTCTCATCCAGCTGTGGGTCTAGATATGGTCAATCCAGGTTGCATCACAGCCCCTGAACGCATTGTGTAAGAATTTCTCTCTCTTTCACTGTCTTTGTTTCATGGGTTTTTCAAAGTAATTTATTTTTATAATGGGGTTTAGCTGCTTTTCACTGCTGTGTTTATGCCGCTTTTTACCCACTTGACACACTAACAGAGAGTTATCAATACATAGCTTTTAAGATTATTACTAGTCAGATATATTCTTGTGCGGTGAATAGGGCGTGTTGAGTCCAGTTCTCTGAGCAAGGAGTAGGTCTTGTCTATTACATATTGGGTTTATGGAACGGTATCTGAGCTAATTTGAAACCCTTGTTTTATGTATCACCCCACCTCACCTTTCCCGTTAAGCAGCCATAGTGTGTTTTCTGCATGTGTGACTCTGTTCTGTTTTGTAATTCAGTTCAAGTGTAACGGTTTTTACATTCCCTCTATAAGTGATACCTTATGAGAAGTGTCCTTTTCTGTGTGACTTATTTCACTTAGAGTCGTCGTACCTAAATCCACTCATCATGCTGCTACTACCCTTATGACAGTGATTTCATGGCTGAGTGATATTCCATTGTACATAAGGACCACAACTTCTTTATCCATTTTTCTCTTTCCTGGGATATTGAAGGTGGAATGAAGTGGAGGTCCTTGTCAACAGAGCAGCCCTAAACTTTGGGGTGCTTGTGTCTTGCTGATTTTTCATTTTCCCAATTTATACCCCCATGAGTGGAAGTGCCCTATGCTCTCTAAGCTTTGCTTTTTAGACGTTTCAGGACTCACCGTACGCTTCTGCAGAGTGGCTGTTGGCAATTTACATCCCGCCCATCAGTGTAGCAAGGCTCCCATTTCTCCATGGCCTGTCCTGCATTTCTGGTTTTGACACTTTTTTCAGCATGGCCCTTTTGACCGATGGGAAGCGAGACATCTTTGTAGCGCTGATTTGCCTTTCCAGGTTGCTTGGTTGGCCAAAAAGGGCGTATGCGTTTTTTCCTGAATATATTCAGGAAAAAACGCATACGCCCTTTTTGGCCAAGGGCATCATTGTCAACGTTTTGCCGCTTTTCATGTGCTTTAAAGGCGATTCGAATCTACCTCCTGAAATCTGTTTCCTGCAATTCTGCCTTGATTTCAAATCCTCTTCTTTGCCTTCCCTCAATATATTTGTGGACGAGAGTTATCATTTATAACTCTGCAGGTTTGTGAATTGCAGTGCCCTGAACCTCCATTTTGCAACTCGCTTTTTAGGGAGCTGGCCGCAAAAGCGCAGGATGCCTTCAGGCCCTGTTCTGGTTCCGGGGGCAGGCTGAGCCTGTGGTTAATTCTTCTTCCTGATGGGAAAATAGAGTGACCTGTGCCTGTCCCAACACCAAGAGCTAGTCTTTCATTGGTTCCACGTCTTCCCGTTCACCCTCAGGACAAATTGCAACCTGTACGGAGCAGGAGGTTAAAGGTGCTGATGCTCCAAGGAGGGAGATTGCTAGTAAAGTGGCTGGAATGGCGAACCCGGGCACAAGCAGATGAGAAATGAGGTGCGTTTTAGAAACCTTTCCCCATCACACGGTGTACCATCTTCTGGGTTTCTCATGCATGTTTTCTATGTAGGAAGATGCCCTTGAACCTGCAGATTTGGGACCCATGCGATGGGTACCACGCAGTATTACTTTAAAGGGTCTGCGTTTGCTCACCCAACCTCACCAAACCTCTCAGCCGCAATAGTGTCCACCCTTATGTCTCATCCAGCTGTGGGTCTAGATATGGTCAATCCAGGTTGCATCACAGCCCCTGAACGCATTGTGTAAGAATTTCTCTCTCTTTCACTGTCTTTGTTTCATGGGTTTTTCAAAGTAATTTATTTTTATAATGGGGTTTAGCTGCTTTTCACTGCTGTGTTTATGCCGCTTTTTACCCACTTGACACACTAACAGAGAGATATCAATACATAGCTTTTAAGACTATTACTAGTCAGATATATTCTTGTGCGGTGAATAGGGCGTGTTGAGTCCAGTTCTCTGAGCAAGGAGTAGGTCTTGTCTATTACATATTGGGTTTATGGAACGGTATCTGAGCTAATTTGAAACCCTTGTTTTATGTATCACCCCACCTCACCTTTCCCGTTAAGCAACCATAGTGTGTTTTCTGCATGTGTGACTCTGTTCTGTTTTGTAATTCAGTTCAAGTGTAACGGTTTTTACATTCCCTCTATCAGTGATACCTTATGAGAAGTGTCCTTTTCTGTGTGACTTATTTCACTTAGAGTCGTCGTACCTAAATCCACTCATCATGCTGCTACTAGCCTTATGACATTGATTTCACGGCTGAGTGATATTCCATTGTACATAAGGACCACAACTTCTTTATCCATTTTTCTCTTTCCTGGGATATTGAAGGTGGAATGAAGTGGAGGTCCTTGTCAACAGAGCAGCCCTAAACTTTGGGGTGCTTGTGTCTTGCTGATTTTTAATTTTCCCAATTTATACCCCCATGAGTGGAAGTGCCCTATGCTCTCTAAGCTTTGCTTTTTAGACGTTTCAGGACTCACCGTACACTTCTCCAGAGTGGCTGTTGACAATTTATATCCCGCCCATCAGTGTAGCAAGGCTCCCATTTCTCCATGGCCTGTCCTGCATTTCTGGTTTTGACACTTTTTTCAGCATGGCCCTTTTGACCGATGGGAAGCGAGACATCTTTGTAGCGCTGATTTGCCTTTCCAGGTTGCTTGGTTGGCCAAAAAGGGCGTATGCGTTTTTTCCTGAATATATTCAGGAAAAAACGCATACGCCCTTTTTGGCCAAGGGCATCATTGTCAACGTTTTGCCGCTTTTCATGTGCTTTAAAGGCGATTCGAATCTACCTCCTGAAATCTGTTTCCTGCAATTCTGCCTTGATTTCAAATCCTCTTCTTTGCCTTCCCTCAATATATTTGTGGATGAGAGTTATCATTTATAACTCTGCAGGTTTGTGAATTGCAGTGCCCTGAACCTCCATTTTACAACTCGCTTTTTAGGGAGCTGGCCGCAAAAGCGCAGGATGGCTTCAGGCCCTGTTCTGGTTCCGGGGGGCAGGCTGAGCCTGTGGTTAATTCTTCTTCCTGATGGGAAAATAGAGTGACCTGTGCCTGTCCCAACACCAAGAGCTAGTCTTTCATTGGTTCCACGTCTTCCCGTTCATCCTCAGTACAAATTGCAACCTGTACGGAACAGGAGGTTAAAGGTGCTGATGCTCCAAGGAGGGAGATTGCTAGTAAAGTGGCTGGAATGGTGAACCCGGGCACAAGCAGATGAGAAATGAGGTGCGTTTTAGAAACCTTTCCCCATCACACGGTGTACCATCTTCTGGGTATCTCATGCATGTTTTCGATGTAGGAAGATGCCCTTGAACCTGGAGATTTGGGTCCCATGCGATGGGTACCACGCAGTATTACTTTAAAGGGTCTGCGTTTGCTCACCCAACCTCACCAAACCTCTCAGCCGCAACAGTGTCCACCCTTATGTCTCATCCAGCTGTGGGTCTAGATATGGTCAATCCAGGTTGCATCACAGCCCCTGAACGCATTGTGTAAGAATTTCTCTCTCTTTCACTGTCTTTGTTTCATGGGTTTTTCAAAGTAATTTATTTTTATAATGGGGTTTAGCTGCTTTTCACTGCTGTGTTTATGCCGCTTTTTACCCACTTGACACACTAACAGAGAGATATCAATACATAGCTTTTAAGATTATTACTAGTCAGATATATTCTTGTGCGGTGAATAGGGCGTGTTGAGTCCAGTTCTCTGAGCAAGGAGTAGGTCTTGTCTATTACATATTGGGTTTATGGAACGGTATCTGAGCTAATTTGAAACCCTTGTTTTATGTATCACCCCACCTCACCTTTCCCGTTAAGCAGCCATAGTGTGTTTTCTGCATGTGTGACTCTGTTCTGTTTTGTAATTCAGTTCAAGTGTAACGGTTTTTACATTCCCTCTATAAGTGATACCTTATGAGAAGTGTCCTTTTCTGTGTGACTTATTTCACTTAGAGTCGTCGTACCTAAATCCACTCATCATGCTGCTACTACCCTTATGACAGTGATTTCATGGCTGAGTGATATTCCATTGTACATAAGGACCACAACTTCTTTATCCATTTTTCTCTTTCCTGGGATATTGAAGGTGGAATGAAGTGGAGGTCCTTGTCAACAGAGCAGCCCTAAACTTTGGGGTGCTTGTGTCTTGCTGATTTTTAATTTTCCCAATTTATACCCCCATGAGTGGAAGTGCCCTATGCTCTCTAAGCTTTGCTTTTTAGACGTTTCAGGACTCACCGTACGCTTCTGCAGAGTGGCTGTTGGCAATTTACATCCCGCCCATCAGTGTAGCAAGGCTCCCATTTCTCCATGGCCTGTCCTGCATTTCTGGTTTTGACACTTTTTTCAGCATGGCCCTTTTGACCGATGGGAAGCGAGACATCTTTGTAGCGCTGATTTGCCTTTCCAGGTTGCTTGGTTGGCCAAAAAGGGCGTATGCGTTTTTTCCTGAATATATTCAGGAAAAAACGCATACGCCCTTTTTGGCCAAGGGCATCATTGTCAACGTTTTGCCGCTTTTCATGTGCTTTAAAGGCGATTCGAATCTACCTCCTGAAATCTGTTTCCTGCAATTCTGCCTTGATTTCAAATCCTCTTCTTTGTCTTCCCTCAATATATTTGTGGACGAGAGTTATCATTTATAACTCTGCAGGTTTGTGAATTGCAGTGCCCTGAACCTCCATTTTACAACTCGCTTTTTAGGGAGCTGGCCGCAAAAGCGCAAGATGGCTTCAGGCCCTGTTCTGGTTCCGGGGGCAGGCTGAGCCTGTGGTTAATTCTTCTTCCTGATGGGAAAATAGAGTGACGTGTGCCTGTCCCAACACCAAGAGCTAGTCTCTCATTGGTTCCACGTCTTCCCGTTCACCCTCAGGACAAATTGCAACCTGTACGGAGCAGGAGGTTAAAGGTGCTGATGCTCCAAGGAGGGAGATTGCTAGTAAAGTGGCTGGAATGGCGAACCCGGGCACAAGCAGATGAGAAATGAGGTGCGTTTTAGAAACCTTTCCCCATCACACGGTGTATCATCTTCTGGGTATCTCATGCATGTTTTCGATGTAGGAAGATGCCCTTGAACCTGGAGATTTGGGACCCATGCGATGGGTACCACGCAGTATTACTTTAAAGGGGCTGCGTTTGCTCACCCAACCTCACCAAACCTCTCAGCCGCAACAGTGTCCACCCTTATGTCTCATCCAGCTGTGGGTCTAGATATGGTCAATCCAGGTTGCATCACAGCCCCTGAACGCATTGTGTAAGAATTTATCTCTCTTTCACTGTCTTTGTTTCATGGGTTTTTCAAAGTAATTTATTTTTATAATGGGGTTTAGCTGCTTTTCACTGCTGTGTTTATGCCGCTTTTTACCCACTTGACACACTAACAGAGAGATATCAATACATAGGTTTTAAGATTATTACTAGTCAGATATATTCTTGTGCGGTGAATAGGGCGTGTTGAGTCCAGTTCTCTGAGCAAGGAGTAGGTCTTGTCTATTACATATTGGGTTTATGGAACGGTATCTGAGCTAATTTGAAACCCTTGTTTTATGTATCACCCCACCTCACCTTTCCCGTTAAGCAACCATAGTGTGTTTTCTGCATGTGTGACTCTGTTCTGTTTTGTAATTCAGTTCAAGTGTAACGGTTTTTACATTCCCTCTATAAGTGATACCTTATGAGAAGTGTCCTTTTCTGTGTGACTTATTTCACTTAGAGTCGTCGTACCTAAATCCACTCATCATGCTGCTACTAGCCTTATGACATTGATTTCACGGCTGAGTGATATTCCTTTGTACATAAGGACCACAACTTCTTTATCCATTTTTCTCTTTCCTGGGATATTGAAGGTGGAATGAAGTGGAGGTCCTTGTCAACAGAGCAGCCCTAAACTTTGGGGTGCTTGTGTCTTGCTGATTTTTAATTTTCCCAATTTATACCCCCATGAGTGGAAGTGCCCTATGCTCTCTAAGCTTTGCTTTTTAGACGTTTCAGGACTCACCGTACACTTCTCCAGAGTGGCTGTTGACAATTTACATCCCGCCCATCAGTGTAGCAAGGCTCCCATTTCTCCATGGCCTGTCCTGCATTTCTGGTTTTGACACTTTTTTCAGCATGGCCCTTTTGACCGATGGGAAGCGAGACATCTTTGTAGCGCTGATTTGCCTTTCCAGGTTGCTTGGTTGGCCAAAAAGGGCGTATGCGTTTTTTCCTGAATATATTCAGGAAAAAACGCATACGCCCTTTTTGGCCAAGGGCATCATTGTCAACGTTTTGCCGCTTTTCATGTGCTTTAAAGGCGATTCGAATCTACCTCCTGAAATCTGTTTCCTGCAATTCTGCCTTGATTTCAAATCCTCTTCTTTGCCTTCCCTCAATATATTTGTGGATGAGAGTTATCATTTATAACTCTGCAGGTTTGTGAATTGCAGTGCCCTGAACCTCCATTTTGCAACTCGCTTTTTAGGGAGCTGGCCGCAAAAGCGCAGGATGCCTTCAGGCCCTGTTCTGGTTCCGGGGGCAGGCTGAGCCTGTGGTTAATTCTTCTTCCTGATGGGAAAATAGAGTGACCTGTGCCTGTCCCAACACCAAGAGCTAGTCTCTCATTGGTTCCACGTCTTCCCGTTCACCCTCAGGACAAATTGCAACCTGTACGGAGCAGGAGGTTAAAGGTGCTGATGCTCCAAGGAGGGAGATTGCTAGTAAAGTGGCTGGAATGGCGAACCCGGGCACAAGCAGATGAGAAATGAGGTGCGTTTTAGAAACCTTTCCCCATCACACGGTGTACCATCTTCTGGGTATCTCATGCATGTTTTCGATGTAGGAAGATGCCCTTGAACCTGGAGATTTGGGACCCATGCGATGGGTACCACGCAGTATTACTTTAAAGGGTCTGCGTTTGCTCACCCAACCTCACCAAACCTCTCAGCCGCAACAGTGTCCACCCTTATGTCTCATCCAGCTGTGGGTCTAGATATGGTCAATCCAGGTTGCATCACAGCCCCTGAACGCATTGTGTAAGAATTTATCTCTCTTTCACTGTCTTTGTTTCATGGGTTTTTCAAAGTAATTTATTTTTATAATGGGGTTTAGGTGCTTTTCACTGCTGTGTTTATGCCACTTTTTACCCACTTGACACACTAACAGAGAGATATCAATACATAGGTTTTAAGATTATTACTAGTCAGATATATTCTTGTGCTGTGAATAGGGCGTGTTGAGTCCAGTTCTCTGAGCAAGGAGTAGGTCTTGTCTATTACATATTGGGTTTATGGAACGGTATCTGAGCTAATTTGAAACCCTTGTTTTATGTATCACCCCACCTCACCTTTCCCGTTAAGCAACCATAGTGTGTTTTCTGCATGTGTGACTCTGTTCTGTTTTGTAATTCAGTTCAAGTGTAACGGTTTTTACATTCCCTCTATAAGTGATACCTTATGAGAAGTGTCCTTTTCTGTGTGACTTATTTCACTTAGAGTCGTCGTACCTAAATCCACTCATCATGCTGCTACTACCCTTATGACAGTGATTTCATGGCTGAGTGATATTCCATTGTACATAAGGACCACAACTTCTTTATCCATTTTTCTCTTTCCTGGGATATTGAAGGTGGAATGAAGTGGAGGTCCTTGTCAACAGAGCAGCCCTAAACTTTGGGGTGCTTGTGTCTTGCTGATTTTTAATTTTCCCAATTTATACCCCCATGAGTGGAAGTGCCCTATGCTCTCTAAGCTTTGCTTTTTAGACGTTTCAGGACTCACCGTACACTTCTCCAGAGTGGCTGTTGACAATTTACATCCCGCCCATCAGTGTAGCAAGGCTCCCATTTCTCCATGGCCTGTCCTGCATTTCTGGTTTTGACACTTTTTTCAGCATGGCCCTTTTGACCGATGGGAAGCGAGACATCTTTGTAGCGCTGATTTGCCTTTCCAGGTTGCTTGGTTGGCCAAAAAGGGCGTATGCGTTTTTTCCTGAATATATTCAGGAAAAAACGCATACGCCCTTTTTGGCCAAGGGCATCATTGTCAACGTTTTGCCGCTTTTCATGTGCTTTAAAGGCGATTCGAATCTACCTCCTGAAATCTGTTTCCTGCAATTCTGCCTTGATTTCAAATCCTCTTCTTTGCCTTCCCTCAATATATTTGTGGATGAGAGTTATCATTTATAACTCTGCAGGTTTGTGAATTGCAGTGCCCTGAACCTCCATTTTGCAACTCGCTTTTTAGGGAGCTGGCCGCAAAAGCGCAGGATGCCTTCAGGCCCTGTTCTGGTTCCGGGGGCAGGCTGAGCCTGTGGTTAATTCTTCTTCCTGATGGGAAAATAGAGTGACCTGTGCCTGTCCCAACACCAAGAGCTAGTCTCTCATTGGTTCCACGTCTTCCCGTTCACCCTCAGGACAAATTGCAACCTGTACGGAGCAGGAGGTTAAAGGTGCTGATGCTCCAAGGAGGGAGATTGCTAGTAAAGTGGCTGGAATGGCGAACCCGGGCACAAGCAGATGAGAAATGAGGTGCGTTTTAGAAACCTTTCCCCATCACACGGTGTACCATCTTCTGGGTATCTCATGCATGTTTTCGATGTAGGAAGATGCCCTTGAACCTGGAGATTTGGGACCCATGCGATGGGTACCACGCAGTATTACTTTAAAGGGTCTGCGTTTGCTCACCCAACCTCACCAAACCTCTCAGCCGCAACAGTGTCCACCCTTATGTCTCATCCAGCTGTGGGTCTAGATATGGTCAATCCAGGTTGCATCACAGCCCCTGAACGCATTGTGTAAGAATTTATCTCTCTTTCACTGTCTTTGTTTCATGGGTTTTTCAAAGTAATTTATTTTTATAATGGGGTTTAGGTGCTTTTCACTGCTGTGTTTATGCCACTTTTTACCCACTTGACACACTAACAGAGAGATATCAATACATAGGTTTTAAGATTATTACTAGTCAGATATATTCTTGTGCTGTGAATAGGGCGTGTTGAGTCCAGTTTTCTGAGCAAGGAGTAGGTCTTGTCTATTACATATTGGGTTTATGGAACGGTATCTGAGCTAATTTGAAACCCTTGTTTTATGTATCACCCCACCTCACCTTTCCCGTTAAGCAACCATAGTGTGTTTTCTGCATGTGTGACTCTGTTCTGTTTTGTAATTCAGTTCAAGTGTAACGGTTTTTACATTCCCTCTATAAGTGATACCTTATGAGAAGTGTCCTTTTCTGTGTGACTTATTTCACTTAGAGTCGTCGTACCTAAATCCACTCATCATGCTGCTACTACCCTTATGACAGTGATTTCATGGCTGAGTGATATTCCATTGTACATAAGGACCACAACTTCTTTATCCATTTTTCTCTTTCCTGGGATATTGAAGGTGGAATGAAGTGGAGGTCCTTGTCAACAGAGCAGCCCTAAACTTTGGGGTGCTTGTGTCTTGCTGATTTTTAATTTTCCCAATTTATACCCCCATGAGTGGAAGTGCCCTATGCTCTCTAAGCTTTGCTTTTTAGACGTTTCAGGACTCACCGTACACTTCTCCAGAGTGGCTGTTGACAATTTACATCCCGCCCATCAGTGTAGCAAGGCTCCCATTTCTCCATGGCCTGTCCTGCATTTCTGGTTTTGACACTTTTTTCAGCATGGCCCTTTTGACCGATGGGAAGCGAGACATCTTTGTAGCGCTGATTTGCCTTTCCAGGTTGCTTGGTTGGCCAAAAAGGGCGTATGCGTTTTTTCCTGAATATATTCAGGAAAAAACGCATACGCCCTTTTTGGCCAAGGGCATCATTGTCAACGTTTTGCCGCTTTTCATGTGCTTTAAAGGCGATTCGAATCTACCTCCTGAAATCTGTTTCCTGCAATTCTGCCTTGATTTCAAATCCTCTTCTTTGCCTTCCCTCAATATATTTGTGGACGAGAGTTATCATTTATAACTCTGCAGGTTTGTGAATTGCAGTGCCCTGAACCTCCATTTTACAACTCGCTTTTTAGGGAGCTGGCCGCAATAGCGCAGGATGGCTTCAGGCTCTGTTTTGGTTCCGGGTGGCAGGCTGAGCCTGTGGTTAATTCTTCTTCCTGATGGGAAAATAGAGTGACCTGTGCCTGTCCCAACACCAAGAGCTAGTCTCTCATTGGTTCCACGTCTTCCAGTTCATCCTCAGGAAAAATTGCAACCTGTACGGAACAGGAGGTTAAAGGAGCTGATGCTCCAAGTAGGGAGATTGCTAGTAAAGCGGCTGGAATAGCGAACCCGGCCACAAGGAGATGAGAAATGAGGTGCATTTTAGAAACCTTTCTACATCACACGGTGTACCATCTTCTGGGTTTCTCATGCATGTTTTCGATGTAGGAAGATGCCCTTGAACCTGGAGATATGTGACCCATGCGATGGGTACCATGCAGTATTACTTTAAAGGGTCTGCGTTTGCTCACCCAACCTCACCAAACCTCTCAGCCCCAAGAGTGTCCACCCTTATGTCTCATCCAGCTGTGGGTCTAGATATGGTCAATCCAGGTTGCATCACAGCCCCTGAACGAATTGTGTAAGAATTTCGCTCTCTTTCACTGTCTTTGTTTCATGGGTTATTCAAAGTAATTTATTTTTATAATGGGGTTTAGCTGCTTTTCACTTCTGTGTTTATGCCGCTTTACACCCACTTGACACACTAACAGAGAGATATCTATACATAGGTTTTAAGATTATTACTAGTCAGATATATTCTTGTGCGGTGAATAGGGCGTGTTGAGTCCAGTTCTCTGAGCAAGGAGTAGGTCTTGTCTATTACATATTGGGTTTATGGAACGGTATCTGAGCTAATTTGAAACCCTTGTTTTATGTATCACCCCACCTCACCTTTCCCGTGAAGCAGCCATAGTGTGTTTTCTGCATGTGTGACTCTGTTCTGTTTTGTAATTCAGTTCAAGTGTAACGGTTTTTACATTCCCTCTATCAGTGATACCTTATGAGAAGTGTCCTTTTCTGTGTGACTTATTTCACTTAGAATCGTCGTACCTAAATCCACTCATCATGCTGCTACTAGCCTTATGACATTGATTTCATGGCTGAGTGATATTCCATTGTACATAAGGACCACAACTTCTTTATCCATTTTTCTCTTTCCTGGGATATTGAAGGTGGAATGAAGTGGAGGTCCTTGTCAACAGAGCAGCCCTAAACTTTGGGGTGCTTGTGTCTTGCTGATTTTTAATTTTCACAATTTATACCCCCATGAGTGGAAGTGCCCTATGCTCTCTAAGCTTTGCTTTTCAGACGTTTCAGGACTCACCGTACGCTTCTGCAGAGTGGCTGTTGACAATTTACATCCCGCCCATCAGTGTAGCAAAGCTCCCATTTCTCCATGGCCTGTCCTGCATTTCTGGTTTTGACACTTTTTTCAGCATGGCCCTTTTGACCGATGGGAAGCGAGACATCTTTGTAGCACTGATTTGCCTTTCCAGGTTGCTTGGTTGGCCAAAAAGGGCGTATGCGTTTTTTCCTGAATATATTCAGGAAAAAACGCATACGCCCTTTTTGGCCAAGGGCATCATTGTCAACGTTTTGCCGCTTTTCATGTGCTTTAAAGGCGATTCGAATCTACCTCCTGAAATCTGTTTCCTGCAATTCTGCCTTGATTTCAAATCCTCTTCTTTGCCTTCCCTCAATATATTTGTGGACGAGAGTTATCATTTATAACTCTGCAGGTTTTTGAATTGCAGTGCCCTGAACCTCCATTTTGCAACTCGCTTTTTAGGGAGCTGGCCGCAAAAGCGCAGGATGCCTTCAGGCCCTGTTCTGGTTCCGGGGGCAGGCTGAGCCTGTGGTTAATTCTTCTTCCTGATGGGAAAATAGAGTGACCTGTGCCTGTCCCAACACCAAGAGCTAGTCTCTCATTGGTTCCACGTCTTCCCGTTCACCCTCAGGACAAATTGCAACCTGTACGGAGCAGGAGGTTAAAGGTGCTGATGCTCCAAGGAGGGAGATTGCTAGTAAAGTGGCTGGAATGGCGAACCCGGGCACAAGCAGATGAGAAATGAGGTGCGTTTTAGAAACCTTTCCCCATCACACGGTGTACCATCTTCTGGGTATCTCATGCATGTTTTCGATGTAGGAAGATGCCCTTGAACCTGGAGATTTGGGACCCATGCGATGGGTACCACGCAGTATTACTTTAAAGGGTCTGCGTTTGCTCACCCAACCTCACCAAACCTCTCAGCCGCAACAGTGTCCACCCTTATGTCTCATCCAGCTGTGGGTCTAGATATGGTCAATCCAGGTTGCATCACAGCCCCTGAACGCATTGTGTAAGAATTTCTCTCTCTTTCACTGTCTTTGTTTCATGGGTTTTTCAAAGTAATTTATTTTTATAATGGGGTTTAGCTGCTTTTCACTGCTGTGTTTATGCCGCTTTTTACCCACTTGACACACTAACAGAGAGTTATCAATACATAGCTTTTAAGATTATTACTAGTCAGATATATTCTTGTGCGGTGAATAGGGCGTGTTGAGTCCAGTTCTCTGAGCAAGGAGTAGGTCTTGTCTATTACATATTGGGTTTATGGAACGGTATCTGAGCTAATTTGAAACCCTTGTTTTATGTATCACCCCACCTCACCTTTCCCGTTAAGCAGCCATAGTGTGTTTTCTGCATGTGTGACTCTGTTCTGTTTTGTAATTCAGTTCAAGTGTAACGGTTTTTACATTCCCTCTATAAGTGATACCTTATGAGAAGTGTCCTTTTCTGTGTGACTTATTTCACTTAGAGTCGTCGTACCTAAATCCACTCATCATGCTGCTACTACCCTTATGACAGTGATTTCATGGCTGAGTGATATTCCATTGTACATAAGGACCACAACTTCTTTATCCATTTTTCTCTTTCCTGGGATATTGAAGGTGGAATGAAGTGGAGGTCCTTGTCAACAGAGCAGCCCTAAACTTTGGGGTGCTTGTGTCTTGCTGATTTTTCATTTTCCCAATTTATACCCCCATGAGTGGAAGTGCCCTATGCTCTCTAAGCTTTGCTTTTTAGACGTTTCAGGACTCACCGTACGCTTCTGCAGAGTGGCTGTTGGCAATTTACATCCCGCCCATCAGTGTAGCAAGGCTCCCATTTCTCCATGGCCTGTCCTGCATTTCTGGTTTTGACACTTTTTTCAGCATGGCCCTTTTGACCGATGGGAAGCGAGACATCTTTGTAGCGCTGATTTGCCTTTCCAGGTTGCTTGGTTGGCCAAAAAGGGCGTATGCGTTTTTTCCTGAATATATTCAGGAAAAAACGCATACGCCCTTTTTGGCCAAGGGCATCATTGTCAACGTTTTGCCGCTTTTCATGTGCTTTAAAGGCGATTCGAATCTACCTCCTGAAATCTGTTTCCTGCAATTCTGCCTTGATTTCAAATCCTCTTCTTTGCCTTCCCTCAATATATTTGTGGACGAGAGTTATCATTTATAACTCTGCAGGTTTGTGAATTGCAGTGCCCTGAACCTCCATTTTGCAACTCGCTTTTTAGGGAGCTGGCCGCAAAAGCGCAGGATGCCTTCAGGCCCTGTTCTGGTTCCGGGGGCAGGCTGAGCCTGTGGTTAATTCTTCTTCCTGATGGGAAAATAGAGTGACCTGTGCCTGTCCCAACACCAAGAGCTAGTCTTTCATTGGTTCCACGTCTTCCCGTTCACCCTCAGGACAAATTGCAACCTGTACGGAGCAGGAGGTTAAAGGTGCTGATGCTCCAAGGAGGGAGATTGCTAGTAAAGTGGCTGGAATGGCGAACCCGGGCACAAGCAGATGAGAAATGAGGTGCGTTTTAGAAACCTTTCCCCATCACACGGTGTACCATCTTCTGGGTTTCTCATGCATGTTTTCTATGTAGGAAGATGCCCTTGAACCTGCAGATTTGGGACCCATGCGATGGGTACCACGCAGTATTACTTTAAAGGGTCTGCGTTTGCTCACCCAACCTCACCAAACCTCTCAGCCGCAATAGTGTCCACCCTTATGTCTCATCCAGCTGTGGGTCTAGATATGGTCAATCCAGGTTGCATCACAGCCCCTGAACGCATTGTGTAAGAATTTCTCTCTCTTTCACTGTCTTTGTTTCATGGGTTTTTCAAAGTAATTTATTTTTATAATGGGGTTTAGCTGCTTTTCACTGCTGTGTTTATGCCGCTTTTTACCCACTTGACACACTAACAGAGAGATATCAATACATAGCTTTTAAGACTATTACTAGTCAGATATATTCTTGTGCGGTGAATAGGGCGTGTTGAGTCCAGTTCTCTGAGCAAGGAGTAGGTCTTGTCTATTACATATTGGGTTTATGGAACGGTATCTGAGCTAATTTGAAACCCTTGTTTTATGTATCACCCCACCTCACCTTTCCCGTTAAGCAACCATAGTGTGTTTTCTGCATGTGTGACTCTGTTCTGTTTTGTAATTCAGTTCAAGTGTAACGGTTTTTACATTCCCTCTATCAGTGATACCTTATGAGAAGTGTCCTTTTCTGTGTGACTTATTTCACTTAGAGTCGTCGTACCTAAATCCACTCATCATGCTGCTACTAGCCTTATGACATTGATTTCACGGCTGAGTGATATTCCATTGTACATAAGGACCACAACTTCTTTATCCATTTTTCTCTTTCCTGGGATATTGAAGGTGGAATGAAGTGGAGGTCCTTGTCAACAGAGCAGCCCTAAACTTTGGGGTGCTTGTGTCTTGCTGATTTTTAATTTTCCCAATTTATACCCCCATGAGTGGAAGTGCCCTATGCTCTCTAAGCTTTGCTTTTTAGACGTTTCAGGACTCACCGTACACTTCTCCAGAGTGGCTGTTGACAATTTATATCCCGCCCATCAGTGTAGCAAGGCTCCCATTTCTCCATGGCCTGTCCTGCATTTCTGGTTTTGACACTTTTTTCAGCATGGCCCTTTTGACCGATGGGAAGCGAGACATCTTTGTAGCGCTGATTTGCCTTTCCAGGTTGCTTGGTTGGCCAAAAAGGGCGTATGCGTTTTTTCCTGAATATATTCAGGAAAAAACGCATACGCCCTTTTTGGCCAAGGGCATCATTGTCAACGTTTTGCCGCTTTTCATGTGCTTTAAAGGCGATTCGAATCTACCTCCTGAAATCTGTTTCCTGCAATTCTGCCTTGATTTCAAATCCTCTTCTTTGCCTTCCCTCAATATATTTGTGGATGAGAGTTATCATTTATAACTCTGCAGGTTTGTGAATTGCAGTGCCCTGAACCTCCATTTTGCAACTCGCTTTTTAGGGAGCTGGCCGCAAAAGCGCAGGATGCCTTCAGGCCCTGTTCTGGTTCCGGGGGCAGGCTGAGCCTGTGGTTAATTCTTCTTCCTGATGGGAAAATAGAGTGACCTGTGCCTGTCCCAACACCAAGAGCTAGTCTCTCATTGGTTCCACGTCTTCCCGTTCACCCTCAGGACAAATTGCAACCTGTACGGAGCAGGAGGTTAAAGGTGCTGATGCTCCAAGGAGGGAGATTGCTAGTAAAGTGGCTGGAATGGCGAACCCGGGCACAAGCAGATGAGAAATGAGGTGCGTTTTAGAAACCTTTCCCCATCACACGGTGTACCATCTTCTGGGTATCTCATGCATGTTTTCGATGTAGGAAGATGCCCTTGAACCTGGAGATTTGGGACCCATGCGATGGGTACCACGCAGTATTACTTTAAAGGGTCTGCGTTTGCTCACCCAACCTCACCAAACCTCTCAGCCGCAACAGTGTCCACCCTTATGTCTCATCCAGCTGTGGGTCTAGATATGGTCAATCCAGGTTGCATCACAGCCCCTGAACGCATTGTGTAAGAATTTCTCTCTCTTTCACTGTCTTTGTTTCATGGGTTTTTCAAAGTAATTTATTTTTATAATGGGGTTTAGGTGCTTTTCACTGCTGTGTTTATGCCACTTTTTACCCACTTGACACACTAACAGAGAGATATCAATACATAGGTTTTAAGATTATTACTAGTCAGATATATTCTTGTGCTGTGAATAGGGCGTGTTGAGTCCAGTTCTCTGAGCAAGGAGTAGGTCTTGTCTATTACATATTGGGTTTATGGAACGGTATCTGAGCTAATTTGAAACCCTTGTTTTATGTATCCCCCCACCTCACCTTTCCCGTTAAGCAACCATAGTGTGTTTTCTGCATGTGTGACTCTGTTCTGTTTTGTAATTCAGTTCAAGTGTAACGGTTTTTACATTCCCTCTATAAGTGATACCTTATGAGAAGTGTCCTTTTCTGTGTGACTTATTTCACTTAGAGTCGTCGTACCTAAATCCACTCATCATGCTGCTACTACCCTTATGACAGTGATTTCATGGCTGAGTGATATTCCATTGTACATAAGGACCACAACTTCTTTATCCATTTTTCTCTTTCCTGGGATATTGAAGGTGGAATGAAGTGGAGGTCCTTGTCAACAGAGCAGCCCTAAACTTTGGGGTGCTTGTGTCTTGCTGATTTTTAATTTTCCCAATTTATACCCCCATGAGTGGAAGTGCCCTATGCTCTCTAAGCTTTGCTTTTTAGACGTTTCAGGACTCACCGTACACTTCTCCAGAGTGGCTGTTGACAATTTACATCCCGCCCATCAGTGTAGCAAGGCTCCCATTTCTCCATGGCCTGTCCTGCATTTCTGGTTTTGACACTTTTTTCAGCATGGCCCTTTTGACCGATGGGAAGCGAGACATCTTTGTAGCGCTGATTTGCCTTTCCAGGTTGCTTGGTTGGCCAAAAAGGGCGTATGCGTTTTTTCCTGAATATATTCAGGAAAAAACGCATACGCCCTTTTTGGCCAAGGGCATCATTGTCAACGTTTTGCCGCTTTTCATGTGCTTTAAAGGCGATTCGAATCTACCTCCTGAAATCTGTTTCCTGCAATTCTGCCTTGATTTCAAATCCTCTTCTTTGCCTTCCCTCAATATATTTGTGGATGAGAGTTATCATTTATAACTCTGCAGGTTTGTGAATTGCAGTGCCCTGAACCTCCATTTTGCAACTCGCTTTTTAGGGAGCTGGCCGCAAAAGCGCAGGATGCCTTCAGGCCCTGTTCTGGTTCCGGGGGCAGGCTGAGCCTGTGGTTAATTCTTCTTCCTGATGGGAAAATAGAGTGACCTGTGCCTGTCCCAACACCAAGAGCTAGTCTCTCATTGGTTCCACGTCTTCCCGTTCACCCTCAGGACAAATTGCAACCTGTACGGAGCAGGAGGTTAAAGGTGCTGATGCTCCAAGGAGGGAGATTGCTAGTAAAGTGGCTGGAATGGCGAACCCGGGCACAAGCAGATGAGAAATGAGGTGCGTTTTAGAAACCTTTCCCCATCACACGGTGTACCATCTTCTGGGTATCTCATGCATGTTTTCGATGTAGGAAGATGCCCTTGAACCTGGAGATTTGGGACCCATGCGATGGGTACCACGCAGTATTACTTTAAAGGGTCTGCGTTTGCTCACCCAACCTCACCAAACCTCTCAGCCGCAACAGTGTCCACCCTTATGTCTCATCCAGCTGTGGGTCTAGATATGGTCAATCCAGGTTGCATCACAGCCCCTGAACGCATTGTGTAAGAATTTATCTCTCTTTCACTGTCTTTGTTTCATGGGTTTTTCAAAGTAATTTATTTTTATAATGGGGTTTAGGTGCTTTTCACTGCTGTGTTTATGCCACTTTTTACCCACTTGACACACTAACAGAGAGATATCAATACATAGGTTTTAAGATTATTACTAGTCAGATATATTCTTGTGCTGTGAATAGGGCGTGTTGAGTCCAGTTTTCTGAGCAAGGAGTAGGTCTTGTCTATTACATATTGGGTTTATGGAACGGTATCTGAGCTAATTTGAAACCCTTGTTTTATGTATCACCCCACCTCACCTTTCCCGTTAAGCAACCATAGTGTGTTTTCTGCATGTGTGACTCTGTTCTGTTTTGTAATTCAGTTCAAGTGTAACGGTTTTTACATTCCCTCTATAAGTGATACCTTATGAGAAGTGTCCTTTTCTGTGTGACTTATTTCACTTAGAGTCGTCGTACCTAAATCCACTCATCATGCTGCTACTACCCTTATGACAGTGATTTCATGGCTGAGTGATATTCCATTGTACATAAGGACCACAACTTCTTTATCCATTTTTCTCTTTCCTGGGATATTGAAGGTGGAATGAAGTGGAGGTCCTTGTCAACAGAGCAGCCCTAAACTTTGGGGTGCTTGTGTCTTGCTGATTTTTAATTTTCCCAATTTATACCCCCATGAGTGGAAGTGCCCTATGCTCTCTAAGCTTTGCTTTTTAGACGTTTCAGGACTCACCGTACACTTCTCCAGAGTGGCTGTTGACAATTTACATCCCGCCCATCAGTGTAGCAAGGCTCCCATTTCTCCATGGCCTGTCCTGCATTTCTGGTTTTGACACTTTTTTCAGCATGGCCCTTTTGACCGATGGGAAGCGAGACATCTTTGTAGCGCTGATTTGCCTTTCCAGGTTGCTTGGTTGGCCAAAAAGGGCGTATGCGTTTTTTCCTGAATATATTCAGGAAAAAACGCATACGCCCTTTTTGGCCAAGGGCATCATTGTCAACGTTTTGCCGCTTTTCATGTGCTTTAAAGGCGATTCGAATCTACCTCCTGAAATCTGTTTCCTGCAATTCTGCCTTGATTTCAAATCCTCTTCTTTGCCTTCCCTCAATATATTTGTGGACGAGAGTTATCATTTATAACTCTGCAGGTTTGTGAATTGCAGTGCCCTGAACCTCCATTTTACAACTCGCTTTTTAGGGAGCTGGCCGCAATAGCGCAGGATGGCTTCAGGCTCTGTTTTGGTTCCGGGTGGCAGGCTGAGCCTGTGGTTAATTCTTCTTCCTGATGGGAAAATAGAGTGACCTGTGCCTGTCCCAACACCAAGAGCTAGTCTCTCATTGGTTCCACGTCTTCCAGTTCATCCTCAGGAAAAATTGCAACCTGTACGGAACAGGAGGTTAAAGGAGCTGATGCTCCAAGTAGGGAGATTGCTAGTAAAGCGGCTGGAATAGCGAACCCGGCCACAAGGAGATGAGAAATGAGGTGCATTTTAGAAACCTTTCTACATCACACGGTGTACCATCTTCTGGGTTTCTCATGCATGTTTTCGATGTAGGAAGATGCCCTTGAACCTGGAGATATGTGACCCATGCGATGGGTACCATGCAGTATTACTTTAAAGGGTCTGCGTTTGCTCACCCAACCTCACCAAACCTCTCAGCCCCAAGAGTGTCCACCCTTATGTCTCATCCAGCTGTGGGTCTAGATATGGTCAATCCAGGTTGCATCACAGCCCCTGAACGAATTGTGTAAGAATTTCGCTCTCTTTCACTGTCTTTGTTTCATGGGTTATTCAAAGTAATTTATTTTTATAATGGGGTTTAGCTGCTTTTCACTTCTGTGTTTATGCCGCTTTACACCCACTTGACACACTAACAGAGAGATATCTATACATAGGTTTTAAGATTATTACTAGTCAGATATATTCTTGTGCGGTGAATAGGGCGTGTTGAGTCCAGTTCTCTGAGCAAGGAGTAGGTCTTGTCTATTACATATTGGGTTTATGGAACGGTATCTGAGCTAATTTGAAACCCTTGTTTTATGTATCACCCCACCTCACCTTTCCCGTGAAGCAGCCATAGTGTGTTTTCTGCATGTGTGACTCTGTTCTGTTTTGTAATTCAGTTCAAGTGTAACGGTTTTTACATTCCCTCTATCAGTGATACCTTATGAGAAGTGTCCTTTTCTGTGTGACTTATTTCACTTAGAATCGTCGTACCTAAATCCACTCATCATGCTGCTACTAGCCTTATGACATTGATTTCATGGCTGAGTGATATTCCATTGTACATAAGGACCACAACTTCTTTATCCATTTTTCTCTTTCCTGGGATATTGAAGGTGGAATGAAGTGGAGGTCCTTGTCAACAGAGCAGCCCTAAACTTTGGGGTGCTTGTGTCTTGCTGATTTTTAATTTTCACAATTTATACCCCCATGAGTGGAAGTGCCCTATGCTCTCTAAGCTTTGCTTTTCAGACGTTTCAGGACTCACCGTACGCTTCTGCAGAGTGGCTGTTGACAATTTACATCCCGCCCATCAGTGTAGCAAAGCTCCCATTTCTCCATGGCCTGTCCTGCATTTCTGGTTTTGACACTTTTTTCAGCATGGCCCTTTTGACCGATGGGAAGCGAGACATCTTTGTAGCACTGATTTGCCTTTCCAGGTTGCTTGGTTGGCCAAAAAGGGCGTATGCGTTTTTTCCTGAATATATTCAGGAAAAAACGCATACGCCCTTTTTGGCCAAGGGCATCATTGTCAACGTTTTGCCGCTTTTCATGTGCTTTAAAGGCGATTCGAATCTACCTCCTGAAATCTGTTTCCTGCAATTCTGCCTTGATTTCAAATCCTCTTCTTTGCCTTCCCTCAATATATTTGTGGACGAGAGTTATCATTTATAACTCTGCAGGTTTTTGAATTGCAGTGCCCTGAACCTCCATTTTGCAACTCGCTTTTTAGGGAGCTGGCCGCAAAAGCGCAGGATGCCTTCAGGCCCTGTTCTGGTTCCGGGGGCAGGCTGAGCCTGT
Source organism: Balaenoptera borealis (assembly GCF_965194805.1). NCBI lineage: Eukaryota > Metazoa > Chordata > Mammalia > Artiodactyla > Balaenopteridae > Balaenoptera > Balaenoptera borealis. Next base: position 1,088,305 of record NW_028123976.1, on the reverse strand, counting down.
GGTTAATTCTTCTTCCTGATGGGAAAATAGAGTGACCTGTGCCTGTCCCAACACCAAGAGCTAGTCTCTCATTGGTTCCACGTCTTCCCGTTCACCCTCAGGACAAATTGCAACCTGTACGGAGCAGGAGGTTAAAGGTGCTGATGCTCCAAGGAGGGAGATTGCTAGTAAAGTGGCTGGAATGGCGAACCCGGGCACAAGCAGATGAGAAATGAGGTGCGTTTTAGAAACCTTTCCCCATCACACGGTGTACCATCTTCTGGGTATCTCATGCATGTTTTCGATGTAGGAAGATGCCCTTGAACCTGGAGATTTGGGACCCATGCGATGGGTACCACGCAGTATTACTTTAAAGGGTCTGCGTTTGCTCACCCAACCTCACCAAACCTCTCAGCCGCAACAGTGTCCACCCTTATGTCTCATCCAGCTGTGGGTCTAGATATGGTCAATCCAGGTTGCATCACAGCCCCTGAACGCATTGTGTAAGAATTTCTCTCTCTTTCACTGTCTTTGTTTCATGGGTTTTTCAAAGTAATTTATTTTTATAATGGGGTTTAGCTGCTTTTCACTGCTGTGTTTATGCCGCTTTTTACCCACTTGACACACTAACAGAGAGTTATCAATACATAGTTTTTAAGATTATTACTAGTCAGATATATTCTTGTGCGGTGAATAGGGCGTGTTGAGTCCAGTTCTCTGAGCAAGGAGTAGGTCTTGTCTATTACATATTGGGTTTATGGAACGGTATCTGAGCTAATTTGAAACCCTTGTTTTATGTATCACCCCACCTCACCTTTCCCGTTAAGCAGCCATAGTGTGTTTTCTGCATGTGTGACTCTGTTCTGTTTTGTAATTCAGTTCAAGTGTAACGGTTTTTACATTCCCTCTATAAGTGATACCTTATGAGAAGTGTCCTTTTCTGTGTGACTTATTTCACTTAGAGTCGTCGTACCTAAATCCACTCATCATGCTGCTACTACCCTTATGACAGTGATTTCATGGCTGAGTGATATTCCATTGTACATAAGGACCACAACTTCTTTATCCATTTTTCTCTTTCCTGGGATATTGAAGGTGGAATGAAGTGGAGGTCCTTGTCAACAGAGCAGCCCTAAACTTTGGGGTGCTTGTGTCTTGCTGATTTTTCATTTTCCCAATTTATACCCCCATGAGTGGAAGTGCCCTATGCTCTCTAAGCTTTGCTTTTTAGACGTTTCAGGACTCACCGTACGCTTCTGCAGAGTGGCTGTTGGCAATTTACATCCCGCCCATCAGTGTAGCAAGGCTCCCATTTCTCCATGGCCTGTCCTGCATTTCTGGTTTTGACACTTTTTTCAGCATGGCCCTTTTGACCGATGGGAAGCGAGACATCTTTGTAGCGCTGATTTGCCTTTCCAGGTTGCTTGGTTGGCCAAAAAGGGCGTATGCGTTTTTTCCTGAATATATTCAGGAAAAAACGCATACGCCCTTTTTGGCCAAGGGCATCATTGTCAACGTTTTGCCGCTTTTCATGTGCTTTAAAGGCGATTCGAATCTACCTCCTGAAATCTGTTTCCTGCAATTCTGCCTTGATTTCAAATCCTCTTCTTTGCCTTCCCTCAATATATTTGTGGACGAGAGTTATCATTTATAACTCTGCAGGTTTGTGAATTGCAGTGCCCTGAACCTCCATTTTGCAACTCGCTTTTTAGGGAGCTGGCCGCAAAAGCGCAGGATGCCTTCAGGCCCTGTTCTGGTTCCGGGGGCAGGCTGAGCCTGTGGTTAATTCTTCTTCCTGATGGGAAAATAGAGTGACCTGTGCCTGTCCCAACACCAAGAGCTAGTCTTTCATTGGTTCCACGTCTTCCCGTTCACCCTCAGGACAAATTGCAACCTGTACGGAGCAGGAGGTTAAAGGTGCTGATGCTCCAAGGAGGGAGATTGCTAGTAAAGTGGCTGGAATGGCGAACCCGGGCACAAGCAGATGAGAAATGAGGTGCGTTTTAGAAACCTTTCCCCATCACACGGTGTACCATCTTCTGGGTTTCTCATGCATGTTTTCTATGTAGGAAGATGCCCTTGAACCTGCAGATTTGGGACCCATGCGATGGGTACCACGCAGTATTACTTTAAAGGGTCTGCGTTTGCTCACCCAACCTCACCAAACCTCTCAGCCGCAATAGTGTCCACCCTTATGTCTCATCCAGCTGTGGGTCTAGATATGGTCAATCCAGGTTGCATCACAGCCCCTGAACGCATTGTGTAAGAATTTCTCTCTCTTTCACTGTCTTTGTTTCATGGGTTTTTCAAAGTAATTTATTTTTATAATGGGGTTTAGCTGCTTTTCACTGCTGTGTTTATGCCGCTTTTTACCCACTTGACACACTAACAGAGAGATATCAATACATAGCTTTTAAGACTATTACTAGTCAGATATATTCTTGTGCGGTGAATAGGGCGTGTTGAGTCCAGTTCTCTGAGCAAGGAGTAGGTCTTGTCTATTACATATTGGGTTTATGGAACGGTATCTGAGCTAATTTGAAACCCTTGTTTTATGTATCACCCCACCTCACCTTTCCCGTTAAGCAACCATAGTGTGTTTTCTGCATGTGTGACTCTGTTCTGTTTTGTAATTCAGTTCAAGTGTAACGGTTTTTACATTCCCTCTATCAGTGATACCTTATGAGAAGTGTCCTTTTCTGTGTGACTTATTTCACTTAGAGTCGTCGTACCTAAATCCACTCATCATGCTGCTACTAGCCTTATGACATTGATTTCACGGCTGAGTGATATTCCATTGTACATAAGGACCACAACTTCTTTATCCATTTTTCTCTTTCCTGGGATATTGAAGGTGGAATGAAGTGGAGGTCCTTGTCAACAGAGCAGCCCTAAACTTTGGGGTGCTTGTGTCTTGCTGATTTTTAATTTTCCCAATTTATACCCCCATGAGTGGAAGTGCCCTATGCTCTCTAAGCTTTGCTTTTTAGACGTTTCAGGACTCACCGTACACTTCTCCAGAGTGGCTGTTGACAATTTATATCCCGCCCATCAGTGTAGCAAGGCTCCCATTTCTCCATGGCCTGTCCTGCATTTCTGGTTTTGACACTTTTTTCAGCATGGCCCTTTTGACCGATGGGAAGCGAGACATCTTTGTAGCGCTGATTTGCCTTTCCAGGTTGCTTGGTTGGCCAAAAAGGGCGTATGCGTTTTTTCCTGAATATATTCAGGAAAAAACGCATACGCCCTTTTTGGCCAAGGGCATCATTGTCAACGTTTTGCCGCTTTTCATGTGCTTTAAAGGCGATTCGAATCTACCTCCTGAAATCTGTTTCCTGCAATTCTGCCTTGATTTCAAATCCTCTTCTTTGCCTTCCCTCAATATATTTGTGGATGAGAGTTATCATTTATAACTCTGCAGGTTTGTGAATTGCAGTGCCCTGAACCTCCATTTTACAACTCGCTTTTTAGGGAGCTGGCCGCAAAAGCGCAGGATGGCTTCAGGCCCTGTTCTGGTTCCGGGGGGCAGGCTGAGCCTGTGGTTAATTCTTCTTCCTGATGGGAAAATAGAGTGACCTGTGCCTGTCCCAACACCAAGAGCTAGTCTTTCATTGGTTCCACGTCTTCCCGTTCATCCTCAGTACAAATTGCAACCTGTACGGAACAGGAGGTTAAAGGTGCTGATGCTCCAAGGAGGGAGATTGCTAGTAAAGTGGCTGGAATGGTGAACCCGGGCACAAGCAGATGAGAAATGAGGTGCGTTTTAGAAACCTTTCCCCATCACACGGTGTACCATCTTCTGGGTATCTCATGCATGTTTTCGATGTAGGAAGATGCCCTTGAACCTGGAGATTTGGGTCCCATGCGATGGGTACCACGCAGTATTACTTTAAAGGGTCTGCGTTTGCTCACCCAACCTCACCAAACCTCTCAGCCGCAACAGTGTCCACCCTTATGTCTCATCCAGCTGTGGGTCTAGATATGGTCAATCCAGGTTGCATCACAGCCCCTGAACGCATTGTGTAAGAATTTCTCTCTCTTTCACTGTCTTTGTTTCATGGGTTTTTCAAAGTAATTTATTTTTATAATGGGGTTTAGCTGCTTTTCACTGCTGTGTTTATGCCGCTTTTTACCCACTTGACACACTAACAGAGAGATATCAATACATAGCTTTTAAGATTATTACTAGTCAGATATATTCTTGTGCGGTGAATAGGGCGTGTTGAGTCCAGTTCTCTGAGCAAGGAGTAGGTCTTGTCTATTACATATTGGGTTTATGGAACGGTATCTGAGCTAATTTGAAACCCTTGTTTTATGTATCACCCCACCTCACCTTTCCCGTTAAGCAGCCATAGTGTGTTTTCTGCATGTGTGACTCTGTTCTGTTTTGTAATTCAGTTCAAGTGTAACGGTTTTTACATTCCCTCTATAAGTGATACCTTATGAGAAGTGTCCTTTTCTGTGTGACTTATTTCACTTAGAGTCGTCGTACCTAAATCCACTCATCATGCTGCTACTACCCTTATGACAGTGATTTCATGGCTGAGTGATATTCCATTGTACATAAGGACCACAACTTCTTTATCCATTTTTCTCTTTCCTGGGATATTGAAGGTGGAATGAAGTGGAGGTCCTTGTCAACAGAGCAGCCCTAAACTTTGGGGTGCTTGTGTCTTGCTGATTTTTAATTTTCCCAATTTATACCCCCATGAGTGGAAGTGCCCTATGCTCTCTAAGCTTTGCTTTTTAGACGTTTCAGGACTCACCGTACGCTTCTGCAGAGTGGCTGTTGGCAATTTACATCCCGCCCATCAGTGTAGCAAGGCTCCCATTTCTCCATGGCCTGTCCTGCATTTCTGGTTTTGACACTTTTTTCAGCATGGCCCTTTTGACCGATGGGAAGCGAGACATCTTTGTAGCGCTGATTTGCCTTTCCAGGTTGCTTGGTTGGCCAAAAAGGGCGTATGCGTTTTTTCCTGAATATATTCAGGAAAAAACGCATACGCCCTTTTTGGCCAAGGGCATCATTGTCAACGTTTTGCCGCTTTTCATGTGCTTTAAAGGCGATTCGAATCTACCTCCTGAAATCTGTTTCCTGCAATTCTGCCTTGATTTCAAATCCTCTTCTTTGTCTTCCCTCAATATATTTGTGGACGAGAGTTATCATTTATAACTCTGCAGGTTTGTGAATTGCAGTGCCCTGAACCTCCATTTTACAACTCGCTTTTTAGGGAGCTGGCCGCAAAAGCGCAAGATGGCTTCAGGCCCTGTTCTGGTTCCGGGGGCAGGCTGAGCCTGTGGTTAATTCTTCTTCCTGATGGGAAAATAGAGTGACGTGTGCCTGTCCCAACACCAAGAGCTAGTCTCTCATTGGTTCCACGTCTTCCCGTTCACCCTCAGGACAAATTGCAACCTGTACGGAGCAGGAGGTTAAAGGTGCTGATGCTCCAAGGAGGGAGATTGCTAGTAAAGTGGCTGGAATGGCGAACCCGGGCACAAGCAGATGAGAAATGAGGTGCGTTTTAGAAACCTTTCCCCATCACACGGTGTATCATCTTCTGGGTATCTCATGCATGTTTTCGATGTAGGAAGATGCCCTTGAACCTGGAGATTTGGGACCCATGCGATGGGTACCACGCAGTATTACTTTAAAGGGGCTGCGTTTGCTCACCCAACCTCACCAAACCTCTCAGCCGCAACAGTGTCCACCCTTATGTCTCATCCAGCTGTGGGTCTAGATATGGTCAATCCAGGTTGCATCACAGCCCCTGAACGCATTGTGTAAGAATTTATCTCTCTTTCACTGTCTTTGTTTCATGGGTTTTTCAAAGTAATTTATTTTTATAATGGGGTTTAGCTGCTTTTCACTGCTGTGTTTATGCCGCTTTTTACCCACTTGACACACTAACAGAGAGATATCAATACATAGGTTTTAAGATTATTACTAGTCAGATATATTCTTGTGCGGTGAATAGGGCGTGTTGAGTCCAGTTCTCTGAGCAAGGAGTAGGTCTTGTCTATTACATATTGGGTTTATGGAACGGTATCTGAGCTAATTTGAAACCCTTGTTTTATGTATCACCCCACCTCACCTTTCCCGTTAAGCAACCATAGTGTGTTTTCTGCATGTGTGACTCTGTTCTGTTTTGTAATTCAGTTCAAGTGTAACGGTTTTTACATTCCCTCTATAAGTGATACCTTATGAGAAGTGTCCTTTTCTGTGTGACTTATTTCACTTAGAGTCGTCGTACCTAAATCCACTCATCATGCTGCTACTAGCCTTATGACATTGATTTCACGGCTGAGTGATATTCCTTTGTACATAAGGACCACAACTTCTTTATCCATTTTTCTCTTTCCTGGGATATTGAAGGTGGAATGAAGTGGAGGTCCTTGTCAACAGAGCAGCCCTAAACTTTGGGGTGCTTGTGTCTTGCTGATTTTTAATTTTCCCAATTTATACCCCCATGAGTGGAAGTGCCCTATGCTCTCTAAGCTTTGCTTTTTAGACGTTTCAGGACTCACCGTACACTTCTCCAGAGTGGCTGTTGACAATTTACATCCCGCCCATCAGTGTAGCAAGGCTCCCATTTCTCCATGGCCTGTCCTGCATTTCTGGTTTTGACACTTTTTTCAGCATGGCCCTTTTGACCGATGGGAAGCGAGACATCTTTGTAGCGCTGATTTGCCTTTCCAGGTTGCTTGGTTGGCCAAAAAGGGCGTATGCGTTTTTTCCTGAATATATTCAGGAAAAAACGCATACGCCCTTTTTGGCCAAGGGCATCATTGTCAACGTTTTGCCGCTTTTCATGTGCTTTAAAGGCGATTCGAATCTACCTCCTGAAATCTGTTTCCTGCAATTCTGCCTTGATTTCAAATCCTCTTCTTTGCCTTCCCTCAATATATTTGTGGATGAGAGTTATCATTTATAACTCTGCAGGTTTGTGAATTGCAGTGCCCTGAACCTCCATTTTGCAACTCGCTTTTTAGGGAGCTGGCCGCAAAAGCGCAGGATGCCTTCAGGCCCTGTTCTGGTTCCGGGGGCAGGCTGAGCCTGTGGTTAATTCTTCTTCCTGATGGGAAAATAGAGTGACCTGTGCCTGTCCCAACACCAAGAGCTAGTCTCTCATTGGTTCCACGTCTTCCCGTTCACCCTCAGGACAAATTGCAACCTGTACGGAGCAGGAGGTTAAAGGTGCTGATGCTCCAAGGAGGGAGATTGCTAGTAAAGTGGCTGGAATGGCGAACCCGGGCACAAGCAGATGAGAAATGAGGTGCGTTTTAGAAACCTTTCCCCATCACACGGTGTACCATCTTCTGGGTATCTCATGCATGTTTTCGATGTAGGAAGATGCCCTTGAACCTGGAGATTTGGGACCCATGCGATGGGTACCACGCAGTATTACTTTAAAGGGTCTGCGTTTGCTCACCCAACCTCACCAAACCTCTCAGCCGCAACAGTGTCCACCCTTATGTCTCATCCAGCTGTGGGTCTAGATATGGTCAATCCAGGTTGCATCACAGCCCCTGAACGCATTGTGTAAGAATTTCTCTCTCTTTCACTGTCTTTGTTTCATGGGTTTTTCAAAGTAATTTATTTTTATAATGGGGTTTAGGTGCTTTTCACTGCTGTGTTTATGCCACTTTTTACCCACTTGACACACTAACAGAGAGATATCAATACATAGGTTTTAAGATTATTACTAGTCAGATATATTCTTGTGCTGTGAATAGGGCGTGTTGAGTCCAGTTCTCTGAGCAAGGAGTAGGTCTTGTCTATTACATATTGGGTTTATGGAACGGTATCTGAGCTAATTTGAAACCCTTGTTTTATGTATCACCCCACCTCACCTTTCCCGTTAAGCAACCATAGTGTGTTTTCTGCATGTGTGACTCTGTTCTGTTTTGTAATTCAGTTCAAGTGTAACGGTTTTTACATTCCCTCTATAAGTGATACCTTATGAGAAGTGTCCTTTTCTGTGTGACTTATTTCACTTAGAGTCGTCGTACCTAAATCCACTCATCATGCTGCTACTACCCTTATGACAGTGATTTCATGGCTGAGTGATATTCCATTGTACATAAGGACCACAACTTCTTTATCCATTTTTCTCTTTCCTGGGATATTGAAGGTGGAATGAAGTGGAGGTCCTTGTCAACAGAGCAGCCCTAAACTTTGGGGTGCTTGTGTCTTGCTGATTTTTAATTTTCCCAATTTATACCCCCATGAGTGGAAGTGCCCTATGCTCTCTAAGCTTTGCTTTTTAGACGTTTCAGGACTCACCGTACACTTCTCCAGAGTGGCTGTTGACAATTTACATCCCGCCCATCAGTGTAGCAAGGCTCCCATTTCTCCATGGCCTGTCCTGCATTTCTGGTTTTGACACTTTTTTCAGCATGGCCCTTTTGACCGATGGGAAGCGAGACATCTTTGTAGCGCTGATTTGCCTTTCCAGGTTGCTTGGTTGGCCAAAAAGGGCGTATGCGTTTTTTCCTGAATATATTCAGGAAAAAACGCATACGCCCTTTTTGGCCAAGGGCATCATTGTCAACGTTTTGCCGCTTTTCATGTGCTTTAAAGGCGATTCGAATCTACCTCCTGAAATCTGTTTCCTGCAATTCTGCCTTGATTTCAAATCCTCTTCTTTGCCTTCCCTCAATATATTTGTGGATGAGAGTTATCATTTATAACTCTGCAGGTTTGTGAATTGCAGTGCCCTGAACCTCCATTTTGCAACTCGCTTTTTAGGGAGCTGGCCGCAAAAGCGCAGGATGCCTTCAGGCCCTGTTCTGGTTCCGGGGGCAGGCTGAGCCTGTGGTTAATTCTTCTTCCTGATGGGAAAATAGAGTGACCTGTGCCTGTCCCAACACCAAGAGCTAGTCTCTCATTGGTTCCACGTCTTCCCGTTCACCCTCAGGACAAATTGCAACCTGTACGGAGCAGGAGGTTAAAGGTGCTGATGCTCCAAGGAGGGAGATTGCTAGTAAAGTGGCTGGAATGGCGAACCCGGGCACAAGCAGATGAGAAATGAGGTGCGTTTTAGAAACCTTTCCCCATCACACGGTGTACCATCTTCTGGGTATCTCATGCATGTTTTCGATGTAGGAAGATGCCCTTGAACCTGGAGATTTGGGACCCATGCGATGGGTACCACGCAGTATTACTTTAAAGGGTCTGCGTTTGCTCACCCAACCTCACCAAACCTCTCAGCCGCAACAGTGTCCACCCTTATGTCTCATCCAGCTGTGGGTCTAGATATGGTCAATCCAGGTTGCATCACAGCCCCTGAACGCATTGTGTAAGAATTTATCTCTCTTTCACTGTCTTTGTTTCATGGGTTTTTCAAAGTAATTTATTTTTATAATGGGGTTTAGGTGCTTTTCACTGCTGTGTTTATGCCACTTTTTACCCACTTGACACACTAACAGAGAGATATCAATACATAGGTTTTAAGATTATTACTAGTCAGATATATTCTTGTGCTGTGAATAGGGCGTGTTGAGTCCAGTTTTCTGAGCAAGGAGTAGGTCTTGTCTATTACATATTGGGTTTATGGAACGGTATCTGAGCTAATTTGAAACCCTTGTTTTATGTATCACCCCACCTCACCTTTCCCGTTAAGCAACCATAGTGTGTTTTCTGCATGTGTGACTCTGTTCTGTTTTGTAATTCAGTTCAAGTGTAACGGTTTTTACATTCCCTCTATAAGTGATACCTTATGAGAAGTGTCCTTTTCTGTGTGACTTATTTCACTTAGAGTCGTCGTACCTAAATCCACTCATCATGCTGCTACTACCCTTATGACAGTGATTTCATGGCTGAGTGATATTCCATTGTACATAAGGACCACAACTTCTTTATCCATTTTTCTCTTTCCTGGGATATTGAAGGTGGAATGAAGTGGAGGTCCTTGTCAACAGAGCAGCCCTAAACTTTGGGGTGCTTGTGTCTTGCTGATTTTTAATTTTCCCAATTTATACCCCCATGAGTGGAAGTGCCCTATGCTCTCTAAGCTTTGCTTTTTAGACGTTTCAGGACTCACCGTACACTTCTCCAGAGTGGCTGTTGACAATTTACATCCCGCCCATCAGTGTAGCAAGGCTCCCATTTCTCCATGGCCTGTCCTGCATTTCTGGTTTTGACACTTTTTTCAGCATGGCCCTTTTGACCGATGGGAAGCGAGACATCTTTGTAGCGCTGATTTGCCTTTCCAGGTTGCTTGGTTGGCCAAAAAGGGCGTATGCGTTTTTTCCTGAATATATTCAGGAAAAAACGCATACGCCCTTTTTGGCCAAGGGCATCATTGTCAACGTTTTGCCGCTTTTCATGTGCTTTAAAGGCGATTCGAATCTACCTCCTGAAATCTGTTTCCTGCAATTCTGCCTTGATTTCAAATCCTCTTCTTTGCCTTCCCTCAATATATTTGAGGACGAGAGTTATCATTTATAACTCTGCAGGTTTGTGAATTGCAGTGCCCTGAACCTCCATTTTACAACTCGCTTTTTAGGGAGCTGGCCGCAATAGCGCAGGATGGCTTCAGGCTCTGTTTTGGTTCCGGGTGGCAGGCTGAGCCTGTGGTTAATTCTTCTTCCTGATGGGAAAATAGAGTGACCTGTGCCTGTCCCAACACCAAGAGCTAGTCTCTCATTGGTTCCACGTCTTCCAGTTCATCCTCAGGAAAAATTGCAACCTGTACGGAACAGGAGGTTAAAGGTGCTGATGCTCCAAGTAGGGAGATTGCTAGTAAAGCGGCTGGAATAGCGAACCCGGCCACAAGGAGATGAGAAATGAGGTGCATTTTAGAAACCTTTCTACATCACACGGTGTACCATCTTCTGGGTTTCTCATGCATGTTTTCGATGTAGGAAGATGCCCTTGAACCTGGAGATATGTGACCCATGCGATGGGTACCATGCAGTATTACTTTAAAGGGTCTGCGTTTGCTCACCCAACCTCACCAAACCTCTCAGCCCCAAGAGTGTCCACCCTTATGTCTCATCCAGCTGTGGGTCTAGATATGGTCAATCCAGGTTGCATCACAGCCCCTGAACGAATTGTGTAAGAATTTCGCTCTCTTTCACTGTCTTTGTTTCATGGGTTATTCAAAGTAATTTATTTTTATAATGGGGTTTAGCTGCTTTTCACTTCTGTGTTTATGCCGCTTTACACCCACTTGACACACTAACAGAGAGATATCTATACATAGGTTTTAAGATTATTACTAGTCAGATATATTCTTGTGCGGTGAATAGGGCGTGTTGAGTCCAGTTCTCTGAGCAAGGAGTAGGTCTTGTCTATTACATATTGGGTTTATGGAACGGTATCTGAGCTAATTTGAAACCCTTGTTTTATGTATCACCCCACCTCACCTTTCCCGTGAAGCAGCCATAGTGTGTTTTCTGCATGTGTGACTCTGTTCTGTTTTGTAATTCAGTTCAAGTGTAACGGTTTTTACATTCCCTCTATCAGTGATACCTTATGAGAAGTGTCCTTTTCTGTGTGACTTATTTCACTTAGAATCGTCGTACCTAAATCCACTCATCATGCTGCTACTAGCCTTATGACATTGATTTCATGGCTGAGTGATATTCCATTGTACATAAGGACCACAACTTCTTTATCCATTTTTCTCTTTCCTGGGATATTGAAGGTGGAATGAAGTGGAGGTCCTTGTCAACAGAGCAGCCCTAAACTTTGGGGTGCTTGTGTCTTGCTGATTTTTAATTTTCACAATTTATACCCCCATGAGTGGAAGTGCCCTATGCTCTCTAAGCTTTGCTTTTCAGACGTTTCAGGACTCACCGTACGCTTCTGCAGAGTGGCTGTTGACAATTTACATCCCGCCCATCAGTGTAGCAAAGCTCCCATTTCTCCATGGCCTGTCCTGCATTTCTGGTTTTGACACTTTTTTCAGCATGGCCCTTTTGACCGATGGGAAGCGAGACATCTTTGTAGCACTGATTTGCCTTTCCAGGTTGCTTGGTTGGCCAAAAAGGGCGTATGCGTTTTTTCCTGAATATATTCAGGAAAAAACGCATACGCCCTTTTTGGCCAAGGGCATCATTGTCAACGTTTTGCCGCTTTTCATGTGCTTTAAAGGCGATTCGAATCTACCTCCTGAAATCTGTTTCCTGCAATTCTGCCTTGATTTCAAATCCTCTTCTTTGCCTTCCCTCAATATATTTGTGGACGAGAGTTATCATTTATAATTCTGCAGGTTTGTGAATTGCAGTGCCCTGAACCTCCATTTTACAACTCGCTTTTTAGGGAGCTGGCCGCAATCGCGCAGGATGGCTTCAGGCCCTGTTTTGGTTCCGGGTGGCAGGCTGAGCCTGTGGTTAATTCTTCTTCCTGATGGGAAAATAGAGTGACCTGTGCCTGTCCCAACACCAAGAGCTAGTCTCTCATTGGTTCCACGTCTTCCAGTTCATCCTCAGGAAAAATTGCAACCTGTACGGAACAGGAGGTTAAAGGTGCTGATGCTCCAAGTAGGGAGATTGCTAGTAAAGCGGCTGGAATAGCGAACCCGGCCACAAGGAGATGAGAAATGAGGTGCATTTTAGAAACCTTTCCACATCACACGGTGTACCATCTTCTGGGTTTCTCATGCATGTTTTCGATGTAGGAAGATGCCCTTGAACCTAGAGATTTGTGACCCATGCGATGGGTACCATGCAGTATTACTTTAAAGGGTCTGTGTTTGCTCACCCAACCTCACCAAACCTCTCAGCCCCAAGAGTGTCCACCCTTATGTCTCATCCAGCTGTGGGTCTAGATATGGTCAATCCAGGTTGCATCACAGCCCCTGAACGAATTGTGTAAGAATTTCGCTCTCTTTCACTGTCTTTGTTTCATGGGTTATTCAAAGTAATTTATTTTTATAATGGGGTTTAGCTGCTTTTCACTTCTGTGTTTATGCCGCTTTACACCCACTTGACACACTAACAGAGAGATATCTATACATAGGTTTTAAGATTATTACTAGTCAGATATATTCTTGTGCGGTGAATAGGGCGTGTTGAGTCCAGTTCTCTGAGCAAGGAGTAGGTCTTGTCTATTACATATTGGTTTTATGGAACGGTATCTGAGCTAATTTGAAACCCTTGTTTTATGTATCACCCCACCTCACCTTTCCCGTGAAGCAGCCATAGTGTGTTTTCTGCATGTGTGACTCTGTTCTGTTTTGTAATTCAGTTCAAGTGTAACGGTTTTTACATTCCCTCTATCAGTGATACCTTATGAGAAGTGTCCTTTTCTGTGTGACTTATTTCACTTAGAATCGTCGTACCTAAATCCACTCATCATGCTGCTACTAGCCTTATGACATTGATTTCATGGCTGAGTGATATTCCATTGTACATAAGGACCACAACTTCTTTATCCATTTTTCTCTTTCCTGGGATATTGAAGGTGGAATGAAGTGGAGGTCCTTGTCAACAGAGCAGCCCTAAACTTTGGGGTGCTTGTGTCTTGCTGATTTTTAATTTTCCCAATTTATACCCCCATGAGTGGAAGTGCCCTATGCTCTCTAAGCTTTGCTTTTTAGACGTTTCAGGACTCACCGTACGCTTCTCCAGAGTGGCTGTTGACAATTTACATCCCGCCCATCAGTGTAGCAAGGCTCCCATTTCTCCATGGCCTGTCCTGCATTTCTGGTTTTGACACTTTTTTCAGCATGGCCCTTTTGACCGATGGGAAGCGAGACATCTTTGTAGCGCTGATTTGCCTTTCCAGGTTGCTTGGTTGGCCAAAAAGGGCGTATGCGTTTTTTCCTGAATATATTCAGGAAAAAACGCATACGCCCTTTCTGGCCAAGGGCATCATTGTCAACGTTTTGCCGCTTTTCATGTGCTTTAAAGGCGATTCGAATCTACCTCCTGAAATCTGTTTCCTGCAATTCTGCCTTGATTTCAAATCCTCTTCTTTGCCTTCCCTCAATATATTTGTGGACGAGAGTTATCATTTATAACTCTGCAGGTTTGTGAATTACAGTGCCCTGAACCTCCATTTTACAACTCGCGTTTTTGGGAGATGGCCGCCAAAGCGCAGGATGGCTTCAGGCCCTGTTCTTGTTCCGGGGGGCAGGCTGAGCCTGTGGTTAATTCTTCTTCCTGATGGGAAAATAGAGTGACCTGTGCCTGTCCCAACACCAAGAGCTAGTCTCTCATTGGTTCCACGTCTTCCCGTTCATCCTCAGGACAAATTGCAACCTGTACGGAACAGGAGGTTAAAGGTGATGATGCTCCAAGGAGGGAGATTGCTAGTAAAGTGGCTGGAATGGCGAACCCGAGCACAAGGAGATGAGAAATGAGGTGCGTTTTAGAAACCTTTCCCCATCACACGGTGTACCATCTTCTGGGTTTCTCATGCATGTTTTCGATGTAGGAAGATGCCCTTGAACCTGGAGATTTGGGACCCATGCGATGGGTACCACGCAGTATTACTTTAAAGGGGCTGCGTTTGCTCACCCAACCTCACCAAACCTCTCAGCCGCAACAGTGTCCACCCTTATGTCTCATCCAGCTGTGGGTCTAGATATGGTCAATCCAGGTTGCATCACAGCCCCTGAACGCATTGTGTAAGAATTTCGCTCTCTTTCACTGTCTTTGTTTCATGGTTTTTTCAAAGTAATTTATTTTTATAATGGGGTTTAGCTGCTTTTCACTGCTGTGTTTATGCCGCTTTACACCCACTTGACACACTAACAGAGAGATATCAATACATAGCTTTTAAGATTATAACTAGTCAGATATATTCTTGTGCGGTGAATAGGGCGTGTTGAGTCCAGTTCTCTGAGCAAGGAGTAGGTCTTGTCTATTACATATTGGGTTTATGGAACGGTATCTGAGCTAATTTGAAACCCTTGTTTTATGTATCACCCCACCTCACCTTTCCCGTTAAGCAGCCATAGTGTGTTTTCTGCATGTGTGACTCTGTTCTGTTTTGTAATTCAGTTCAAGTGTAACGGTTTTTACATTCCCTCTATAAGTGATACCTTATGAGAAGTGTCCTTTTCTGTGTGACTTATTTCACTTAGAATCGTCGTACCTAAATCCACTCATCATGCTGCTACTAGCCTTATGACATTGATTTCATGGCTGAGTGATATTCCATTGTACATAAGGACCACAACTTCTTTATCCATTTTTCTCTTTCCTGGGATATTGAAGGTGGAATGAAGTGGAGGTCCTTGTCAACAGAGCAGTCCTAAACTTTGGGGTGCTTGTGTCTTGCTGATTTTTAATTTTCCCAATTTATACCCCCATGAGTGGAAGTGCCCTATGCTCTCTAAGCTTTGCTTTTCAGACGTTTCAGGACTCACCGTACGCTTCTGCAGAGTGGCTGTTGACAATTTACATCCCGCCCATCAGTGTAGCAAGGCTCCCGTTTCTCCATGGCCTGTCCTGCATTTCTGGTTTTGACACTTTTTTCAGCATGGCCCTTTTGACCGATGGGAAGCGAGACATCTTTGTAGCGCTGATTTGCCTTTCCAGGTTGCTTGGTTGGCCAAAAAGGGCGTATGCGTTTTTTCCTGAATATATTCAGGAAAAAACGCATACGCCCTTTTTGGCCAAGGGCATCATTGTCAACGTTTTGCCGCTTTTCATGTGCTTTAAAGGCGATTCGAATCTACCTCCTGAAATCTGTTTCCTGCAATTCTGCCTTAATTTCAAATCCTCTTCTTTGCCTTCCCTCAATATATTTGTGGACGAGAGTTATCATTTATAACTCTGCAGGTTTGTGAATTGCAGTGCCCTGAACCTCCATTTTACAACTCACTTTTTAGGGAGCTGGCCGCAAAAGCGCAGGATGGCTTCAGGCCCTGTTCTGGTTCCGGGGGCAGGCTGAGCCTGTGGTTAATTCTTCTTCCTGATGGGAAAATAGAGTGACCTGTGCCTGTCCCAACACCAAGAGCTAGTCTCTCATTGGTTCCACGTCTTCCCTTTCACCCTCAGGACAAATTGCAACCTGTACGGACCTGGAGGTTAAAGGTGCTGATGCTCCAAGTAGGGAGATTGCTAGTAAAGCGGCTGGAATAGCGAACCCGGGCACAAGGAGATGAGAAATGAGGTGCGTTTTAGAAACCTTTCCCCATCACACGGTGTACCATCTTCTGGGTTTCTCATGCATGTTTTCGATGTAGGAAGATGCCCTTGAACCTGGAGATTTGTGACCCATGCGATGGGTACCACGCAGTATTACTTTAAAGGGTCTGCGTTTGCTCACCCAACCTCACCAAACCTCTCAGCCGCAACAGTGTCCACCCTTATGTCTCATCCAGCTGTGGGTCTAGATATGGTCAATCCAGGTTGCATCACAGCCCCTGAACGCATTGTGTAAGAATTTATCTCTCTTTCACTGTCTTTGTTTCATGGGTTTTTCAAAGTAATTTATTTTTATAATGGGGTTTAGCTGCTTTTCACTGCTGTGTTTATGCCGCTTTTTACCCACTTGACACACTAACAGAGAGATATCAATACATAGGTTTTAAGATTATTGCTAGTCAGATATATTCTTGTGTGGTGAATAGGGCGTGTTGAGTCCAGTTCTCTGAGCAAGGAGTAGGTCTTGTCTATTACATATTGGGTTTATGGAACGGTATCTGAGCTAATTTGAAACCCTTGTTTTATGTATCACCCCACCTCACCTTTCCCGTTAAGCAACCATAGTGTGTTTTCTGCATGTGTGACTCTGTTCTGTTTTGTAATTCAGTTCAAGTGTAACGGTTTTTACATTCCCTCTATAAGTGATACCTTATGAGAAGTGTCCTTTTCTGTGTGACTTATTTCACTTAGAGTCATCGTACCTAAATCCACTCATCATGCTGCTACTAGCCTTATGACATTGATTTCACGGCTGAGTGATATTCCATTGTACATAAGGACCACAACTTCTTTATCCATTTTTCTCTTTCCTGGGATATTGAAGGTGGAATGAAGTGGAGGTCCTTGTCAACAGAGCAGCCCTAAACTTTGGGGTGCTTGTGTCTTGCTGATTTTTAATTTTCCCAATTTATACCCCCATGAGTGGAAGTGCCCTATGCTCTCTAAGCTTTGCTTTTTAGACGTTTCAGGACTCACCGTACACTTCTCCAGAGTGGCTGTTGACAATTTACATCCCGCCCATCAGTGTAGCAAGGCTCCCATTTCTCCATGGCCTGTCCTGCATTTCTGGTTTTGACACTTTTTTCAGCATGGCCCTTTTGACCGATGGGAAGCGAGACATCTTTGTAGCACTGATTTGCCTTTCCAGGTTGCTTGGTTGGCCAAAAAGGGCGTATGCGTTTTTTCCTGAATATATTCAGGAAAAAACGCATACGCCCTTTTTGGCCAAGGGCATCATTGTCAACGTTTTGCCGCTTTTCATGTGCTTTAAAGGCGATTCGAATCTACCTCCTGAAATCTGTTTCCTGCAATTCTGCCTTGATTTCAAATCCTCTTCTTTGCCTTCCCTCAATATATTTGTGGATGAGAGTTATCATTTATAAGTCTGCAGGTTTGTGAATTGCAGTGCCCTGAACCTCCATTTTACAACTCGCTTTTTAGGGAGCTGGCCGCAATAGCGCAGGATGGCTTCAGGCCCTGTTCTGGTTCCGGGGGGCAGGCTGAGCCTGTGGTTAATTCTTCCTGATGGGAAAATAGAGTGACCTGTGCCTGTCCCAACACCAAGAGCTAGTCTTTCATTGGTTCCACGTCTTCCCGTTCATCCTCAGGACAAATTGCAACCTGTACGGAACAGGAGGTTAAAGGTGCTGATGGTCCAAGGAGGGAGATTGCTAGTAAAGTGGCTGGAATGGCGAACCCGGGCACAAGCAGATGAGAAATGAGGTGCGTTTTAGAAACCTTTCCCCATCACACGGTGTACCATCTTCTGGGTATCTCATGCATGTTTTCGATGTAGGAAGATGCCCTTGAACCTGGAGATTTGGGACCCATGCGATGGGTACCACGCAGTATTACTTTAAAGGGGCTGCGTTTGCTCACCCAACCTCACCAAACCTCTCAGCCACAACAGTGTCCACCCTTATGTCTCATCCAGCTGTGGGTCTAGATATGGTCAATCCAGGTTGCATCACAGCCCCTGAACGCATTGTGTAAGAATTTCTCTCTCTTTCACTGTCTTTGTTTCATGGGTTTTTCAAAGTAATTTATTTTTATAATGGGGTTTAGCTGCTTTTCACTGCTGTGTTTATGCCGCTTTTTACCCACTTGACACACTAACAGAGAGATATCAATACATAGGTTTTAAGATTATTACTAGTCAGATATATTCTTGTGCGGTGAATAGGGCGTGTTGAGTCCAGTTCTCTGAGCAAGGAGTAGGTCTTGTCTATTACATATTGGGTTTATGGAACGGTATCTGAGCTAATTTGAAACCCTTGTTTTATGTATCACCCCACCTCACCTTTCCCGTGAAGCAGCCATAGTGTGTTTTCTGCATGTGTGACTCTGTTCTGTTTTGTAATTCAGTTCAAGTGTAACGGTTTTTACATTCCCTCTATCAGTGATACCTTATGAGAAGTGTCCTTTTCTGTGTGACTTATTTCACTTAGAATCGTCGTACCTAAATCCACTCATCATGCTGCTACTAGCCTTATGACATTGATTTCATGGCTGAGTGATATTCCATTGTACATAAGGACCACAACTTCTTTATCCATTTTTCTCTTTCCTGGGATATTGAAGGTGGAATGAAGTGAAGGTCCTTGTCAACACAGCAGCCCTAAACTTTGGGGTGCTTGTGTCTTGCTGATTTTTAATTTTCCCAATTTATACCCCCATGAGTGGAAGTGCCCTATGCTCTCTAAGCTTTGCTTTTTAGACGTTTCAGGACTCACCGTACGCTTCTCCAGAGTGGCTGTTGATAATTTACATCCCGCCCATCAGTGTAGCAAGGCTCCCATTTCTCCATGGCCTGTCCTGCATTTCTGGTTTTGACACTTTTTTCAGCATGGCCCTTTTGAGCGATGGGAAGCGAGACATCTTTGTAGCGCTGATTTGCCTTTCCAGGTTGCTTGGTTGGCCAAAAAGGGCGTATGCGTTTTTTCCTGAATATATTCAGGAAAAAACGCATACGCCCTTTTTGGCCAAGGGCATCATTGTCAACGTTTTGCCGCTTTTCATGTGCTTTAAAGGCGATTCGAATCTACCTCCTGAAATCTGTTTCCTGCAATTCTGCCTTGATTTCAAATCCTCTTCTTTGCCTTCCCTCAATATATTTGTGGACGAGAGTTATCATTTATAACTCTGCAGGTTTGTGAATTGCAGTGCCCTGAACCTCCATTTTACAACTCACTTTTTAGGGAGCTGGCCGCAAAAGCGCAGGATGGCTTCAGGCCCTGTTCTGGTTCCGGGGGCAGGCTGAGCCTGTGGTTAATTCTTCTTCCTGATGGGAAAATAGAGTGACCTGTGCCTGTCCCAACACCAAGAGCTAGTCTCTCATTGGTTCCACGTCTTCCCTTTCACCCTCAGGACAAATTGCAACCTGTACGGACCTGGAGGTTAAAGGTGCTGATGCTCCAAGTAGGGAGATTGCTAGTAAAGCGGCTGGAATAGCGAACCCGGGCACAAGGAGATGAGAAATGAGGTGCGTTTTAGAAACCTTTCCACATCACACGGTGTACCATCTTCTGGGTTTCTCATGCATGTTTTCGATGTAGGAAGATGCCCTTGAACCTGGAGATTTGTGACCCATGCGATGGGTACCACGCAGTATTACTTTAAAGGGTCTGCGTTTGCTCACCCAACCTCACCAAACCTCTCAGCCGCAACAGTGTCCACCCTTATGTCTCATCCAGCTGTGGGTCTAGATATGGTCAATCCAGGTTGCATCACAGCCCCTGAACGCATTGTGTAAGAATTTATCTCTCTTTCACTGTCTTTGTTTCATGGGTTTTTCAAAGTAATTTATTTTTATAATGGGGTTTAGCTGCTTTTCACTGCTGTGTTTATGCCGCTTTTTACCCACTTGACACACTAACAGAGAGATATCAATACATAGGTTTTAAGATTATTGCTAGTCAGATATATTCTTGTGCGGTGAATAGGGCGTGTTGAGTCCAGTTCTCTGAGCAAGGAGTAGGTCTTGTCTATTACATATTGGGTTTATGGAACGGTATCTGAGCTAATTTGAAACCTTGTTTTATGTATCACCCCACCTCACCTTTCCCGTTAAGCAACCATAGTGTGTTTTCTGCATGTGTGACTCTGTTCTGTTTTTTAATTCAGTTCAAGTGTAACGGTTTTTACATTCCCTCTATAAGTGATACCTTATGAGAAGTGTCCTTTTCTGTGTGACTTATTTCACTTAGAGTCATCGTACCTAAATCCACTCATCATGCTGCTACTAGCCTTATGACATTGATTTCACGGCTGAGTGATATTCCATTGAACATAAGGACCACAACTTCTTTATCCATTTTTCTCTTTCCTGGGATATTGAAGGTGGAATGAAGTGGAGGTCCTTGTCAACAGAGCAGCCCTAAACTTTGGGGTGCTTGTGTCTTGCTGATTTTTAATTTTCCCAATTTATACCCCCATGAGTGGAAGTGCCCTATGCTCTCTAAGCTTTGCTTTTTAGACGTTTCAGGACTCACCGTACACTTCTCCAGAGTGGCTGTTGACAATTTACATCCCGCCCATCAGTGTAGCAAGGCTCCCATTTCTCCATGGCCTGTCCTGCATTTCTGGTTTTGACACTTTTTTCAGCATGGCCCTTTTGACCGATGGGAAGCGAGACATCTTTGTAGCACTGATTTGCCTTTCCTGGTTGCTTGGTTGGCCAAAAAGGGCGTATGCGTTTTTTCCTGAATATATTCAGGAAAAAACGCATACGCCCTTTTTGGCCAAGGGCATCATTGTCAACGTTTTGCCGCTTTTCATGTGCTTTAAAGGCGATTCGAATCTACCTCCTGAAATCTGTTTCCTGCAATTCTGCCTTGATTTCAAATCCTCTTCTTTGCCTTCCCTCAATATATTTGTGGACGAGAGTTATCATTTATAACTCTGCAGGTTTGTGAATTACAGTGCCCTGAACCTCCATTTTACAACTCGCGTTTTTGGGAGATGGCCGCCAAAGCGCAGGATGGCTTCAGGCCGTGTTCTTGTTCCGGGGGGCAGGCTGAGCCTGTGGTTAATTCTTTTTCCTGATGGGAAAATAGAGTGACCTGTGCCTGTCCCAACACCAAGAGCTAGTCTCTCATTGGTTCCACGTCTTCCCGTTCATCCTCAGGACAAATTGCAACCTGTACGGAACAGGAGGTTAAAGGTGATGATGCTCCAAGGAGGGAGATTGCTAGTAAAGTGGCTGGAATGGCGAACCCGAGCACAAGGAGATGAGAAATGAGGTGCGTTTTAGAAACCTTTCCCCATCACACGGTGTACCATCTTCTGGGTTTCTCATGCATGTTTTCGATGTAGGAAGATGCCCTTGAACCTGGAGATTTGGGACCCATGCGATGGGTACCACGCAGTATTACTTTAAAGGGGCTGCGTTTGCTCACCCAACCTCACCAAACCTCTCAGCCGCAACAGTGTCCACCCTTATGTCTCATCCAGCTGTGGGTCTAGATATGGTCAATCCAGGTTGCATCACAGCCCCTGAACGCATTGTGTAAGAATTTCGCTCTCTTTCACTGTCTTTGTTTCATGGTTTTTTCAAAGTAATTTATTTTTATAATGGGGTTTAGCTGCTTTTCACTGCTGTGTTTATGCCGCTTTACACCCACTTGACACACTAACAGAGAGATATCAATACATAGCTTTTAAGATTATAACTAGTCAGATATATTCTTGTGCGGTGAATAGGGCGTGTTGAGTCCAGTTCTCTGAGCAAGGAGTAGGTCTTGTCTATTACATATTGGGTTTATGGAACGGTATCTGAGCTAATTTGAAACCCTTGTTTTATGTATCACCCCACCTCACCTTTCCCGTTAAGCAGCCATAGTGTGTTTTCTGCATGTGTGACTCTGTTCTGTTTTGTAATTCAGTTCAAGTGTAACGGTTTTTACATTCCCTCTATAAGTGATACCTTATGAGAAGTGTCCTTTTCTGTGTGACTTATTTCACTTAGAATCGTCGTACCTAAATCCACTCATCATGCTGCTACTAGCCTTATGACATTGATTTCATGGCTGAGTGATATTCCATTGTACATAAGGACCACAACTTCTTTATCCATTTTTCTCTTTCCTGGGATATTGAAGGTGGAATGAAGTGGAGGTCCTTGTCAACAGAGCAGTCCTAAACTTTGGGGTGCTTGTGTCTTGCTGATTTTTAATTTTCCCAATTTATACCCCCATGAGTGGAAGTGCCCTATGCTCTCTAAGCTTTGCTTTTCAGACGTTTCAGGACTCACCGTACGCTTCTGCAGAGTGGCTGTTGACAATTTACATCCCGCCCATCAGTGTAGCAAGGCTCCCGTTTCTCCATGGCCTGTCCTGCATTTCTGGTTTTGACACTTTTTTCAGCATGGCCCTTTTGACCGATGGGAAGCGAGACATCTTTGTAGCGCTGATTTGCCTTTCCAGGTTGCTTGGTTGGCCAAAAAGGGCGTATGCGTTTTTTCCTGAATATATTCAGGAAAAAACGCATACGCCCTTTTTGGCCAAGGGCATCATTGTCAACGTTTTGCCGCTTTTCATGTGCTTTAAAGGCGATTCGAATCTACCTCCTGAAATCTGTTTCCTGCAATTCTGCCTTAATTTCAAATCCTCTTCTTTGCCTTCCCTCAATATATTTGTGGACGAGAGTTATCATTTATAACTCTGCAGGTTTGTGAATTGCAGTGCCCTGAACCTCCATTTTACAACTCACTTTTTAGGGAGCTGGCCGCAAAAGCGCAGGATGGCTTCAGGCCCTGTTCTGGTTCCGGGTGGCAGGCTGAGCCTGTGGTTAATTCTTCTTCCTGATGGGAAAATAGAGTGACCTGTGCCTGTCCCAACACCAAGAGCTAGTCTCTCATTGGTTCCACGTCTTCCCTTTCACCCTCAGGACAAATTGCAACCTGTACGTACCTGGAGGTTAAAGGTGCTGATGCTCCAAGTAGGGAGATTGCTAGTAAAGCGGCTGGAATAGCGAACCCGGGCACAAGGAGATGAGAAATGAGGTGCGTTTTAGAAACCTTTCCCCATCACACGGTGTACCATCTTCTGGGTTTCTCATGCATGTTTTCGATGTAGGAAGATGCCCTTGAACCTGGAGATTTGTGACCCATGCGATGGGTACCACGCAGTATTACTTTAAAGGGTCTGCGTTTGCTCACCCAACCTCACCAAACCTCTCAGCCGCAACAGTGTCCACCCTTATGTCTCATCCAGCTGTGGGTCTAGATATGGTCAATCCAGGTTGCATCACAGCCCCTGAACGCATTGTGTAAGAATTTATCTCTCTTTCACTGTCTTTGTTTCATGGGTTTTTCAAAGTAATTTATTTTTATAATGGGGTTTAGCTGCTTTTCACTGCTGTGTTTATGCCGCTTTTTACCCACTTGACACACTAACAGAGAGATATCAATACATAGGTTTTAAGATTATTGCTAGTCAGATATATTCTTGTGCGGTGAATAGGGCGTGTTGAGTCCAGTTCTCTGAGCAAGGAGTAGGTCTTGTCTATTACATATTGGGTTTATGGAACGGTATCTGAGCTAATTTGAAACCCTTGTTTTATGTATCACCCCACCTCACCTTTCCCGTTAAGCAACCATAGTGTGTTTTCTGCATGTGTGACTCTGTTCTGTTTTGTAATTCAGTTCAAGTGTAACGGTTTTTACATTCCCTCTATAAGTGATACCTTATGAGAAGTGTCCTTTTCTGTGTGACTTATTTCACTTAGAGTCATCGTACCTAAATCCACTCATCATGCTGCTACTAGCCTTATGACATTGATTTCACGGCTGAGTGATATTCCATTGTACATAAGGACCACAACTTCTTTATCCATTTTTCTCTTTCCTGGGATATTGAAGGTGGAATGAAGTGGAGGTCCTTGTCAACAGAGCAGCCCTAAACTTTGGGGTGCTTGTGTCTTGCTGATTTTTAATTTTCCCAATTTATACCCCCATGAGTGGAAGTGCCCTATGCTCTCTAAGCTTTGCTTTTTAGACGTTTCAGGACTCACCGTACACTTCTCCAGAGTGGCTGTTGACAATTTACATCCCGCCCATCAGTGTAGCAAGGCTCCCATTTCTCCATGGCCTGTCCTGCATTTCTGGTTTTGACACTTTTTTCAGCATGGCCCTTTTGACCGATGAGAAGCGAGACATCTTTGTAGCACTGATTTGCCTTTCTAGGTTGCTTGGTTGGCCAAAAAGGGCGTATGCGTTTTTTCCTGAATATATTCAGGAAAAAACGCATACGCCCTTTTTGGCCAAGGGCATCATTGTCAACGTTTTGCCGCTTTTCATGTGCTTTAAAGGCGATTCGAATCTACCTCCTGAAATCTGTTTCCTGCAATTCTGCCTTGATTTCAAATCCTCTTCTTTGCCTTCCCTCAATATATTTGTGGATGAGAGTTATCATTTATAAGTCTGCAGGTTTGTGAATTGCAGTGCCCTGAACCTCCATTTTACAACTCGCTTTTTAGGGAGCTGGCCGCAAAAGCGCAGGATGGCTTCAGGCCCTGTTCTGGTTCCGGGGGGCAGGCTGAGCCTGTGGTTAATTCTTCCTGATGGGAAAATAGAGTGACCTGTGCCTGTCCCAACACCAAGAGCTAGTCTTTCATTGGTTCCACGTCTTCCCGTTCATCCTCAGGACAAATTGCAACCTGTACGGAACAGGAGGTTAAAGGTGCTGATGGTCCAAGGAGGGAGATTGCTAGTAAAGTGGCTGGAATGGCGAACCCGGGCACAAGCAGATGAGAAATGAGGTGCGTTTTAGAAACCTTTCCCCATCACACGGTGTACCATCTTCTGGGTATCTCATGCATGTTTTCGATGTAGGAAGATGCCCTTGAACCTGGAGATTTGGGACCCATGCGATGGGTACCACGCAGTATTACTTTAAAGGGGCTGCGTTTGCTCACCCAACCTCACCAAACCTCTCAGCCACAACAGTGTCCACCCTTATGTCTCATCCAGCTGTGGGTCTAGATATGGTCAATCCAGGTTGCATCACAGCCCCTGAACGCATTGTGTAAGAATTTCTCTCTCTTTCACTGTCTTTGTTTCATGGGTTTTTCAAAGTAATTTATTTTTATAATGGGGTTTAGCTGCTTTTCACTGCTGTGTTTATGCCGCTTTTTACCCACTTGACACACTAACAGAGAGATATCAATACATAGGTTTTAAGATTATTACTAGTCAGATATATTCTTGTGCGGTGAATAGGGCGTGTTGAGTCCAGTTCTCTGAGCAAGGAGTAGGTCTTGTCTATTACATATTGGGTTTATGGAACGGTATCTGAGCTAATTTGAAACCCTTGTTTTATGTATCACCCCACCTCACCTTTCCCGTGAAGCAGCCATAGTGTGTTTTCTGCATGTGTGACTCTGTTCTGTTTTGTAATTCAGTTCAAGTGTAACGGTTTTTACATT
Source organism: Balaenoptera borealis (assembly GCF_965194805.1). NCBI lineage: Eukaryota > Metazoa > Chordata > Mammalia > Artiodactyla > Balaenopteridae > Balaenoptera > Balaenoptera borealis. The sequence continues at coordinate 1,062,796 of NW_028123976.1, read as the reverse complement.
CCCTCTATCAGTGATACCTTATGAGAAGTGTCCTTTTCTGTGTGACTTATTTCACTTAGAATCGTCGTACCTAAATCCACTCATCATGCTGCTACTAGCCTTATGACATTGATTTCATGGCTGAGTGATATTCCATTGTACATAAGGACCACAACTTCTTTATCCATTTTTCTCTTTCCTGGGATATTGAAGGTGGAATGAAGTGAAGGTCCTTGTCAACACAGCAGCCCTAAACTTTGGGGTGCTTGTGTCTTGCTGATTTTTAATTTTCCCAATTTATACCCCCATGAGTGGAAGTGCCCTATGCTCTCTAAGCTTTGCTTTTTAGACGTTTCAGGACTCACCGTACGCTTCTCCAGAGTGGCTGTTGACAATTTACATCCCGCCCATCAGTGTAGCAAGGCTCCCATTTCTCCATGGCCTGTCCTGCATTTCTGGTTTTGACACTTTTTTCAGCATGGCCCTTTTGACCGATGGGAAGCGAGACATCTTTGTAGCGCTGATTTGCCTTTCCAGGTTGCTTGGTTGGCCAAAAAGGGCGTATGCGTTTTTTCCTGAATATATTCAGGAAAAAACGCATACGCCCTTTTTGGCCAAGGGCATCATTGTCAACGTTTTGCCGCTTTTCATGTGCTTTAAAGGCGATTCGAATCTACCTCCTGAAATCTGTTTCCTGCAATTCTGCCTTGATTTCAAATCCTCTTCTTTGCCTTCCCTCAATATATTTGTGGACGAGAGTTATCATTTATAACTCTGCAGGTTTGTGAATTACAGTGCCCTGAACCTCCATTTTACAACTCGCGTTTTTGGGAGATGGCCGCCAAAGCGCAGGATGGCTTCAGGCCCTGTTCTTGTTCCGGGGGGCAGGCTGAGCCTGTGGTTAATTCTTCTTCCTGATGGGAAAATAGAGTGACCTGTGCCTGTCCCAACACCAAGAGCTAGTCTCTCATTGGTTCCACGTCTTCCCGTTCATCCTCAGGACAAATTGCAACCTGTACGGAACAGGAGGTTAAAGGTGATGATGCTCCAAGGAGGGAGATTGCTAGTAAAGTGGCTGGAATGGCGAACCCGAGCACAAGGAGATGAGAAATGAGGTGCGTTTTAGAAACCTTTCCCCATCACACGGTGTACCATCTTCTGGGTTTCTCATGCATGTTTTCGATGTAGGAAGATGCCCTTGAACCTGGAGATTTGGGACCCATGCGATGGGTACCACGCAGTATTACTTTAAAGGGGCTGCGTTTGCTCACCCAACCTCACCAAACCTCTCAGCCGCAACAGTGTCCACCCTTATGTCTCATCCAGCTGTGGGTCTAGATATGGTCAATCCAGGTTGCATCACAGCCCCTGAACGCATTGTGTAAGAATTTCGCTCTCTTTCACTGTCTTTGTTTCATGGGTTTTTCAAAGTAATTTATTTTTATAATGGGGTTTAGCTGCTTTTCACTGCTGTGTTTATGCCTCTTTACACCCACTTGACACACTAACAGAGAGATATCAATACATAGCTTTTAAGATTATTACTAGTCAGATATATTCTTGTGCGGTGAATAGGGCGTGTTGAGTCCAGTTCTCTGAGCAAGGAGTAGGTCTTGTCTATTACATATTGGGTTTATGGAACGGTATCTGAGCTAATTTGAAACCCTTGTTTTATGTATCACCACACCTCACCTTTCCCGTTAAGCAGCCATAGTGTGTTTTCTGCATGTGTGACTCTGTTCTGTTTTGTAATTCAGTTCAAGTGTAACGGTTTTTACATTCCCTCTATAAGTGATACATTATGAGAAGTGTCCTTTTCTGTGTGACTTATTTCACTTAGAATCGTCGTACCTAAATCCACTCATCATGCTGCTACTAGCCTTATGACATTGATTTCATGGCTGAGTGATATTCCATTGTACATAAGGACCACAACTTCTTTATCCATTTTTCTCTTTCCTGGGATATTGAAGGTGGAATGAAGTGGAGGTCCTTGTCAACAGAGCAGTCCTAAACTTTGGGGTGCTTGTGTCTTGCTGATTTTTAATTTTCCCAATTTATACCCCCATGAGTGGAAGTGCCCTATGCTCTCTAAGCTTTGCTTTTCAGACGTTTCAGGACTCACCGTACGCTTCTGCAGAGTGGCTGTTGACAATTTACATCCCGCCCATCAGTGTAGCAAGGCTCCCGTTTCTCCATGGCCTGTCCTGCATTTCTGGTTTTGACACTTTTTTCAGCATGGCCCTTTTGACCGATGGGAAGCGAGACATCTTTGTAGCGCTGATTTGCCTTTCCAGGTTGCTTGGTTGGCCAAAAAGGGCGTATGCGTTTTTTCCTGAATATATTCAGGAAAAAACGCATACGCCCTTTTTGGCCAAGGGCATCATTGTCAACGTTTTGCCGCTTTTCATGTGCTTTAAAGGCGATTCGAATCTACCTCCTGAAATCTGTTTCCTGCAATTCTGCCTTAATTTCAAATCCTCTTCTTTGCCTTCCCTCAATATATTTGTGGACGAGAGTTATCATTTATAACTCTGCAGGTTTGTGAATTGCAGTGCCCTGAACCTCCATTTTACAACTCACTTTTTAGGGAGCTGGCCGCAAAAGCGCAGGATGGCTTCAGGCCCTGTTCTGGTTCCGGGTGGCAGGCTGAGCCTGTGGTTAATTCTTCTTCCTGATGGGAAAATAGAGTGACCTGTGCCTGTCCCAACACCAAGAGCTAGTCTCTCATTGGTTCCACGTCTTCCCTTTCACCCTCAGGACAAATTGCAACCTGTACGTACCTGGAGGTTAAAGGTGCTGATGCTCCAAGTAGGGAGATTGCTAGTAAAGCGGCTGGAATAGCGAACCCGGGCACAAGGAGATGAGAAATGAGGTGCGTTTTAGAAACCTTTCCCCATCACACGGTGTACCATCTTCTGGGTTTCTCATGCATGTTTTCGATGTAGGAAGATGCCCTTGAACCTGGAGATTTGTGACCCATGCGATGGGTACCACGCAGTATTACTTTAAAGGGTCTGCGTTTGCTCACCCAACCTCACCAAACCTCTCAGCCGCAACAGTGTCCACCCTTATGTCTCATCCAGCTGTGGGTCTAGATATGGTCAATCCAGGTTGCATCACAGCCCCTGAACGCATTGTGTAAGAATTTATCTCTCTTTCACTGTCTTTGTTTCATGGGTTTTTCAAAGTAATTTATTTTTATAATGGGGTTTAGCTGCTTTTCACTGCTGTGTTTATGCCGCTTTTTACCCACTTGACACACTAACAGAGAGATATCAATACATAGGTTTTAAGATTATTGCTAGTCAGATATATTCTTGTGCGGTGAATAGGGCGTGTTGAGTCCAGTTCTCTGAGCAAGGAGTAGGTCTTGTCTATTACATATTGGGTTTATGGAACGGTATCTGAGCTAATTTGAAACCCTTGTTTTATGTATCACCCCACCTCACCTTTCCCGTTAAGCAACCATAGTGTGTTTTCTGCATGTGTGACTCTGTTCTGTTTTGTAATTCAGTTCAAGTGTAACGGTTTTTACATTCCCTCTATAAGTGATACCTTATGAGAAGTGTCCTTTTCTGTGTGACTTATTTCACTTAGAGTCATCGTACCTAAATCCACTCATCATGCTGCTACTAGCCTTATGACATTGATTTCACGGCTGAGTGATATTCCATTGTACATAAGGACCACAACTTCTTTATCCATTTTTCTCTTTCCTGGGATATTGAAGGTGGAATGAAGTGGAGGTCCTTGTCAACAGAGCAGCCCTAAACTTTGGGGTGCTTGTGTCTTGCTGATTTTTAATTTTCCCAATTTATACCCCCATGAGTGGAAGTGCCCTATGCTCTCTAAGCTTTGCTTTTTAGACGTTTCAGGACTCACCGTACACTTCTCCAGAGTGGCTGTTGACAATTTACATCCCGCCCATCAGTGTAGCAAGGCTCCCATTTCTCCATGGCCTGTCCTGCATTTCTGGTTTTGACACTTTTTTCAGCATGGCCCTTTTGACCGATGAGAAGCGAGACATCTTTGTAGCACTGATTTGCCTTTCCAGGTTGCTTGGTTGGCCAAAAAGGGTGTATGCGTTTTTTCCTGAATATATTCAGGAAAAAACGCATACGCCCTTTTTGGCCAAGGGCATCATTGTCAACGTTTTGCCGCTTTTCATGTGCTTTAAAGGCGATTCGAATCTACCTCCTGAAATCTGTTTCCTGCAATTCTGCCTTGATTTCAAATCCTCTTCTTTGCCTTCCCTCAATATATTTGTGGATGAGAGTTATCATTTATAAGTCTGCAGGTTTGTGAATTGCAGTGCCCTGAACCTCCATTTTACAACTCGCTTTTTAGGGAGCTGGCCGCAAAAGCGCAGGATGGCTTCAGGCCCTGTTCTGGTTCCGGGGGGCAGGCTGAGCCTGTGGTTAATTCTTCCTGATGGGAAAATAGAGTGACCTGTGCCTGTCCCAACACCAAGAGCTAGTCTTTCATTGGTTCCACGTCTTCCCGTTCATCCTCAGGACAAATTGCAACCTGTACGGAACAGGAGGTTAAAGGTGCTGATGGTCCAAGGAGGGAGATTGCTAGTAAAGTGGCTGGAATGGCGAACCCGGGCACAAGCAGATGAGAAATGAGGTGCGTTTTAGAAACCTTTCCCCATCACACGGTGTACCATCTTCTGGGTATCTCATGCATGTTTTCGATGTAGGAAGATGCCCTTGAACCTGGAGATTTGGGACCCATGCGATGGGTACCACGCAGTATTACTTTAAAGGGGCTGCGTTTGCTCACCCAACCTCACCAAACCTCTCAGCCACAACAGTGTCCACCCTTATGTCTCATCCAGCTGTGGGTCTAGATATGGTCAATCCAGGTTGCATCACAGCCCCTGAACGCATTGTGTAAGAATTTCTCTCTCTTTCACTGTCTTTGTTTCATGGGTTTTTCAAAGTAATTTATTTTTATAATGGGGTTTAGCTGCTTTTCACTGCTGTGTTTATGCCGCTTTTTACCCACTTGACACACTAACAGAGAGATATCAATACATAGGTTTTAAGATTATTACTAGTCAGATATATTCTTGTGCGGTGAATAGGGCGTGTTGAGTCCAGTTCTCTGAGCAAGGAGTAGGTCTTGTCTATTACATATTGGGTTTATGGAACGGTATCTGAGCTAATTTGAAACCCTTGTTTTATGTATCACCCCACCTCACCTTTCCCGTGAAGCAGCCATAGTGTGTTTTCTGCATGTGTGACTCTGTTCTGTTTTGTAATTCAGTTCAAGTGTAACGGTTTTTACATTCCCTCTATCAGTGATACCTTATGAGAAGTGTCCTTTTCTGTGTGACTTATTTCACTTAGAATCGTCGTACCTAAATCCACTCATCATGCTGCTACTAGCCTTATGACATTGATTTCATGGCTGAGTGATATTCCATTGTACATAAGGACCACAACTTCTTTATCCATTTTTCTCTTTCCTGGGATATTGAAGGTGGAATGAAGTGAAGGTCCTTGTCAACACAGCAGCCCTAAACTTTGGGGTGCTTGTGTCTTGCTGATTTTTAATTTTCCCAATTTATACCCCCATGAGTGGAAGTGCCCTATGCTCTCTAAGCTTTGCTTTTTAGACGTTTCAGGACTCACCGTACGCTTCTCCAGAGTGGCTGTTGATAATTTACATCCCGCCCATCAGTGTAGCAAGGCTCCCATTTCTCCATGGCCTGTCCTGCATTTCTGGTTTTGACACTTTTTTCAGCATGGCCCTTTTGACCGATGGGAAGCGAGACATCTTTGTAGCGCTGATTTGCCTTTCCAGGTTGCTTGGTTGGCCAAAAAGGGCGTATGCGTTTTTTCCTGAATATATTCAGGAAAAAACGCATACGCCCTTTTTGGCCAAGGGCATCATTGTCAACGTTTTGCCGCTTTTCATGTGCTTTAAAGGCGATTCGAATCTACCTCCTGAAATCTGTTTCCTGCAATTCTGCCTTGATTTCAAATCCTCTTCTTTGCCTTCCCTCAATATATTTGTGGACGAGAGTTATCATTTATAACTCTGCAGGTTTGTGAATTACAGTGCCCTGAACCTCCATTTTACAACTCGCGTTTTTGGGAGATGGCCGCCAAAGCGCAGGATGGCTTCAGGCCCTGTTCTTGTTCCGGGGGGCAGGCTGAGCCTGTGGTTAATTCTTCTTCCTGATGGGAAAATAGAGTGACCTGTGCCTGTCCCAACACCAAGAGCTAGTCTCTCATTGGTTCCACGTCTTCCCGTTCATCCTCAGGACAAATTGCAACCTGTACGGAACAGGAGGTTAAAGGTGATGATGCTCCAAGGAGGGAGATTGCTAGTAAAGTGGCTGGAATGGCGAACCCGAGCACAAGGAGATGAGAAATGAGGTGCGTTTTAGAAACCTTTCCCCATCACACGGTGTACCATCTTCTGGGTTTCTCATGCATGTTTTCGATGTAGGAAGATGCCCTTGAACCTGGAGATTTGGGACCCATGCGATGGGTACCACGCAGTATTACTTTAAAGGGGCTGCGTTTGCTCACCCAACCTCACCAAACCTCTCAGCCGCAACAGTGTCCACCCTTATGTCTCATCCAGCTGTGGGTCTAGATATGGTCAATCCAGGTTGCATCACAGCCCCTGAACGCATTGTGTAAGAATTTCGCTCTCTTTCACTGTCTTTGTTTCATGGGTTTTTCAAAGTAATTTATTTTTATAATGGGGTTTAGCTGCTTTTCACTGCTGTGTTTATGCCTCTTTACACCCACTTGACACACTAACAGAGAGATATCAATACATAGCTTTTAAGATTATTACTAGTCAGATATATTCTTGTGCGGTGAATAGGGCGTGTTGAGTCCAGTTCTCTGAGCAAGGAGTAGGTCTTGTCTATTACATATTGGGTTTATGGAACGGTATCTGAGCTAATTTGAAACCCTTGTTTTATGTATCACCACACCTCACCTTTCCCGTTAAGCAGCCATAGTGTGTTTTCTGCATGTGTGACTCTGTTCTGTTTTGTAATTCAGTTCAAGTGTAACGGTTTTTACATTCCCTCTATAAGTGATACATTATGAGAAGTGTCCTTTTCTGTGTGACTTATTTCACTTAGAATCGTCGTACCTAAATCCACTCATCATGCTGCTACTAGCCTTATGACATTGATTTCATGGCTCAGTGATATTCCATTGTACATAAGGAACACAACTTCTTTATCCATTTTTCTCTTTCCTGGGATATTGAAGGTGGAATGAAGTGGAGGTCCTTGTCAACAGAGCAGTCCTAAACTTTGGGGTGCTTGTGTCTTGCTGATTTTTAATTTTCCCAATTTATACCCCCATGAGTGGAAGTGCCCTATGCTCTCTAAGCTTTGCTTTTCAGACGTTTCAGGACTCACCGTACACTTCTCCAGAGTGGCTGTTGACAATTTACATCCCGCCCATCAGTGTAGCAAGGCTCCCATTTCTCCATGGCCTGTCCTGCATTTCTGGTTTTGAGACTTTTTTCAGCATGGCCCTTTTGAGCGATGGGAAGCGAGACATCTTTGTAGCGCTGATTTGCCTTTCCAGGTTGCTTGGTTGGCCAAAAAGGGCGTATGCGTTTTTTCCTGAATATATTCAGGAAAAAACGCATACGCCCTTTTTGGCCAAGGGCATCATTGTCAACGTTTTGCCGCTTTTCATGTGCTTTAAAGGCGATTCGAATCTACCTCCTGAAATCTGTTTCCTGCAATTCTGCCTTGATTTCAAATCCTCTTCTTTGCCTTCCCTCAATATATTTGTGGACGAGAGTTATCATTTATAACTCTGCAGGTTTGTGAATTGCAGTGCCCTGAACCTCCATTTTACAACTCACTTTTTAGGGAGCTGGCCGCAAAAGCGCAGGATGGCTTCAGGCCCTGTTCTGGTTCCAGGGGCAGGCTGAGCCTGTGGTTAATTCTTCTTCCTGATGGGAAAATAGAGTGACCTGTGCCTGTCCCAACACCAAGAGCTAGTCTCTCATTGGTTCCACGTCTTCCCTTTCACCCTCAGGACAAATTGCAACCTGTACGGACCTGGAGGTTAAAGGTGCTGATGCTCCAAGTAGGGAGATTGCTAGTAAAGCGGCTGGAATAGCGAACCCGGGCACAAGGAGATGAGAAATGAGGTGCGTTTTAGAAACCTTTCCACATCACACGGTGTACCATCTTCTGGGTTTCTCATGCATGTTTTCGATGTAGGAAGATGCCCTTGAACCTGGAGATTTGTGACCCATGCGATGGGTACCACGCAGTATTACTTTAAAGGGTCTGCGTTTGCTCACCCAACCTCACCAAACCTCTCAGCCGCAACAGTGTCCACCCTTATGTCTCATCCAGCTGTGGGTCTAGATATGGTCAATCCAGGTTGCATCACAGCCCCTGAACGCATTGTGTAAGAATTTCTCTCTCTTTCACTGTCTTTGTTTCATGGGTTTTTCAAAGTAATTTATTTTTATAATGGGGTTTAGCTGCTTTTCACTGCTGTGTTTATGCCGCTTTTTACCCACTTGACACACTAACAGAGAGATATCAATACATAGGTTTTAAGATTATTGCTAGTCAGATATATTCTTGTGCGGTGAATAGGGCGTGTTGAGTCCAGTTCTCTGAGCAAGGAGTAGGTCTTGTCTATTACATATTGGGTTTATGGAACGGTATCTGAGCTAATTTGAAACCTTGTTTTATGTATCACCCCACCTCACCTTTCCCGTTAAGCAACCATAGTGTGTTTTCTGCATGTGTGACTCTGTTCTGTTTTTTAATTCAGTTCAAGTGTAACGGTTTTTACATTCCCTCTATAAGTGATACCTTATGAGAAGTGTCCTTTTCTGTGTGACTTATTTCACTTAGAGTCATCGTACCTAAATCCACTCATCATGCTGCTACTAGCCTTATGACATTGATTTCACGGCTGAGTGATATTCCATTGAACATAAGGACCACAACTTCTTTATCCATTTTTCTCTTTCCTGGGATATTGAAGGTGGAATGAAGTGGAGGTCCTTGTCAACAGAGCAGCCCTAAACTTTGGGGTGCTTGTGTCTTGCTGATTTTTAATTTTCCCAATTTATACCCCCATGAGTGGAAGTGCCCTATGCTCTCTAAGCTTTGCTTTTTAGACGTTTCAGGACTCACCGTACACTTCTCCAGAGTGGCTGTTGACAATTTACATCCCGCCCATCAGTGTAGCAAGGCTCCCATTTCTCCATGGCCTGTCCTGCATTTCTGGTTTTGACACTTTTTTCAGCATGGCCCTTTTGACCGATGGGAAGCGAGACATCTTTGTAGCACTGATTTGCCTTTCCTGGTTGCTTGGTTGGCCAAAAAGGGCGTATGCGTTTTTTCCTGAATATATTCAGGAAAAAACGCATACGCCCTTTTTGGCCAAGGGCATCATTGTCAACGTTTTGCCGCTTTTCATGTGCTTTAAAGGCGATTCGAATCTACCTCCTGAAATCTGTTTCCTGCAATTCTGCCTTGATTTCAAATCCTCTTCTTTGCCTTCCCTCAATATATTTGTGGACGAGAGTTATCATTTATAACTCTGCAGGTTTGTGAATTACAGTGCCCTGAACCTCCATTTTACAACTCGCGTTTTTGGGAGATGGCCGCCAAAGCGCAGGATGGCTTCAGGCCCTGTTCTTGTTCCGGGGGGCAGGCTGAGCCTGTGGTTAATTCTTTTTCCTGATGGGAAAATAGAGTGACCTGTGCCTGTCCCAACACCAAGAGCTAGTCTCTCATTGGTTCCACGTCTTCCCGTTCATCCTCAGGACAAATTGCAACCTGTACGGAACAGGAGGTTAAAGGTGATGATGCTCCAAGGAGGGAGATTGCTAGTAAAGTGGCTGGAATGGCGAACCCGAGCACAAGGAGATGAGAAATGAGGTGCGTTTTAGAAACCTTTCCCCATCACACGGTGTACCATCTTCTGGGTTTCTCATGCATGTTTTCGATGTAGGAAGATGCCCTTGAACCTGGAGATTTGGGACCCATGCGATGGGTACCACGCAGTATTACTTTAAAGGGGCTGCGTTTGCTCACCCAACCTCACCAAACCTCTCAGCCGCAACAGTGTCCACCCTTATGTCTCATCCAGCTGTGGGTCTAGATATGGTCAATCCAGGTTGCATCACAGCCCCTGAACGCATTGTGTAAGAATTTCGCTCTCTTTCACTGTCTTTGTTTCATGGTTTTTTCAAAGTAATTTATTTTTATAATGGGGTTTAGCTGCTTTTCACTGCTGTGTTTATGCCGCTTTACACCCACTTGACACACTAACAGAGAGATATCAATACATAGCTTTTAAGATTATAACTAGTCAGATATATTCTTGTGCGGTGAATAGGGCGTGTTGAGTCCAGTTCTCTGAGCAAGGAGTAGGTCTTGTCTATTACATATTGGGTTTATGGAACGGTATCTGAGCTAATTTGAAACCCTTGTTTTATGTATCACCCCACCTCACCTTTCCCGTTAAGCAGCCATAGTGTGTTTTCTGCATGTGTGACTCTGTTCTGTTTTGTAATTCAGTTCAAGTGTAACGGTTTTTACATTCCCTCTATAAGTGATACCTTATGAGAAGTGTCCTTTTCTGTGTGACTTATTTCACTTAGAATCGTCGTACCTAAATCCACTCATCATGCTGCTACTAGCCTTATGACATTGATTTCATGGCTGAGTGATATTCCATTGTACATAAGGACCACAACTTCTTTATCCATTTTTCTCTTTCCTGGGATATTGAAGGTGGAATGAAGTGGAGGTCCTTGTCAACAGAGCAGTCCTAAACTTTGGGGTGCTTGTGTCTTGCTGATTTTTAATTTTCCCAATTTATACCCCCATGAGTGGAAGTGCCCTATGCTCTCTAAGCTTTGCTTTTCAGACGTTTCAGGACTCACCGTACGCTTCTGCAGAGTGGCTGTTGACAATTTACATCCCGCCCATCAGTGTAGCAAGGCTCCCGTTTCTCCATGGCCTGTCCTGCATTTCTGGTTTTGACACTTTTTTCAGCATGGCCCTTTTGACCGATGGGAAGCGAGACATCTTTGTAGCGCTGATTTGCCTTTCCAGGTTGCTTGGTTGGCCAAAAAGGGCGTATGCGTTTTTTCCTGAATATATTCAGGAAAAAACGCATACGCCCTTTTTGGCCAAGGGCATCATTGTCAACGTTTTGCCGCTTTTCATGTGCTTTAAAGGCGATTCGAATCTACCTCCTGAAATCTGTTTCCTGCAATTCTGCCTTAATTTCAAATCCTCTTCTTTGCCTTCCCTCAATATATTTGTGGACGAGAGTTATCATTTATAACTCTGCAGGTTTGTGAATTGCAGTGCCCTGAACCTCCATTTTACAACTCACTTTTTAGGGAGCTGGCCGCAAAAGCGCAGGATGGCTTCAGGCCCTGTTCTGGTTCCGGGTGGCAGGCTGAGCCTGTGGTTAATTCTTCTTCCTGATGGGAAAATAGAGTGACCTGTGCCTGTCCCAACACCAAGAGCTAGTCTCTCATTGGTTCCACGTCTTCCCTTTCACCCTCAGGACAAATTGCAACCTGTACGTACCTGGAGGTTAAAGGTGCTGATGCTCCAAGTAGGGAGATTGCTAGTAAAGCGGCTGGAATAGCGAACCCGGGCACAAGGAGATGAGAAATGAGGTGCGTTTTAGAAACCTTTCCCCATCACACGGTGTACCATCTTCTGGGTTTCTCATGCATGTTTTCGATGTAGGAAGATGCCCTTGAACCTGGAGATTTGTGACCCATGCGATGGGTACCACGCAGTATTACTTTAAAGGGTCTGCGTTTGCTCACCCAACCTCACCAAACCTCTCAGCCGCAACAGTGTCCACCCTTATGTCTCATCCAGCTGTGGGTCTAGATATGGTCAATCCAGGTTGCATCACAGCCCCTGAACGCATTGTGTAAGAATTTATCTCTCTTTCACTGTCTTTGTTTCATGGGTTTTTCAAAGTAATTTATTTTTATAATGGGGTTTAGCTGCTTTTCACTGCTGTGTTTATGCCGCTTTTTACCCACTTGACACACTAACAGAGAGATATCAATACATAGGTTTTAAGATTATTGCTAGTCAGATATATTCTTGTGCGGTGAATAGGGCGTGTTGAGTCCAGTTCTCTGAGCAAGGAGTAGGTCTTGTCTATTACATATTGGGTTTATGGAACGGTATCTGAGCTAATTTGAAACCCTTGTTTTATGTATCACCCCACCTCACCTTTCCCGTTAAGCAACCATAGTGTGTTTTCTGCATGTGTGACTCTGTTCTGTTTTGTAATTCAGTTCAAGTGTAACGGTTTTTACATTCCCTCTATAAGTGATACCTTATGAGAAGTGTCCTTTTCTGTGTGACTTATTTCACTTAGAGTCATCGTACCTAAATCCACTCATCATGCTGCTACTAGCCTTATGACATTGATTTCACGGCTGAGTGATATTCCATTGTACATAAGGACCACAACTTCTTTATCCATTTTTCTCTTTCCTGGGATATTGAAGGTGGAATGAAGTGGAGGTCCTTGTCAACAGAGCAGCCCTAAACTTTGGGGTGCTTGTGTCTTGCTGATTTTTAATTTTCCCAATTTATACCCCCATGAGTGGAAGTGCCCTATGCTCTCTAAGCTTTGCTTTTTAGACGTTTCAGGACTCACCGTACACTTCTCCAGAGTGGCTGTTGACAATTTACATCCCGCCCATCAGTGTAGCAAGGCTCCCATTTCTCCATGGCCTGTCCTGCATTTCTGGTTTTGACACTTTTTTCAGCATGGCCCTTTTGACCGATGAGAAGCGAGACATCTTTGTAGCACTGATTTGCCTTTCCAGGTTGCTTGGTTGGCCAAAAAGGGCGTATGCGTTTTTTCCTGAATATATTCAGGAAAAAACGCATACGCCCTTTTTGGCCAAGGGCATCATTGTCAACGTTTTGCCGCTTTTCATGTGCTTTAAAGGCGATTCGAATCTACCTCCTGAAATCTGTTTCCTGCAATTCTGCCTTGATTTCAAATCCTCTTCTTTGCCTTCCCTCAATATATTTGTGGATGAGAGTTATCATTTATAAGTCTGCAGGTTTGTGAATTGCAGTGCCCTGAACCTCCATTTTACAACTCGCTTTTTAGGGAGCTGGCCGCAAAAGCGCAGGATGGCTTCAGGCCCTGTTCTGGTTCCGGGGGGCAGGCTGAGCCTGTGGTTAATTCTTCCTGATGGGAAAATAGAGTGACCTGTGCCTGTCCCAACACCAAGAGCTAGTCTTTCATTGGTTCCACGTCTTCCCGTTCATCCTCAGGACAAATTGCAACCTGTACGGAACAGGAGGTTAAAGGTGCTGATGGTCCAAGGAGGGAGATTGCTAGTAAAGTGGCTGGAATGGCGAACCCGGGCACAAGCAGATGAGAAATGAGGTGCGTTTTAGAAACCTTTCCCCATCACACGGTGTACCATCTTCTGGGTATCTCATGCATGTTTTCGATGTAGGAAGATGCCCTTGAACCTGGAGATTTGGGACCCATGCGATGGGTACCACGCAGTATTACTTTAAAGGGGCTGCGTTTGCTCACCCAACCTCACCAAACCTCTCAGCCACAACAGTGTCCACCCTTATGTCTCATCCAGCTGTGGGTCTAGATATGGTCAATCCAGGTTGCATCACAGCCCCTGAACGCATTGTGTAAGAATTTCTCTCTCTTTCACTGTCTTTGTTTCATGGGTTTTTCAAAGTAATTTATTTTTATAATGGGGTTTAGCTGCTTTTCACTGCTGTGTTTATGCCGCTTTTTACCCACTTGACACACTAACAGAGAGATATCAATACATAGGTTTTAAGATTATTACTAGTCAGATATATTCTTGTGCGGTGAATAGGGCGTGTTGAGTCCAGTTCTCTGAGCAAGGAGTAGGTCTTGTCTATTACATATTGGGTTTATGGAACGGTATCTGAGCTAATTTGAAACCCTTGTTTTATGTATCACCCCACCTCACCTTTCCCGTGAAGCAGCCATAGTGTGTTTTCTGCATGTGTGACTCTGTTCTGTTTTGTAATTCAGTTCAAGTGTAACGGTTTTTACATTCCCTCTATCAGTGATACCTTATGAGAAGTGTCCTTTTCTGTGTGACTTATTTCACTTAGAATCGTCGTACCTAAATCCACTCATCATGCTGCTACTAGCCTTATGACATTGATTTCATGGCTGAGTGATATTCCATTGTACATAAGGACCACAACTTCTTTATCCATTTTTCTCTTTCCTGGGATATTGAAGGTGGAATGAAGTGAAGGTCCTTGTCAACACAGCAGCCCTAAACTTTGGGGTGCTTGTGTCTTGCTGATTTTTAATTTTCCCAATTTATACCCCCATGAGTGGAAGTGCCCTATGCTCTCTAAGCTTTGCTTTTTAGACGTTTCAGGACTCACCGTACGCTTCTCCAGAGTGGCTGTTGATAATTTACATCCCGCCCATCAGTGTAGCAAGGCTCCCATTTCTCCATGGCCTGTCCTGCATTTCTGGTTTTGACACTTTTTTCAGCATGGCCCTTTTGACCGATGGGAAGCGAGACATCTTTGTAGCGCTGATTTGCCTTTCCAGGTTGCTTGGTTGGCCAAAAAGGGCGTATGCGTTTTTTCCTGAATATATTCAGGAAAAAACGCATACGCCCTTTTTGGCCAAGGGCATCATTGTCAACGTTTTGCCGCTTTTCATGTGCTTTAAAGGCGATTCGAATCTACCTCCTGAAATCTGTTTCCTGCAATTCTGCCTTGATTTCAAATCCTCTTCTTTGCCTTCCCTCAATATATTTGTGGACGAGAGTTATCATTTATAACTCTGCAGGTTTGTGAATTACAGTGCCCTGAACCTCCATTTTACAACTCGCGTTTTTGGGAGATGGCCGCCAAAGCGCAGGATGGCTTCAGGCCCTGTTCTTGTTCCGGGGGGCAGGCTGAGCCTGTGGTTAATTCTTCTTCCTGATGGGAAAATAGAGTGACCTGTGCCTGTCCCAACACCAAGAGCTAGTCTCTCATTGGTTCCACGTCTTCCCGTTCATCCTCAGGACAAATTGCAACCTGTACGGAACAGGAGGTTAAAGGTGATGATGCTCCAAGGAGGGAGATTGCTAGTAAAGTGGCTGGAATGGCGAACCCGAGCACAAGGAGATGAGAAATGAGGTGCGTTTTAGAAACCTTTCCCCATCACACGGTGTACCATCTTCTGGGTTTCTCATGCATGTTTTCGATGTAGGAAGATGCCCTTGAACCTGGAGATTTGGGACCCATGCGATGGGTACCACGCAGTATTACTTTAAAGGGGCTGCGTTTGCTCACCCAACCTCACCAAACCTCTCAGCCGCAACAGTGTCCACCCTTATGTCTCATCCAGCTGTGGGTCTAGATATGGTCAATCCAGGTTGCATCACAGCCCCTGAACGCATTGTGTAAGAATTTCGCTCTCTTTCACTGTCTTTGTTTCATGGGTTTTTCAAAGTAATTTATTTTTATAATGGGGTTTAGCTGCTTTTCACTGCTGTGTTTATGCCGCTTTACACCCACTTGACACACTAACAGAGAGATATCAATACATAGCTTTTAAGATTATTACTAGTCAGATATATTCTTGTGCGGTGAATAGGGCGTGTTGAGTCCAGTTCTCTGAGCAAGGAGTAGGTCTTGTCTATTACATATTGGGTTTATGGAACGGTATCTGAGCTAATTTGAAACCCTTGTTTTATGTATCACCACACCTCACCTTTCCCGTTAAGCAGCCATAGTGTGTTTTCTGCATGTGTGACTCTGTTCTGTTTTGTAATTCAGTTCAAGTGTAACGGTTTTTACATTCCCTCTATAAGTGATACATTATGAGAAGTGTCCTTTTCTGTGTGACTTATTTCACTTAGAATCGTCGTACCTAAATCCACTCATCATGCTGCTACTAGCCTTATGACATTGATTTCATGGCTGAGTGATATTCCATTGTACATAAGGAACACAACTTCTTTATCCATTTTTCTCTTTCCTGGGATATTGAAGGTGGAATGAAGTGGAGGTCCTTGTCAACAGAGCAGTCCTAAACTTTGGGGTGCTTGTGTCTTGCTGATTTTTAATTTTCCCAATTTATACCCCCATGAGTGGAAGTGCCCTATGCTCTCTAAGCTTTGCTTTTCAGACGTTTCAGGACTCACCGTACACTTCTCCAGAGTGGCTGTTGACAATTTACATCCCGCCCATCAGTGTAGCAAGGCTCCCATTTCTCCATGGCCTGTCCTGCATTTCTGGTTTTGAGACTTTTTTCAGCATGGCCCTTTTGAGCGATGGGAAGCGAGACATCTTTGTAGCGCTGATTTGCCTTTCCAGGTTGCTTGGTTGGCCAAAAAGGGCGTATGCGTTTTTTCCTGAATATATTCAGGAAAAAACGCATACGCCCTTTTTGGCCAAGGGCATCATTGTCAACGTTTTGCCGCTTTTCATGTGCTTTAAAGGCGATTCGAATCTACCTCCTGAAATCTGTTTCCTGCAATTCTGCCTTGATTTCAAATCCTCTTCTTTGCCTTCCCTCAATATATTTGTGGACGAGAGTTATCATTTATAACTCTGCAGGTTTGTGAATTGCAGTGCCCTGAACCTCCATTTTACAACTCACTTTTTAGGGAGCTGGCCGCAAAAGCGCAGGATGGCTTCAGGCCCTGTTCTGGTTCCGGGGGCAGGCTGAGCCTGTGGTTAATTCTTCTTCCTGATGGGAAAATAGAGTGACCTGTGCCTGTCCCAACACCAAGAGCTAGTCTCTCATTGGTTCCACGTCTTCCCTTTCACCCTCAGGACAAATTGCAACCTGTACGGACCTGGAGGTTAAAGGTGCTGATGCTCCAAGTAGGGAGATTGCTAGTAAAGCGGCTGGAATAGCGAACCCGGGCACAAGGAGATGAGAAATGAGGTGCGTTTTAGAAACCTTTCCACATCACACGGTGTACCATCTTCTGGGTTTCTCATGCATGTTTTCGATGTAGGAAGATGCCCTTGAACCTGGAGATTTGTGACCCATGCGATGGGTACCACGCAGTATTACTTTAAAGGGTCTGCGTTTGCTCACCCAACCTCACCAAACCTCTCAGCCGCAACAGTGTCCACCCTTATGTCTCATCCAGCTGTGGGTCTAGATATGGTCAATCCAGGTTGCATCACAGCCCCTGAACGCATTGTGTAAGAATTTATCTCTCTTTCACTGTCTTTGTTTCATGGGTTTTTCAAAGTAATTTATTTTTATAATGGGGTTTAGCTGCTTTTCACTGCTGTGTTTATGCCGCTTTTTACCCACTTGACACACTAACAGAGAGATATCAATACATAGGTTTTAAGATTATTGCTAGTCAGATATATTCTTGTGCGGTGAATAGGGCGTGTTGAGTCCAGTTCTCTGAGCAAGGAGTAGGTCTTGTCTATTACATATTGGGTTTATGGAACGGTATCTGAGCTAATTTGAAACCTTGTTTTATGTATCACCCCACCTCACCTTTCCCGTTAAGCAACCATAGTGTGTTTTCTGCATGTGTGACTCTGTTCTGTTTTTTAATTCAGTTCAAGTGTAACGGTTTTTACATTCCCTCTATAAGTGATACCTTATGAGAAGTGTCCTTTTCTGTGTGACTTATTTCACTTAGAGTCATCGTACCTAAATCCACTCATCATGCTGCTACTAGCCTTATGACATTGATTTCACGGCTGAGTGATATTCCATTGAACATAAGGACCACAACTTCTTTATCCATTTTTCTCTTTCCTGGGATATTGAAGGTGGAATGAAGTGGAGGTCCTTGTCAACAGAGCAGCCCTAAACTTTGGGGTGCTTGTGTCTTGCTGATTTTTAATTTTCCCAATTTATACCCCCATGAGTGGAAGTGCCCTATGCTCTCTAAGCTTTGCTTTTTAGACGTTTCAGGACTCACCGTACACTTCTCCAGAGTGGCTGTTGACAATTTACATCCCGCCCATCAGTGTAACAAGGCTCCCATTTCTCCATGGCCTGTCCTGCATTTCTGGTTTTGACACTTTTTTCAGCATGGCCCTTTTGACCGATGGGAAGCGAGACATCTTTGTAGCACTGATTTGCCTTTCCTGATTGCTTGGTTGGCCAAAAAGGGCGTATGCGTTTTTTCCTGAATATATTCAGGAAAAAACGCATACGCCCTTTTTGGCCAAGGGCATCATTGTCAACGTTTTGCCGCTTTTCATGTGCTTTAAAGGCGATTCGAATCTACCTCCTGAAATCTGTTTCCTGCAATTCTGCCTTGATTTCAAATCCTCTTCTTTGCCTTCCCTCAATATATTTGTGGATGAGAGTTATCATTTATAAGTCTGCAGGTTTGTGAATTGCAGTGCCCTGAACCTCCATTTTACAACTCGCTTTTTAGGGAGCTGGCCGCAAAAGCGCAGGATGGCTTCAGGCCCTGTTCTGGTTCCGGGGGGCAGGCTGAGCCTGTGGTTAATTCTTCCTGATGGGAAAATAGAGTGACCTGTGCCTGTCCCAACACCAAGAGCTAGTCTTTCATTGGTTCCACGTCTTCCCGTTCATCCTCAGGACAAATTGCAACCTGTACGGAACAGGAGGTTAAAGGTGCTGATGGTCCAAGGAGGGAGATTGCTAGTAAAGTGGCTGGAATGGCGAACCCGGGCACAAGCAGATGAGAAATGAGGTGCGTTTTAGAAACCTTTCCCCATCACACGGTGTACCATCTTCTGGGTATCTCATGCATGTTTTCGATGTAGGAAGATGCCCTTGAACCTGGAGATTTGGGACCCATGCGATGGGTACCACGCAGTATTACTTTAAAGGGTCTGCGTTTGCTCACCCAACCTCACCAAACCTCTCAGCCACAACAGTGTCCACCCTTATGTCTCATCCAGCTGTGGGTCTAGATATGGTCAATCCAGGTTGCATCACAGCCCCTGAACGCATTGTGTAAGAATTTCTCTCTCTTTCACTGTCTTTGTTTCATGGGTTTTTCAAAGTAATTTATTTTTATAATGGGGTTTAGCTGCTTTTCACTGCTGTGTTTATGCCGCTTTTTACCCACTTGACACACTAACAGAGAGATATCAATACATAGGTTTTAAGATTATTACTAGTCAGATATATTCTTGTGCGGTGAATAGGGCGTGTTGAGTCCAGTTCTCTGAGCAAGGAGTAGGTCTTGTCTATTACATATTGGGTTTATGGAACGGTATCTGAGCTAATTTGAAACCCTTGTTTTATGTATCACCCCACCTCACCTTTCCCGTGAAGCAGCCATAGTGTGTTTTCTGCATGTGTGACTCTGTTCTGTTTTGTAATTCAGTTCAAGTGTAACGGTTTTTACATTCCCTCTATAAGTGATACCTTATGAGAAGTGTCCTTTTCTGTGTGACTTATTTCACTTAGAGTCGTCGTACCTAAATCCACTCATCATGCTGCTACTACCCTTATGACAGTGATTTCATGGCTGAGTGATATTCCATTGTACATAAGGACCACAAATTCTTTATCCATTTTTCTCTTTCCTGGGATATTGAAGGTGGAATGAAGTGGAGGTCCTTGTCAACAGAGCAGCCCTAAACTTTGGGGTGCTTGTGTCTTGCTGATTTTTAATTTTCCCAATTTATACCCCCATGAGTGGAAGTGCCCTATGCTCTCTAAGCTTTGCTTTTCAGACGTTTCAGGACTCACCGTACACTTCTCCAGAGTGGCTGTTGACAATTTACATCCCGCCCATCAGTGTAGCAAGGCTCCCATTTCTCCATGGCCTGTCCTGCATTTCTGGTTTTGAGACTTTTTTCAGCATGGCCCTTTTGAGCGATGGGAAGCGAGACATCTTTGTAGCGCTGATTTGCCTTTCCAGGTTGCTTGGTTGGCCAAAAAGGGCGTATGCGTTTTTTCCTGAATATATTCAGGAAAAAACGCATACGCCCTTTTTGGCCAAGGGCATCATTGTCAACGTTTTGCCGCTTTTCATGTGCTTTAAAGGCGATTCGAATCTACCTCCTGAAATCTGTTTCCTGCAATTCTGCCTTGATTTCAAATCCTCTTCTTTGCCTTCCCTCAATATATTTGTGGACGAGAGTTATCATTTATAACTCTGCAGGTTTGTGAATTGCAGTGCCCTGAACCTCCATTTTACAACTCACTTTTTAGGGAGCTGGCCGCAAAAGCGCAGGATGGCTTCAGGCCCTGTTCTGGTTCCGGGGGCAGGCTGAGCCTGTGGTTAATTCTTCTTCCTGATGGGAAAATAGAGTGACCTGTGCCTGTCCCAACACCAAGAGCTAGTCTCTCATTGGTTCCACGTCTTCCCTTTCACCCTCAGGACAAATTGCAACCTGTACGGACCTGGAGGTTAAAGGTGCTGATGCTCCAAGTAGGGAGATTGCTAGTAAAGCGGCTGGAATAGCGAACCCGGGCACAAGGAGATGAGAAATGAGGTGCGTTTTAGAAACCTTTCCACATCACACGGTGTACCATCTTCTGGGTTTCTCATGCATGTTTTCGATGTAGGAAGATGCCCTTGAACCTGGAGATTTGTGACCCATGCGATGGGTACCACGCAGTATTACTTTAAAGGGTCTGCGTTTGCTCACCCAACCTCACCAAACCTCTCAGCCGCAACAGTGTCCACCCTTATGTCTCATCCAGCTGTGGGTCTAGATATGGTCAATCCAGGTTGCATCACAGCCCCTGAACGCATTGTGTAAGAATTTATCTCTCTTTCACTGTCTTTGTTTCATGGGTTTTTCAAAGTAATTTATTTTTATAATGGGGTTTAGCTGCTTTTCACTGCTGTGTTTATGCCGCTTTTTACCCACTTGACACACTAACAGAGAGATATCAATACATAGGTTTTAAGATTATTGCTAGTCAGATATATTCTTGTGCGGTGAATAGGGCGTGTTGAGTCCAGTTCTCTGAGCAAGGAGTAGGTCTTGTCTATTACATATTGGGTTTATGGAACGGTATCTGAGCTAATTTGAAACCTTGTTTTATGTATCACCCCACCTCACCTTTCCCGTTAAGCAACCATAGTGTGTTTTCTGCATGTGTGACTCTGTTCTGTTTTTTAATTCAGTTCAAGTGTAACGGTTTTTACATTCCCTCTATAAGTGATACCTTATGAGAAGTGTCCTTTTCTGTGTGACTTATTTCACTTAGAGTCATCGTACCTAAATCCACTCATCATGCTGCTACTAGCCTTATGACATTGATTTCACGGCTGAGTGATATTCCATTGAACATAAGGACCACAACTTCTTTATCCATTTTTCTCTTTCCTGGGATATTGAAGGTGGAATGAAGTGGAGGTCCTTGTCAACAGAGCAGCCCTAAACTTTGGGGTGCTTGTGTCTTGCTGATTTTTAATTTTCCCAATTTATACCCCCATGAGTGGAAGTGCCCTATGCTCTCTAAGCTTTGCTTTTTAGACGTTTCAGGACTCACCGTACACTTCTCCAGAGTGGCTGTTGACAATTTACATCCCGCCCATCAGTGTAGCAAGGCTCCCATTTCTCCATGGCCTGTCCTGCATTTCTGGTTTTGACACTTTTTTCAGCATGGCCCTTTTGACCGATGGGAAGCGAGACATCTTTGTAGCACTGATTTGCCTTTCCTGGTTGCTTGGTTGGCCAAAAAGGGCGTATGCGTTTTTTCCTGAATATATTCAGGAAAAAACGCATACGCCCTTTTTGGCCAAGGGCATCATTGTCAACGTTTTGCCGCTTTTCATGTGCTTTAAAGGCGATTCGAATCTACCTCCTGAAATCTGTTTCCTGCAATTCTGCCTTGATTTCAAATCCTCTTCTTTGCCTTCCCTCAATATATTTGTGGACGAGAGTTATCATTTATAACTCTGCAGGTTTGTGAATTACAGTGCCCTGAACCTCCATTTTACAACTCGCGTTTTTGGGAGATGGCCGCCAAAGCGCAGGATGGCTTCAGGCCCTGTTCTTGTTCCGGGGGGCAGGCTGAGCCTGTGGTTAATTCTTCTTCCTGATGGGAAAATAGAGTGACCTGTGCCTGTCCCAACACCAAGAGCTAGTCTCTCATTGGTTCCACGTCTTCCCGTTCATCCTCAGGACAAATTGCAACCTGTACGGAACAGGAGGTTAAAGGTGATGATGCTCCAAGGAGGGAGATTGCTAGTAAAGTGGCTGGAATGGCGAACCCGAGCACAAGGAGATGAGAAATGAGGTGCGTTTTAGAAACCTTTCCCCATCACACGGTGTACCATCTTCTGGGTTTCTCATGCATGTTTTCGATGTAGGAAGATGCCCTTGAACCTGGAGATTTGGGACCCATGCGATGGGTACCACGCAGTATTACTTTAAAGGGTCTGCGTTTGCTCACCCAACCTCACCAAACCTCTCAGCCGCAACAGTGTCCACCCTTATGTCTCATCCAGCTGTGGGTCTAGATATGGTCAATCCAGGTTGCATCACAGCCCCTGAACGCATTGTGTAAGAATTTCGCTCTCTTTCACTGTCTTTGTTTCATGGTTTTTTCAAAGTAATTTATTTTTATAATGGGGTTTAGCTGCTTTTCACTGCTGTGTTTATGCCGCTTTGCACCCACTTGACACACTAACAGAGAGATATCAATACATAGCTTTTAAGATTATAACTAGTCAGATATATTCTTGTGTGGTGAATAGGGCGTGTTGAGTCCAGTTCTCTGAGCAAGGAGTAGGTCTTGTCTATTACATATTGGGTTTATGGAACGGTATCTGAGCTAATTTGAAACCCTTGTTTTATGTATCACCCCACCTCACCTTTCCCGTTAAGCAGCCATAGTGTGTTTTCTGCATGTGTGACTCTGTTCTGTTTTGTAATTCAGTTCAAGTGTAACGGTTTTTACATTCCCTCTATAAGTGCTACCTTATGAGAAGTGTCCTTTTCTGTGTGACTTATTTCACTTAGAATCGTCGTACCTAAATCCACTCATCATGCTGCTACTAGCCTTATGACATTGATTTCATGGCTGAGTGATATTCCATTGTACATAAGGACCACAACTTCTTTATCCATTTTTCTCTTTCCTGGGATATTGAAGGTGGAATGAAGTGGAGGTCCTTGTCAACAGAGCAGTCCTAAACTTTGGGGTGCTTGTGTCTTGCTGATTTTTAATTTTCCCAATTTATACCCCCATGAGTGGAAGTGCCCTATGCTCTCTAAGCTTTGCTTTTCAGACGTTTCAGGACTCACCGTACGCTTCTGCAGAGTGGCTGTTGACAATTTACATCCCGCCCATCAGTGTAGCAAGGCTCCCGTTTCTCCATGGCCTGTCCTGCATTTCTGGTTTTGACACTTTTTTCAGCATGGCCCTTTTGACCGATGGGAAGCGAGACATCTTTGTAGCGCTGATTTGCCTTTCCAGGTTGCTTGGTTGGCCAAAAAGGGCGTATGCGTTTTTTCCTGAATATATTCAGGAAAAAACGCATACGCCCTTTTTGGCCAAGGGCATCATTGTCAACGTTTTGCCGCTTTTCATGTGCTTTAAAGGCGATTCGAATCTACCTCCTGAAATCTGTTTCCTGCAATTCTGCCTTAATTTCAAATCCTCTTCTTTGCCTTCCCTCAATATATTTGTGGACGAGAGTTATCATTTATAACTCTGCAGGTTTGTGAATTGCAGTGCCCTGAACCTCCATTTTACAACTCACTTTTTAGGGAGCTGGCCGCAAAAGCGCAGGATGGCTTCAGGCCCTGTTCTGGTTCCGGGTGGCAGGCTGAGCCTGTGGTTAATTCTTCTTCCTGATGGGAAAATAGAGTGACCTGTGCCTGTCCCAACACCAAGAGCTAGTCTCTCATTGGTTCCACGTCTTCCCTTTCACCCTCAGGACAAATTGCAACCTGTACGGACCTGGAGGTTAAAGGTGCTGATGCTCCAAGTAGGGAGATTGCTAGTAAAGCGGCTGGAATAGCGAACCCGGGCACAAGGAGATGAGAAATGAGGTGCGTTTTAGAAACCTTTCCCCATCACACGGTGTACCATCTTCTGGGTTTCTCATGCATGTTTTCGATGTAGGAAGATGCCCTTGAACCTGGAGATTTGTGACCCATGCGATGGTTACCACGCAGTATTACTTTAAAGGGTCTGCGTTTGCTCACCCAACCTCACCAAACCTCTCAGCCGCAACAGTGTCCACCCTTATGTCTCATCCAGCTGTGGGTCTAGATATGGTCAATCCAGGTTGCATCACAGCCCCTGAACGCATTGTGTAAGAATTTATCTCTCTTTCACTGTCTTTGTTTCATGGGTTTTTCAAAGTAATTTATTTTTATAATGGGGTTTAGCTGCTTTTCACTGCTGTGTTTATGCCGCTTTTTACCCACTTGACACACTAACAGAGAGATATCAATACATAGGTTTTAAGATTATTGCTAGTCAGATATATTCTTGTGCGGTGAATAGGGCGTGTTGAGTCCAGTTCTCTGAGCAAGGAGTAGGTCTTGTCTATTACATATTGGGTTTATGGAACGGTATCTGAGCTAATTTGAAACCCTTGTTTTATGTATCACCCCACCTCACCTTTCCCGTTAAGCAACCATAGTGTGTTTTCTGCATGTGTGACTCTGTTCTGTTTTGTAATTCAGTTCAAGTGTAACGGTTTTTACATTCCCTCTATAAGTGATACCTTATGAGAAGTGTCCTTTTCTGTGTGACTTATTTCACTTAGAGTCATCGTACCTAAATCCACTCATCATGCTGCTACTAGCCTTATGACATTGATTTCATGGCTGAGTGATATTCCATTGAACATAAGGACCACAACTTCTTTATCCATTTTTCTCTTTCCTGGGATATTGAAGGTGGAATGAAGTGGAGGTCCTTGTCAACAGAGCAGCCCTAAACTTTGGGGTGCTTGTGTCTTGCTGATTTTTAATTTTCCCAATTTATACCCCCATGAGTGGAAGTGCCCTATGCTCTCTAAGCTTTGCTTTTTAGACGTTTCAGGACTCACCGTACACTTCTCCAGAGTGGCTGTTGACAATTTACATCCCGCCCATCAGTGTAGCAAGGCTCCCATTTCTCCATGGCCTGTCCTGCATTTCTGGTTTTGACACTTTTTTCAGCATGGCCCTTTTGACCGATGAGAAGCGAGACATCTTTGTAGCACTGATTTGCCTTTCCAGGTTGCTTGGTTGGCCAAAAAGGGTGTATGCGTTTTTTCCTGAATATATTCAGGAAAAAACGCATACGCCCTTTTTGGCCAAGGGCATCATTGTCAACGTTTTGCCGCTTTTCATGTGCTTTAAAGGCGATTCGAATCTACCTCCTGAAATCTGTTTCCTGCAATTCTGCCTTGATTTCAAATCCTCTTCTTTGCCTTCCCTCAATATATTTGTGGATGAGAGTTATCATTTATAAGTCTGCAGGTTTGTGAATTGCAGTGCCCTGAACCTCCATTTTACAACTCGCTTTTTAGGGAGCTGGCCGCAAAAGCGCAGGATGGCTTCAGGCCCTGTTCTGGTTCCGGGGGGCAGGCTGAGCCTGTGGTTAATTCTTCCTGATGGGAAAATAGAGTGACCTGTGCCTGTCCCAACACCAAGAGCTAGTCTTTCATTGGTTCCACGTCTTCCCGTTCATCCTCAGGACAAATTGCAACCTGTACGGAACAGGAGGTTAAAGGTGCTGATGGTCCAAGGAGGGAGATTGCTAGTAAAGTGGCTGGAATGGCGAACCCGGGCACAAGCAGATGAGAAATGAGGTGCGTTTTAGAAACCTTTCCCCATCACACGGTGTACCATCTTCTGGGTATCTCATGCATGTTTTCGATGTAGGAAGATGCCCTTGAACCTGGAGATTTGGGACCCATGCGATGGGTACCACGCAGTATTACTTTAAAGGGGCTGCGTTTGCTCACCCAACCTCACCAAACCTCTCAGCCACAACAGTGTCCACCCTTATGTCTCATCCAGCTGTGGGTCTAGATATGGTCAATCCAGGTTGCATCACAGCCCCTGAACGCATTGTGTAAGAATTTCTCTCTCTTTCACTGTCTTTGTTTCATGAGTTTTTCAAAGTAATTTATTTTTATAATGGGGTTTAGCTGCTTTTCACTGCTGTGTTTATGCCGCTTTTTACCCACTTGACACACTAACAGAGAGATATCAATACATAGGTTTTAAGATTATTACTAGTCAGATATATTCTTGTGCGGTGAATAGGGCGTGTTGAGTCCAGTTCTCTGAGCAAGGAGTAGGTCTTGTCTATTACATATTGGTTTTATGGAACGGTATCTGAGCTAATTTGAAACCCTTGTTTTATGTATCACCCCACCTCACCTTTCCCGTTAAGCAGCCATAGTGTGTTTTCTGCATGTGTGACTCTGTTCTGTTTTGTAATTCAGTTCAAGTGTAACGGTTTTTACATTCCCTCTATCAGTGATACCTTATGAGAAGTGTCCTTTTCTGTGTGACTTATTTCACTTAGAATCGTCGTACCTAAATCCACTCATCATGCTGCTACTAGCCTTATGACATTGATTTCATGGCTGAGTGATATTCCATTGTACATAAGGACCACAACTTCTTTATCCATTTTTCTCTTTCCTGGGATATTGAAGGTGGAATGAAGTGAAGGTCCTTGTCAACACAGCAGCCCTAAACTTTGGGGTGCTTGTGTCTTGCTGATTTTTAATTTTCCCAATTTATACCCCCATGAGTGGAAGTGCCCTATGCTCTCTAAGCTTTGCTTTTTAGACGTTTCAGGACTCACCGTACGCTTCTCCAGAGTGGCTGTTGATAATTTACATCCCGCCCATCAGTGTAGCAAGGCTCCCATTTCTCCATGGCCTGTCCTGCATTTCTGGTTTTGACACTTTTTTCAGCATGGCCCTTTTGACCGATGGGAAGCGAGACATCTTTGTAGCGCTGATTTGCCTTTCCAGGTTGCTTGGTTGGCCAAAAAGGGCGTATGCGTTTTTTCCTGAATATATTCAGGAAAAAACGCATACGCCCTTTTTGGCCAAGGGCATCATTGTCAACGTTTTGCCGCTTTTCATGTGCTTTAAAGGCGATTCGAATCTACCTCCTGAAATCTGTTTCCTGCAATTCTGCCTTGATTTCAAATCCTCTTCTTTGCCTTCCCTCAATATATTTGTGGACGAGAGTTATCATTTATAACTCTGCAGGTTTGTGAATTACAGTGCCCTGAACCTCCATTTTACAACTCGCGTTTTTGGGAGATGGCCGCCAAAGCGCAGGATGGCTTCAGGCCCTGTTCTTGTTCCGGGGGGCAGGCTGAGCCTGTGGTTAATTCTTCTTCCTGATGGGAAAATAGAGTGACCTGTGCCTGTCCCAACACCAAGAGCTAGTCTCTCATTGGTTCCACGTCTTCCCGTTCATCCTCAGGACAAATTGCAACCTGTACGGAACAGGAGGTTAAAGGTGATGATGCTCCAAGGAGGGAGATTGCTAGTAAAGTGGCTGGAATGGCGAACCCGAGCACAAGGAGATGAGAAATGAGGTGCGTTTTAGAAACCTTTCCCCATCACACGGTGTACCATCTTCTGGGTTTCTCATGCATGTTTTCGATGTAGGAAGATGCCCTTGAACCTGGAGATTTGGGACCCATGCGATGGGTACCACGCAGTATTACTTTAAAGGGGCTGCGTTTGCTCACCCAACCTCACCAAACCTCTCAGCCGCAACAGTGTCCACCCTTATGTCTCATCCAGCTGTGGGTCTAGATATGGTCAATCCAGGTTGCATCACAGCCCCTGAACGCATTGTGTAAGAATTTCGCTCTCTTTCACTGTCTTTGTTTCATGGGTTTTTCAAAGTAATTTATTTTTATAATGGGGTTTAGCTGCTTTTCACTGCTGTGTTTATGCCTCTTTACACCCACTTGACACACTAACAGAGAGATATCAATACATAGCTTTTAAGATTATTACTAGTCAGATATATTCTTGTGCGGTGAATAGGGCGTGTTGAGTCCAGTTCTCTGAGCAAGGAGTAGGTCTTGTCTATTACATATTGGGTTTATGGAACGGTATCTGAGCTAATTTGAAACCCTTGTTTTATGTATCACCACACCTCACCTTTCCCGTTAAGCAGCCATAGTGTGTTTTCTGCATGTGTGACTCTGTTCTGTTTTGTAATTCAGTTCAAGTGTAACGGTTTTTACATTCCCTCTATAAGTGATACATTATGAGAAGTGTCCTTTTCTGTGTGACTTATTTCACTTAGAATCGTCGTACCTAAATCCACTCATCATGCTGCTACTAGCCTTATGACATTGATTTCATGGCTGAGTGATATTCCATTGTACATAAGGAACACAACTTCTTTATCCATTTTTCTCTTTCCTGGGATATTGAAGGTGGAATGAAGTGGAGGTCCTTGTCAACAGAGCAGTCCTAAACTTTGGGGTGCTTGTGTCTTGCTGATTTTTAATTTTCCCAATTTATACCCCCATGAGTGGAAGTGCCCTATGCTCTCTAAGCTTTGCTTTTCAGACGTTTCAGGACTCACCGTACACTTCTCCAGAGTGGCTGTTGACAATTTACATCCCGCCCATCAGTGTAGCAAGGCTCCCATTTCTCCATGGCCTGTCCTGCATTTCTGGTTTTGAGACTTTTTTCAGCATGGCCCTTTTGAGCGATGGGAAGCGAGACATCTTTGTAGCGCTGATTTGCCTTTCCAGGTTGCTTGGTTGGCCAAAAAGGGCGTATGCGTTTTTTCCTGAATATATTCAGGAAAAAACGCATACGCCCTTTTTGGCCAAGGGCATCATTGTCAACGTTTTGCCGCTTTTCATGTGCTTTAAAGGCGATTCGAATCTACCTCCTGAAATCTGTTTCCTGCAATTCTGCCTTGATTTCAAATCCTCTTCTTTGCCTTCCCTCAATATATTTGTGGACGAGAGTTATCATTTATAACTCTGCAGGTTTGTGAATTGCAGTGCCCTGAACCTCCATTTTACAACTCACTTTTTAGGGAGCTGGCCGCAAAAGCGCAGGATGGCTTCAGGCCCTGTTCTTGTTCCAGGGGCAGGCTGAGCCTGTGGTTAATTCTTCTTCCTGATGGGAAAATAGAGTGACCTGTGCCTGTCCCAACACCAAGAGCTAGTCTCTCATTGGTTCCACGTCTTCCCTTTCACCCTCAGGACAAATTGCAACCTGTACGGACCTGGAGGTTAAAGGTGCTGATGCTCCAAGTAGGGAGATTGCTAGTAAAGCGGCTGGAATAGCGAACCCGGGCACAAGGAGATGAGAAATGAGGTGCGTTTTAGAAACCTTTCCACATCACACGGTGTACCATCTTCTGGGTTTCTCATGCATGTTTTCGATGTAGGAAGATGCCCTTGAACCTGGAGATTTGTGACCCATGCGATGGGTACCACGCAGTATTACTTTAAAGGGTCTGCGTTTGCTCACCCAACCTCACCAAACCTCTCAGCCGCAACAGTGTCCACCCTTATGTCTCATCCAGCTGTGGGTCTAGATATGGTCAATCCAGGTTGCATCACAGCCCCTGAACGCATTGTGTAAGAATTTCTCTCTCTTTCACTGTCTTTGTTTCATGGGTTTTTCAAAGTAATTTATTTTTATAATGGGGTTTAGCTGCTTTTCACTGCTGTGTTTATGCCGCTTTTTACCCACTTGACACACTAACAGAGAGATATCAATACATAGGTTTTAAGATTATTGCTAGTCAGATATATTCTTGTGCGGTGAATAGGGCGTGTTGAGTCCAGTTCTCTGAGCAAGGAGTAGGTCTTGTCTATTACATATTGGGTTTATGGAACGGTATCTGAGCTAATTTGAAACCTTGTTTTATGTATCACCCCACCTCACCTTTCCCGTTAAGCAACCATAGTGTGTTTTCTGCATGTGTGACTCTGTTCTGTTTTTTAATTCAGTTCAAGTGTAACGGTTTTTACATTCCCTCTATAAGTGATACCTTATGAGAAGTGTCCTTTTCTGTGTGACTTATTTCACTTAGAGTCATCGTACCTAAATCCACTCATCATGCTGCTACTAGCCTTATGACATTGATTTCACGGCTGAGTGATATTCCATTGAACATAAGGACCACAACTTCTTTATCCATTTTTCTCTTTCCTGGGATATTGAAGGTGGAATGAAGTGGAGGTCCTTGTCAACAGAGCAGCCCTAAACTTTGGGGTGCTTGTGTCTTGCTGATTTTTAATTTTCCCAATTTATACCCCCATGAGTGGAAGTGCCCTATGCTCTCTAAGCTTTGCTTTTTAGACGTTTCAGGACTCACCGTACACTTCTCCAGAGTGGCTGTTGACAATTTACATCCCGCCCATCAGTGTAGCAAGGCTCCCATTTCTCCATGGCCTGTCCTGCATTTCTGGTTTTGACACTTTTTTCAGCATGGCCCTTTTGACCGATGAGAAGCGAGACATCTTTGTAGCACTGATTTGCCTTTCCAGGTTGCTTGGTTGGCCAAAAAGGGCGTATGCGTTTTTTCCTGAATATATTCAGGAAAAAACGCATACGCCCTTTTTGGCCAAGGGCATCATTGTCAACGTTTTGCCGCTTTTCATGTGCTTTAAAGGCGATTCGAATCTACCTCCTGAAATCTGTTTCCTGCAATTCTGCCTTGATTTCAAATCCTCTTCTTTGCCTTCCCTCAATATATTTGTGGATGAGAGTTATCATTTATAAGTCTGCAGGTTTGTGAATTGCAGTGCCCTGAACCTCCATTTTACAACTCGCTTTTTAGGGAGCTGGCCGCAAAAGCGCAGGATGGCTTCAGGCCCTGTTCTGGTGCCGGGGGGCAGGCTGAGCCTGTGGTTAATTCTTCCTGATGGGAAAATAGAGTGACCTGTGCCTGTCCCAACACCAAGAGCTAGTCTTTCATTGGTTCCACGTCTTCCCGTTCATCCTCAGGACAAATTGCAACCTGTACGGAACAGGAGGTTAAAGGTGCTGATGGTCCAAGGAGGGAGATTGCTAGTAAAGTGGCTGGAATGGCGAACCCGGGCACAAGCAGATGAGAAATGAGGTGCGTTTTAGAAACCTTTCCCCATCACACGGTGTACCATCTTCTGGGTATCTCATGCATGTTTTCGATGTAGGAAGATGCCCTTGAACCTGGAGATTTGGGACCCATGCGATGGGTACCACGCAGTATTACTTTAAAGGGGCTGCGTTTGCTCACCCAACCTCACCAAACCTCTCAGCCACAACAGTGTCCACCCTTATGTCTCATCCAGCTGTGGGTCTAGATATGGTCAATCCAGGTTGCATCACAGCCCCTGAACGCATTGTGTAAGAATTTCTCTCTCTTTCACTGTCTTTGTTTCATGGGTTTTTCAAAGTAATTTATTTTTATAATGGGGTTTAGCTGCTTTTCACTGCTGTGTTTATGCCGCTTTTTACCCACTTGACACACTAACAGAGAGATATCAATACATAGGTTTTAAGATTATTACTAGTCAGATATATTCTTGTGCGGTGAATAGGGCGTGTTGAGTCCAGTTCTCTGAGCAAGGAGTAGGTCTTGTCTATTACATATTGGTTTTATGGAACGGTATCTGAGCTAATTTGAAACCCTTGTTTTATGTATCACCCCACCTCACCTTTCCCGTGAAGCAGCCATAGTGTGTTTTCTGCATGTGTGACTCTGTTCTGTTTTGTAATTCAGTTCAAGTGTAACGGTTTTTACATTCCCTCTATCAGTGATACCTTATGAGAAGTGTCCTTTTCTGTGTGACTTATTTCACTTAGAATCGTCGTACCTAAATCCACTCATCATGCTGCTACTAGCCTTATGACATTGATTTCATGGCTGAGTGATATTCCATTGTACATAAGGACCACAACTTCTTTATCCATTTTTCTCTTTCCTGGGATATTGAAGGTGGAATGAAGTGAAGGTCCTTGTCAACACAGCAGCCCTAAACTTTGGGGTGCTTGTGTCTTGCTGATTTTTAATTTTCCCAATTTATACCCCCATGAGTGGAAGTGCCCTATGCTCTCTAAGCTTTGCTTTTTAGACGTTTCAGGACTCACCGTACGCTTCTCCAGAGTGGCTGTTGATAATTTACATCCCGCCCATCAGTGTAGCAAGGCTCCCATTTCTCCATGGCCTGTCCTGCATTTCTGGTTTTGACACTTTTTTCAGCATGGCCCTTTTGACCGATGGGAAGCGAGACATCTTTGTAGCGCTGATTTGCCTTTCCAGGTTGCTTGGTTGGCCAAAAAGGGCGTATGCGTTTTTTCCTGAATATATTCAGGAAAAAACGCATACGCCCTTTTTGGCCAAGGGCATCATTGTCAACGTTTTGCCGCTTTTCATGTGCTTTAAAGGCGATTCGAATCTACCTCCTGAAATCTGTTTCCTGCAATTCTGCCTTGATTTCAAATCCTCTTCTTTGCCTTCCCTCAATATATTTGTGGACGAGAGTTATCATTTATAACTCTGCAGGTTTGTGAATTACAGTGCCCTGAACCTCCATTTTACAACTCGCGTTTTTGGGAGATGGCCGCCAAAGCGCAGGATGGCTTCAGGCCCTGTTCTTGTTCCGGGGGGCAGGCTGAGCCTGTGGTTAATTCTTCTTCCTGATGGGAAAATAGAGTGACCTGTGCCTGTCCCAACACCAAGAGCTAGTCTCTCATTGGTTCCACGTCTTCCCGTTCATCCTCAGGACAAATTGCAACCTGTACGGAACAGGAGGTTAAAGGTGATGATGCTCCAAGGAGGGAGATTGCTAGTAAAGTGGCTGGAATGGCGAACCCGAGCACAAGGAGATGAGAAATGAGGTGCGTTTTAGAAACCTTTCCCCATCACACGGTGTACCATCTTCTGGGTTTCTCATGCATGTTTTCGATGTAGGAAGATGCCCTTGAACCTGGAGATTTGGGACCCATGCGATGGGTACCACGCAGTATTACTTTAAAGGGGCTGCGTTTGCTCACCCAACCTCACCAAACCTCTCAGCCGCAACAGTGTCCACCCTTATGTCTCATCCAGCTGTGGGTCTAGATATGGTCAATCCAGGTTGCATCACAGCCCCTGAACGCATTGTGTAAGAATTTCGCTCTCTTTCACTGTCTTTGTTTCATGGGTTTTTCAAAGTAATTTATTTTTATAATGGGGTTTAGCTGCTTTTCACTGCTGTGTTTATGCCTCTTTACACCCACTTGACACACTAACAGAGAGATATCAATACATAGCTTTTAAGATTATTACTAGTCAGATATATTCTTGTGCGGTGAATAGGGCGTGTTGAGTCCAGTTCTCTGAGCAAGGAGTAGGTCTTGTCTATTACATATTGGGTTTATGGAACGGTATCTGAGCTAATTTGAAACCCTTGTTTTATGTATCACCACACCTCACCTTTCCCGTTAAGCAGCCATAGTGTGTTTTCTGCATGTGTGACTCTGTTCTGTTTTGTAATTCAGTTCAAGTGTAACGGTTTTTACATTCCCTCTATAAGTGATACATTATG
Source organism: Balaenoptera borealis (assembly GCF_965194805.1). Lineage (NCBI taxonomy): Eukaryota > Metazoa > Chordata > Mammalia > Artiodactyla > Balaenopteridae > Balaenoptera > Balaenoptera borealis. The sequence continues at coordinate 1,029,356 of NW_028123976.1, read as the reverse complement.
AGAAGTGTCCTTTTCTGTGTGACTTATTTCACTTAGAATCGTCGTACCTAAATCCACTCATCATGCTGCTACTAGCCTTATGACATTGATTTCATGGCTGAGTGATATTCCATTGTACATAAGGAACACAACTTCTTTATCCATTTTTCTCTTTCCTGGGATATTGAAGGTGGAATGAAGTGGAGGTCCTTGTCAACAGAGCAGTCCTAAACTTTGGGGTGCTTGTGTCTTGCTGATTTTTAATTTTCCCAATTTATACCCCCATGAGTGGAAGTGCCCTATGCTCTCTAAGCTTTGCTTTTCAGACGTTTCAGGACTCACCGTACACTTCTCCAGAGTGGCTGTTGACAATTTACATCCCGCCCATCAGTGTAGCAAGGCTCCCATTTCTCCATGGCCTGTCCTGCATTTCTGGTTTTGAGACTTTTTTCAGCATGGCCCTTTTGAGCGATGGGAAGCGAGACATCTTTGTAGCGCTGATTTGCCTTTCCAGGTTGCTTGGTTGGCCAAAAAGGGCGTATGCGTTTTTTCCTGAATATATTCAGGAAAAAACGCATACGCCCTTTTTGGCCAAGGGCATCATTGTCAACGTTTTGCCGCTTTTCATGTGCTTTAAAGGCGATTCGAATCTACCTCCTGAAATCTGTTTCCTGCAATTCTGCCTTGATTTCAAATCCTCTTCTTTGCCTTCCCTCAATATATTTGTGGACGAGAGTTATCATTTATAACTCTGCAGGTTTGTGAATTGCAGTGCCCTGAACCTCCATTTTACAACTCACTTTTTAGGGAGCTGGCCGCAAAAGCGCAGGATGGCTTCAGGCCCTGTTCTGGTTCCGGGGGCAGGCTGAGCCTGTGGTTAATTCTTCTTCCTGATGGGAAAATAGAGTGACCTGTGCCTGTCCCAACACCAAGAGCTAGTCTCTCATTGGTTCCACGTCTTCCCTTTCACCCTCAGGACAAATTGCAACCTGTACGGACCTGGAGGTTAAAGGTGCTGATGCTCCAAGTAGGGAGATTGCTAGTAAAGCGGCTGGAATAGCGAACCCGGGCACAAGGAGATGAGAAATGAGGTGCGTTTTAGAAACCTTTCCACATCACACGGTGTACCATCTTCTGGGTTTCTCATGCATGTTTTCGATGTAGGAAGATGCCCTTGAACCTGGAGATTTGTGACCCATGCGATGGGTACCACGCAGTATTACTTTAAAGGGTCTGCGTTTGCTCACCCAACCTCACCAAACCTCTCAGCCGCAACAGTGTCCACCCTTATGTCTCATCCAGCTGTGGGTCTAGATATGGTCAATCCAGGTTGCATCACAGCCCCTGAACGCATTGTGTAAGAATTTATCTCTCTTTCACTGTCTTTGTTTCATGGGTTTTTCAAAGTAATTTATTTTTATAATGGGGTTTAGCTGCTTTTCACTGCTGTGTTTATGCCGCTTTTTACCCACTTGACACACTAACAGAGAGATATCAATACATAGGTTTTAAGATTATTGCTAGTCAGATATATTCTTGTGCGGTGAATAGGGCGTGTTGAGTCCAGTTCTCTGAGCAAGGAGTAGGTCTTGTCTATTACATATTGGGTTTATGGAACGGTATCTGAGCTAATTTGAAACCTTGTTTTATGTATCACCCCACCTCACCTTTCCCGTTAAGCAACCATAGTGTGTTTTCTGCATGTGTGACTCTGTTCTGTTTTTTAATTCAGTTCAAGTGTAACGGTTTTTACATTCCCTCTATAAGTGATACCTTATGAGAAGTGTCCTTTTCTGTGTGACTTATTTCACTTAGAGTCATCGTACCTAAATCCACTCATCATGCTGCTACTAGCCTTATGACATTGATTTCACGGCTGAGTGATATTCCATTGAACATAAGGACCACAACTTCTTTATCCATTTTTCTCTTTCCTGGGATATTGAAGGTGGAATGAAGTGGAGGTCCTTGTCAACAGAGCAGCCCTAAACTTTGGGGTGCTTGTGTCTTGCTGATTTTTAATTTTCCCAATTTATACCCCCATGAGTGGAAGTGCCCTATGCTCTCTAAGCTTTGCTTTTTAGACGTTTCAGGACTCACCGTACACTTCTCCAGAGTGGCTGTTGACAATTTACATCCCGCCCATCAGTGTAGCAAGTCTCCCATTTCTCCATGGCCTGTCCTGCATTTCTGGTTTTGACACTTTTTTCAGCATGGCCCTTTTGACCGATGGGAAGCGAGACATCTTTGTAGCACTGATTTGCCTTTCCTGATTGCTTGGTTGGCCAAAAAGGGCGTATGCGTTTTTTCCTGAATATATTCAGGAAAAAACGCATACGCCCTTTTTGGCCAAGGGCATCATTGTCAACGTTTTGCCGCTTTTCATGTGCTTTAAAGGCGATTCGAATCTACCTCCTGAAATCTGTTTCCTGCAATTCTGCCTTGATTTCAAATCCTCTTCTTTGCCTTCCCTCAATATATTTGTGGATGAGAGTTATCATTTATAAGTCTGCAGGTTTGTGAATTGCAGTGCCCTGAACCTCCATTTTACAACTCGCTTTTTAGGGAGCTGGCCGCAAAAGCGCAGGATGGCTTCAGGCCCTGTTCTGGTTCCGGGGGGCAGGCTGAGCCTGTGGTTAATTCTTCCTGATGGGAAAATAGAGTGACCTGTGCCTGTCCCAACACCAAGAGCTAGTCTTTCATTGGTTCCACGTCTTCCCGTTCATCCTCAGGACAAATTGCAACCTGTACGGAACAGGAGGTTAAAGGTGCTGATGGTCCAAGGAGGGAGATTGCTAGTAAAGTGGCTGGAATGGCGAACCCGGGCACAAGCAGATGAGAAATGAGGTGCGTTTTAGAAACCTTTCCCCATCACACGGTGTACCATCTTCTGGGTATCTCATGCATGTTTTCGATGTAGGAAGATGCCCTTGAACCTGGAGATTTGGGACCCATGCGATGGGTACCACGCAGTATTACTTTAAAGGGTCTGCGTTTGCTCACCCAACCTCACCAAACCTCTCAGCCACAACAGTGTCCACCCTTATGTCTCATCCAGCTGTGGGTCTAGATATGGTCAATCCAGGTTGCATCACAGCCCCTGAACGCATTGTGTAAGAATTTCTCTCTCTTTCACTGTCTTTGTTTCATGGGTTTTTCAAAGTAATTTATTTTTATAATGGGGTTTAGCTGCTTTTCACTGCTGTGTTTATGCCGCTTTTTACCCACTTGACACACTAACAGAGAGATATCAATACATAGGTTTTAAGATTATTACTAGTCAGATATATTCTTGTGCGGTGAATAGGGCGTGTTGAGTCCAGTTCTCTGAGCAAGGAGTAGGTCTTGTCTATTACATATTGGGTTTATGGAACGGTATCTGAGCTAATTTGAAACCCTTGTTTTATGTATCACCCCACCTCACCTTTCCCGTGAAGCAGCCATAGTGTGTTTTCTGCATGTGTGACTCTGTTCTGTTTTGTAATTCAGTTCAAGTGTAACGGTTTTTACATTCCCTCTATAAGTGATACCTTATGAGAAGTGTCGTTTTCTGTGTGACTTATTTCACTTAGAGTCGTCGTACCTAAATCCACTCATCATGCTGCTACTACCCTTATGACAGTGATTTCATGGCTGAGTGATATTCCATTGTACATAAGGACCACAAATTCTTTATCCATTTTTCTCTTTCCTGGGATATTGAAGGTGGAATGAAGTGGAGGTCCTTGTCAACAGAGCAGCCCTAAACTTTGGGGTGCTTGTGTCTTGCTGATTTTTAATTTTCCCAATTTATACCCCCATGAGTGGAAGTGCCCTATGCTCTCTAAGCTTTGCTTTTTAGACGTTTCAGGACTCACCGTATGCTTCTGCAGAGTGGCTGTTGACAATTTACATCCCGCCCATCAGTGTAGCAAGGCTCCCGTTTCTCCATGGCCTGTCCTGCATTTCTGGTTTTGACACTTTTTTCAGCATGGCCCTTTTGACCGATGGGAAGCGAGACATCTTTGTAGCGCTGATTTGCCTTTCCAGGTTGCTTGGTTGGCCAAAAAGGGCGTATGCGTTTTTTCCTGAATATATTCAGGAAAAAACGCATACGCCCTTTTTGGCCAAGGGCATCATTGTCAACGTTTTGCCGCTTTTCATGTGCTTTAAAGGCGATTCGAATCTACCTCCTGAAATCTGTTTCCTGCAATTCTGCCTTGATTTCAAATCCTCTTCTTTGCCTTCCCTCAATATATTTGTGGACGAGAGTTATCATTTATAAGTCTGCAGGTTTGTGAATTGCAGTGCCCTGAACCTCCATTTTACAACTCGCTTTTTAGGGAGCTGGCCTCAATAGCGCAGGATGGCTTCAGGCCCTGTTTTGGTTCCGGGTGGCAGGCTGAGCCTGTGGTTAATTCTTCTTCCTGATGGGAAAATAGAGTGACCTGTGCCTGTCCCAACACCAAGAGCTAGTCTCTCATTGGTTCCACGTCTTCCCGTTCATCCTCAGGACAAATTGCAACCTGTACGGAGCAGGAGGTTAAAGGTGCTGATGCTCCAAGTAGGGAGATTGCTAGTAAAGCGGCTGGAATAGCGAACCCGGCCACAAGGAGATGAGAAATGAGGTGCATTTTAGAAACCTTTCCACATCACACGGTGTACCATCTTCTGGGTTTCTCATGCATGTTTTCGATGTAGGAAGATGCCCTTGAACCTGGAGATTTGTGACCCCTGCGATGGGTACCATGCAGTATTACTTTAAAGGGTCTGCGTTTGCTCACCCAACCTCACCAAACCTCTCAGCCCCAAGAGTGTCCACCCTTATGTCTCATCCAGCTGTGGGTCTAGATATGGTCAATCCAGGTTGCATCACAGCCCCTGAACGCATTGTGTAAGAATTTCGCTCTCTTTCACTGTCTTTGTTTCATGGGTTATTCAAAGTAATTTATTTTTATAATGGGGTTTAGCTGCTTTTCACTTCTGTGTTTATGCCGCTTTACACCCACTTGACACACTAACAGAGAGATATCTATACATAGGTTTTAAGATTATTACTAGTCAGATATATTCTTGTGCGGTGAATAGGGCGTGTTGAGTCCAGTTCTCTGAGCAAGGAGTAGGTCTTGTCTATTACATATTGGTTTTATGGAACGGTATCTGAGCTAACTTGAAACCCTTGTTTTATGTATCACCCCACCTCACCTTTCCCGTGAAGCAGCCATAGTGTGTTTTCTGCATGTGTGACTCTGTTCTGTTTTGTAATTCAGTTCAAGTGTAACGGTTTTTACATTCCCTCTATCAGTGATACCTTATGAGAAGTGTCCTTTTCTGTGTGACTTATTTCACTTAGAATCGTCGTACCTAAATCCACTCATCATGCTGCTACTAGCCTTATGACATTGATTTCATGGCTGAGTGATATTCCATTGTACATAAGGAACACAACTTCTTTATCCATTTTTCTCTTTCCTGGGATATTGAAGGTGGAATGAAGTGGAGGTCCTTGTCAACAGAGCAGCCCTAAACTTTGGGGTGCTTGTGTCTTGCTGATTTTTAATTTTCCCAATTTATACCCCCATGAGTGGAAGTGCCCTATGCTCTCTAAGCTTTGCTTTTTAGACGTTTCAGGACTCACCGTACGCTTCTCCAGAGTGGCTGTTGACAATTTACATCCCGCCCATCAGTGTAGCAAGGCTCCCATTTCTCCATGGCCTGTCCTGCATTTCTGGTTTTGACACTTTTTTCAGCATGGCCCTTTTGACCGATGGGAAGCGAGACATCTTTGTAGCGCTGATTTGCCTTTCCAGGTTGCTTGGTTGGCCAAAAAGGGCGTATGCGTTTTTTCCTGAATATATTCAGGAAAAAACGCATACGCCCTTTTTGGCCAAGGGCATCATTGTCAACGTTTTGCCGCTTTTCATGTGCTTTAAAGGCGATTCGAATCTACCTCCTGAAATCTGTTTCCTGCAATTCTGCCTTGATTTCAAATCCTCTTCTTTGCCTTCCCTCAATATATTTGTGGACGAGAGTTATCATTTATAACTCTGCAGGTTTGTGAATTACAGTGCCCTGAACCTCCATTTTACAACTCGCGTTTTTGGGAGATGGCCGCCAAAGCGCAGGATGGCTTCAGGCCCTGTTCTTGTTCCGGGGGGCAGGCTGAGCCTGTGGTTAATTCTTCTTCCTGATGGGAAAATAGAGTGACCTGTGCCTGTCCCAACACCAAGAGCTAGTCTCTCATTGGTTCCACGTCTTCCCGTTCATCCTCAGGACAAATTGCAACCTGTACGGAACAGGAGGTTAAAGGTGATGATGCTCCAAGGAGGGAGATTGCTAGTAAAGTGGCTGGAATGGCGAACCCGAGCACAAGGAGATGAGAAATGAGGTGCGTTTTAGAAACCTTTCCCCATCACACGGTGTACCATCTTCTGGGTTTCTCATGCATGTTTTCGATGTAGGAAGATGCCCTTGAACCTGGAGATTTGGGACCCATGCGATGGGTACCACGCAGTATTACTTTAAAGGGTCTGCGTTTGCTCACCCAACCTCACCAAACCTCTCAGCCGCAACAGTGTCCACCCTTATGTCTCATCCAGCTGTGGGTCTAGATATGGTCAATCCAGGTTGCATCACAGCCCCTGAACGCATTGTGTAAGAATTTCTATCTCTTTCACTGTCTTTATTTCATGGGTTTTTCAAAGTAATTTATTTTTATAATGGGGTTTATCTGCTTTTCACTGCTGTGTTTATGCCGCTTTACACCCACTTGACACACTAACAGAGAGATATCAATACATAGGTTTTAAGATTATTACTAGTCAGATATATTCTTGTGCGGTGAATAGGGCGTGTTGAGTCCAGTTCTCTGAGCAAGGAGTAGGTCTTGTCTATTACATATTGGGTTTATGGAACGGTATCTGAGCTAATTTGAAACCCTTGTTTTATGTATCACCCCACCTCACCTTTCCCGTGAAGCAGCCATAGTGTGTTTTCTGCATGTGTGACTCTGTTCTGTTTTGTAATTCAGTTCAAGTGTAACGGTTTTTACATTCCCTCTATAAGTGATACCTTATGAGAAGTGTCCTTTTCTGTGTGACTTATTTCACTTAGAGTCGTCGTACCTAAATCCACTCATCATGCTGCTACTACCCTTATGACAGTGATTTCATGGCTGAGTGATATTCCATTGTACATAAGGACCACAACTTCTTTATCCATTTTTCTCTTTCCTGGGATATTGAAGGTGGAATGAAGTGGAGGTCCTTGTCAACAGAGCAGCCCTAAACTTTGGGGTGCTTGTGTCTTGCTGATTTTTAATTTTCCCAATTTATACCCCCATGAGTGGAAGTGCCCTATGCTCTCTAAGCTTTGCTTTTTAGACGTTTCAGGACTCACCGTACGCTTCTGCAGAGTGGCTGTTGACAATTTACATCCCACCCATCAGTGTAGCAAGGCTCCCATTTCTCCATGGCCTGTCCTGTATTTCTGGTTTTGACACTTTTTTCAGCATGGCCCTTTTGACCGATGGGAAGCGAGACATCTTTGTAGCGCTGATTTGCCTTTCCAGGTTGCTTGGTTGGCCAAAAAGGGCGTATGCGTTTTTTCCCGAATATATTCAGGAAAAAACGCATACGCCCTTTTTGGCCAAGGGCATCATTGTCAACGTTTTGCCGCTTTTCATGTGCTTTAAAGGCGATTCGAATCTACCTCCTGAAATCTGTTTCCTGCAATTCTGCCTTGATTTCAAATCCTCTTCTTTGCCTTCCCTCAATATATTTGTGGACGAGAGTTATCATTTATAACTCTGCAGGTTTGTGAATTACAGTGCCCTGAACCTCCATTTTACAACTCGCGTTTTTGGGAGATGGCCGCCAAAGCGCAGGATGGCTTCAGGCCCTGTTCTTGTTCCGGGGGGCAGGCTGAGCCTGTGGTTAATTCTTCTTCCTGATGGGAAAATAGAGTGACCTGTGCCTGTCCCAACACCAAGAGCTAGTCTCTCATTGGTTCCACGTCTTCCCGTTCATCCTCAGGACAAATTGCAACCTGTACGGAACAGGAGGTTAAAGGTGATGATGCTCCAAGGAGGGAGATTGCTAGTAAAGTGGCTGGAATGGCGAACCCGAGCACAAGGAGATGAGAAATGAGGTGCGTTTTAGAAACCTTTCCCCATCACACGGTGTACCATCTTCTGGGTTTCTCATGCATGTTTTCGATGTAGGAAGATGCCCTTGAACCTGGAGATTTGGGACCCATGCGATGGGTACCACGCAGTATTACTTTAAAGGGTCTGCGTTTGCTCACCCAACCTCACCAAACCTCTCAGCCGCAACAGTGTCCACCCTTATGTCTCATCCAGCTGTGGGTCTAGATATGGTCAATCCAGGTTGCATCACAGCCCCTGAACGCATTGTGTAAGAATTTCTATCTCTTTCACTGTCTTTATTTCATGGGTTTTTCAAAGTAATTTATTTTTATAATGGGGTTTATCTGCTTTTCACTGCTGTGTTTATGCCGCTTTACACCCACTTGACACACTAACAGAGAGATATCAATACATAGGTTTTAAGATTATTACTAGTCAGATATATTCTTGTGCGGTGAATAGGGCGTGTTGAGTCCAGTTCTCTGAGCAAGGAGTAGGTCTTGTCTATTATATATTGGGTTTATGGAACGGTATCTGAGCTAATTTGAAACCCTTGTTTTATGTATCACCCCACCTCACCTTTCCCGTGAAGCAGCCATAGTGTGTTTTCTGCATGTGTGACTCTGTTCTGTTTTGTAATTCAGTTCAAGTGTAACGGTTTTTACATTCCCTCTATAAGTGATACCTTATGAGAAGTGTCCTTTTCTGTGTGACTTATTTCACTTAGAGTCGTCGTACCTAAATCCACTCATCATGCTGCTACTACCCTTATGACAGTGATTTCATGGCTGAGTGATATTCCATTGTACATAAGGACCACAACTTCTTTATCCATTTTTCTCTTTCCTGGGATATTGAAGGTGGAATGAAGTGGAGGTCCTTGTCAACAGAGCAGCCCTAAACTTTGGGGTGCTTGTGTCTTGCTGATTTTTAATTTTCCCAATTTATACCCCCATGAGTGGAAGTGCCCTATGCTCTCTAAGCTTTGCTTTTTAGACGTTTCAGGACTCACCGTACGCTTCTGCAGAGTGGCTGTTGACAATTTACATCCCACCCATCAGTGTAGCAAGGCTCCCATTTCTCCATGGCCTGTCCTGTATTTCTGGTTTTGACACTTTTTTCAGCATGGCCCTTTTGACCGATGGGAAGCGAGACATCTTTGTAGCGCTGATTTGCCTTTCCAGGTTGCTTGGTTGGCCAAAAAGGGCGTATGCGTTTTTTCCCGAATATATTCAGGAAAAAACGCATACGCCCTTTTTGGCCAAGGGCATCATTGTCAACGTTTTGCCGCTTTTCATGTGCTTTAAAGGCGATTCGAATCTACCTCCTGAAATCTGTTTCCTGCAATTCTGCCTTGATTTCAAATCCTCTTCTTTGCCTTCCCTCAATATATTTGTGGACGAGAGTTATCATTTATAACTCTGCAGGTTTGTGAATTGCAGTGCCCTGAACCTCCATTTTACAACTCGCTTTTTAGGGAGCTGGCCGCAAAAGCGCAGAATGGCTTCAGGCCCTGTTCTGGTTCCGGGGGCAGGCTGAGCCTGTGGTTAATTCTTCTTCCTGATGGGAAAATAGAGTGACCTGTGCCTGTCCCAACACCAAGAGCTAGTCTCTCATTGGTTCCACGTCTTCCCTTTCACCCTCAGGACAAATTGCAACCTGTACGGACCTGGAGGTTAAAGGTGCTGATGCTCCAAGTAGGGAGATTGCTAGTAAAGCGGCTGGAATAGCGAACCCGGGCACAAGGAGATGAGAAATGAGGTGCGTTTTAGAAACCTTTCCACATCACACGGTGTACCATCTTCTGGGTTTCTCATGCATGTTTTCGATGTAGGAAGATGCCCTTGAACCTGGAGATTTGGGACCCATGCGATGGGTACCACGCAGTATTACTTTAAAGGGTCTGCGTTTGCTCACCCAACCTCACCAAACCTCTCAGCCGCAACAGTGTCCACCCTTATGTCTCATCCAGCTGTGGGTCTAGATATGGTCAATCCAGGTTGCATCACAGCCCCTGAACGCATTGTGTAAGAATTTATCTCTCTTTCACTGTCTTTGTTTCATGGGTTTTTCAAAGTAATTTATTTTTATAATGGGGTTTAGCTGCTTTTCACTGCTGTGTTTATGCCGCTTTTTACCCACTTGACACACTAACAGAGAGATATCAATACATAGGTTTTAAGATTATTGCTAGTCAGATATATTCTTGTGCGGTGAATAGGGCGTGTTGAGTCCAGTTCTCTGAGCAAGGAGTAGGTCTTGTCTATTACATATTGGGTTTATGGAACGGTATCTGAGCTAATTTGAAACCCTTGTTTTATGTATCACCCCACCTCACCTTTCCCGTGAAGCAGCCATAGTGTGTTTTCTGCATGTGTGACTCTGTTCTGTTTTGTAATTCAGTTCAAGTGTAACGGTTTTTACATTCCCTCTATAAGTGATACCTTATGAGAAGTGTCCTTTTCTGTGTGACTTATTTCACTTAGAGTCATCGTACCTAAATCCACTCATCATGCTGCTACTAGCCTTATGACATTGATTTCACGGCTGAGTGATATTCCATTGAACATAAGGACCACAACTTCTTTATCCATTTTTCTCTTTCCTGGGATATTGAAGGTGGAATGAAGTGGAGGTCCTTGTCAACAGAGCAGCCCTAAACTTTGGGGTGCTTGTGTCTTGCTGATTTTTAATTTTCCCAATTTATACCCCCATGAGTGGAAGTGCCCTATGCTCTCTAAGCTTTGCTTTTTAGACGTTTCAGGACTCACCGTACACTTCTCCAGAGTGGCTGTTGACAATTTACATCCCGCCCATCAGTGTAGCAAGGCTCCCATTTCTCCATGGCCTGTCCTGCATTTCTGGTTTTGACACTTTTTTCAGCATGGCCCTTTTGACCGATGGGAAGCGAGACATCTTTGTAGCACTGATTTGCCTTTCCTGGTTGCTTGGTTGGCCAAAAAGGGCGTATGCGTTTTTTCCTGAATATATTCAGGAAAAAACGCATACGCCCTTTTTGGCCAAGGGCATCATTGTCAACGTTTTGCCGCTTTTCATGTGCTTTAAAGGCGATTCGAATCTACCTCCTGAAATCTGTTTCCTGCAATTCTGCCTTGATTTCAAATCCTCTTCTTTGCCTTCCCTCAATATATTTGTGGATGAGAGTTATCATTTATAAGTCTGCAGGTTTGTGAATTGCAGTGCCCTGAACCTCCATTTTACAACTCGCTTTTTAGGGAGCTGGCCGCAAAAGTGCAGGATGGCTTCAGGCCCTGTTCTGGTTCCGGGGGGCAGGCTGAGCCTGTGGTTAATTCTTCCTGATGGGAAAATAGAGTGACCTGTGCCTGTCCCAACACCAAGAGCTAGTCTTTCATTGGTTCCACGTCTTCCCGTTCATCCTCAGGACAAATTGCAACCTGTGCGGAACAGGAGGTTAAAGGTGCTGATGGTCCAAGGAGGGAGATTGCTAGTAAAGTGGCTGGAATGGCGAACCCGGGCACAAGCAGATGAGAAATGAGGTGCGTTTTAGAAACCTTTCCCCATCACACGGTGTACCATCTTCTGGGTATCTCATGCATGTTTTCGATGTAGGAAGATGCCCTTGAACCTGGAGATTTGGGATCCATGCGATGGGTACCACGCAGTATTACTTTAAAGGGTCTGCGTTTGCTCACCCAACCTCACCAAACCTCTCAGCCACAACAGTGTCCACCCTTATGTCTCATCCAGCTGTGGGTCTAGATATGGTCAATCCAGGTTGCATCACAGCCCCTGAACGCATTGTGTAAGAATTTCTCTCTCTTTCACTGTCTTTGTTTCATGGGTTTTTCAAAGTAATTTATTTTTATAATGGGGTTTAGCTGCTTTTCACTGCTGAGTTTATGCCGCTTTTTACCCACTTGACACACTAACAGAGAGATATCAATACATAGGTTTTAAGATTATTACTAGTCAGATATATTCTTGTGCGGTGAATAGGGCGTGTTGAGTCCAGTTCTCTGAGCAAGGAGTAGGTCTTGTCTATTACATATTGGGTTTATGGAACGGTATCTGAGCTAATTTGAAACCCTTGTTTTATGTATCACCCCACCTCACCTTTCCCGTGAAGCAGCCATAGTGTGTTTTCTGCATGTGTGACTCTGTTCTGTTTTGTTATTCAGTTCAAGTGTAACGGTTTTTACATTCCCTCTATAAGTGATACCTTATGAGAAGTGTCCTTTTCTGTGTGACTTATTTCACTTAGAGTCGTCGTACCTAAATCCACTCATCATGCTGCTACTAGCCTTATGACATTGATTTCATGGCTGAGTGATATTCCATTGTACATAAGGACCACAACTTCTTTATCCATTTTTCTCTTTCCTGGGATATTGAAGGTGGAATGAAGTGGAGGTCCTTGTCAACAGAGCAGCCCTAAACTTTGGGGTGCTTGTGTCTTGCTGATTTTTAATTTTCCCAATTTATACCCCCATGAGTGGAAGTGCCCTATGCTCTCTAAGCTTTGCTTTTTAGACGTTTCAGGACTCACCGTACGCTTCTGCAGAGTGGCTGTTGACAATTTACATCCCGCCCATCAGTGTAGCAAGGCTCCCGTTTCTCCATGGCCTGTCCTGCATTTCTGGTTTTGACACTTTTTTCAGCATGGCCCTTTTGACCGATGGGAAGCGAGACATCTTTGTAGCGCTGATTTGCCTTTCCAGGTTGCTTGGTTGGCCAAAAAGGGCGTATGCGTTTTTTCCTGAATATATTCAGGAAAAAACGCATACGCCCTTTTTGGCCAAGGGCATCATTGTCAACGTTTTGCCGCTTTTCATGTGCTTTAAAGGCGATTCGAATCTACCTCCTGAAATCTGTTTCCTGCAATTCTGCCTTGATTTCAAATCCTCTTCTTTGCCTTCCCTCAATATATTTGTGGACGAGAGTTATCATTTATAACTCTGCAGGTTTGTGAATTGCAGTGCCCTGAACCTCCATTTTACAACTCGCTTTTTAGGGAGCTGGCCTCAAAAGCGCAGGATGGCTTCAGGCCCTGTTTTGGTTCCGGGTGGCAGGCTGAGCCTGTGGTTAATTCTTCTTCCTGATGGGAAAATAGAGTGACCTGTGCCTGTCCCAACACCAAGAGCTAGTCTTTCATTGGTTGCACGTCTTTCCGTTCATCCTCAGGACAAATTGCAACCTGTACGGAACAGGAGGTTAAAGGTGCTGATGGTCCAAGGAGGGAGATTGCTAGTAAAGTGGCTGGAATGGCGAACCCGGGCACAAGCAGATGAGAAATCAGGTGCGTTTTAGAAACCTTTCCCCATCACACGGTGTACCATCTTCTGGGTATCTCATGCATGTTTTCGATGTAGGAAGATGCCCTTGAACCTGGAGATTTGGGACCCATGCGATGGGTACCACGCAGTATTACTTTAAAGGGTCTGCGTTTGCTCACCCAACCTCACCAAACCTCTCAGCCACAACAGTGTCCACCCTTATGTCTCATCCAGCTGTGGGTCTAGATATGGTCAATCCAGGTTGCATCACAGCCCCTGAACGCATTGTGTAAGAATTTCGCTCTCTTTCACTGTCTTTGTTTCATGGGTTTTTCAAAGTAATTTATTTTTATAATGGGGTTTAGCTGCTTTTCACTGCTGTGTTTATGCCGCTTTTTACCCACTTGACACACTAACAGAGAGATATCAATACATAGGTTTTAAGATTATTACTAGTCAGATATATTCTTGTGCGGTGAATAGGGCGTGTTGAGTCCAGTTCTCTGAGCAAGGAGTAGGTCTTGTCTATTCCATATTGGGTTTATGGAACGGTATCTGAGCTAATTTGAAACCCTTGTTTTATGTATCACCCCACCTCACCTTTCCCGTTAAGCAGCCATAGTGTGTTTTCTGCATGTGTGACTCTGTTCTGTTTTGTAATTCAGTTCAAGTGTAACGGTTTTTACATTCCCTCTATAAGTGATACCTTATGAGAAGTGTCCTTTTCTGTGTGACTTATTTCACTTAGAGTCGTCGTACCTAAATCCACTCATCATTCTGCTACTACCCTTATGACAGTGATTTCATGGCTGAGTGATATTCCATTGTACATAAGGACCACAACTTCTTTATCCATTTTTCTCTTTCCTGGGATATTGAAGGTGGAATGAAGTGGAGGTCCTTGTCAACAGAGCAGCCCTAAACTTTGGGGTGCTTGTGTCTTGCTGATTTTTAATTTTCCCAATTTATACCCCCATGAGTGGAAGTGCCCTATGCTCTCTAAGCTTTGCTTTTTAGACGTTTCAGGACTCACCGTACGCTTCTGCAGAGTGGCTGTTGACAATTTACATCCCGCCCATCAGTGTAGCAAGGCTCCCGTTTCTCCATGGCCTGTCCTGCATTTCTGGTTTTGACACTTTTTTCAGCATGGCCCTTTTGACCGATGGGAAGCGAGACATCTTTGTAGCGCTGATTTGCCTTTCCAGGTTGCTTGGTTGGCCAAAAAGGGCGTATGCGTTTTTTCCTGAATATATTCAGGAAAAAACGCATACGCCCTTTTTGGCCAAGGGCATCATTGTCAACGTTTTGCCGCTTTTCATGTGCTTTAAAGGCGATTCGAATCTACCTCCTGAAATCAGTTTCCTGCAATTCTGCCTTGATTTCAAATCCTCTTCTTTGCCTTCCCTCAATATATTTGTGGACGAGAGTTATCATTTATAACTCTGCAGGTTTGTGAATTGCAGTGCCCTGAACCTCCATTTTACAACTCGCTTTTTAGGGAGCTGGCCTCAAAAGCGCAGGATGGCTTCAGGCCCTGTTTTGGTTCCGGGTGGCAGGCTGAGCCTGTGGTTAATTCTTCTTCCTGATGGGAAAATAGAGTGACCTGTGCCTGTCCCAACACCAAGAGCTAGTCTTTCATTGGTTGCACGTCTTTCCGTTCATCCTCAGGACAAATTGCAACCTGTACGGAACAGGAGGTTAAAGGTGCTGATGGTCCAAGGAGGGAGATTGCTAGTAAAGTGGCTGGAATGGCGAACCCGGGCACAAGCAGATGAGAAATCAGGTGCGTTTTAGAAACCTTTCCCCATCACACGGTGTACCATCTTCTGGGTATCTCATGCATGTTTTCGATGTAGGAAGATGCCCTTGAACCTGGAGATTTGGGACCCATGCGATGGGTACCACGCAGTATTACTTTAAAGGGTCTGCGTTTGCTCACCCAACCTCACCAAACCTCTCAGCCACAACAGTGTCCACCCTTATGTCTCATCCAGCTGTGGGTCTAGATATGGTCAATCCAGGTTGCATCACAGCCCCTGAACGCATTGTGTAAGAATTTCGCTCTCTTTCACTGTCTTTGTTTCATGGGTTTTTCAAAGTAATTTATTTTTATAATGGGGTTTAGCTGCTTTTCACTGCTGTGTTTATGCCGCTTTTTACCCACTTGACACACTAACAGAGAGATATCAATACATAGGTTTTAAGATTATTACTAGTCAGATATATTCTTGTGCGGTGAATAGGGCGTGTTGAGTCCAGTTCTCTGAGCAAGGAGTAGGTCTTGTCTATTCCATATTGGGTTTATGGAACGGTATCTGAGCTAATTTGAAACCCTTGTTTTATGTATCACCCCACCTCACCTTTCCCGTTAAGCAGCCATAGTGTGTTTTCTGCATGTGTGACTCTGTTCTGTTTTGTAATTCAGTTCAAGTGTAACGGTTTTTACATTCCCTCTATAAGTGATACCTTATGAGAAGTGTCCTTTTCTGTGTGACTTATTTCACTTAGAGTCGTCGTACCTAAATCCACTCATCATTCTGCTACTACCCTTATGACAGTGATTTCATGGCTGAGTGATATTCCATTGTACATAAGGACCACAACTTCTTTATCCATTTTTCTCTTTCCTGGGATATTGAAGGTGGAATGAAGTGGAGGTCCTTGTCAACAGAGCAGCCCTAAACTTTGGGGTGCTTGTGTCTTGCTGATTTTTAATTTTCCCAATTTATACCCCCATGAGTGGAAGTGCCCTATGCTCTCTAAGCTTTGCTTTTTAGACGTTTCAGGACTCACCGTACGCTTCTGCAGAGTGGCTGTTGACAATTTACATCCCGCCCATCAGTGTAGCAAGGCTCCCGTTTCTCCATGGCCTGTCCTGCATTTCTGGTTTTGACACTTTTTTCAGCATGGCCCTTTTGACCGATGGGAAGCGAGACATCTTTGTAGCGCTGATTTGCCTTTCCAGGTTGCTTGGTTGGCCAAAAAGGGCGTATGCGTTTTTTCCTGAATATATTCAGGAAAAAACGCATACGCCCTTTTTGGCCAAGGGCATCATTGTCAACGTTTTGCCGCTTTTCATGTGCTTTAAAGGCGATTCGAATCTTCCTCCTGAAATCAGTTTCCTGCAATTCTGCCTTGATTTCAAATCCTCTTCTTTGCCTTCCCTCAATATATTTGTGGACGAGAGTTATCATTTATAACTCTGCAGGTTTGTTAATTGCAGTGCCCTGAACCTCCATTTTACAACTCGCTTTTTAGGGAGCTGGCCGCAATAGCGCAGGATGGCTTCAGGCCCTGTTTTGGTTCCGGGTGGCAGGCTGAGCCTGTGGTTAATTCTTCTTCCTGATGGGAAAATAGAGTGACCTCTGCCTGTCCCAACACCAAGAGCTAGTCTCTCATTGGTTCCACGTCTTCCAGTTCATCCTCAGGAAAAATTGCAACCTGTACGGAACAGGAGGTTAAAGGTGCTGATGCTCCAAGTAGGGAGATTGCTAGTAAAGCGGCTGGAATAGCGAACCCGGCCACAAGGAGATGAGAAATGAGGTGCATTTTAGAAACCTTTCCAGATCACACGGTGTACCATCTTCTGGGTTTCTCATGCATGTTTTCGATGTAGGAAGATGCCCTTGAACCTGGAGATTTGTGACCCCTGCGATGGGTACCATGCAGTATTACTTTAAAGGGTCTGCGTTTGCTCACCCAACCTCACCAAACCTCTCAGCCCCAAGAGTGTCCACCCTTATGTCTCATCCAGCTGTGGGTCTAGATATGGTCAATCCAGGTTGCATCACAGCCCCTGAACGCATTGTGTAAGAATTTCGCTCTCTTTCACTGTCTTTGTTTCATGGGTTTTTCAAAGTAATTTATTTTTATAATGGGGTTTAGCTGCTTTTCACTGCTGTGTTTATGCTGCTTTTTACCCACTTGACACACTAACAGAGAGATATCAATACATAGGTTTTAAGATTATTACTAGTCAGATATATTCTTGTGCGGTGAATAGGGCGTGTTGAGTCCAGTTCTCTGAGCAAGGAGTAGGTCTTGTCTATTCCATATTGGGTTTATGGAACGGTATCTGAGCTAATTTGAAACCCTTGTTTTATGTATCACCCCACCTCACCTTTCCCGTTAAGCAGCCATAGTGTGTTTTCTGCATGTGTGACTCTGTTCTGTTTTGTAATTCAGTTCAAGTGTAACGGTTTTTACATTCCCTCTATAAGTGATACCTTATGAGAAGTGTCCTTTTCTGTGTGACTTATTTCACTTAGAGTCGTCGTACCTAAATCCACTCATCATTCTGCTACTACCCTTATGACAGTGATTTCATGGCTGAGTGATATTCCATTGTACATAAGGACCACAACTTCTTTATCCATTTTTCTCTTTCCTGGGATATTGAAGGTGGAATGAAGTGGAGGTCCTTGTCAACAGAGCAGCCCTAAACTTTGGGGTGCTTGTGTCTTGCTGATTTTTAATTTTCCCAATTTATACCCCCATGAGTGGAAGTGCCCTATGCTCTCTAAGCTTTGCTTTTTAGACGTTTCAGGACTCACCGTACGCTTCTGCAGAGTGGCTGTTGACAATTTACATCCCGCCCATCAGTGTAGCAAGGCTCCCGTTTCTCCATGGCCTGTCCTGCATTTCTGGTTTTGACACTTTTTTCAGCATGGCCCTTTTGACCGATGGGAAGCGAGACATCTTTGTAGCGCTGATTTGCCTTTCCAGGTTGCTTGGTTGGCCAAAAAGGGCGTATGCGTTTTTTCCTGAATATATTCAGGAAAAAACGCATACGCCCTTTTTGGCCAAGGGCATCATTGTCAACGTTTTGCCGCTTTTCATGTGCTTTAAAGGCGATTCGAATCTTCCTCCTGAAATCAGTTTCCTGCAATTCTGCCTTGATTTCAAATCCTCTTCTTTGCCTTCCCTCAATATATTTGTGGACGAGAGTTATCATTTATAACTCTGCAGGTTTGTTAATTGCAGTGCCCTGAACCTCCATTTTACAACTCGCTTTTTAGGGAGCTGGCCGCAATAGCGCAGGATGGCTTCAGGCCCTGTTTTGGTTCCGGGTGGCAGGCTGAGCCTGTGGTTAATTCTTCTTCCTGATGGGAAAATAGAGTGACCTCTGCCTGTCCCAACACCAAGAGCTAGTCTCTCATTGGTTCCACGTCTTCCAGTTCATCCTCAGGAAAAATTGCAACCTGTACGGAACAGGAGGTTAAAGGTGCTGATGCTCCAAGTAGGGAGATTGCTAGTAAAGCGGCTGGAATAGCGAACCCGGCCACAAGGAGATGAGAAATGAGGTGCATTTTAGAAACCTTTCCACATCACACGGTGTACCATCTTCTGGGTTTCTCATGCATGTTTTCGATGTAGGAAGATGCCCTTGAACCTGGAGATTTGTGACCCCTGCGATGGGTACCATGCAGTATTACTTTAAAGGGTCTGCGTTTGCTCACCCAACCTCACCAAACCTCTCAGCCCCAAGAGTGTCCACCCTTATGTCTCATCCAGCTGTGGGTCTAGATATGGTCAATCCAGGTTGCATCACAGCCCCTGAACGCATTGTGTAAGAATTTCGCTCTCTTTCACTGTCTTTGTTTCATGGGTTTTTCAAAGTAATTTATTTTTATAATGGGGTTTAGCTGCTTTTCACTGCTGTGTTTATGCCGCTTTTTACCCACTTGACACACTAACAGAGAGATATCAATACATAGGTTTTAAGATTATTACTAGTCAGATATATTCTTGTGCGGTGAATAGGGCGTGTTGAGTCCAGTTCTCTGAGCAAGGAGTAGGTCTTGTCTATTCCATATTGGGTTTATGGAACGGTATCTGAGCTAATTTGAAACCCTTGTTTTATGTATCACCCCACCTCACCTTTCCCGTTAAGCAGCCATAGTGTGTTTTCTGCATGTGTGACTCTGTTCTGTTTTGTAATTCAGTTCAAGTGTAACGGTTTTTACATTCCCTCTATAAGTGATACCTTATGAGAAGTGTCCTTTTCTGTGTGACTTATTTCACTTAGAGTCGTCGTACCTAAATCCACTCATCATTCTGCTACTACCCTTATGACAGTGATTTCATGGCTGAGTGATATTCCATTGTACATAAGGACCACAACTTCTTTATCCATTTTTCTCTTTCCTGGGATATTGAAGGTGGAATGAAGTGGAGGTCCTTGTCAACAGAGCAGCCCTAAACTTTGGGGTGCTTGTGTCTTGCTGATTTTTAATTTTCCCAATTTATACCCCCATGAGTGGAAGTGCCCTATGCTCTCTAAGCTTTGCTTTTTAGACGTTTCAGGACTCACCGTACGCTTCTGCAGAGTGGCTGTTGACAATTTACATCCCGCCCATCAGTGTAGCAAGGCTCCCGTTTCTCCATGGCCTGTCCTGCATTTCTGGTTTTGACACTTTTTTCAGCATGGCCCTTTTGACCGATGGGAAGCGAGACATCTTTGTAGCGCTGATTTGCCTTTCCAGGTTGCTTGGTTGGCCAAAAAGGGCGTATGCGTTTTTTCCTGAATATATTCAGGAAAAAACGCATACGCCCTTTTTGGCCAAGGGCATCATTGTCAACGTTTTGCCGCTTTTCATGTGCTTTAAAGGCGATTCGAATCTTCCTCCTGAAATCAGTTTCCTGCAATTCTGCCTTGATTTCAAATCCTCTTCTTTGCCTTCCCTCAATATATTTGTGGACGAGAGTTATCATTTATAACTCTGCAGGTTTGTTAATTGCAGTGCCCTGAACCTCCATTTTACAACTCGCTTTTTAGGGAGCTGGCCGCAATAGCGCAGGATGGCTTCAGGCCCTGTTTTGGTTCCGGGTGGCAGGCTGAGCCTGTGGTTAATTCTTCTTCCTGATGGGAAAATAGAGTGACCTCTGCCTGTCCCAACACCAAGAGCTAGTCTCTCATTGGTTCCACGTCTTCCAGTTCATCCTCAGGAAAAATTGCAACCTGTACGGAACAGGAGGTTAAAGGTGCTGATGCTCCAAGTAGGGAGATTGCTAGTAAAGCGGCTGGAATAGCGAACCCGGCCACAAGGAGATGAGAAATGAGGTGCATTTTAGAAACCTTTCCACATCACACGGTGTACCATCTTCTGGGTTTCTCATGCATGTTTTCGATGTAGGAAGATGCCCTTGAACCTGGAGATTTGTGACCCCTGCGATGGGTACCATGCAGTATTACTTTAAAGGGTCTGCGTTTGCTCACCCAACCTCACCAAACCTCTCAGCCCCAAGAGTGTCCACCCTTATGTCTCATCCAGCTGTGGGTCTAGATATGGTCAATCCAGGTTGCATCACAGCCCCTGAACGAATTGTGTAAGAATTTCGCTCTCTTTCACTGTCTTTGTTTCATGGGTTTTTCAAAGTAATTTATTTTTATAATGGGGTTTAGCTGCTTTTCACTGCTGTGTTTATGCCGCTTTTTACCCACTTGACACACTAACAGAGAGATATCAATACATAGGTTTTAAGATTATTACTAGTCAGATATATTCTTGTGCGGTGAATAGGGCGTGTTGAGTCCAGTTCTCTGAGCAAGGAGTAGGTCTTGTCTATTCCATATTGGGTTTATGGAACGGTATCTGAGCTAATTTGAAACCCTTGTTTTATGTATCACCCCACCTCACCTTTCCCGTTAAGCAGCCATAGTGTGTTTTCTGCATGTGTGACTCTGTTCTGTTTTGTAATTCAGTTCAAGTGTAACGGTTTTTACATTCCCTCTATAAGTGATACCTTATGAGAAGTGTCCTTTTCTGTGTGACTTATTTCACTTAGAGTCGTCGTACCTAAATCCACTCATCATTCTGCTACTACCCTTATGACAGTGATTTCATGGCTGAGTGATATTCCATTGTACATAAGGACCACAACTTCTTTATCCATTTTTCTCTTTCCTGGGATATTGAAGGTGGAATGAAGTGGAGGTCCTTGTCAACAGAGCAGCCCTAAACTTTGGGGTGCTTGTGTCTTGCTGATTTTTAATTTTCCCAATTTATACCCCCATGAGTGGAAGTGCCCTATGCTCTCTAAGCTTTGCTTTTTAGACGTTTCAGGACTCACCGTACGCTTCTGCAGAGTGGCTGTTGACAATTTACATCCCGCCCATCAGTGTAGCAAGGCTCCCGTTTCTCCATGGCCTGTCCTGCATTTCTGGTTTTGACACTTTTTTCAGCATGGCCCTTTTGACCGATGGGAAGCGAGACATCTTTGTAGCGCTGATTTGCCTTTCCAGGTTGCTTGGTTGGCCAAAAAGGGCGTATGCGTTTTTTCCTGAATATATTCAGGAAAAAACGCATACGCCCTTTTTGGCCAAGGGCATCATTGTCAACGTTTTGCCGCTTTTCATGTGCTTTAAAGGCGATTCGAATCTTCCTCCTGAAATCAGTTTCCTGCAATTCTGCCTTGATTTCAAATCCTCTTCTTTGCCTTCCCTCAATATATTTGTGGACGAGAGTTATCATTTATAACTCTGCAGGTTTGTTAATTGCAGTGCCCTGAACCTCCATTTTACAACTCGCTTTTTAGGGAGCTGGCCGCAATAGCGCAGGATGGCTTCAGGCCCTGTTTTGGTTCCGGGTGGCAGGCTGAGCCTGTGGTTAATTCTTCTTCCTGATGGGTAAATAGAGTGACCTCTGCCTGTCCCAACACCAAGAGCTAGTCTCTCATTGGTTCCACGTCTTCCAGTTCATCCTCAGGAAAAATTGCAACCTGTACGGAACAGGAGGTTAAAGGTGCTGATGCTCCAAGTAGGGAGATTGCTAGTAAAGCGGCTGGAATAGCGAACCCGGCCACAAGGAGATGAGAAATGAGGTGCATTTTAGAAACCTTTCCAGATCACACGGTGTACCATCTTCTGGGTTTCTCATGCATGTTTTCGATGTAGGAAGATGCCCTTGAACCTGGAGATTTGTGACCCCTGCGATGGGTACCATGCAGTATTACTTTAAAGGGTCTGCGTTTGCTCACCCAACCTCACCAAACCTCTCAGCCACAACAGTGTCCACCCTTATGTCTCATCCAGCTGTGGGTCTAGATATGGTCAATCCAGGTTGCATCACAGCCCCTGAACGCATTGTGTAAGAATTTCGCTCTCTTTCACTGTCTTTGTTTCATGGGTTTTTCAAAGTAATTTATTTTTATAATGGGGTTTAGCTGCTTTTCACTGCTGTGTTTATGCCGCTTTTTACCCACTTGACACACTAACAGAGAGATATCAATACATAGGTTTTAAGATTATTACTAGTCAGATATATTCTTGTGCGGTGAATAGGGCGTGTTGAGTCCAGTTCTCTGAGCAAGGAGTAGGTCTTGTCTATTCCATATTGGGTTTATGGAACGGTATCTGAGCTAATTTGAAACCCTTGTTTTATGTATCACCCCACCTCACCTTTCCCGTTAAGCAGCCATAGTGTGTTTTCTGCATGTGTGACTCTGTTCTGTTTTGTAATTCAGTTCAAGTGTAACGGTTTTTACATTCCCTCTATAAGTGATACCTTATGAGAAGTGTCCTTTTCTGTGTGACTTATTTCACTTAGAGTCGTCGTACCTAAATCCACTCATCATTCTGCTACTACCCTTATGACAGTGATTTCATGGCTGAGTGATATTCCATTGTACATAAGGACCACAACTTCTTTATCCATTTTTCTCTTTCCTGGGATATTGAAGGTGGAATGAAGTGGAGGTCCTTGTCAACAGAGCAGCCCTAAACTTTGGGGTGCTTGTGTCTTGCTGATTTTTAATTTTCCCAATTTATACCCCCATGAGTGGAAGTGCCCTATGCTCTCTAAGCTTTGCTTTTTAGACGTTTCAGGACTCACCGTACGCTTCTGCAGAGTGGCTGTTGACAATTTACATCCCGCCCATCAGTGTAGCAAGGCTCCCGTTTCTCCATGGCCTGTCCTGCATTTCTGGTTTTGACACTTTTTTCAGCATGGCCCTTTTGACCGATGGGAAGCGAGACATCTTTGTAGCGCTGATTTGCCTTTCCAGGTTGCTTGGTTGGCCAAAAAGGGCGTATGCGTTTTTTCCTGAATATATTCAGGAAAAAACGCATACGCCCTTTTTGGCCAAGGGCATCATTGTCAACGTTTTGCCGCTTTTCATGTGCTTTAAAGGCGATTCGAATCTTCCTCCTGAAATCAGTTTCCTGCAATTCTGCCTTGATTTCAAATCCTCTTCTTTGCCTTCCCTCAATATATTTGTGGACGAGAGTTATCATTTATAACTCTGCAGGTTTGTTAATTGCAGTGCCCTGAACCTCCATTTTACAACTCGCTTTTTAGGGAGCTGGCCGCAATAGCGCAGGATGGCTTCAGGCCCTGTTTTGGTTCTGGGTGGCAGGCTGAGCCTGTGGTTAATTCTTCTTCCTGATGGGAAAATAGAGTGACCTCTGCCTGTCCCAACACCAAGAGCTAGTCTCTCATTGGTTCCACGTCTTCCAGTTCATCCTCAGGAAAAATTGCAACCTGTACGGAACAGGAGGTTAAAGGTGCTGATGCTCCAAGTAGGGAGATTGCTAGTAAAGCAGCTGGAATAGCGAACCCGGCCACAAGGAGATGAGAAATGAGGTGCATTTTAGAAACCTTTCCACATCACACGGTGTACCATCTTCTGGGTTTCTCATGCATGTTTTCGATGTAGGAAGATGCCCTTGAACCTGGAGATTTGTGACCCCTGCGATGGGTACCATGCAGTATTACTTTAAAGGGTCTGCGTTTGCTCACCCAACCTCACCAAACCTCTCAGCCCCAAGAGTGTCCACCCTTATGTCTCATCCAGCTGTGGGTCTAGATATGGTCAATCCAGGTTGCATCACAGCCCCTGAACGCATTGTGTAAGAATTTCGCTCTCTTTCACTGTCTTTGTTTCATGGGTTTTTCAAAGTAATTTATTTTTATAATGGGGTTTAGCTGCTTTTCACTGCTGTGTTTATGCCGCTTTTTACCCACTTGACACACTAACAGAGAGATATCAATACATAGGTTTTAAGATTATTACTAGTCAGATATATTCTTGTGCGGTGAATAGGGCGTGTTGAGTCCAGTTCTCTGAGCAAGGAGTAGGTCTTGTCTATTCCATATTGGGTTTATGGAACGGTATCTGAGCTAATTTGAAACCCTTGTTTTATGTATCACCCCACCTCACCTTTCCCGTTAAGCAGCCATAGTGTGTTTTCTGCATGTGTGACTCTGTTCTGTTTTGTAATTCAGTTCAAGTGTAACGGTTTTTACATTCCCTCTATAAGTGATACCTTATGAGAAGTGTCCTTTTCTGTGTGACTTATTTCACTTAGAGTCGTCGTACCTAAATCCACTCATCATTCTGCTACTACCCTTATGACAGTGATTTCATGGCTGAGTGATATTCCATTGTACATAAGGACCACAACTTCTTTATCCATTTTTCTCTTTCCTGGGATATTGAAGGTGGAATGAAGTGGAGGTCCTTGTCAACAGAGCAGCCCTAAACTTTGGGGTGCTTGTGTCTTGCTGATTTTTAATTTTCCCAATTTATACCCCCATGAGTGGAAGTGCCCTATGCTCTCTAAGCTTTGCTTTTTAGACGTTTCAGGACTCACCGTACGCTTCTGCAGAGTGGCTGTTGACAATTTACATCCCGCCCATCAGTGTAGCAAGGCTCCCGTTTCTCCATGGCCTGTCCTGCATTTCTGGTTTTGACACTTTTTTCAGCATGGCCCTTTTGACCGATGGGAAGCGAGACATCTTTGTAGCGCTGATTTGCCTTTCCAGGTTGCTTGGTTGGCCAAAAAGGGCGTATGCGTTTTTTCCTGAATATATTCAGGAAAAAACGCATACGCCCTTTTTGGCCAAGGGCATCATTGTCAACGTTTTGCCGCTTTTCATGTGCTTTAAAGGCGATTCGAATCTTCCTCCTGAAATCAGTTTCCTGCAATTCTGCCTTGATTTCAAATCCTCTTCTTTGCCTTCCCTCAATATATTTGTGGACGAGAGTTATCATTTATAACTCTGCAGGTTTGTTAATTGCAGTGCCCTGAACCTCCATTTTACAACTCGCTTTTTAGGGAGCTGGCCGCAATAGCGCAGGATGGCTTCAGGCCCTGTTTTGGTTCCGGGTGGCAGGCTGAGCCTGTGGTTAATTCTTCTTCCTGATGGGAAAATAGAGTGACCTCTGCCTGTCCCAACACCAAGAGCTAGTCTCTCATTGGTTCCACGTCTTCCAGTTCATCCTCAGGAAAAATTGCAACCTGTACGGAACAGGAGGTTAAAGGTGCTGATGCTCCAAGTAGGGAGATTGCTAGTAAAGCGGCTGGAATAGCGAACCCGGCCACAAGGAGATGAGAAATGAGGTGCGTTTTAGAAACCTTTCCCCATCACACGGTGTACCATCTTCTGGGTTTCTCATGCATGTTTTCGATGTAGGAAGATGCCCTTGAACCTGGAGATTTGGGACCCATGCGATGGGTACCACGCAGTATTACTTTAAAGGGTCTGCGTTTGCTCACCCAACCTCACCAAACCTCTCAGCCGCAACAGTGTCCACCCTTATGTCTCATCCAGCTGTGGGTCTAGATATGGTCAATCCAGGTTGCATCACAGCCCCTGAACGCATTGTGTAAGAATTTCTATCTCTTTCACTGTCTTTATTTCATGGGTTTTTCAAAGTAATTTATTTTTATAATGGGGTTTAGCTGCTTTTCACTTCTGTGTTTATGCCGCTTTACACCCACTTGACACACTAACAGAGAGATATCTATACATAGGTTTTAAGATTATTACTAGTCAGATATATTCTTGTGCGGTGAATAGGGCGTGTTGAGTCCAGTTCTCTGAGCAAGGAGTAGGTCTTGTCTATTACATATTGGTTTTATGGAACGGTATCTGAGCTAATTTGAAACCCTTGTTTTATGTATCACCCCACCTCACCTTTCCCGTGAAGCAGCCATAGTGTGTTTTCTGCATGTGTGACTCTGTTCTGTTTTGTAATTCAGTTCAAGTGTAACGGTTTTTACATTCCCTCTATCAGTGATACCTTATGAGAAGTGTCCTTTTCTGTGTGACTTATTTCACTTAGAATCGTCGTACCTAAATCCACTCATCATGCTGCTACTAGCCTTATGACATTGATTTCATGGCTGAGTGATATTCCATTGTAAATAAGGACCACAACTTCTTTATCCATTTTTCTCTTTCCTGGGATATTGAAGGTGGAATGAAGTGGAGGTCCTTGTCAACAGAGCAGCCCTAAACTTTGGGGTGCTTGTGTCTTGCTGATTTTTAATTTTCCCAATTTATACCCCCATGAGTGGAAGTGCCCTATGCTCTCTAAGCTTTGCTTTTTAGACGTTTCAGGACTCACCGTACGCTTCTCCAGAGTGGCTGTTGACAATTTACATCCCGCCCATCAGTGTAGCAAGGCTCCCATTTCTCCATGGCCTGTCCTGCATTTCTGGTTTTGACACTTTTTTCAGCATGGCCCTTTTGACCGATGGGAAGCGAGACATCTTTGTAGCGCTGATTTGCCTTTCCAGGTTGCTTGGTTGGCCAAAAAGGGCGTATGCGTTTTTTCCTGAATATATTCAGGAAAAAACGCATACGCCCTTTTTGGCCAAGGGCATCATTGTCAACGTTTTGCCGCTTTTCATGTGCTTTAAAGGCGATTCGAATCTACCTCCTGAAATCTGTTTCCTGCAATTCTGCCTTGATTTCAAATCCTCTTCTTTGCCTTCCCTCAATATATTTGTGGACGAGAGTTATCATTTATAACTCTGCAGGTTTGTGAATTACAGTGCCCTGAACCTCCATTTTACAACTCGCGTTTTTGGGAGATGGCCGCCAAAGCGCAGGATGGCTTCAGGCCCTGTTCTTGTTCCGGGGGGCAGGCTGAGCCTGTGGTTAATTCTTCTTCCTGATGGGAAAATAGAGTGACCTGTGCCTGTCCCAACACCAAGAGCTAGTCTCTCATTGGTTCCACGTCTTCCCGTTCATCCTCAGGACAAATTGCAACCTGTACGGAACAGGAGGTTAAAGGTGATGATGCTCCAAGGAGGGAGATTGCTAGTAAAGTGGCTGGAATGGCGAACCCGAGCACAAGGAGATGAGAAATGAGGTGTGTTTTAGAAACCTTTCCCCATCACACGGTGTACCATCTTCTGGGTTTCTCATGCATGTTTTCGATGTAGGAAGATGCCCTTGAACCTGGAGATTTGTGACCCATGCGATGGGTACCACGCAGTATTACTTTAAAGGGGCTGCGTTTGCTCACCCAACCTCACCAAACCTCTCAGCCGCAACAGTGTCCACCCTTATGTCTCATCCAGCTGTGGGTCTAGATATGGTCAATCCAGGTTGCATCACAGCCCCTGAACGCATTGTGTAAGAATTTCGCTCTCTTTCACTGTCTTTGTTTCATGGGTTTTTCAAAGTAATTTATTTTTATAATGGGGTTTAGCTGCTTTTCACTTCTGTGTTTATGCCGCTTTACACCCACTTGACACACTAACAGAGAGATATCAATACATAGCTTTTAAGATTATTACTAGTCAGATATATTCTTGTGCGGTGAATAGGGCGTGTTGAGTCCAGTTCTCTGAGCTAGGAGTAGGTCTTGTCTATTCCATATTGGGTTTATGGAACGGTATCTGAGCTAATTTGAAACCCTTGTTTTATGTATCACCCCAACTCACCTTTCCCGTGAAGCAGCCATAGTGTGTTTTCTGCATGTGTGACTCTGTTCTGTTTTGTAATTCAGTTCAAGTGTAACGGTTTTTACATTCCCTCTATCAGTGATACCTTATGAGAAGTGTCCTTTTCTGTGTGACTTATTTCACTTAGAATCGTCGTACGTAAATCCACTCATCATGCTGCTACTAGCCTTATGACATTGATTTCATGGCTGAGTGATATTCCATTGTACATAAGGACCACAACTTCTTTATCCATTTTTCTCTTTCCTGGGATATTGAAGGTGGAATGAAGTGGAGGTCCTTGTCAACAGAGCAGTCCTAAACTTTGGGGTGCTTGTGTCTTGCTGATTTTTAATTTTCCCAATTTATACCCCCATGAGTGGAAGTGCCCTATGCTCTCTAAGCTTTGCTTTTCAGACGTTTCAGGACTCACCGTACACTTCTCCAGAGTGGCTGTTGACAATTTACCTCCCGCCCATCAGTGTAGCAAGGCTCCCATTTCTCCATGGCCTGTCCTGTATTTCTGGTTTTGAGACTTTTTTCAGCATGGCCCTTTTGACCGATGGGAAGCGAGACATCTTTGTAGCGCTGATTTGCCTTTCCAGGTTGCTTGGTTGGCCAAAAAGGGCGTATGCGTTTTTTCCTGAATATATTCAGGAAAAAACGCATACGCCCTTTTTGGCCAAGGGCATCATTGTCAACGTTTTGCCGCTTTTCATGTGCTTTAAAGGCGATTCGAATCTACCTCCTGAAATCTGTTTCCTGCAATTCTGCCTTGATTTCAAATCCTCTTCTTTGCCTTCCCTCAATATATTTGTGGACGAGAGTTATCATTTATAACTCTGCAGGTTTGTGAATTGCAGTGCCCTGAACCTCCATTTTACAACTCGCTTTTTAGGGAGCTGGCCGCAGAAGCGCAGGATGGCTTCAGGCCCTGTTCTGGTTCCGGGGGCAGGCTGAGCCTGTGGTTAATTCTTCTTCCTGATGGGAAAATAGAGTGACCTGTGCCTGTCCCAACACCAAGAGCTAGTCTCTCATTGGTTCCACGTCTTCCCTTTCACCCTCAGGACAAATTGCAACCTGTACGGAGCAGGAGGTTAAAGGTGCTGATGCTCCAAGTAGGCAGATTGCTAGTAAAGCAGCTGGAATAGCGAACCCGGGCACAAGGAGATGAGAAATGAGGTGCGTTTTAGAAACCTTTCCCCATCACACGGTGTACCATCTTCTGGGTTTCTCATGCATGTTTTCGATGTAGGAAGATGCCCTTGAACCTGGAGATTTGGGACCCATGCGATGGGTACCACGCAGTATTACTTTAAAGGGTCTGCGTTTGCTCACCCAACCTCACCAAACCTCTCAGCCGCAACATTGTCCACCCTTATGTCTCATCCAGCTGTGGGTCTAGATATGGTCAATCCAGGTTGCATCACAGCCCCTGAACGCATTGTGTAAGAA
The DNA here is from genome assembly GCF_965194805.1 of Balaenoptera borealis. Classification (NCBI taxonomy): domain Eukaryota; kingdom Metazoa; phylum Chordata; class Mammalia; order Artiodactyla; family Balaenopteridae; genus Balaenoptera; species Balaenoptera borealis. The sequence continues at coordinate 999,862 of NW_028123976.1, read as the reverse complement.
TTTCTATCTCTTTCACTGTCTTTATTTCATGGGTTTTTCAAAGTAATTTATTTTTATAATGGGGTTTATCTGCTTTTCACTGCTGTGTTTATGCCGCTTTACACCCACTTGACACACTAACAGAGAGATATCAATACATAGGTTTTAAGATTATTACTAGTCAGATATATTCTTGTGCGGTGAATAGGGCGTGTTGAGTCCAGTTCTCTGAGCAAGGAGTAGGTCTTGTCTATTACATATTGGTTTTATGGAACGGTATCTGAGCTAATTTGAAACCCTTGTTTTATGTATCACCCCACCTCACCTTTCCCGTGAAGCAGCCATAGTGTGTTTTCTGCATGTGTGACTCTGTTCTGTTTTGTAATTCAGTTCAAGTGTAACGGTTTTTACATTCCCTCTATAAGTGATACCTTATGAGAAGTGTCCTTTTCTGTGTGACTTATTTCACTTAGAGTCGTCGTACCTAAATCCACTCATCATGCTGCTACTACCCTTATGACAGTGATTTCATGGCTGAGTGATATTCCATTGTACATAAGGACCACAACTTCTTTATCCATTTTTCTCTTTCCTGGGATATTGAAGGTGGAATGAAGTGGAGGTCCTTGTCAACAGAGCAGCCCTAAACTTTGGGGTGCTTGTGTCTTGCTGATTTTTAATTTTCCCAATTTATACCCCCATGAGTGGAAGTGCCCTATGCTCTCTAAGCTTTGCTTTTTAGACGTTTCAGGACTCACCGTACGCTTCTGCAGAGTGGCTGTTGACAATTTACATCCCACCCATCAGTGTAGCAAGGCTCCCATTTCTCCATGGCCTGTCCTGTATTTCTGGTTTTGACACTTTTTTCAGCATGGCCCTTTTGACCGATGGGAAGCGAGACATCTTTGTAGCGCTGATTTGCCTTTCCAGGTTGCTTGGTTGGCCAAAAAGGGCGTATGCGTTTTTTCCCGAATATATTCAGGAAAAAACGCATACGCCCTTTTTGGCCAAGGGCATCATTGTCAACGTTTTGCCGCTTTTCATGTGCTTTAAAGGCGATTCGAATCTACCTCCTGAAATCTGTTTCCTGCAATTCTGCCTTGATTTCAAATCCTCTTCTTTGCCTTCCCTCAATATATTTGTGGACGAGAGTTATCATTTATAACTCTGCAGGTTTGTGAATTGCAGTGCCCTGAACCTCCATTTTACAACTCGCTTTTTAGGGAGCTGGCCGCAAAAGCGCAGAATGGCTTCAGGCCCTGTTCTGGTTCACGGGGCAGGCTGACCCTGTGGTTAATTCTTCTTCCTGATGGGAAAATAGAGTGACCTGTGCCTGTCCCAACACCAAGAGCTAGTCTCTCATTGGTTCCACGTCTTCCCTTTCACCCTCAGGACAAATTGCAACCTGTACGGACCTGGAGGTTAAAGGTGCTGATGCTCCAAGTAGGGAGATTGCTAGTAAAGCGGCTGGAATAGCGAACCCGGGCACAAGGAGATGAGAAATGAGGTGCGTTTTAGAAACCTTTCCACATCACACGGTGTACCATCTTCTGGGTTTCTCATGCATGTTTTCGATGTAGGAAGATGCCCTTGAACCTGGAGATTTGGGACCCATGCGATGGGTACCACGCAGTATTACTTTAAAGGGTCTGCGTTTGCTCACCCAACCTCACCAAACCTCTCAGCCGCAACAGTGTCCACCCTTATGTCTCATCCAGCTGTGGGTCTAGATATGGTCAATCCAGGTTGCATCACAGCCCCTGAACGCATTGTGTAAGAATTTATCTCTCTTTCACTGTCTTTGTTTCATGGGTTTTTCAAAGTAATTTATTTTTATAATGGGGTTTAGCTGCTTTTCACTGCTGTGTTTATGCCGCTTTTTACCCACTTGACACACTAACAGAGAGATATCAATACATAGGTTTTAAGATTATTGCTAGTCAGATATATTCTTGTGCGGTGAATAGGGCGTGTTGAGTCCAGTTCTCTGAGCAAGGAGTAGGTCTTGTCTATTACATATTGGGTTTATGGAACGGTATCTGAGCTAATTTGAAACCCTTGTTTTATGTATCACCCCACCTCACCTTTCCCGTTAAGCAACCATAGTGTGTTTTCTGCATGTGTGACTCTGTTCTGTTTTGTAATTCAGTTCAAGTGTAACGGTTTTTACATTCCCTCTATAAGTGATACCTTATGAGAAGTGTCCTTTTCTGTGTGACTTATTTCACTTAGAGTCATCGTACCTAAATCCACTCATCATGCTGCTACTAGCCTTATGACATTGATTTCACGGCTGAGTGATATTCCATTGAACATAAGGACCACAACTTCTTTATCCATTTTTCTCTTTCCTGGGATATTGAAGGTGGAATGAAGTGGAGGTCCTTGTCAACAGAGCAGCCCTAAACTTTGGGGTGCTTGTGTCTTGCTGATTTTTAATTTTCCCAATTTATACCCCCATGAGTGGAAGTGCCCTATGCTCTCTAAGCTTTGCTTTTTAGACGTTTCAGGACTCACCGTACACTTCTCCAGAGTGGCTGTTGACAATTTACATCCCGCCCATCAGTGTAGCAAGGCTCCCATTTCTCCATGGCCTGTCCTGCATTTCTGGTTTTGACACTTTTTTCAGCATGGCCCTTTTGACCGATGGGAAGCGAGACATCTTTGTAGCACTGATTTGCCTTTCCTGGTTGCTTGGTTGGCCAAAAAGGGCGTATGCGTTTTTTCCTGAATATATTCAGGAAAAAACGCATACGCCCTTTTTGGCCAAGGGCATCATTGTCAACGTTTTGCCGCTTTTCATGTGCTTTAAAGGCGATTCGAATCTACCTCCTGAAATCTGTTTCCTGCAATTCTGCCTTGATTTCAAATCCTCTTCTTTGCCTTCCCTCAATATATTTGTGGATGAGAGTTATCATTTATAAGTCTGCAGGTTTGTGAATTGCAGTGCCCTGAACCTCCATTTTACAACTCGCTTTTTAGGGAGCTGGCCGCAAAAGCGCAGGATGGCTTCAGGCCCTGTTCTGGTTCCGGGGGGCAGGCTGAGCCTGTGGTTAATTCTTCCTGATGGGAAAATAGAGTGACCTGTGCCTGTCCCAACACCAAGAGCTAGTCTTTCATTGGTTCCACGTCTTCCCGTTCATCCTCAGGACAAATTGCAACCTGTACGGAACAGGAGGTTAAAGGTGCTGATGGTCCAAGGAGGGAGATTGCTAGTAAAGTGGCTGGAATGGCGAACCCGGGCACAAGCAGATGAGAAATGAGGTGCGTTTTAGAAACCTTTCCCCATCACACGGTGTACCATCTTCTGGGTATCTCATGCATGTTTTCGATGTAGGAAGATGCCCTTGAACCTGGAGATTTGGGACCCATGCGATGGGTACCACGCAGTATTACTTTAAAGGGTCTGCGTTTGCTCACCCAACCTCACCAAACCTCTCAGCCGCAACAGTGTCCACCCTTATGTCTCATCCAGCTGTGGGTCTAGATATGGTCAATCCAGGTTGCATCACAGCCCCTGAACGCATTGTGTAAGAATTTCTCTCTCTTTCACTGTCTTTGTTTCATGGGTTTTTCAAAGTAATTTATTTTTATAATGGGGTTTAGCTGCTTTTCACTGCTGAGTTTATGCCGCTTTTTACCCACTTGACACACTAACAGAGAGATATCAATACATAGGTTTTAAGATTATTACTAGTCAGATATATTCTTGTGCGGTGAATAGGGCGTGTTGAGTCCAGTTCTCTGAGCAAGGAGTAGGTCTTGTCTATTACATATTGGGTTTATGGAACGGTATCTGAGCTAATTTGAAACCCTTGTTTTATGTATCACCCCACCTCACCTTTCCCGTGAAGCAGCCATAGTGTGTTTTCTGCATGTGTGACTCTGTTCTGTTTTGTAATTCAGTTCAAGTGTAACGGTTTTTACATTCCCTCTATAAGTGATACCTTATGAGAAGTGTCCTTTTCTGTGTGACTTATTTCACTTAGAGTCGTCGTACCTAAATCCACTCATCATGCTGCTACTAGCCTTATGACATTGATTTCATGGCTGAGTGATATTCCATTGTACATAAGGACCACAACTTCTTTATCCATTTTTCTCTTTCCTGGGATATTGAAGGTGGAATGAAGTGGAGGTCCTTGTCAACAGAGCAGCCCTAAACTTTGGGGTGCTTGTGTCTTGCTGATTTTTAATTTTCCCAATTTATACCCCCATGAGTGGAAGTGCCCTATGCTCTCTAAGCTTTGCTTTTTAGACGTTTCAGGACTCACCGTACGCTTCTGCAGAGTGGCTGTTGACAATTTACATCCCGCCCATCAGTGTAGCAAGGCTCCCGTTTCTCCATGGCCTGTCCTGCATTTCTGGTTTTGACACTTTTTTCAGCATGGCCCTTTTGACCGATGGGAAGCGAGACATCTTTGTAGCGCTGATTTGCCTTTCCAGGTTGCTTGGTTGGCCAAAAAGGGCGTATGCGTTTTTTCCTGAATATATTCAGGAAAAAACGCATACGCCCTTTTTGGCCAAGGGCATCATTGTCAACGTTTTGCCGCTTTTCATGTGCTTTAAAGGCGATTCGAATCTACCTCCTGAAATCTGTTTCCTGCAATTCTGCCTTGATTTCAAATCCTCTTCTTTGCCTTCCCTCAATATATTTGTGGACGAGAGTTATCATTTATAACTCTGCAGGTTTGTGAATTGCAGTGCCCTGAACCTCCATTTTACAACTCGCTTTTTAGGGAGCTGGCCTCAAAAGCGCAGGATGGCTTCAGGCCCTGTTTTGGTTCCGGGTGGCAGGCTGAGCCTGTGGTTAATTCTTCTTCCTGATGGGAAAATAGAGTGACCTGTGCCTGTCCCAACACCAAGAGCTAGTCTTTCATTGGTTGCACGTCTTTCCGTTCATCCTCAGGACAAATTGCAACCTGTACGGAACAGGAGGTTAAAGGTGCTGATGCTCCAAGTAGGGAGATTGCTAGTAAAGCGGCTGGAATAGCGAACCCGGGCACAAGGAGATGAGAAATGAGGTGCGTTTTAGAAACCTTTCCACATCACACGGTGTACCATCTTCTGGGTTTCTCATGCATGTTTTCGATGTAGGAAGATGCCCTTGAACCTGGAGATTTGGGACCCATGCGATGGGTACCACGCAGTATTACTTTAAAGGGTCTGCGTTTGCTCACCCAACCTCACCAAACCTCTCAGCCGCAACAGTGTCCACCCTTATGTCTCATCCAGCTGTGGGTCTAGATATGGTCAATCCAGGTTGCATCACAGCCCCTGAACGCATTGTGTAAGAATTTATCTCTCTTTCACTGTCTTTGTTTCATGGGTTTTTCAAAGTAATTTATTTTTATAATGGGGTTTAGCTGCTTTTCACTGCTGTGTTTATGCCGCTTTTTACCCACTTGACACACTAACAGAGAGATATCAATACATAGGTTTTAAGATTATTGCTAGTCAGATATATTCTTGTGCGGTGAATAGGGCGTGTTGAGTCCAGTTCTCTGAGCAAGGAGTAGGTCTTGTCTATTACATATTGGGTTTATGGAACGGTATCTGAGCTAATTTGAAACCCTTGTTTTATGTATCACCCCACCTCACCTTTCCCGTGAAGCAGCCATAGTGTGTTTTCTGCATGTGTGACTCTGTTCTGTTTTGTAATTCAGTTCAAGTGTAACGGTTTTTACATTCCCTCTATAAGTGATACCTTATGAGAAGTGTCCTTTTCTGTGTGACTTATTTCACTTAGAGTCATCGTACCTAAATCCACTCATCATGCTGCTACTAGCCTTATGACATTGATTTCACGGCTGAGTGATATTCCATTGAACATAAGGACCACAACTTCTTTATCCATTTTTCTCTTTCCTGGGATATTGAAGGTGGAATGAAGTGGAGGTCCTTGTCAACAGAGCAGCCCTAAACTTTGGGGTGCTTGTGTCTTGCTGATTTTTAATTTTCCCAATTTATACCCCCATGAGTGGAAGTGCCCTATGCTCTCTAAGCTTTGCTTTTTAGACGTTTCAGGACTCACCGTACACTTCTCCAGAGTGGCTGTTGACAATTTACATCCCGCCCATCAGTGTAGCAAGGCTCCCATTTCTCCATGGCCTGTCCTGCATTTCTGGTTTTGACACTTTTTTCAGCATGGCCCTTTTGACCGATGGGAAGCGAGACATCTTTGTAGCACTGATTTGCCTTTCCTGGTTGCTTGGTTGGCCAAAAAGGGCGTATGCGTTTTTTCCTGAATATATTCAGGAAAAAACGCATACGCCCTTTTTGGCCAAGGGCATCATTGTCAACGTTTTGCCGCTTTTCATGTGCTTTAAAGGCGATTCGAATCTACCTCCTGAAATCTGTTTCCTGCAATTCTGCCTTGATTTCAAATCCTCTTCTTTGCCTTCCCTCAATATATTTGTGGATGAGAGTTATCATTTATAAGTCTGCAGGTTTGTGAATTGCAGTGCCCTGAACCTCCATTTTACAACTCGCTTTTTAGGGAGCTGGCCGCAAAAGTGCAGGATGGCTTCAGGCCCTGTTCTGGTTCCGGGGGGCAGGCTGAGCCTGTGGTTAATTCTTCCTGATGGGAAAATAGAGTGACCTGTGCCTGTCCCAACACCAAGAGCTAGTCTTTCATTGGTTCCACGTCTTCCCGTTCATCCTCAGGACAAATTGCAACCTGTGCGGAACAGGAGGTTAAAGGTGCTGATGGTCCAAGGAGGGAGATTGCTAGTAAAGTGGCTGGAATGGCGAACCCGGGCACAAGCAGATGAGAAATGAGGTGCGTTTTAGAAACCTTTCCCCATCACACGGTGTACCATCTTCTGGGTATCTCATGCATGTTTTCGATGTAGGAAGATGCCCTTGAACCTGGAGATTTGGGATCCATGCGATGGGTACCACGCAGTATTACTTTAAAGGGTCTGCGTTTGCTCACCCAACCTCACCAAACCTCTCAGCCACAACAGTGTCCACCCTTATGTCTCATCCAGCTGTGGGTCTAGATATGGTCAATCCAGGTTGCATCACAGCCCCTGAACGCATTGTGTAAGAATTTCTCTCTCTTTCACTGTCTTTGTTTCATGGGTTTTTCAAAGTAATTTATTTTTATAATGGGGTTTAGCTGCTTTTCACTGCTGAGTTTATGCCGCTTTTTACCCACTTGACACACTAACAGAGAGATATCAATACATAGGTTTTAAGATTATTACTAGTCAGATATATTCTTGTGCGGTGAATAGGGCGTGTTGAGTCCAGTTCTCTGAGCAAGGAGTAGGTCTTGTCTATTACATATTGGGTTTATGGAACGGTATCTGAGCTAATTTGAAACCCTTGTTTTATGTATCACCCCACCTCACCTTTCCCGTGAAGCAGCCATAGTGTGTTTTCTGCATGTGTGACTCTGTTCTGTTTTGTTATTCAGTTCAAGTGTAACGGTTTTTACATTCCCTCTATAAGTGATACCTTATGAGAAGTGTCCTTTTCTGTGTGACTTATTTCACTTAGAGTCGTCGTACCTAAATCCACTCATCATGCTGCTACTAGCCTTATGACATTGATTTCATGGCTGAGTGATATTCCATTGTACATAAGGACCACAACTTCTTTATCCATTTTTCTCTTTCCTGGGATATTGAAGGTGGAATGAAGTGGAGGTCCTTGTCAACAGAGCAGCCCTAAACTTTGGGGTGCTTGTGTCTTGCTGATTTTTAATTTTCCCAATTTATACCCCCATGAGTGGAAGTGCCCTATGCTCTCTAAGCTTTGCTTTTTAGACGTTTCAGGACTCACCGTACGCTTCTGCAGAGTGGCTGTTGACAATTTACATCCCGCCCATCAGTGTAGCAAGGCTCCCGTTTCTCCATGGCCTGTCCTGCATTTCTGGTTTTGACACTTTTTTCAGCATGGCCCTTTTGACCGATGGGAAGCGAGACATCTTTGTAGCGCTGATTTGCCTTTCCAGGTTGCTTGGTTGGCCAAAAAGGGCGTATGCGTTTTTTCCTGAATATATTCAGGAAAAAACGCATACGCCCTTTTTGGCCAAGGGCATCATTGTCAACGTTTTGCCGCTTTTCATGTGCTTTAAAGGCGATTCGAATCTACCTCCTGAAATCTGTTTCCTGCAATTCTGCCTTGATTTCAAATCCTCTTCTTTGCCTTCCCTCAATATATTTGTGGACGAGAGTTATCATTTATAACTCTGCAGGTTTGTGAATTGCAGTGCCCTGAACCTCCATTTTACAACTCGCTTTTTAGGGAGCTGGCCTCAAAAGCGCAGGATGGCTTCAGGCCCTGTTTTGGTTCCGGGTGGCAGGCTGAGCCTGTGGTTAATTCTTCTTCCTGATGGGAAAATAGAGTGACCTGTGCCTGTCCCAACACCAAGAGCTAGTCTTTCATTGGTTGCACGTCTTTCCGTTCATCCTCAGGACAAATTGCAACCTGTACGGAACAGGAGGTTAAAGGTGCTGATGGTCCAAGGAGGGAGATTGCTAGTAAAGTGGCTGGAATGGCGAACCCGGGCACAAGCAGATGAGAAATCAGGTGCGTTTTAGAAACCTTTCCCCATCACACGGTGTACCATCTTCTGGGTATCTCATGCATGTTTTCGATGTAGGAAGATGCCCTTGAACCTGGAGATTTGGGACCCATGCGATGGGTACCACGCAGTATTACTTTAAAGGGTCTGCGTTTGCTCACCCAACCTCACCAAACCTCTCAGCCACAACAGTGTCCACCCTTATGTCTCATCCAGCTGTGGGTCTAGATATGGTCAATCCAGGTTGCATCACAGCCCCTGAACGCATTGTGTAAGAATTTCGCTCTCTTTCACTGTCTTTGTTTCATGGGTTTTTCAAAGTAATTTATTTTTATAATGGGGTTTAGCTGCTTTTCACTGCTGTGTTTATGCCGCTTTTTACCCACTTGACACACTAACAGAGAGATATCAATACATAGGTTTTAAGATTATTACTAGTCAGATATATTCTTGTGCGGTGAATAGGGCGTGTTGAGTCCAGTTCTCTGAGCAAGGAGTAGGTCTTGTCTATTACATATTGGTTTTATGGAACGGTATCTGAGCTAATTTGAAACCCTTGTTTTATGTATCACCCCACCTCACCTTTCCCGTGAAGCAGCCATAGTGTGTTTTCTGCATGTGTGACTCTGTTCTGTTTTGTAATTCAGTTCAAGTGTAACGGTTTTTACATTCCCTCTATAAGTGATACCTTATGAGAAGTGTCCTTTTCTGTGTGACTTATTTCACTTAGAGTCGTCGTACCTAAATCCACTCATCATGCTGCTACTACCCTTATGACAGTGATTTCATGGCTGAGTGATATTCCATTGTACATAAGGACCACAACTTCTTTATCCATTTTTCTCTTTCCTGGGATATTGAAGGTGGAATGAAGTGGAGGTCCTTGTCAACAGAGCAGCCCTAAACTTTGGGGTGCTTGTGTCTTGCTGATTTTTAATTTTCCCAATTTATACCCCCATGAGTGGAAGTGCCCTATGCTCTCTAAGCTTTGCTTTTTAGACGTTTCAGGACTCACCGTACGCTTCTGCAGAGTGGCTGTTGACAATTTACATCCCACCCATCAGTGTAGCAAGGCTCCCATTTCTCCATGGCCTGTCCTGTATTTCTGGTTTTGACACTTTTTTCAGCATGGCCCTTTTGACCGATGGGAAGCGAGACATCTTTGTAGCGCTGATTTGCCTTTCCAGGTTGCTTGGTTGGCCAAAAAGGGCGTATGCGTTTTTTCCCGAATATATTCAGGAAAAAACGCATACGCCCTTTTTGGCCAAGGGCATCATTGTCAACGTTTTGCCGCTTTTCATGTGCTTTAAAGGCGATTCGAATCTACCTCCTGAAATCTGTTTCCTGCAATTCTGCCTTGATTTCAAATCCTCTTCTTTGCCTTCCCTCAATATATTTGTGGACGAGAGTTATCATTTATAACTCTGCAGGTTTGTGAATTGCAGTGCCCTGAACCTCCATTTTACAACTCGCTTTTTAGGGAGCTGGCCGCAAAAGCGCAGAATGGCTTCAGGCCCTGTTCTGGTTCACGGGGCAGGCTGACCCTGTGGTTAATTCTTCTTCCTGATGGGAAAATAGAGTGACCTGTGCCTGTCCCAACACCAAGAGCTAGTCTCTCATTGGTTCCACGTCTTCCCTTTCACCCTCAGGACAAATTGCAACCTGTACGGACCTGGAGGTTAAAGGTGCTGATGCTCCAAGTAGGGAGATTGCTAGTAAAGCGGCTGGAATAGCGAACCCGGGCACAAGGAGATGAGAAATGAGGTGCGTTTTAGAAACCTTTCCACATCACACGGTGTACCATCTTCTGGGTTTCTCATGCATGTTTTCGATGTAGGAAGATGCCCTTGAACCTGGAGATTTGGGACCCATGCGATGGGTACCACGCAGTATTACTTTAAAGGGTCTGCGTTTGCTCACCCAACCTCACCAAACCTCTCAGCCGCAACAGTGTCCACCCTTATGTCTCATCCAGCTGTGGGTCTAGATATGGTCAATCCAGGTTGCATCACAGCCCCTGAACGCATTGTGTAAGAATTTATCTCTCTTTCACTGTCTTTGTTTCATGGGTTTTTCAAAGTAATTTATTTTTATAATGGGGTTTAGCTGCTTTTCACTGCTGTGTTTATGCCGCTTTTTACCCACTTGACACACTAACAGAGAGATATCAATACATAGGTTTTAAGATTATTGCTAGTCAGATATATTCTTGTGCGGTGAATAGGGCGTGTTGAGTCCAGTTCTCTGAGCAAGGAGTAGGTCTTGTCTATTACATATTGGGTTTATGGAACGGTATCTGAGCTAATTTGAAACCCTTGTTTTATGTATCACCCCACCTCACCTTTCCCGTTAAGCAACCATAGTGTGTTTTCTGCATGTGTGACTCTGTTCTGTTTTGTAATTCAGTTCAAGTGTAACGGTTTTTACATTCCCTCTATAAGTGATACCTTATGAGAAGTGTCCTTTTCTGTGTGACTTATTTCACTTAGAGTCATCGTACCTAAATCCACTCATCATGCTGCTACTAGCCTTATGACATTGATTTCACGGCTGAGTGATATTCCATTGAACATAAGGACCACAACTTCTTTATCCATTTTTCTCTTTCCTGGGATATTGAAGGTGGAATGAAGTGGAGGTCCTTGTCAACAGAGCAGCCCTAAACTTTGGGGTGCTTGTGTCTTGCTGATTTTTAATTTTCCCAATTTATACCCCCATGAGTGGAAGTGCCCTATGCTCTCTAAGCTTTGCTTTTTAGACGTTTCAGGACTCACCGTACACTTCTCCAGAGTGGCTGTTGACAATTTACATCCCGCCCATCAGTGTAGCAAGGCTCCCATTTCTCCATGGCCTGTCCTGCATTTCTGGTTTTGACACTTTTTTCAGCATGGCCCTTTTGACCGATGGGAAGCGAGACATCTTTGTAGCACTGATTTGCCTTTCCTGGTTGCTTGGTTGGCCAAAAAGGGCGTATGCGTTTTTTCCTGAATATATTCAGGAAAAAACGCATACGCCCTTTTTGGCCAAGGGCATCATTGTCAACGTTTTGCCGCTTTTCATGTGCTTTAAAGGCGATTCGAATCTACCTCCTGAAATCTGTTTCCTGCAATTCTGCCTTGATTTCAAATCCTCTTCTTTGCCTTCCCTCAATATATTTGTGGATGAGAGTTATCATTTATAAGTCTGCAGGTTTGTGAATTGCAGTGCCCTGAACCTCCATTTTACAACTCGCTTTTTAGGGAGCTGGCCGCAAAAGCGCAGGATGGCTTCAGGCCCTGTTCTGGTTCCGGGGGGCAGGCTGAGCCTGTGGTTAATTCTTCCTGATGGGAAAATAGAGTGACCTGTGCCTGTCCCAACACCAAGAGCTAGTCTTTCATTGGTTCCACGTCTTCCCGTTCATCCTCAGGACAAATTGCAACCTGTACGGAACAGGAGGTTAAAGGTGCTGATGGTCCAAGGAGGGAGATTGCTAGTAAAGTGGCTGGAATGGCGAACCCGGGCACAAGCAGATGAGAAATGAGGTGCGTTTTAGAAACCTTTCCCCATCACACGGTGTACCATCTTCTGGGTATCTCATGCATGTTTTCGATGTAGGAAGATGCCCTTGAACCTGGAGATTTGGGACCCATGCGATGGGTACCACGCAGTATTACTTTAAAGGGTCTGCGTTTGCTCACCCAACCTCACCAAACCTCTCAGCCGCAACAGTGTCCACCCTTATGTCTCATCCAGCTGTGGGTCTAGATATGGTCAATCCAGGTTGCATCACAGCCCCTGAACGCATTGTGTAAGAATTTCTCTCTCTTTCACTGTCTTTGTTTCATGGGTTTTTCAAAGTAATTTATTTTTATAATGGGGTTTAGCTGCTTTTCACTGCTGAGTTTATGCCGCTTTTTACCCACTTGACACACTAACAGAGAGATATCAATACATAGGTTTTAAGATTATTACTAGTCAGATATATTCTTGTGCGGTGAATAGGGCGTGTTGAGTCCAGTTCTCTGAGCAAGGAGTAGGTCTTGTCTATTACATATTGGGTTTATGGAACGGTATCTGAGCTAATTTGAAACCCTTGTTTTATGTATCACCCCACCTCACCTTTCCCGTGAAGCAGCCATAGTGTGTTTTCTGCATGTGTGACTCTGTTCTGTTTTGTAATTCAGTTCAAGTGTAACGGTTTTTACATTCCCTCTATAAGTGATACCTTATGAGAAGTGTCCTTTTCTGTGTGACTTATTTCACTTAGAGTCGTCGTACCTAAATCCACTCATCATGCTGCTACTAGCCTTATGACATTGATTTCATGGCTGAGTGATATTCCATTGTACATAAGGACCACAACTTCTTTATCCATTTTTCTCTTTCCTGGGATATTGAAGGTGGAATGAAGTGGAGGTCCTTGTCAACAGAGCAGCCCTAAACTTTGGGGTGCTTGTGTCTTGCTGATTTTTAATTTTCCCAATTTATACCCCCATGAGTGGAAGTGCCCTATGCTCTCTAAGCTTTGCTTTTTAGACGTTTCAGGACTCACCGTACGCTTCTGCAGAGTGGCTGTTGACAATTTACATCCCGCCCATCAGTGTAGCAAGGCTCCCGTTTCTCCATGGCCTGTCCTGCATTTCTGGTTTTGACACTTTTTTCAGCATGGCCCTTTTGACCGATGGGAAGCGAGACATCTTTGTAGCGCTGATTTGCCTTTCCAGGTTGCTTGGTTGGCCAAAAAGGGCGTATGCGTTTTTTCCTGAATATATTCAGGAAAAAACGCATACGCCCTTTTTGGCCAAGGGCATCATTGTCAACGTTTTGCCGCTTTTCATGTGCTTTAAAGGCGATTCGAATCTACCTCCTGAAATCTGTTTCCTGCAATTCTGCCTTGATTTCAAATCCTCTTCTTTGCCTTCCCTCAATATATTTGTGGACGAGAGTTATCATTTATAACTCTGCAGGTTTGTGAATTGCAGTGCCCTGAACCTCCATTTTACAACTCGCTTTTTAGGGAGCTGGCCTCAAAAGCGCAGGATGGCTTCAGGCCCTGTTTTGGTTCCGGGTGGCAGGCTGAGCCTGTGGTTAATTCTTCTTCCTGATGGGAAAATAGAGTGACCTGTGCCTGTCCCAACACCAAGAGCTAGTCTTTCATTGGTTGCACGTCTTTCCGTTCATCCTCAGGACAAATTGCAACCTGTACGGAACAGGAGGTTAAAGGTGCTGATGCTCCAAGTAGGGAGATTGCTAGTAAAGCGGCTGGAATAGCGAACCCGGGCACAAGGAGATGAGAAATGAGGTGCGTTTTAGAAACCTTTCCACATCACACGGTGTACCATCTTCTGGGTTTCTCATGCATGTTTTCGATGTAGGAAGATGCCCTTGAACCTGGAGATTTGGGACCCATGCGATGGGTACCACGCAGTATTACTTTAAAGGGTCTGCGTTTGCTCACCCAACCTCACCAAACCTCTCAGCCGCAACAGTGTCCACCCTTATGTCTCATCCAGCTGTGGGTCTAGATATGGTCAATCCAGGTTGCATCACAGCCCCTGAACGCATTGTGTAAGAATTTATCTCTCTTTCACTGTCTTTGTTTCATGGGTTTTTCAAAGTAATTTATTTTTATAATGGGGTTTAGCTGCTTTTCACTGCTGTGTTTATGCCGCTTTTTACCCACTTGACACACTAACAGAGAGATATCAATACATAGGTTTTAAGATTATTGCTAGTCAGATATATTCTTGTGCGGTGAATAGGGCGTGTTGAGTCCAGTTCTCTGAGCAAGGAGTAGGTCTTGTCTATTACATATTGGGTTTATGGAACGGTATCTGAGCTAATTTGAAACCCTTGTTTTATGTATCACCCCACCTCACCTTTCCCGTGAAGCAGCCATAGTGTGTTTTCTGCATGTGTGACTCTGTTCTGTTTTGTAATTCAGTTCAAGTGTAACGGTTTTTACATTCCCTCTATAAGTGATACCTTATGAGAAGTGTCCTTTTCTGTGTGACTTATTTCACTTAGAGTCATCGTACCTAAATCCACTCATCATGCTGCTACTAGCCTTATGACATTGATTTCACGGCTGAGTGATATTCCATTGAACATAAGGACCACAACTTCTTTATCCATTTTTCTCTTTCCTGGGATATTGAAGGTGGAATGAAGTGGAGGTCCTTGTCAACAGAGCAGCCCTAAACTTTGGGGTGCTTGTGTCTTGCTGATTTTTAATTTTCCCAATTTATACCCCCATGAGTGGAAGTGCCCTATGCTCTCTAAGCTTTGCTTTTTAGACGTTTCAGGACTCACCGTACACTTCTCCAGAGTGGCTGTTGACAATTTACATCCCGCCCATCAGTGTAGCAAGGCTCCCATTTCTCCATGGCCTGTCCTGCATTTCTGGTTTTGACACTTTTTTCAGCATGGCCCTTTTGACCGATGGGAAGCGAGACATCTTTGTAGCACTGATTTGCCTTTCCTGGTTGCTTGGTTGGCCAAAAAGGGCGTATGCGTTTTTTCCTGAATATATTCAGGAAAAAACGCATACGCCCTTTTTGGCCAAGGGCATCATTGTCAACGTTTTGCCGCTTTTCATGTGCTTTAAAGGCGATTCGAATCTACCTCCTGAAATCTGTTTCCTGCAATTCTGCCTTGATTTCAAATCCTCTTCTTTGCCTTCCCTCAATATATTTGTGGATGAGAGTTATCATTTATAAGTCTGCAGGTTTGTGAATTGCAGTGCCCTGAACCTCCATTTTACAACTCGCTTTTTAGGGAGCTGGCCGCAAAAGTGCAGGATGGCTTCAGGCCCTGTTCTGGTTCCGGGGGGCAGGCTGAGCCTGTGGTTAATTCTTCCTGATGGGAAAATAGAGTGACCTGTGCCTGTCCCAACACCAAGAGCTAGTCTTTCATTGGTTCCACGTCTTCCCGTTCATCCTCAGGACAAATTGCAACCTGTGCGGAACAGGAGGTTAAAGGTGCTGATGGTCCAAGGAGGGAGATTGCTAGTAAAGTGGCTGGAATGGCGAACCCGGGCACAAGCAGATGAGAAATGAGGTGCGTTTTAGAAACCTTTCCCCATCACACGGTGTACCATCTTCTGGGTATCTCATGCATGTTTTCGATGTAGGAAGATGCCCTTGAACCTGGAGATTTGGGATCCATGCGATGGGTACCACGCAGTATTACTTTAAAGGGTCTGCGTTTGCTCACCCAACCTCACCAAACCTCTCAGCCACAACAGTGTCCACCCTTATGTCTCATCCAGCTGTGGGTCTAGATATGGTCAATCCAGGTTGCATCACAGCCCCTGAACGCATTGTGTAAGAATTTCTCTCTCTTTCACTGTCTTTGTTTCATGGGTTTTTCAAAGTAATTTATTTTTATAATGGGGTTTAGCTGCTTTTCACTGCTGAGTTTATGCCGCTTTTTACCCACTTGACACACTAACAGAGAGATATCAATACATAGGTTTTAAGATTATTACTAGTCAGATATATTCTTGTGCGGTGAATAGGGCGTGTTGAGTCCAGTTCTCTGAGCAAGGAGTAGGTCTTGTCTATTACATATTGGGTTTATGGAACGGTATCTGAGCTAATTTGAAACCCTTGTTTTATGTATCACCCCACCTCACCTTTCCCGTGAAGCAGCCATAGTGTGTTTTCTGCATGTGTGACTCTGTTCTGTTTTGTTATTCAGTTCAAGTGTAACGGTTTTTACATTCCCTCTATAAGTGATACCTTATGAGAAGTGTCCTTTTCTGTGTGACTTATTTCACTTAGAGTCGTCGTACCTAAATCCACTCATCATGCTGCTACTAGCCTTATGACATTGATTTCATGGCTGAGTGATATTCCATTGTACATAAGGACCACAACTTCTTTATCCATTTTTCTCTTTCCTGGGATATTGAAGGTGGAATGAAGTGGAGGTCCTTGTCAACAGAGCAGCCCTAAACTTTGGGGTGCTTGTGTCTTGCTGATTTTTAATTTTCCCAATTTATACCCCCATGAGTGGAAGTGCCCTATGCTCTCTAAGCTTTGCTTTTTAGACGTTTCAGGACTCACCGTACGCTTCTGCAGAGTGGCTGTTGACAATTTACATCCCGCCCATCAGTGTAGCAAGGCTCCCGTTTCTCCATGGCCTGTCCTGCATTTCTGGTTTTGACACTTTTTTCAGCATGGCCCTTTTGACCGATGGGAAGCGAGACATCTTTGTAGCGCTGATTTGCCTTTCCAGGTTGCTTGGTTGGCCAAAAAGGGCGTATGCGTTTTTTCCTGAATATATTCAGGAAAAAACGCATACGCCCTTTTTGGCCAAGGGCATCATTGTCAACGTTTTGCCGCTTTTCATGTGCTTTAAAGGCGATTCGAATCTACCTCCTGAAATCTGTTTCCTGCAATTCTGCCTTGATTTCAAATCCTCTTCTTTGCCTTCCCTCAATATATTTGTGGACGAGAGTTATCATTTATAACTCTGCAGGTTTGTGAATTGCAGTGCCCTGAACCTCCATTTTACAACTCGCTTTTTAGGGAGCTGGCCTCAAAAGCGCAGGATGGCTTCAGGCCCTGTTTTGGTTCCGGGTGGCAGGCTGAGCCTGTGGTTAATTCTTCTTCCTGATGGGAAAATAGAGTGACCTGTGCCTGTCCCAACACCAAGAGCTAGTCTTTCATTGGTTGCACGTCTTTCCGTTCATCCTCAGGACAAATTGCAACCTGTACGGAACAGGAGGTTAAAGGTGCTGATGGTCCAAGGAGGGAGATTGCTAGTAAAGTGGCTGGAATGGCGAACCCGGGCACAAGCAGATGAGAAATCAGGTGCGTTTTAGAAACCTTTCCCCATCACACGGTGTACCATCTTCTGGGTATCTCATGCATGTTTTCGATGTAGGAAGATGCCCTTGAACCTGGAGATTTGGGACCCATGCGATGGGTACCACGCAGTATTACTTTAAAGGGTCTGCGTTTGCTCACCCAACCTCACCAAACCTCTCAGCCACAACAGTGTCCACCCTTATGTCTCATCCAGCTGTGGGTCTAGATATGGTCAATCCAGGTTGCATCACAGCCCCTGAACGCATTGTGTAAGAATTTCGCTCTCTTTCACTGTCTTTGTTTCATGGGTTTTTCAAAGTAATTTATTTTTATAATGGGGTTTAGCTGCTTTTCACTGCTGTGTTTATGCCGCTTTTTACCCACTTGACACACTAACAGAGAGATATCAATACATAGGTTTTAAGATTATTACTAGTCAGATATATTCTTGTGCGGTGAATAGGGCGTGTTGAGTCCAGTTCTCTGAGCAAGGAGTAGGTCTTGTCTATTCCATATTGGGTTTATGGAACGGTATCTGAGCTAATTTGAAACCCTTGTTTTATGTATCACCCCACCTCACCTTTCCCGTTAAGCAGCCATAGTGTGTTTTCTGCATGTGTGACTCTGTTCTGTTTTGTAATTCAGTTCAAGTGTAACGGTTTTTACATTCCCTCTATAAGTGATACCTTATGAGAAGTGTCCTTTTCTGTGTGACTTATTTCACTTAGAGTCGTCGTACCTAAATCCACTCATCATTCTGCTACTACCCTTATGACAGTGATTTCATGGCTGAGTGATATTCCATTGTACATAAGGACCACAACTTCTTTATCCATTTTTCTCTTTCCTGGGATATTGAAGGTGGAATGAAGTGGAGGTCCTTGTCAACAGAGCAGCCCTAAACTTTGGGGTGCTTGTGTCTTGCTGATTTTTAATTTTCCCAATTTATACCCCCATGAGTGGAAGTGCCCTATGCTCTCTAAGCTTTGCTTTTTAGACGTTTCAGGACTCACCGTACGCTTCTGCAGAGTGGCTGTTGACAATTTACATCCCGCCCATCAGTGTAGCAAGGCTCCCGTTTCTCCATGGCCTGTCCTGCATTTCTGGTTTTGACACTTTTTTCAGCATGGCCCTTTTGACCGATGGGAAGCGAGACATCTTTGTAGCGCTGATTTGCCTTTCCAGGTTGCTTGGTTGGCCAAAAAGGGCGTATGCGTTTTTTCCTGAATATATTCAGGAAAAAACGCATACGCCCTTTTTGGCCAAGGGCATCATTGTCAACGTTTTGCCGCTTTTCATGTGCTTTAAAGGCGATTCGAATCTACCTCCTGAAATCAGTTTCCTGCAATTCTGCCTTGATTTCAAATCCTCTTCTTTGCCTTCCCTCAATATATTTGTGGACGAGAGTTATCATTTATAACTCTGCAGGTTTGTGAATTGCAGTGCCCTGAACCTCCATTTTACAACTCGCTTTTTAGGGAGCTGGCCTCAAAAGCGCAGGATGGCTTCAGGCCCTGTTTTGGTTCCGGGTGGCAGGCTGAGCCTGTGGTTAATTCTTCTTCCTGATGGGAAAATAGAGTGACCTGTGCCTGTCCCAACACCAAGAGCTAGTCTTTCATTGGTTGCACGTCTTTCCGTTCATCCTCAGGACAAATTGCAACCTGTACGGAACAGGAGGTTAAAGGTGCTGATGGTCCAAGGAGGGAGATTGCTAGTAAAGTGGCTGGAATGGCGAACCCGGGCACAAGCAGATGAGAAATCAGGTGCGTTTTAGAAACCTTTCCCCATCACACGGTGTACCATCTTCTGGGTATCTCATGCATGTTTTCGATGTAGGAAGATGCCCTTGAACCTGGAGATTTGGGACCCATGCGATGGGTACCACGCAGTATTACTTTAAAGGGTCTGCGTTTGCTCACCCAACCTCACCAAACCTCTCAGCCACAACAGTGTCCACCCTTATGTCTCATCCAGCTGTGGGTCTAGATATGGTCAATCCAGGTTGCATCACAGCCCCTGAACGCATTGTGTAAGAATTTCGCTCTCTTTCACTGTCTTTGTTTCATGGGTTTTTCAAAGTAATTTATTTTTATAATGGGGTTTAGCTGCTTTTCACTGCTGTGTTTATGCCGCTTTTTACCCACTTGACACACTAACAGAGAGATATCAATACATAGGTTTTAAGATTATTACTAGTCAGATATATTCTTGTGCGGTGAATAGGGCGTGTTGAGTCCAGTTCTCTGAGCAAGGAGTAGGTCTTGTCTATTCCATATTGGGTTTATGGAACGGTATCTGAGCTAATTTGAAACCCTTGTTTTATGTATCACCCCACCTCACCTTTCCCGTTAAGCAGCCATAGTGTGTTTTCTGCATGTGTGACTCTGTTCTGTTTTGTAATTCAGTTCAAGTGTAACGGTTTTTACATTCCCTCTATAAGTGATACCTTATGAGAAGTGTCCTTTTCTGTGTGACTTATTTCACTTAGAGTCGTCGTACCTAAATCCACTCATCATTCTGCTACTACCCTTATGACAGTGATTTCATGGCTGAGTGATATTCCATTGTACATAAGGACCACAACTTCTTTATCCATTTTTCTCTTTCCTGGGATATTGAAGGTGGAATGAAGTGGAGGTCCTTGTCAACAGAGCAGCCCTAAACTTTGGGGTGCTTGTGTCTTGCTGATTTTTAATTTTCCCAATTTATACCCCCATGAGTGGAAGTGCCCTATGCTCTCTAAGCTTTGCTTTTTAGACGTTTCAGGACTCACCGTACGCTTCTGCAGAGTGGCTGTTGACAATTTACATCCCGCCCATCAGTGTAGCAAGGCTCCCGTTTCTCCATGGCCTGTCCTGCATTTCTGGTTTTGACACTTTTTTCAGCATGGCCCTTTTGACCGATGGGAAGCGAGACATCTTTGTAGCGCTGATTTGCCTTTCCAGGTTGCTTGGTTGGCCAAAAAGGGCGTATGCGTTTTTTCCTGAATATATTCAGGAAAAAACGCATACGCCCTTTTTGGCCAAGGGCATCATTGTCAACGTTTTGCCGCTTTTCATGTGCTTTAAAGGCGATTCGAATCTTCCTCCTGAAATCAGTTTCCTGCAATTCTGCCTTGATTTCAAATCCTCTTCTTTGCCTTCCCTCAATATATTTGTGGACGAGAGTTATCATTTATAACTCTGCAGGTTTGTTAATTGCAGTGCCCTGAACCTCCATTTTACAACTCGCTTTTTAGGGAGCTGGCCGCAATAGCGCAGGATGGCTTCAGGCCCTGTTTTGGTTCCGGGTGGCAGGCTGAGCCTGTGGTTAATTCTTCTTCCTGATGGGAAAATAGAGTGACCTCTGCCTGTCCCAACACCAAGAGCTAGTCTCTCATTGGTTCCACGTCTTCCAGTTCATCCTCAGGAAAAATTGCAACCTGTACGGAACAGGAGGTTAAAGGTGCTGATGCTCCAAGTAGGGAGATTGCTAGTAAAGCGGCTGGAATAGCGAACCCGGCCACAAGGAGATGAGAAATGAGGTGCATTTTAGAAACCTTTCCAGATCACACGGTGTACCATCTTCTGGGTTTCTCATGCATGTTTTCGATGTAGGAAGATGCCCTTGAACCTGGAGATTTGTGACCCCTGCGATGGGTACCATGCAGTATTACTTTAAAGGGTCTGCGTTTGCTCACCCAACCTCACCAAACCTCTCAGCCCCAAGAGTGTCCACCCTTATGTCTCATCCAGCTGTGGGTCTAGATATGGTCAATCCAGGTTGCATCACAGCCCCTGAACGCATTGTGTAAGAATTTCGCTCTCTTTCACTGTCTTTGTTTCATGGGTTTTTCAAAGTAATTTATTTTTATAATGGGGTTTAGCTGCTTTTCACTGCTGTGTTTATGCTGCTTTTTACCCACTTGACACACTAACAGAGAGATATCAATACATAGGTTTTAAGATTATTACTAGTCAGATATATTCTTGTGCGGTGAATAGGGCGTGTTGAGTCCAGTTCTCTGAGCAAGGAGTAGGTCTTGTCTATTCCATATTGGGTTTATGGAACGGTATCTGAGCTAATTTGAAACCCTTGTTTTATGTATCACCCCACCTCACCTTTCCCGTTAAGCAGCCATAGTGTGTTTTCTGCATGTGTGACTCTGTTCTGTTTTGTAATTCAGTTCAAGTGTAACGGTTTTTACATTCCCTCTATAAGTGATACCTTATGAGAAGTGTCCTTTTCTGTGTGACTTATTTCACTTAGAGTCGTCGTACCTAAATCCACTCATCATTCTGCTACTACCCTTATGACAGTGATTTCATGGCTGAGTGATATTCCATTGTACATAAGGACCACAACTTCTTTATCCATTTTTCTCTTTCCTGGGATATTGAAGGTGGAATGAAGTGGAGGTCCTTGTCAACAGAGCAGCCCTAAACTTTGGGGTGCTTGTGTCTTGCTGATTTTTAATTTTCCCAATTTATACCCCCATGAGTGGAAGTGCCCTATGCTCTCTAAGCTTTGCTTTTTAGACGTTTCAGGACTCACCGTACGCTTCTGCAGAGTGGCTGTTGACAATTTACATCCCGCCCATCAGTGTAGCAAGGCTCCCGTTTCTCCATGGCCTGTCCTGCATTTCTGGTTTTGACACTTTTTTCAGCATGGCCCTTTTGACCGATGGGAAGCGAGACATCTTTGTAGCGCTGATTTGCCTTTCCAGGTTGCTTGGTTGGCCAAAAAGGGCGTATGCGTTTTTTCCTGAATATATTCAGGAAAAAACGCATACGCCCTTTTTGGCCAAGGGCATCATTGTCAACGTTTTGCCGCTTTTCATGTGCTTTAAAGGCGATTCGAATCTTCCTCCTGAAATCAGTTTCCTGCAATTCTGCCTTGATTTCAAATCCTCTTCTTTGCCTTCCCTCAATATATTTGTGGACGAGAGTTATCATTTATAACTCTGCAGGTTTGTTAATTGCAGTGCCCTGAACCTCCATTTTACAACTCGCTTTTTAGGGAGCTGGCCGCAATAGCGCAGGATGGCTTCAGGCCCTGTTTTGGTTCCGGGTGGCAGGCTGAGCCTGTGGTTAATTCTTCTTCCTGATGGGAAAATAGAGTGACCTCTGCCTGTCCCAACACCAAGAGCTAGTCTCTCATTGGTTCCACGTCTTCCAGTTCATCCTCAGGAAAAATTGCAACCTGTACGGAACAGGAGGTTAAAGGTGCTGATGCTCCAAGTAGGGAGATTGCTAGTAAAGCGGCTGGAATAGCGAACCCGGCCACAAGGAGATGAGAAATGAGGTGCATTTTAGAAACCTTTCCACATCACACGGTGTACCATCTTCTGGGTTTCTCATGCATGTTTTCGATGTAGGAAGATGCCCTTGAACCTGGAGATTTGTGACCCCTGCGATGGGTACCATGCAGTATTACTTTAAAGGGTCTGCGTTTGCTCACCCAACCTCACCAAACCTCTCAGCCCCAAGAGTGTCCACCCTTATGTCTCATCCAGCTGTGGGTCTAGATATGGTCAATCCAGGTTGCATCACAGCCCCTGAACGCATTGTGTAAGAATTTCGCTCTCTTTCACTGTCTTTGTTTCATGGGTTTTTCAAAGTAATTTATTTTTATAATGGGGTTTAGCTGCTTTTCACTGCTGTGTTTATGCCGCTTTTTACCCACTTGACACACTAACAGAGAGATATCAATACATAGGTTTTAAGATTATTACTAGTCAGATATATTCTTGTGCGGTGAATAGGGCGTGTTGAGTCCAGTTCTCTGAGCAAGGAGTAGGTCTTGTCTATTCCATATTGGGTTTATGGAACGGTATCTGAGCTAATTTGAAACCCTTGTTTTATGTATCACCCCACCTCACCTTTCCCGTTAAGCAGCCATAGTGTGTTTTCTGCATGTGTGACTCTGTTCTGTTTTGTAATTCAGTTCAAGTGTAACGGTTTTTACATTCCCTCTATAAGTGATACCTTATGAGAAGTGTCCTTTTCTGTGTGACTTATTTCACTTAGAGTCGTCGTACCTAAATCCACTCATCATTCTGCTACTACCCTTATGACAGTGATTTCATGGCTGAGTGATATTCCATTGTACATAAGGACCACAACTTCTTTATCCATTTTTCTCTTTCCTGGGATATTGAAGGTGGAATGAAGTGGAGGTCCTTGTCAACAGAGCAGCCCTAAACTTTGGGGTGCTTGTGTCTTGCTGATTTTTAATTTTCCCAATTTATACCCCCATGAGTGGAAGTGCCCTATGCTCTCTAAGCTTTGCTTTTTAGACGTTTCAGGACTCACCGTACGCTTCTGCAGAGTGGCTGTTGACAATTTACATCCCGCCCATCAGTGTAGCAAGGCTCCCGTTTCTCCATGGCCTGTCCTGCATTTCTGGTTTTGACACTTTTTTCAGCATGGCCCTTTTGACCGATGGGAAGCGAGACATCTTTGTAGCGCTGATTTGCCTTTCCAGGTTGCTTGGTTGGCCAAAAAGGGCGTATGCGTTTTTTCCTGAATATATTCAGGAAAAAACGCATACGCCCTTTTTGGCCAAGGGCATCATTGTCAACGTTTTGCCGCTTTTCATGTGCTTTAAAGGCGATTCGAATCTTCCTCCTGAAATCAGTTTCCTGCAATTCTGCCTTGATTTCAAATCCTCTTCTTTGCCTTCCCTCAATATATTTGTGGACGAGAGTTATCATTTATAACTCTGCAGGTTTGTTAATTGCAGTGCCCTGAACCTCCATTTTACAACTCGCTTTTTAGGGAGCTGGCCGCAATAGCGCAGGATGGCTTCAGGCCCTGTTTTGGTTCCGGGTGGCAGGCTGAGCCTGTGGTTAATTCTTCTTCCTGATGGGAAAATAGAGTGACCTCTGCCTGTCCCAACACCAAGAGCTAGTCTCTCATTGGTTCCACGTCTTCCAGTTCATCCTCAGGAAAAATTGCAACCTGTACGGAACAGGAGGTTAAAGGTGCTGATGCTCCAAGTAGGGAGATTGCTAGTAAAGCGGCTGGAATAGCGAACCCGGCCACAAGGAGATGAGAAATGAGGTGCATTTTAGAAACCTTTCCACATCACACGGTGTACCATCTTCTGGGTTTCTCATGCATGTTTTCGATGTAGGAAGATGCCCTTGAACCTGGAGATTTGTGACCCCTGCGATGGGTACCATGCAGTATTACTTTAAAGGGTCTGCGTTTGCTCACCCAACCTCACCAAACCTCTCAGCCCCAAGAGTGTCCACCCTTATGTCTCATCCAGCTGTGGGTCTAGATATGGTCAATCCAGGTTGCATCACAGCCCCTGAACGAATTGTGTAAGAATTTCGCTCTCTTTCACTGTCTTTGTTTCATGGGTTTTTCAAAGTAATTTATTTTTATAATGGGGTTTAGCTGCTTTTCACTGCTGTGTTTATGCCGCTTTTTACCCACTTGACACACTAACAGAGAGATATCAATACATAGGTTTTAAGATTATTACTAGTCAGATATATTCTTGTGCGGTGAATAGGGCGTGTTGAGTCCAGTTCTCTGAGCAAGGAGTAGGTCTTGTCTATTCCATATTGGGTTTATGGAACGGTATCTGAGCTAATTTGAAACCCTTGTTTTATGTATCACCCCACCTCACCTTTCCCGTTAAGCAGCCATAGTGTGTTTTCTGCATGTGTGACTCTGTTCTGTTTTGTAATTCAGTTCAAGTGTAACGGTTTTTACATTCCCTCTATAAGTGATACCTTATGAGAAGTGTCCTTTTCTGTGTGACTTATTTCACTTAGAGTCGTCGTACCTAAATCCACTCATCATTCTGCTACTACCCTTATGACAGTGATTTCATGGCTGAGTGATATTCCATTGTACATAAGGACCACAACTTCTTTATCCATTTTTCTCTTTCCTGGGATATTGAAGGTGGAATGAAGTGGAGGTCCTTGTCAACAGAGCAGCCCTAAACTTTGGGGTGCTTGTGTCTTGCTGATTTTTAATTTTCCCAATTTATACCCCCATGAGTGGAAGTGCCCTATGCTCTCTAAGCTTTGCTTTTTAGACGTTTCAGGACTCACCGTACGCTTCTGCAGAGTGGCTGTTGACAATTTACATCCCGCCCATCAGTGTAGCAAGGCTCCCGTTTCTCCATGGCCTGTCCTGCATTTCTGGTTTTGACACTTTTTTCAGCATGGCCCTTTTGACCGATGGGAAGCGAGACATCTTTGTAGCGCTGATTTGCCTTTCCAGGTTGCTTGGTTGGCCAAAAAGGGCGTATGCGTTTTTTCCTGAATATATTCAGGAAAAAACGCATACGCCCTTTTTGGCCAAGGGCATCATTGTCAACGTTTTGCCGCTTTTCATGTGCTTTAAAGGCGATTCGAATCTTCCTCCTGAAATCAGTTTCCTGCAATTCTGCCTTGATTTCAAATCCTCTTCTTTGCCTTCCCTCAATATATTTGTGGACGAGAGTTATCATTTATAACTCTGCAGGTTTGTTAATTGCAGTGCCCTGAACCTCCATTTTACAACTCGCTTTTTAGGGAGCTGGCCGCAATAGCGCAGGATGGCTTCAGGCCCTGTTTTGGTTCCGGGTGGCAGGCTGAGCCTGTGGTTAATTCTTCTTCCTGATGGGTAAATAGAGTGACCTCTGCCTGTCCCAACACCAAGAGCTAGTCTCTCATTGGTTCCACGTCTTCCAGTTCATCCTCAGGAAAAATTGCAACCTGTACGGAACAGGAGGTTAAAGGTGCTGATGCTCCAAGTAGGGAGATTGCTAGTAAAGCGGCTGGAATAGCGAACCCGGCCACAAGGAGATGAGAAATGAGGTGCATTTTAGAAACCTTTCCAGATCACACGGTGTACCATCTTCTGGGTTTCTCATGCATGTTTTCGATGTAGGAAGATGCCCTTGAACCTGGAGATTTGTGACCCCTGCGATGGGTACCATGCAGTATTACTTTAAAGGGTCTGCGTTTGCTCACCCAACCTCACCAAACCTCTCAGCCACAACAGTGTCCACCCTTATGTCTCATCCAGCTGTGGGTCTAGATATGGTCAATCCAGGTTGCATCACAGCCCCTGAACGCATTGTGTAAGAATTTCGCTCTCTTTCACTGTCTTTGTTTCATGGGTTTTTCAAAGTAATTTATTTTTATAATGGGGTTTAGCTGCTTTTCACTGCTGTGTTTATGCCGCTTTTTACCCACTTGACACACTAACAGAGAGATATCAATACATAGGTTTTAAGATTATTACTAGTCAGATATATTCTTGTGCGGTGAATAGGGCGTGTTGAGTCCAGTTCTCTGAGCAAGGAGTAGGTCTTGTCTATTCCATATTGGGTTTATGGAACGGTATCTGAGCTAATTTGAAACCCTTGTTTTATGTATCACCCCACCTCACCTTTCCCGTTAAGCAGCCATAGTGTGTTTTCTGCATGTGTGACTCTGTTCTGTTTTGTAATTCAGTTCAAGTGTAACGGTTTTTACATTCCCTCTATAAGTGATACCTTATGAGAAGTGTCCTTTTCTGTGTGACTTATTTCACTTAGAGTCGTCGTACCTAAATCCACTCATCATTCTGCTACTACCCTTATGACAGTGATTTCATGGCTGAGTGATATTCCATTGTACATAAGGACCACAACTTCTTTATCCATTTTTCTCTTTCCTGGGATATTGAAGGTGGAATGAAGTGGAGGTCCTTGTCAACAGAGCAGCCCTAAACTTTGGGGTGCTTGTGTCTTGCTGATTTTTAATTTTCCCAATTTATACCCCCATGAGTGGAAGTGCCCTATGCTCTCTAAGCTTTGCTTTTTAGACGTTTCAGGACTCACCGTACGCTTCTGCAGAGTGGCTGTTGACAATTTACATCCCGCCCATCAGTGTAGCAAGGCTCCCGTTTCTCCATGGCCTGTCCTGCATTTCTGGTTTTGACACTTTTTTCAGCATGGCCCTTTTGACCGATGGGAAGCGAGACATCTTTGTAGCGCTGATTTGCCTTTCCAGGTTGCTTGGTTGGCCAAAAAGGGCGTATGCGTTTTTTCCTGAATATATTCAGGAAAAAACGCATACGCCCTTTTTGGCCAAGGGCATCATTGTCAACGTTTTGCCGCTTTTCATGTGCTTTAAAGGCGATTCGAATCTTCCTCCTGAAATCAGTTTCCTGCAATTCTGCCTTGATTTCAAATCCTCTTCTTTGCCTTCCCTCAATATATTTGTGGACGAGAGTTATCATTTATAACTCTGCAGGTTTGTTAATTGCAGTGCCCTGAACCTCCATTTTACAACTCGCTTTTTAGGGAGCTGGCCGCAATAGCGCAGGATGGCTTCAGGCCCTGTTTTGGTTCTGGGTGGCAGGCTGAGCCTGTGGTTAATTCTTCTTCCTGATGGGAAAATAGAGTGACCTCTGCCTGTCCCAACACCAAGAGCTAGTCTCTCATTGGTTCCACGTCTTCCAGTTCATCCTCAGGAAAAATTGCAACCTGTACGGAACAGGAGGTTAAAGGTGCTGATGCTCCAAGTAGGGAGATTGCTAGTAAAGCAGCTGGAATAGCGAACCCGGCCACAAGGAGATGAGAAATGAGGTGCATTTTAGAAACCTTTCCACATCACACGGTGTACCATCTTCTGGGTTTCTCATGCATGTTTTCGATGTAGGAAGATGCCCTTGAACCTGGAGATTTGTGACCCCTGCGATGGGTACCATGCAGTATTACTTTAAAGGGTCTGCGTTTGCTCACCCAACCTCACCAAACCTCTCAGCCCCAAGAGTGTCCACCCTTATGTCTCATCCAGCTGTGGGTCTAGATATGGTCAATCCAGGTTGCATCACAGCCCCTGAACGCATTGTGTAAGAATTTCGCTCTCTTTCACTGTCTTTGTTTCATGGGTTTTTCAAAGTAATTTATTTTTATAATGGGGTTTAGCTGCTTTTCACTGCTGTGTTTATGCCGCTTTTTACCCACTTGACACACTAACAGAGAGATATCAATACATAGGTTTTAAGATTATTACTAGTCAGATATATTCTTGTGCGGTGAATAGGGCGTGTTGAGTCCAGTTCTCTGAGCAAGGAGTAGGTCTTGTCTATTCCATATTGGGTTTATGGAACGGTATCTGAGCTAATTTGAAACCCTTGTTTTATGTATCACCCCACCTCACCTTTCCCGTTAAGCAGCCATAGTGTGTTTTCTGCATGTGTGACTCTGTTCTGTTTTGTAATTCAGTTCAAGTGTAACGGTTTTTACATTCCCTCTATAAGTGATACCTTATGAGAAGTGTCCTTTTCTGTGTGACTTATTTCACTTAGAGTCGTCGTACCTAAATCCACTCATCATTCTGCTACTACCCTTATGACAGTGATTTCATGGCTGAGTGATATTCCATTGTACATAAGGACCACAACTTCTTTATCCATTTTTCTCTTTCCTGGGATATTGAAGGTGGAATGAAGTGGAGGTCCTTGTCAACAGAGCAGCCCTAAACTTTGGGGTGCTTGTGTCTTGCTGATTTTTAATTTTCCCAATTTATACCCCCATGAGTGGAAGTGCCCTATGCTCTCTAAGCTTTGCTTTTTAGACGTTTCAGGACTCACCGTACGCTTCTGCAGAGTGGCTGTTGACAATTTACATCCCGCCCATCAGTGTAGCAAGGCTCCCGTTTCTCCATGGCCTGTCCTGCATTTCTGGTTTTGACACTTTTTTCAGCATGGCCCTTTTGACCGATGGGAAGCGAGACATCTTTGTAGCGCTGATTTGCCTTTCCAGGTTGCTTGGTTGGCCAAAAAGGGCGTATGCGTTTTTTCCTGAATATATTCAGGAAAAAACGCATACGCCCTTTTTGGCCAAGGGCATCATTGTCAACGTTTTGCCGCTTTTCATGTGCTTTAAAGGCGATTCGAATCTTCCTCCTGAAATCAGTTTCCTGCAATTCTGCCTTGATTTCAAATCCTCTTCTTTGCCTTCCCTCAATATATTTGTGGACGAGAGTTATCATTTATAACTCTGCAGGTTTGTTAATTGCAGTGCCCTGAACCTCCATTTTACAACTCGCTTTTTAGGGAGCTGGCCGCAATAGCGCAGGATGGCTTCAGGCCCTGTTTTGGTTCCGGGTGGCAGGCTGAGCCTGTGGTTAATTCTTCTTCCTGATGGGAAAATAGAGTGACCTCTGCCTGTCCCAACACCAAGAGCTAGTCTCTCATTGGTTCCACGTCTTCCAGTTCATCCTCAGGAAAAATTGCAACCTGTACGGAACAGGAGGTTAAAGGTGCTGATGCTCCAAGTAGGGAGATTGCTAGTAAAGCGGCTGGAATAGCGAACCCGGCCACAAGGAGATGAGAAATGAGGTGCGTTTTAGAAACCTTTCCCCATCACACGGTGTACCATCTTCTGGGTTTCTCATGCATGTTTTCGATGTAGGAAGATGCCCTTGAACCTGGAGATTTGGGACCCATGCGATGGGTACCACGCAGTATTACTTTAAAGGGTCTGCGTTTGCTCACCCAACCTCACCAAACCTCTCAGCCGCAACAGTGTCCACCCTTATGTCTCATCCAGCTGTGGGTCTAGATATGGTCAATCCAGGTTGCATCACAGCCCCTGAACGCATTGTGTAAGAATTTCTATCTCTTTCACTGTCTTTATTTCATGGGTTTTTCAAAGTAATTTATTTTTATAATGGGGTTTAGCTGCTTTTCACTTCTGTGTTTATGCCGCTTTACACCCACTTGACACACTAACAGAGAGATATCTATACATAGGTTTTAAGATTATTACTAGTCAGATATATTCTTGTGCGGTGAATAGGGCGTGTTGAGTCCAGTTCTCTGAGCAAGGAGTAGGTCTTGTCTATTACATATTGGTTTTATGGAACGGTATCTGAGCTAATTTGAAACCCTTGTTTTATGTATCACCCCACCTCACCTTTCCCGTGAAGCAGCCATAGTGTGTTTTCTGCATGTGTGACTCTGTTCTGTTTTGTAATTCAGTTCAAGTGTAACGGTTTTTACATTCCCTCTATCAGTGATACCTTATGAGAAGTGTCCTTTTCTGTGTGACTTATTTCACTTAGAATCGTCGTACCTAAATCCACTCATCATGCTGCTACTAGCCTTATGACATTGATTTCATGGCTGAGTGATATTCCATTGTAAATAAGGACCACAACTTCTTTATCCATTTTTCTCTTTCCTGGGATATTGAAGGTGGAATGAAGTGGAGGTCCTTGTCAACAGAGCAGCCCTAAACTTTGGGGTGCTTGTGTCTTGCTGATTTTTAATTTTCCCAATTTATACCCCCATGAGTGGAAGTGCCCTATGCTCTCTAAGCTTTGCTTTTTAGACGTTTCAGGACTCACCGTACGCTTCTCCAGAGTGGCTGTTGACAATTTACATCCCGCCCATCAGTGTAGCAAGGCTCCCATTTCTCCATGGCCTGTCCTGCATTTCTGGTTTTGACACTTTTTTCAGCATGGCCCTTTTGACCGATGGGAAGCGAGACATCTTTGTAGCGCTGATTTGCCTTTCCAGGTTGCTTGGTTGGCCAAAAAGGGCGTATGCGTTTTTTCCTGAATATATTCAGGAAAAAACGCATACGCCCTTTTTGGCCAAGGGCATCATTGTCAACGTTTTGCCGCTTTTCATGTGCTTTAAAGGCGATTCGAATCTACCTCCTGAAATCTGTTTCCTGCAATTCTGCCTTGATTTCAAATCCTCTTCTTTGCCTTCCCTCAATATATTTGTGGACGAGAGTTATCATTTATAACTCTGCAGGTTTGTGAATTACAGTGCCCTGAACCTCCATTTTACAACTCGCGTTTTTGGGAGATGGCCGCCAAAGCGCAGGATGGCTTCAGGCCCTGTTCTTGTTCCGGGGGGCAGGCTGAGCCTGTGGTTAATTCTTCTTCCTGATGGGAAAATAGAGTGACCTGTGCCTGTCCCAACACCAAGAGCTAGTCTCTCATTGGTTCCACGTCTTCCCGTTCATCCTCAGGACAAATTGCAACCTGTACGGAACAGGAGGTTAAAGGTGATGATGCTCCAAGGAGGGAGATTGCTAGTAAAGTGGCTGGAATGGCGAACCCGAGCACAAGGAGATGAGAAATGAGGTGTGTTTTAGAAACCTTTCCCCATCACACGGTGTACCATCTTCTGGGTTTCTCATGCATGTTTTCGATGTAGGAAGATGCCCTTGAACCTGGAGATTTGTGACCCATGCGATGGGTACCACGCAGTATTACTTTAAAGGGGCTGCGTTTGCTCACCCAACCTCACCAAACCTCTCAGCCGCAACAGTGTCCACCCTTATGTCTCATCCAGCTGTGGGTCTAGATATGGTCAATCCAGGTTGCATCACAGCCCCTGAACGCATTGTGTAAGAATTTCGCTCTCTTTCACTGTCTTTGTTTCATGGGTTTTTCAAAGTAATTTATTTTTATAATGGGGTTTAGCTGCTTTTCACTTCTGTGTTTATGCCGCTTTACACCCACTTGACACACTAACAGAGAGATATCAATACATAGCTTTTAAGATTATTACTAGTCAGATATATTCTTGTGCGGTGAATAGGGCGTGTTGAGTCCAGTTCTCTGAGCTAGGAGTAGGTCTTGTCTATTCCATATTGGGTTTATGGAACGGTATCTGAGCTAATTTGAAACCCTTGTTTTATGTATCACCCCAACTCACCTTTCCCGTGAAGCAGCCATAGTGTGTTTTCTGCATGTGTGACTCTGTTCTGTTTTGTAATTCAGTTCAAGTGTAACGGTTTTTACATTCCCTCTATCAGTGATACCTTATGAGAAGTGTCCTTTTCTGTGTGACTTATTTCACTTAGAATCGTCGTACGTAAATCCACTCATCATGCTGCTACTAGCCTTATGACATTGATTTCATGGCTGAGTGATATTCCATTGTACATAAGGACCACAACTTCTTTATCCATTTTTCTCTTTCCTGGGATATTGAAGGTGGAATGAAGTGGAGGTCCTTGTCAACAGAGCAGTCCTAAACTTTGGGGTGCTTGTGTCTTGCTGATTTTTAATTTTCCCAATTTATACCCCCATGAGTGGAAGTGCCCTATGCTCTCTAAGCTTTGCTTTTCAGACGTTTCAGGACTCACCGTACACTTCTCCAGAGTGGCTGTTGACAATTTACCTCCCGCCCATCAGTGTAGCAAGGCTCCCATTTCTCCATGGCCTGTCCTGTATTTCTGGTTTTGAGACTTTTTTCAGCATGGCCCTTTTGACCGATGGGAAGCGAGACATCTTTGTAGCGCTGATTTGCCTTTCCAGGTTGCTTGGTTGGCCAAAAAGGGCGTATGCGTTTTTTCCTGAATATATTCAGGAAAAAACGCATACGCCCTTTTTGGCCAAGGGCATCATTGTCAACGTTTTGCCGCTTTTCATGTGCTTTAAAGGCGATTCGAATCTACCTCCTGAAATCTGTTTCCTGCAATTCTGCCTTGATTTCAAATCCTCTTCTTTGCCTTCCCTCAATATATTTGTGGACGAGAGTTATCATTTATAACTCTGCAGGTTTGTGAATTGCAGTGCCCTGAACCTCCATTTTACAACTCGCTTTTTAGGGAGCTGGCCGCAGAAGCGCAGGATGGCTTCAGGCCCTGTTCTGGTTCCGGGGGCAGGCTGAGCCTGTGGTTAATTCTTCTTCCTGATGGGAAAATAGAGTGACCTGTGCCTGTCCCAACACCAAGAGCTAGTCTCTCATTGGTTCCACGTCTTCCCTTTCACCCTCAGGACAAATTGCAACCTGTACGGAGCAGGAGGTTAAAGGTGCTGATGCTCCAAGTAGGCAGATTGCTAGTAAAGCAGCTGGAATAGCGAACCCGGGCACAAGGAGATGAGAAATGAGGTGCGTTTTAGAAACCTTTCCCCATCACACGGTGTACCATCTTCTGGGTTTCTCATGCATGTTTTCGATGTAGGAAGATGCCCTTGAACCTGGAGATTTGGGACCCATGCGATGGGTACCACGCAGTATTACTTTAAAGGGTCTGCGTTTGCTCACCCAACCTCACCAAACCTCTCAGCCGCAACATTGTCCACCCTTATGTCTCATCCAGCTGTGGGTCTAGATATGGTCAATCCAGGTTGCATCACAGCCCCTGAACGCATTGTGTAAGAATTTCTATCTCTTTCACTGTCTTTATTTCATGGGTTTTTCAAAGTAATTTATTTTTATAATGGGGTTTATCTGCTTTTCACTGCTGTGTTTATGCCGCTTTACACCCACTTGACACACTAACAGAGAGATATCAATACATAGGTTTTAAGATTATTACTAGTCAGATATATTCTTGTGCGGTGAATAGGGCGTGTTGAGTCCAGTTCTCTGAGCAAGGAGTAGGTCTTGTCTATTACATATTGGTTTTATGGAACGGTATCTGAGCTAATTTGAAACCCTTGTTTTATGTATCACCCCACCTCACCTTTCCCGTGAAGCAGCCATAGTGTGTTTTCTGCATGTGTGACTCTGTTCTGTTTTGTAATTCAGTTCAAGTGTAACGGTTTTTACATTCCCTCTATAAGTGATACCTTATGAGAAGTGTCCTTTTCTGTGTGACTTATTTCACTTAGAGTCGTCGTACCTAAATCCACTCATCATGCTGCTACTACCCTTATGACAGTGATTTCATGGCTGAGTGATATTCCATTGTACATAAGGACCACAACTTCTTTATCCATTTTTCTCTTTCCTGGGATATTGAAGGTGGAATGAAGTGGAGGTCCTTGTCAACAGAGCAGCCCTAAACTTTGGGGTGCTTGTGTCTTGCTGATTTTTAATTTTCCCAATTTATACCCCCATGAGTGGAAGTGCCCTATGCTCTCTAAGCTTTGCTTTTTAGACGTTTCAGGACTCACCGTACGCTTCTGCAGAGTGGCTGTTGACAATTTACATCCCACCCATCAGTGTAGCAAGGCTCCCATTTCTCCATGGCCTGTCCTGTATTTCTGGTTTTGACACTTTTTTCAGCATGGCCCTTTTGACCGATGGGAAGCGAGACATCTTTGTAGCGCTGATTTGCCTTTCCAGGTTGCTTGGTTGGCCAAAAAGGGCGTATGCGTTTTTTCCCGAATATATTCAGGAAAAAACGCATACGCCCTTTTTGGCCAAGGGCATCATTGTCAACGTTTTGCCGCTTTTCATGTGCTTTAAAGGCGATTCGAATCTACCTCCTGAAATCTGTTTCCTGCAATTCTGCCTTGATTTCAAATCCTCTTCTTTGCCTTCCCTCAATATATTTGTGGACGAGAGTTATCATTTATAACTCTGCAGGTTTGTGAATTGCAGTGCCCTGAACCTCCATTTTACAACTCGCTTTTTAGGGAGCTGGCCGCAAAAGCGCAGAATGGCTTCAGGCCCTGTTCTGGTTCACGGGGCAGGCTGACCCTGTGGTTAATTCTTCTTCCTGATGGGAAAATAGAGTGACCTGTGCCTGTCCCAACACCAAGAGCTAGTCTCTCATTGGTTCCACGTCTTCCCTTTCACCCTCAGGACAAATTGCAACCTGTACGGACCTGGAGGTTAAAGGTGCTGATGCTCCAAGTAGGGAGATTGCTAGTAAAGCGGCTGGAATAGCGAACCCGGGCACAAGGAGATGAGAAATGAGGTGCGTTTTAGAAACCTTTCCACATCACACGGTGTACCATCTTCTGGGTTTCTCATGCATGTTTTCGATGTAGGAAGATGCCCTTGAACCTGGAGATTTGGGACCCATG
Organism: Balaenoptera borealis; assembly: GCF_965194805.1. Classification (NCBI taxonomy): domain Eukaryota; kingdom Metazoa; phylum Chordata; class Mammalia; order Artiodactyla; family Balaenopteridae; genus Balaenoptera; species Balaenoptera borealis. The sequence continues at coordinate 964,842 of NW_028123976.1, read as the reverse complement.
CGATGGGTACCACGCAGTATTACTTTAAAGGGTCTGCGTTTGCTCACCCAACCTCACCAAACCTCTCAGCCGCAACAGTGTCCACCCTTATGTCTCATCCAGCTGTGGGTCTAGATATGGTCAATCCAGGTTGCATCACAGCCCCTGAACGCATTGTGTAAGAATTTATCTCTCTTTCACTGTCTTTGTTTCATGGGTTTTTCAAAGTAATTTATTTTTATAATGGGGTTTAGCTGCTTTTCACTGCTGTGTTTATGCCGCTTTTTACCCACTTGACACACTAACAGAGAGATATCAATACATAGGTTTTAAGATTATTGCTAGTCAGATATATTCTTGTGCGGTGAATAGGGCGTGTTGAGTCCAGTTCTCTGAGCAAGGAGTAGGTCTTGTCTATTACATATTGGGTTTATGGAACGGTATCTGAGCTAATTTGAAACCCTTGTTTTATGTATCACCCCACCTCACCTTTCCCGTTAAGCAACCATAGTGTGTTTTCTGCATGTGTGACTCTGTTCTGTTTTGTAATTCAGTTCAAGTGTAACGGTTTTTACATTCCCTCTATAAGTGATACCTTATGAGAAGTGTCCTTTTCTGTGTGACTTATTTCACTTAGAGTCATCGTACCTAAATCCACTCATCATGCTGCTACTAGCCTTATGACATTGATTTCACGGCTGAGTGATATTCCATTGAACATAAGGACCACAACTTCTTTATCCATTTTTCTCTTTCCTGGGATATTGAAGGTGGAATGAAGTGGAGGTCCTTGTCAACAGAGCAGCCCTAAACTTTGGGGTGCTTGTGTCTTGCTGATTTTTAATTTTCCCAATTTATACCCCCATGAGTGGAAGTGCCCTATGCTCTCTAAGCTTTGCTTTTTAGACGTTTCAGGACTCACCGTACACTTCTCCAGAGTGGCTGTTGACAATTTACATCCCGCCCATCAGTGTAGCAAGGCTCCCATTTCTCCATGGCCTGTCCTGCATTTCTGGTTTTGACACTTTTTTCAGCATGGCCCTTTTGACCGATGGGAAGCGAGACATCTTTGTAGCACTGATTTGCCTTTCCTGGTTGCTTGGTTGGCCAAAAAGGGCGTATGCGTTTTTTCCTGAATATATTCAGGAAAAAACGCATACGCCCTTTTTGGCCAAGGGCATCATTGTCAACGTTTTGCCGCTTTTCATGTGCTTTAAAGGCGATTCGAATCTACCTCCTGAAATCTGTTTCCTGCAATTCTGCCTTGATTTCAAATCCTCTTCTTTGCCTTCCCTCAATATATTTGTGGATGAGAGTTATCATTTATAAGTCTGCAGGTTTGTGAATTGCAGTGCCCTGAACCTCCATTTTACAACTCGCTTTTTAGGGAGCTGGCCGCAAAAGCGCAGGATGGCTTCAGGCCCTGTTCTGGTTCCGGGGGGCAGGCTGAGCCTGTGGTTAATTCTTCCTGATGGGAAAATAGAGTGACCTGTGCCTGTCCCAACACCAAGAGCTAGTCTTTCATTGGTTCCACGTCTTCCCGTTCATCCTCAGGACAAATTGCAACCTGTACGGAACAGGAGGTTAAAGGTGCTGATGGTCCAAGGAGGGAGATTGCTAGTAAAGTGGCTGGAATGGCGAACCCGGGCACAAGCAGATGAGAAATGAGGTGCGTTTTAGAAACCTTTCCCCATCACACGGTGTACCATCTTCTGGGTATCTCATGCATGTTTTCGATGTAGGAAGATGCCCTTGAACCTGGAGATTTGGGACCCATGCGATGGGTACCACGCAGTATTACTTTAAAGGGTCTGCGTTTGCTCACCCAACCTCACCAAACCTCTCAGCCGCAACAGTGTCCACCCTTATGTCTCATCCAGCTGTGGGTCTAGATATGGTCAATCCAGGTTGCATCACAGCCCCTGAACGCATTGTGTAAGAATTTCTCTCTCTTTCACTGTCTTTGTTTCATGGGTTTTTCAAAGTAATTTATTTTTATAATGGGGTTTAGCTGCTTTTCACTGCTGAGTTTATGCCGCTTTTTACCCACTTGACACACTAACAGAGAGATATCAATACATAGGTTTTAAGATTATTACTAGTCAGATATATTCTTGTGCGGTGAATAGGGCGTGTTGAGTCCAGTTCTCTGAGCAAGGAGTAGGTCTTGTCTATTACATATTGGGTTTATGGAACGGTATCTGAGCTAATTTGAAACCCTTGTTTTATGTATCACCCCACCTCACCTTTCCCGTGAAGCAGCCATAGTGTGTTTTCTGCATGTGTGACTCTGTTCTGTTTTGTAATTCAGTTCAAGTGTAACGGTTTTTACATTCCCTCTATAAGTGATACCTTATGAGAAGTGTCCTTTTCTGTGTGACTTATTTCACTTAGAGTCGTCGTACCTAAATCCACTCATCATGCTGCTACTAGCCTTATGACATTGATTTCATGGCTGAGTGATATTCCATTGTACATAAGGACCACAACTTCTTTATCCATTTTTCTCTTTCCTGGGATATTGAAGGTGGAATGAAGTGGAGGTCCTTGTCAACAGAGCAGCCCTAAACTTTGGGGTGCTTGTGTCTTGCTGATTTTTAATTTTCCCAATTTATACCCCCATGAGTGGAAGTGCCCTATGCTCTCTAAGCTTTGCTTTTTAGACGTTTCAGGACTCACCGTACGCTTCTGCAGAGTGGCTGTTGACAATTTACATCCCGCCCATCAGTGTAGCAAGGCTCCCGTTTCTCCATGGCCTGTCCTGCATTTCTGGTTTTGACACTTTTTTCAGCATGGCCCTTTTGACCGATGGGAAGCGAGACATCTTTGTAGCGCTGATTTGCCTTTCCAGGTTGCTTGGTTGGCCAAAAAGGGCGTATGCGTTTTTTCCTGAATATATTCAGGAAAAAACGCATACGCCCTTTTTGGCCAAGGGCATCATTGTCAACGTTTTGCCGCTTTTCATGTGCTTTAAAGGCGATTCGAATCTTCCTCCTGAAATCAGTTTCCTGCAATTCTGCCTTGATTTCAAATCCTCTTCTTTGCCTTCCCTCAATATATTTGTGGACGAGAGTTATCATTTATAACTCTGCAGGTTTGTTAATTGCAGTGCCCTGAACCTCCATTTTACAACTCGCTTTTTAGGGAGCTGGCCGCAATAGCGCAGGATGGCTTCAGGCCCTGTTTTGGTTCCGGGTGGCAGGCTGAGCCTGTGGTTAATTCTTCTTCCTGATGGGAAAATAGAGTGACCTCTGCCTGTCCCAACACCAAGAGCTAGTCTCTCATTGGTTCCACGTCTTCCAGTTCATCCTCAGGAAAAATTGCAACCTGTACGGAACAGGAGGTTAAAGGTGCTGATGCTCCAAGTAGGGAGATTGCTAGTAAAGCGGCTGGAATAGCGAACCCGGCCACAAGGAAATGAGAAATGAGGTGCATTTTAGAAACCTTTCCACATCACACGGTGTACCATCTTCTGGGTTTCTCATGCATGTTTTCGATGTAGGAAGATGCCCTTGAACCTGGAGATTTGTGACCCCTGCGATGGGTACCATGCAGTATTACTTTAAAGGGTCTGCGTTTGCTCACCCAACCTCACCAAACCTCTCAGCCCCAAGAGTGTCCACCCTTATGTCTCATCCAGCTGTGGGTCTAGATATGGTCAATCCAGGTTGCATCACAGCCCCTGAACGAATTGTGTAAGAATTTCGCTCTCTTTCACTGTCTTTGTTTCATGGGATATTCAAAGTAATTTATTTTTATAATGGGGTTTAGCTGCTTTTCACTTTTGTGTTTATGCCGCTTTACACCCACTTGACACACTAACAGAGAGATATCTATACATAGGTTTTAAGATTATTACTAGTCAGATATATTCTTGTGCGGTGAATAGGGCGTGTTGAGTCCAGTTCTCTGAGCAAGGAGTAGGTCTTGTCTATTACATATTGGGTTTATGGAACGGTATCTGAGCTAATTTGAAACCCTTGTTTTATGTATCACCCCACCTCACCTTTCCCGTGAAGCAGCCATAGTGTGTTTTCTGCATGTGTGACTCTGTTCTGTTTTGTAATTCAGTTCAAGTGTAACGGTTTTTACATTCCCTCTATAAGTGATACCTTATGAGAAGTGTCCTTTTCTGTGTGACTTATTTCACTTAGAATCGTCGTACCTAAATCCACTCATCATGCTGCTACTAGCCTTATGACATTGATTTCATGGCTGAGTGATATTCCATTGTACATAAGGACCACAACTTCTTTATCCATTTTTCTCTTTCCTGGGATATTGAAGGTGGAATGAAGTGGAGGTCCTTGTCAACAGAGCAGTCCTAAACTTTGGGGTGCTTGTGTCTTGCTGATTTTTAATTTTCCCAGTTTATACCCCCATGAGTGGAAGTGCCCTATGCTCTCTAAGCTTTGCTTTTCAGACGTTTCAGGACTCACCGTACACTTCTCCAGAGTGGCTGTTGACAATTTACATCCCGCCCATCAGTGTAGCAAGGCTCCCATTTCTCCATGGCCTGTCCTGCATTTCTGGTTTTGAGACTTTTTTCAGCATGGCCCTTTTGACCGATGGGAAGCGAGACATCTTTGTAGCGCTGATTTGCCTTTCCAGGTTGCTTGGTTGGCCAAAAAGGGCGTATGCGTTTTTTCCTGAATATATTCAGGAAAAAACGCATACGCCCTTTTTGGCCAAGGGCATCATTGTCAACGTTTTGCCGCTTTTCATGTGCTTTAAAGGCGATTCGAATCTACCTCCTGAAATCTGTTTCCTGCAATTCTGCCTTGATTTCAAATCCTCTTCTTTGCCTTCCCTCAATATATTTGTGGACGAGAGTTATCATTTATAACTCTGCAGGTTTGTGAATTGCAGTGCCCTGAACCTCCATTTTACAACTCGCTTTTTAGGGAGCTGGCCGCAAAAGCGCAGGATGGCTTCAGGCCCTGTTCTGGTTCCGGGGGCAGGCTGAGCCTGTGGTTAATTCTTCTTCCTGATGGGAAAATAGAGTGACCTGTGCCTGTCCCAACACCAAGAGCTAGTCTCTCATTGGTTCCACGTCTTCCCTTTCACCCTCAGGACAAATTGCAACCTGTACGGAGCAGGAGGTTAAAGGTGCTGATGCTCCAAGTAGGGAGATTGCTAGTAAAGCAGCTGGAATAGCGAACCCGGGCACAAGGAGATGAGAAATGAGGTGCGTTTTAGAAACCTTTCCCCATCACACGGTGTACCATCTTCTGGGTTTCTCATGCATGTTTTCGATGTAGGAAGATGCCCTTGAACCTGGAGATTTGGGACCCATGCGATGGGTACCACGCAGTATTACTTTAAAGGGTCTGCGTTTGCTCACCCAACCTCACCAAACCTCTCAGCCGCAACAGTGTCCACCCTTATGTCTCATCCAGCTGTGGGTCTAGATATGGTCAATCCAGGTTGCATCACAGCCCCTGAACGCATTGTGTAAGAATTTCTATCTCTTTCACTGTCTTTATTTCATGGGTTTTTCAAAGTAATTTATTTTTATAATGGGGTTTAGCTGCTTTTCACTTCTGTGTTTATGCCGCTTTACACCCACTTGACACACTAACAGAGAGATATCTATACATAGGTTTTAAGATTATTACTAGTCAGATATATTCTTGTGCGGTGAATAGGGCGTGTTGAGTCCAGTTCTCTGAGCAAGGAGTAGGTCTTGTCTATTACATATTGGTTTTATGGAACGGTATCTGAGCTAATTTGAAACCCTTGTTTTATGTATCACCCCACCTCACCTTTCCCGTGAAGCAGCCATAGTGTGTTTTCTGCATGTGTGACTCTGTTCTGATTTGTAATTCAGTTCAAGTGTAACGGTTTTTACATTCCCTCTATCAGTGATACCTTATGAGAAGTGTCCTTTTCTGTGTGACTTATTTCACTTAGAATCGTCGTACCTAAATCCACTCATCATGCTGCTACTAGCCTTATGACATTGATTTCATGGCTGAGTGATATTCCATTGTAAATAAGGACCACAACTTCTTTATCCATTTTTCTCTTTCCTGGGATATTGAAGGTGGAATGAAGTGGAGGTCCTTGTCAACAGAGCAGCCCTAAACTTTGGGGTGCTTGTGTCTTGCTGATTTTTAATTTTCCCAATTTATACCCCCATGAGTGGAAGTGCCCTATGCTCTCTAAGCTTTGCTTTTTAGACGTTTCAGGACTCACCGTACGCTTCTCCAGAGTGGCTGTTGACAATTTACATCCCGCCCATCAGTGTAGCAAGGCTCCCATTTCTCCATGGCCTGTCCTGCATTTCTGGTTTTGACACTTTTTTCAGCATGGCCCTTTTGACCGATGGGAAGCGAGACATCTTTGTAGCGCTGATTTGCCTTTCCAGGTTGCTTGGTTGGCCAAAAAGGGCGTATGCGTTTTTTCCTGAATATATTCAGGAAAAAACGCATACGCCCTTTTTGGCCAAGGGCATCATTGTCAACGTTTTGCCGCTTTTCATGTGCTTTAAAGGCGATTCGAATCTACCTCCTGAAATCTGTTTCCTGCAATTCTGCCTTGATTTCAAATCCTCTTCTTTGCCTTCCCTCAATATATTTGTGGACGAGAGTTATCATTTATAACTCTGCAGGTTTGTGAATTACAGTGCCCTGAACCTCCATTTTACAACTCGCGTTTTTGGGAGATGGCCGCCAAAGCGCAGGATGGCTTCAGGCCCTGTTCTTGTTCCGGGGGGCAGGCTGAGCCTGTGGTTAATTCTTCTTCCTGATGGGAAAATAGAGTGACCTGTGCCTGTCCCAACACCAAGAGCTAGTCTCTCATTGGTTCCACGTCTTCCCGTTCATCCTCAGGACAAATTGCAACCTGTACGGAACAGGAGGTTAAAGGTGATGATGCTCCAAGGAGGGAGATTGCTAGTAAAGTGGCTGGAATGGCGAACCCGAGCACAAGGAGATGAGAAATGAGGTGCGTTTTAGAAACCTTTCCCCATCACACGGTGTACCATCTTCTGGGTTTCTCATGCATGTTTTCGATGTAGGAAGATGCCCTTGAACCTGGAGATTTGTGACCCATGCGATGGGTACCACGCAGTATTACTTTAAAGGGGCTGCGTTTGCTCACCCAACCTCACCAAACCTCTCAGCCGCAACAGTGTCCACCCTTATGTCTCATCCAGCTGTGGGTCTAGATATGGTCAATCCAGGTTGCATCACAGCCCCTGAACGCATTGTGTAAGAATTTCGCTCTCTTTCACTGTCTTTGTTTCATGGGTTTTTCAAAGTAATTTATTTTTATAATGGGGTTTAGCTGCTTTTCACTTCTGTGTTTATGCCGCTTTACACCCACTTGACACACTAACAGAGAGATATCAATACATAGCTTTTAAGATTATTACTAGTCAGATATATTCTTGTGCGGTGAATAGGGCGTGTTGAGTCCAGTTCTCTGAGCTAGGAGTAGGTCTTGTCTATTCCATATTGGGTTTATGGAACGGTATCTGAGCTAATTTGAAACCCTTGTTTTATGTATCACCCCACCTCACCTTTCCCGTGAAGCAGCCATAGTGTGTTTTCTGCATGTGTGACTCTGTTCTGTTTTGTAATTCAGTTCAAGTGTAACGGTTTTTACATTCCCTCTATCAGTGATACCTTATGAGAAGTGTCCTTTTCTGTGTGACTTATTTCACTTAGAATCGTCGTACCTAAATCCACTCATCATGCTGCTACTAGCCTTATGACATTGATTTCATGGCTGAGTGATATTCCATTGTACATAAGGACCACAACTTCTTTATCCATTTTTCTCTTTCCTGGGATATTGAAGGTGGAATGAAGTGGAGGTCCTTGTCAACAGAGCAGTCCTAAACTTTGGGGTGCTTGTGTCTTGCTGATTTTTAATTTTCCCAATTTATACCCCCATGAGTGGAAGTGCCCTATGCTCTCTAAGCTTTGCTTTTCAGACGTTTCAGGACTCACCGTACACTTCTCCAGAGTGGCTGTTGACAATTTACCTCCCGCCCATCAGTGTAGCAAGGCTCCCATTTCTCCATGGCCTGTCCTGCATTTCTGGTTTTGAGACTTTTTTCAGCATGGCCCTTTTGACCGATGGGAAGCGAGACATCTTTGTAGCGCTGATTTGCCTTTCCAGGTTGCTTGGTTGGCCAAAAAGGGCGTATGCGTTTTTTCCTGAATATATTCAGGAAAAAACGCATACGCCCTTTTTGGCCAAGGGCATCATTGTCAACGTTTTGCCGCTTTTCATGTGCTTTAAAGGCGATTCGAATCTACCTCCTGAAATCTGTTTCCTGCAATTCTGCCTTGATTTCAAATCCTCTTCTTTGCCTTCCCTCAATATATTTGTGGACGAGAGTTATCATTTATAACTCTGCAGGTTTGTGAATTGCAGTGCCCTGAACCTCCATTTTACAACTCGCTTTTTAGGGAGCTGGCCGCAGAAGCGCAGGATGGCTTCAGGCCCTGTTCTGGTTCCGGGGGCAGGCTGAGCCTGTGGTTAATTCTTCTTCCTGATGGGAAAATAGAGTGACCTGTGCCTGTCCCAACACCAAGAGCTAGTCTCTCATTGGTTCCACGTCTTCCCTTTCACCCTCAGGACAAATTGCAACCTGTACGGAGCAGGAGGTTAAAGGTGCTGATGCTCCAAGTAGGCAGATTGCTAGTAAAGCAGCTGGAATAGCGAACCCGGGCACAAGGAGATGAGAAATGAGGTGCGTTTTAGAAACCTTTCCCCATCACACGGTGTACCATCTTCTGGGTTTCTCATGCATGTTTTCGATGTAGGAAGATGCCCTTGAACCTGGAGATTTGGGACCCATGCGATGGGTACCACGCAGTATTACTTTAAAGGGTCTGCGTTTGCTCACCCAACCTCACCAAACCTCTCAGCCGCAACAGTGTCCACCCTTATGTCTCATCCAGCTGTGGGTCTAGATATGGTCAATCCAGGTTGCATCACAGCCCCTGAACGCATTGTGTAAGAATTTCTATCTCTTTCACTGTCTTTATTTCATGGGTTTTTCAAAGTAATTTATTTTTATAATGGGGTTTATCTGCTTTTCACTGCTGTGTTTATGCCGCTTTACACCCACTTGACACACTAACAGAGAGATATCAATACATAGGTTTTAAGATTATTACTAGTCAGATATATTCTTGTGCGGTGAATAGGGCGTGTTGAGTCCAGTTCTCTGAGCAAGGAGTAGGTCTTGTCTATTACATATTGGTTTTATGGAACGGTATCTGAGCTAATTTGAAACCCTTGTTTTATGTATCACCCCACCTCACCTTTCCCGTGAAGCAGCCATAGTGTGTTTTCTGCATGTGTGACTCTGTTCTGTTTTGTAATTCAGTTCAAGTGTAACGGTTTTTACATTCCCTCTATAAGTGATACCTTATGAGAAGTGTCCTTTTCTGTGTGACTTATTTCACTTAGAGTCGTCGTACCTAAATCCACTCATCATGCTGCTACTACCCTTATGACAGTGATTTCATGGCTGAGTGATATTCCATTGTACATAAGGACCACAACTTCTTTATCCATTTTTCTCTTTCCTGGGATATTGAAGGTGGAATGAAGTGGAGGTCCTTGTCAACAGAGCAGCCCTAAACTTTGGGGTGCTTGTGTCTTGCTGATTTTTAATTTTCCCAATTTATACCCCCATGAGTGGAAGTGCCCTATGCTCTCTAAGCTTTGCTTTTTAGACGTTTCAGGACTCACCGTACGCTTCTGCAGAGTGGCTGTTGACAATTTACATCCCACCCATCAGTGTAGCAAGGCTCCCATTTCTCCATGGCCTGTCCTGTATTTCTGGTTTTGACACTTTTTTCAGCATGGCCCTTTTGACCGATGGGAAGCGAGACATCTTTGTAGCGCTGATTTGCCTTTCCAGGTTGCTTGGTTGGCCAAAAAGGGCGTATGCGTTTTTTCCCGAATATATTCAGGAAAAAACGCATACGCCCTTTTTGGCCAAGGGCATCATTGTCAACGTTTTGCCGCTTTTCATGTGCTTTAAAGGCGATTCGAATCTACCTCCTGAAATCTGTTTCCTGCAATTCTGCCTTGATTTCAAATCCTCTTCTTTGCCTTCCCTCAATATATTTGTGGACGAGAGTTATCATTTATAACTCTGCAGGTTTGTGAATTGCAGTGCCCTGAACCTCCATTTTACAACTCGCTTTTTAGGGAGCTGGCCGCAAAAGCGCAGAATGGCTTCAGGCCCTGTTCTGGTTCCGGGGGCAGGCTGACCCTGTGGTTAATTCTTCTTCCTGATGGGAAAATAGAGTGACCTGTGCCTGTCCCAACACCAAGAGCTAGTCTCTCATTGGTTCCACGTCTTCCCTTTCACCCTCAGGACAAATTGCAACCTGTACGGACCTGGAGGTTAAAGGTGCTGATGCTCCAAGTAGGGAGATTGCTAGTAAAGCGGCTGGAATAGCGAACCCGGGCACAAGGAGATGAGAAATGAGGTGCGTTTTAGAAACCTTTCCACATCACACGGTGTACCATCTTCTGGGTTTCTCATGCATGTTTTCGATGTAGGAAGATGCCCTTGAACCTGGAGATTTGGGACCCATGCGATGGGTACCACGCAGTATTACTTTAAAGGGTCTGCGTTTGCTCACCCAACCTCACCAAACCTCTCAGCCGCAACAGTGTCCACCCTTATGTCTCATCCAGCTGTGGGTCTAGATATGGTCAATCCAGGTTGCATCACAGCCCCTGAACGCATTGTGTAAGAATTTATCTCTCTTTCACTGTCTTTGTTTCATGGGTTTTTCAAAGTAATTTATTTTTATAATGGGGTTTAGCTGCTTTTCACTGCTGTGTTTATGCCGCTTTTTACCCACTTGACACACTAACAGAGAGATATCAATACATAGGTTTTAAGATTATTGCTAGTCAGATATATTCTTGTGCGGTGAATAGGGCGTGTTGAGTCCAGTTCTCTGAGCAAGGAGTAGGTCTTGTCTATTACATATTGGGTTTATGGAACGGTATCTGAGCTAATTTGAAACCCTTGTTTTATGTATCACCCCACCTCACCTTTCCCGTTAAGCAACCATAGTGTGTTTTCTGCATGTGTGACTCTGTTCTGTTTTGTAATTCAGTTCAAGTGTAACGGTTTTTACATTCCCTCTATAAGTGATACCTTATGAGAAGTGTCCTTTTCTGTGTGACTTATTTCACTTAGAGTCATCGTACCTAAATCCACTCATCATGCTGCTACTAGCCTTATGACATTGATTTCACGGCTGAGTGATATTCCATTGAACATAAGGACCACAACTTCTTTATCCATTTTTCTCTTTCCTGGGATATTGAAGGTGGAATGAAGTGGAGGTCCTTGTCAACAGAGCAGCCCTAAACTTTGGGGTGCTTGTGTCTTGCTGATTTTTAATTTTCCCAATTTATACCCCCATGAGTGGAAGTGCCCTATGCTCTCTAAGCTTTGCTTTTTAGACGTTTCAGGACTCACCGTACACTTCTCCAGAGTGGCTGTTGACAATTTACATCCCGCCCATCAGTGTAGCAAGGCTCCCATTTCTCCATGGCCTGTCCTGCATTTCTGGTTTTGACACTTTTTTCAGCATGGCCCTTTTGACCGATGGGAAGCGAGACATCTTTGTAGCACTGATTTGCCTTTCCTGGTTGCTTGGTTGGCCAAAAAGGGCGTATGCGTTTTTTCCTGAATATATTCAGGAAAAAACGCATACGCCCTTTTTGGCCAAGGGCATCATTGTCAACGTTTTGCCGCTTTTCATGTGCTTTAAAGGCGATTCGAATCTACCTCCTGAAATCTGTTTCCTGCAATTCTGCCTTGATTTCAAATCCTCTTCTTTGCCTTCCCTCAATATATTTGTGGATGAGAGTTATCATTTATAAGTCTGCAGGTTTGTGAATTGCAGTGCCCTGAACCTCCATTTTACAACTCGCTTTTTAGGGAGCTGGCCGCAAAAGCGCAGGATGGCTTCAGGCCCTGTTCTGGTTCCGGGGGGCAGGCTGAGCCTGTGGTTAATTCTTCCTGATGGGAAAATAGAGTGACCTGTGCCTGTCCCAACACCAAGAGCTAGTCTTTCATTGGTTCCACGTCTTCCCGTTCATCCTCAGGACAAATTGCAACCTGTACGGAACAGGAGGTTAAAGGTGCTGATGGTCCAAGGAGGGAGATTGCTAGTAAAGTGGCTGGAATGGCGAACCCGGGCACAAGCAGATGAGAAATGAGGTGCGTTTTAGAAACCTTTCCCCATCACACGGTGTACCATCTTCTGGGTATCTCATGCATGTTTTCGATGTAGGAAGATGCCCTTGAACCTGGAGATTTGGGACCCATGCGATGGGTACCACGCAGTATTACTTTAAAGGGTCTGCGTTTGCTCACCCAACCTCACCAAACCTCTCAGCCGCAACAGTGTCCACCCTTATGTCTCATCCAGCTGTGGGTCTAGATATGGTCAATCCAGGTTGCATCACAGCCCCTGAACGCATTGTGTAAGAATTTCTCTCTCTTTCACTGTCTTTGTTTCATGGGTTTTTCAAAGTAATTTATTTTTATAATGGGGTTTAGCTGCTTTTCACTGCTGAGTTTATGCCGCTTTTTACCCACTTGACACACTAACAGAGAGATATCAATACATAGGTTTTAAGATTATTACTAGTCAGATATATTCTTGTGCGGTGAATAGGGCGTGTTGAGTCCAGTTCTCTGAGCAAGGAGTAGGTCTTGTCTATTACATATTGGGTTTATGGAACGGTATCTGAGCTAATTTGAAACCCTTGTTTTATGTATCACCCCACCTCACCTTTCCCGTGAAGCAGCCATAGTGTGTTTTCTGCATGTGTGACTCTGTTCTGTTTTGTAATTCAGTTCAAGTGTAACGGTTTTTACATTCCCTCTATAAGTGATACCTTATGAGAAGTGTCCTTTTCTGTGTGACTTATTTCACTTAGAGTCGTCGTACCTAAATCCACTCATCATGCTGCTACTAGCCTTATGACATTGATTTCATGGCTGAGTGATATTCCATTGTACATAAGGACCACAACTTCTTTATCCATTTTTCTCTTTCCTGGGATATTGAAGGTGGAATGAAGTGGAGGTCCTTGTCAACAGAGCAGCCCTAAACTTTGGGGTGCTTGTGTCTTGCTGATTTTTAATTTTCCCAATTTATACCCCCATGAGTGGAAGTGCCCTATGCTCTCTAAGCTTTGCTTTTTAGACGTTTCAGGACTCACCGTACGCTTCTGCAGAGTGGCTGTTGACAATTTACATCCCGCCCATCAGTGTAGCAAGGCTCCCGTTTCTCCATGGCCTGTCCTGCATTTCTGGTTTTGACACTTTTTTCAGCATGGCCCTTTTGACCGATGGGAAGCGAGACATCTTTGTAGCACTGATTTGCCTTTCCTGGTTGCTTGGTTGGCCAAAAAGGGCGTATGCGTTTTTTCCTGAATATATTCAGGAAAAAACGCATACGCCCTTTTTGGCCAAGGGCATCATTGTCAACGTTTTGCCGCTTTTCATGTGCTTTAAAGGCGATTCGAATCTACCTCCTGAAATCTGTTTCCTGCAATTCTGCCTTGATTTCAAATCCTCTTCTTTGCCTTCCCTCAATATATTTGTGGACGAGAGTTATCATTTATAACTCTGCAGGTTTGTGAATTGCAGTGCCCTGAACCTCCATTTTACAACTCGCTTTTTAGGGAGCTGGCCTCAAAAGCGCAGGATGGCTTCAGGCCCTGTTTTGGTTCCGGGTGGCAGGCTGAGCCTGTGGTTAATTCTTCTTCCTGATGGGAAAATAGAGTGACCTGTGCCTGTCCCAACACCAAGAGCTAGTCTTTCATTGGTTGCACGTCTTTCCGTTCATCCTCAGGACAAATTGCAACCTGTACGGAACAGGAGGTTAAAGGTGCTGATGGTCCAAGGAGGGAGATTGCTAATAAAGTGGCTGGAATGGCGAACCCGGGCACAAGCAGATGAGAAATCAGGTGCGTTTTAGAAACCTTTCCCCATCACACGGTGTACCATCTTCTGGGTATCTCATGCATGTTTTCGATGTAGGAAGATGCCCTTGAACCTGGAGATTTGGGACCCATGCGATGGGTACCACGCAGTATTACTTTAAAGGGTCTGCGTTTGCTCACCCAACCTCACCAAACCTCTCAGCCACAACAGTGTCCACCCTTATGTCTCATCCAGCTGTGGGTCTAGATATGGTCAATCCAGGTTGCATCACAGCCCCTGAACGCATTGTGTAAGAATTTCGCTCTCTTTCACTGTCTTTGTTTCATGGGTTTTTCAAAGTAATTTATTTTTATAATGGGGTTTAGCTGCTTTTCACTGCTGTGTTTATGCCGCTTTTTACCCACTTGACACACTAACAGAGAGATATCAATACATAGGTTTTAAGATTATTACTAGTCAGATATATTCTTGTGCGGTGAATAGGGCGTGTTGAGTCCAGTTCTCTGAGCAAGGAGTAGGTCTTGTCTATTCCATATTGGGTTTATGGAACGGTATCTGAGCTAATTTGAAACCCTTGTTTTATGTATCACCCCACCTCACCTTTCCTGTGAAGCAGCCATAGTGTGTTTTCTGCATGTGTGACTCTGTTCTGTTTTGTAATTCAGTTCAAGTGTAACGGTTTTTACATTCCCTCTATAAGTGATACCTTATGAGAAGTGTCCTTTTCTGTGTGACTTATTTCACTTAGAGTCGTCGTACCTAAATCCACTCATCATTCTGCTACTACCCTTATGACAGTGATTTCATGGCTGAGTGATATTCCATTGTACATAAGGACCACAACTTCTTTATCCATTTTTCTCTTTCCTGGGATATTGAAGGTGGAATGAAGTGGAGGTCCTTGTCAACAGAGCAGCCCTAAACTTTGGGGTGCTTGTGTCTTGCTGATTTTTAATTTTCCCAATTTATACCCCCATGAGTGGAAGTGCCCTATGCTCTCTAAGCTTTGCTTTTTAGACGTTTCAGGACTCACCGTACGCTTCTGCAGAGTGGCTGTTGACAATTTACATCCCGCCCATCAGTGTAGCAAGGCTCCCGTTTCTCCATGGCCTGTCCTGCATTTCTGGTTTTGACACTTTTTTCAGCATGGCCCTTTTGACCGATGGGAAGCGAGACATCTTTGTAGCGCTGATTTGCCTTTCCAGGTTGCTTGGTTGGCCAAAAAGGGCGTATGCGTTTTTTCCTGAATATATTCAGGAAAAAACGCATACGCCCTTTTTGGCCAAGGGCATCATTGTCAACGTTTTGCCGCTTTTCATGTGCTTTAAAGGCGATTCGAATCTTCCTCCTGAAATCAGTTTCCTGCAATTCTGCCTTGATTTCAAATCCTCTTCTTTGCCTTCCCTCAATATATTTGTGGACGAGAGTTATCATTTATAACTCTGCAGGTTTGTTAATTGCAGTGCCCTGAACCTCCATTTTACAACTCGCTTTTTAGGGAGCTGGCCGCAATAGCGCAGGATGGCTTCAGGCCCTGTTTTGGTTCCGGGTGGCAGGCTGAGCCTGTGGTTAATTCTTCTTCCTGATGGGAAAATAGAGTGACCTCTGCCTGTCCCAACACCAAGAGCTAGTCTCTCATTGGTTCCACGTCTTCCAGTTCATCCTCAGGAAAAATTGCAACCTGTACGGAACAGGAGGTTAAAGGTGCTGATGCTCCAAGTAGGGAGATTGCTAGTAAAGCGGCTGGAATAGCGAACCCGGCCACAAGGAGATGAGAAATGAGGTGCATTTTAGAAACCTTTCCACATCACACGGTGTACCATCTTCTGGGTTTCTCATGCATGTTTTCGATGTAGGAAGATGCCCTTGAACCTGGAGATTTGTGACCCCTGCGATGGGTACCATGCAGTATTACTTTAAAGGGTCTGCGTTTGCTCACCCAACCTCACCAAACCTCTCAGCCCCAAGAGTGTCCACCCTTATGTCTCATCCAGCTGTGGGTCTAGATATGGTCAATCCAGGTTGCATCACAGCCCCTGAACGCATTGTGTAAGAATTTCGCTCTCTTTCACTGTCTTTGTTTCATGGGTTATTCAAAGTAATTTATTTTTATAATGGGGTTTAGCTGCTTTTCACTGCTGTGTTTATGCCGCTTTTTACCCACTTGACACACTAACAGAGAGATATCAATACATAGGTTTTAAGATTATTACTAGTCAGATATATTCTTGTGCGGTGAATAGGGCGTGTTGAGTCCAGTTCTCTGAGCAAGGAGTAGGTCTTGTCTATTCCATATTGGGTTTATGGAACGGTATCTGAGCTAATTTGAAACCCTTGTTTTATGTATCACCCCACCTCACCTTTCCCGTGAAGCAGCCATAGTGTGTTTTCTGCATGTGTGACTCTGTTCTGTTTTGTAATTCAGTTCAAGTGTAACGGTTTTTACATTCCCTCTATAAGTGATACCTTATGAGAAGTGTCCTTTTCTGTGTGACTTATTTCACTTAGAGTCGTCGTACCTAAATCCACTCATCATTCTGCTACTACCCTTATGACAGTGATTTCATGGCTGAGTGATATTCCATTGTGCATAAGGACCACAACTTCTTTATCCATTTTTCTCTTTCCTGGGATATTGAAGGTGGAATGAAGTGGAGGTCCTTGTCAACAGAGCAGCCCTAAACTTTGGGGTGCTTGTGTCTTGCTGATTTTTAATTTTCCCAATTTATACCCCCATGAGTGGAAGTGCCCTATGCTCTCTAAGCTTTGCTTTTTAGACGTTTCAGGACTCACCGTACGCTTCTGCAGAGTGGCTGTTGACAATTTACATCCCGCCCATCAGTGTAGCAAGGCTCCCGTTTCTCCATGGCCTGTCCTGCATTTCTGGTTTTGACACTTTTTTCAGCATGGCCCTTTTGACCGATGGGAAGCGAGACATCTTTGTAGCGCTGATTTGCCTTTCCAGGTTGCTTGGTTGGCCAAAAAGGGCGTATGCGTTTTTTCCTGAATATATTCAGGAAAAAACGCATACGCCCTTTTTGGCCAAGGGCATCATTGTCAACGTTTTGCCGCTTTTCATGTGCTTTAAAGGCGATTCGAATCTTCCTCCTGAAATCAGTTTCCTGCAATTCTGCCTTGATTTCAAATCCTCTTCTTTGCCTTCCCTCAATATATTTGTGGACGAGAGTTATCATTTATAACTCTGCAGGTTTGTTAATTGCAGTGCCCTGAACCTCCATTTTACAACTCGCTTTTTAGGGAGCTGGCCGCAATAGCGCAGGATGGCTTCAGGCCCTGTTTTGGTTCCGGGTGGCAGGCTGAGCCTGTGGTTAATTCTTCTTCCTGATGGGAAAATAGAGTGACCTCTGCCTGTCCCAACACCAAGAGCTAGTCTCTCATTGGTTCCACGTCTTCCAGTTCATCCTCAGGAAAAATTGCAACCTGTACGGAACAGGAGGTTAAAGGTGCTGATGCTCCAAGTAGGGAGATTGCTAGTAAAGCGGCTGGAATAGCGAACCCGGCCACAAGGAGATGAGAAATGAGGTGCATTTTAGAAACCTTTCCACATCACACGGTGTACCATCTTCTGGGTTTCTCATGCATGTTTTCGATGTAGGAAGATGCCCTTGAACCTGGAGATTTGTGACCCCTGCGATGGGTACCATGCAGTATTACTTTAAAGGGTCTGCGTTTGCTCACCCAACCTCACCAAACCTCTCAGCCCCAAGAGTGTCCACCCTTATGTCTCATCCAGCTGTGGGTCTAGATATGGTCAATCCAGGTTGCATCACAGCCCCTGAACGAATTGTGTAAGAATTTCGCTCTCTTTCACTGTCTTTGTTTCATGGGTTATTCAAAGTAATTTATTTTTATAATGGGGTTTAGCTGCTTTTCACTTTTGTGTTTATGCTGCTTTACACCCACTTGACACACTAACAGAGAGATATCTATACATAGGTTTTAAGATTATTACTAGTCAGATATATTCTTGTGCGGTGAATAGGGCGTGTTGAGTCCAGTTCTCTGAGCAAGGAGTAGGTCTTGTCTATTACATATTGGTTTTATGGAACGGTATCTGAACTAATTTGAAACCCTTGTTTTATGTATCACCCCACCTCACCTTTCCCGTGAAGCAGCCATAGTGTGTTTTCTGCATGTGTGACTCTGTTCTGTTTTGTAATTCAGTTCAAGTGTAACGGTTTTTACATTCCCTCTATAAGTGATACCTTATGAGAAGTGTCCTTTTCTGTGTGACTTATTTCACTTAGAATCGTCGTACCTAAATCCACTCATCATGCTGCTACTAGCCTTATGACATTGATTTCATGGCTGAGTGATATTCCATTGTACATAAGGACCACAACTTCTTTATCCATTTTTCTCTTTCCTGGGATATTGAAGGTGGAATGAAGTGGAGGTCCTTGTCAACAGAGCAGTCCTAAACTTTGGGGTGCTTGTGTCTTGCTGATTTTTAATTTTCCCAGTTTATACCCCCATGAGTGGAAGTGCCCTATGCTCTCTAAGCTTTGCTTTTCAGACGTTTCAGGACTCACCGTACACTTCTCCAGAGTGGCTGTTGACAATTTACATCCCGCCCATCAGTGTAGCAAGGCTCCCATTTCTCCATGGCCTGTCCTGCATTTCTGGTTTTGAGACTTTTTTCAGCATGGCCCTTTTGACCGATGGGAAGCGAGACATCTTTGTAGCGCTGATTTGCCTTTCCAGGTTGCTTGGTTGGCCAAAAAGGGCGTATGCGTTTTTTCCTGAATATATTCAGGAAAAAACGCATACGCCCTTTTTGGCCAAGGGCATCATTGTCAACGTTTTGCCGCTTTTCATGTGCTTTAAAGGCGATTCGAATCTACCTCCTGAAATCTGTTTCCTGCAATTCTGCCTTGATTTCAAATCCTCTTCTTTGCCTTCCCTCAATATATTTGTGGACGAGAGTTATCATTTATAACTCTGCAGGTTTGTGAATTGCAGTGCCCTGAACCTCCATTTTACAACTCGCTTTTTAGGGAGCTGGCCGCAAAAGCGCAGGATGGCTTCAGGCCCTGTTCTGGTTCCTGGGGCAGGCTGAGCCTGTGGTTAATTCTTCTTCCTGATGGGAAAATAGAGTGACCTGTGCCTGTCCCAACACCAAGAGCTAGTCTCTCATTGGTTCCACGTCTTCCCTTTCACCCTCAGGACAAATTGCAACCTGTACGGAGCAGGAGGTTAAAGGTGCTGATGCTCCAAGTAGGGAGATTGCTAGTAAAGCAGCTGGAATAGCGAACCCGGGCACAAGGAGATGAGAAATGAGGTGCGTTTTAGAAACCTTTCCCCATCACACGGTGTACCATCTTCTGGGTTTCTCATGCATGTTTTCGATGTAGGAAGATGCCCTTGAACCTGGAGATTTGGGACCCATGCGATGGGTACCACGCAGTATTACTTTAAAGGGTCTGCGTTTGCTCACCCAACCTCACCAAACCTCTCAGCCGCAACAGTGTCCACCCTTATGTCTCATCCAGCTGTGGGTCTAGATATGGTCAATCCAGGTTGCATCACAGCCCCTGAACGCATTGTGTAAGAATTTCTATCTCTTTCACTGTCTTTATTTCATGGGTTTTTCAAAGTAATTTATTTTTATAATGGGGTTTAGCTGCTTTTCACTTCTGTGTTTATGCCGCTTTACACCCACTTGACACACTAACAGAGAGATATCTATACATAGGTTTTAAGATTATTACTAGTCAGATATATTCTTGTGCGGTGAATAGGGCGTGTTGAGTCCAGTTCTCTGAGCAAGGAGTAGGTCTTGTCTATTACATATTGGTTTTATGGAACGGTATCTGAGCTAATTTGAAACCCTTGTTTTATGTATCACCCCACCTCACCTTTCCCGTGAAGCAGCCATAGTGTGTTTTCTGCATGTGTGACTCTGTTCTGTTTTGTAATTCAGTTCAAGTGTAACGGTTTTTACATTCCCTCTATCAGTGATACCTTATGAGAAGTGTCCTTTTCTGTGTGACTTATTTCACTTAGAATCGTCGTACCTAAATCCACTCATCATGCTGCTACTAGCCTTATGACATTGATTTCATGGCTGAGTGATATTCCATTGTAAATAAGGACCACAACTTCTTTATCCATTTTTCTCTTTCCTGGGATATTGAAGGTGGAATGAAGTGGAGGTCCTTGTCAACAGAGCAGCCCTAAACTTTGGGGTGCTTGTGTCTTGCTGATTTTTAATTTTCCCAATTTATACCCCCATGAGTGGAAGTGCCCTATGCTCTCTAAGCTTTGCTTTTTAGACGTTTCAGGACTCACCGTACGCTTCTCCAGAGTGGCTGTTGACAATTTACATCCCGCCGATCAGTGTAGCAAGGCTCCCATTTCTCCATGGCCTGTCCTGCATTTCTGGTTTTGACACTTTTTTCAGCATGGCCCTTTTGACCGATGGGAAGCGAGACATCTTTGTAGCGCTGATTTGCCTTTCCAGGTTGCTTGGTTGGCCAAAAAGGGCGTATGCGTTTTTTCCTGAATATATTCAGGAAAAAACGCATACGCCCTTTTTGGCCAAGGGCATCATTGTCAACGTTTTGCCGCTTTTCATGTGCTTTAAAGGCGATTCGAATCTACCTCCTGAAATCTGTTTCCTGCAATTCTGCCTTGATTTCAAATCCTCTTCTTTGCCTTCCCTCAATATATTTGTGGACGAGAGTTATCATTTATAACTCTGCAGGTTTGTGAATTACAGTGCCCTGAACCTCCATTTTACAACTCGCGTTTTTGGGAGATGGCCGCCAAAGCGCAGGATGGCTTCAGGCCCTGTTCTTGTTCCGGGGGGCAGGCTGAGCCTGTGGTTAATTCTTCTTCCTGATGGGAAAATAGAGTGACCTGTGCCTGTCCCAACACCAAGAGCTAGTCTCTCATTGGTTCCACGTCTTCCCGTTCATCCTCAGGACAAATTGCAACCTGTACGGAACAGGAGGTTAAAGGTGATGATGCTCCAAGGAGGGAGATTGCTAGTAAAGTGGCTGGAATGGCGAACCCGAGCACAAGGAGATGAGAAATGAGGTGCGTTTTAGAAACCTTTCCCCATCACACGGTGTACCATCTTCTGGGTTTCTCATGCATGTTTTCGATGTAGGAAGATGCCCTTGAACCTGGAGATTTGTGACCCATGCGATGGGTACCACGCAGTATTACTTTAAAGGGGCTGCGTTTGCTCACCCAACCTCACCAAACCTCTCAGCCGCAACAGTGTCCACCCTTATGTCTCATCCAGCTGTGGGTCTAGATATGGTCAATCCAGGTTGCATCACAGCCCCTGAACGCATTGTGTAAGAATTTCGCTCTCTTTCACTGTCTTTGTTTCATGGGTTTTTCAAAGTAATTTATTTTTATAATGGGGTTTAGCTGCTTTTCACTTCTGTGTTTATGCCGCTTTACACCCACTTGACACACTAACAGAGAGATATCAATACATAGCTTTTAAGATTATTACTAGTCAGATATATTCTTGTGCGGTGAATAGGGCGTGTTGAGTCCAGTTCTCTGAGCTAGGAGTAGGTCTTGTCTATTCCATATTGGGTTTATGGAACGGTATCTGAGCTAATTTGAAACCCTTGTTTTATGTATCACCCCACCTCACCTTTCCCGTGAAGCAGCCATAGTGTGTTTTCTGCATGTGTGACTCTGTTCTGTTTTGTAATTCAGTTCAAGTGTAACGGTTTTTACATTCCCTCTATCAGTGATACCTTATGAGAAGTGTCCTTTTCTGTGTGACTTATTTCACTTAGAATCGTCGTACCTAAATCCACTCATCATGCTGCTACTAGCCTTATGACATTGATTTCATGGCTGAGTGATATTCCATTGTACATAAGGACCACAACTTCTTTATCCATTTTTCTCTTTCCTGGGATATTGAAGGTGGAATGAAGTGGAGGTCCTTGTCAACAGAGCAGTCCTAAACTTTGGGGTGCTTGTGTCTTGCTGATTTTTAATTTTCCCAATTTATACCCCCATGAGTGGAAGTGCCCTATGCTCTCTAAGCTTTGCTTTTCAGACGTTTCAGGACTCACCGTACACTTCTCCAGAGTGGCTGTTGACAATTTACCTCCCGCCCATCAGTGTAGCAAGGCTCCCATTTCTCCATGGCCTGTCCTGCATTTCTGGTTTTGAGACTTTTTTCAGCATGGCCCTTTTGACCGATGGGAAGCGAGACATCTTTGTAGCGCTGATTTGCCTTTCCAGGTTGCTTGGTTGGCCAAAAAGGGCGTATGCGTTTTTTCCTGAATATATTCAGGAAAAAACGCATACGCCCTTTTTGGCCAAGGGCATCATTGTCAACGTTTTGCCGCTTTTCATGTGCTTTAAAGGCGATTCGAATCTACCTCCTGAAATCTGTTTCCTGCAATTCTGCCTTGATTTCAAATCCTCTTCTTTGCCTTCCCTCAATATATTTGTGGACGAGAGTTATCATTTATAACTCTGCAGGTTTGTGAATTGCAGTGCCCTGAACCTCCATTTTACAACTCGCTTTTTAGGGAGCTGGCCGCAGAAGCGCAGGATGGCTTCAGGCCCTGTTCTGGTTCCGGGGGCAGGCTGAGCCTGTGGTTAATTCTTCTTCCTGATGGGAAAATAGAGTGACCTGTGCCTGTCCCAACACCAAGAGCTAGTCTCTCATTGGTTCCACGTCTTCCCTTTCACCCTCAGGACAAATTGCAACCTGTACGGAGCAGGAGGTTAAAGGTGCTGATGCTCCAAGTAGGCAGATTGCTAGTAAAGCAGCTGGAATAGCGAACCCGGGCACAAGGAGATGAGAAATGAGGTGCGTTTTAGAAACCTTTCCCCATCACACGGTGTACCATCTTCTGGGTTTCTCATGCATGTTTTCGATGTAGGAAGATGCCCTTGAACCTGGAGATTTGGGACCCATGCGATGGGTACCACGCAGTATTACTTTAAAGGGTCTGCGTTTGCTCACCCAACCTCACCAAACCTCTCAGCCGCAACAGTGTCCACCCTTATGTCTCATCCAGCTGTGGGTCTAGATATGGTCAATCCAGGTTGCATCACAGCCCCTGAACGCATTGTGTAAGAATTTCTATCTCTTTCACTGTCTTTATTTCATGGGTTTTTCAAAGTAATTTATTTTTATAATGGGGTTTATCTGCTTTTCACTGCTGTGTTTATGCCGCTTTACACCCACTTGACACACTAACAGAGAGATATCAATACATAGGTTTTAAGATTATTACTAGTCAGATATATTCTTGTGCGGTGAATAGGGCGTGTTGAGTCCAGTTCTCTGAGCAAGGAGTAGGTCTTGTCTATTACATATTGGTTTTATGGAACGGTATCTGAGCTAATTTGAAACCCTTGTTTTATGTATCACCCCACCTCACCTTTCCCGTGAAGCAGCCATAGTGTGTTTTCTGCATGTGTGACTCTGTTCTGTTTTGTAATTCAGTTCAAGTGTAACGGTTTTTACATTCCCTCTATAAGTGATACCTTATGAGAAGTGTCCTTTTCTGTGTGACTTATTTCACTTAGAGTCGTCGTACCTAAATCCACTCATCATGCTGCTACTACCCTTATGACAGTGATTTCATGGCTGAGTGATATTCCATTGTACATAAGGACCACAACTTCTTTATCCATTTTTCTCTTTCCTGGGATATTGAAGGTGGAATGAAGTGGAGGTCCTTGTCAACAGAGCAGCCCTAAACTTTGGGGTGCTTGTGTCTTGCTGATTTTTAATTTTCCCAATTTATACCCCCATGAGTGGAAGTGCCCTATGCTCTCTAAGCTTTGCTTTTTAGACGTTTCAGGACTCACCGTACGCTTCTGCAGAGTGGCTGTTGACAATTTACATCCCGCCCATCAGTGTAGCAAGGCTCCCGTTTCTCCATGGCCTGTCCTGCATTTCTGGTTTTGACACTTTTTTCAGCATGGCCCTTTTGACCGATGGGAAGCGAGACATCTTTGTAGCGCTGATTTGCCTTTCCAGGTTGCTTGGTTGGCCAAAAAGGGCGTATGCGTTTTTTCCTGAATATATTCAGGAAAAAACACATACGCCCTTTTTGGCCAAGGGCATCATTGTCAACGTTTTGCCGCTTTTCATGTGCTTTAAAGGCGATTCGAATCTTCCTCCTGAAATCAGTTTCCTGCAATTCTGCCTTGATTTCAAATCCTCTTCTTTGCCTTCCCTCAATATATTTGTGGACGAGAGTTATCATTTATAACTCTGCAGGTTTGTTAATTGCAGTGCCCTGAACCTCCATTTTACAACTCGCTTTTTAGGGAGCTGGCCGCAATAGCGCAGGATGGCTTCAGGCCCTGTTTTGGTTCCGGGTGGCAGGCTGAGCCTGTGGTTAATTCTTCTTCCTGATGGGAAAATAGAGTGACCTCTGCCTGTCCCAACACCAAGAGCTAGTCTCTCATTGGTTCCACGTCTTCCAGTTCATCCTCAGGAAAAATTGCAACCTGTACGGAACAGGAGGTTAAAGGTGCTGATGCTCCAAGTAGGGAGATTGCTAGTAAAGCGGCTGGAATAGCGAACCCGGCCACAAGGAGATGAGAAATGAGGTGCATTTTAGAAACCTTTCCACATCACACGGTGTACCATCTTCTGGGTTTCTCATGCATGTTTTCGATGTAGGAAGATGCCCTTGAACCTGGAGATTTGTGACCCCTGCGATGGGTACCATGCAGTATTACTTTAAAGGGTCTGCGTTTGCTCACCCAACCTCACCAAACCTCTCAGCCCCAAGAGTGTCCACCCTTATGTCTCATCCAGCTGTGGGTCTAGATATGGTCAATCCAGGTTGCATCACAGCCCCTGAACGAATTGTGTAAGAATTTCGCTCTCTTTCACTGTCTTTGTTTCATGGGTTATTCAAAGTAATTTATTTTTATAATGGGGTTTAGCTGCTTTTCACTTTTGTGTTTATGCTGCTTTACACCCACTTGACACACTAACAGAGAGATATCTATACATAGGTTTTAAGATTATTACTAGTCAGATATATTCTTGTGCGGTGAATAGGGCGTGTTGAGTCCAGTTCTCTGAGCAAGGAGTAGGTCTTGTCTATTACATATTGGTTTTATGGAACGGTATCTGAACTAATTTGAAACCCTTGTTTTATGTATCACCCCACCTCACCTTTCCCGTGAAGCAGCCATAGTGTGTTTTCTGCATGTGTGACTCTGTTCTGTTTTGTAATTCAGTTCAAGTGTAACGGTTTTTACATTCCCTCTATAAGTGATACCTTATGAGAAGTGTCCTTTTCTGTGTGACTTATTTCACTTAGAATCGTCGTACCTAAATCCACTCATCATGCTGCTACTAGCCTTATGACATTGATTTCATGGCTGAGTGATATTCCATTGTACATAAGGACCACAACTTCTTTATCCATTTTTCTCTTTCCTGGGATATTGAAGGTGGAATGAAGTGGAGGTCCTTGTCAACAGAGCAGTCCTAAACTTTGGGGTGCTTGTGTCTTGCTGATTTTTAATTTTCCCAGTTTATACCCCCATGAGTGGAAGTGCCCTATGCTCTCTAAGCTTTGCTTTTCAGACGTTTCAGGACTCACCGTACACTTCTCCAGAGTGGCTGTTGACAATTTACATCCCGCCCATCAGTGTAGCAAGGCTCCCATTTCTCCATGGCCTGTCCTGCATTTCTGGTTTTGAGACTTTTTTCAGCATGGCCCTTTTGACCGATGGGAAGCGAGACATCTTTGTAGCGCTGATTTGCCTTTCCAGGTTGCTTGGTTGGCCAAAAAGGGCGTATGCGTTTTTTCCTGAATATATTCAGGAAAAAACGCATACGCCCTTTTTGGCCAAGGGCATCATTGTCAACGTTTTGCCGCTTTTCATGTGCTTTAAAGGCGATTCGAATCTACCTCCTGAAATCTGTTTCCTGCAATTCTGCCTTGATTTCAAATCCTCTTCTTTGCCTTCCCTCAATATATTTGTGGACGAGAGTTATCATTTATAACTCTGCAGGTTTGTGAATTGCAGTGCCCTGAACCTCCATTTTACAACTCGCTTTTTAGGGAGCTGGCCGCAAAAGCGCAGGATGGCTTCAGGCCCTGTTCTGGTTCCTGGGGCAGGCTGAGCCTGTGGTTAATTCTTCTTCCTGATGGGAAAATAGAGTGACCTGTGCCTGTCCCAACACCAAGAGCTAGTCTCTCATTGGTTCCACGTCTTCCCTTTCACCCTCAGGACAAATTGCAACCTGTACGGAGCAGGAGGTTAAAGGTGCTGATGCTCCAAGTAGGGAGATTGCTAGTAAAGCAGCTGGAATAGCGAACCCGGGCACAAGGAGATGAGAAATGAGGTGCGTTTTAGAAACCTTTCCCCATCACACGGTGTACCATCTTCTGGGTTTCTCATGCATGTTTTCGATGTAGGAAGATGCCCTTGAACCTGGAGATTTGGGACCCATGCGATGGGTACCACGCAGTATTACTTTAAAGGGTCTGCGTTTGCTCACCCAACCTCACCAAACCTCTCAGCCACAACAGTGTCCACCCTTATGTCTCATCCAGCTGTGGGTCTAGATATGGTCAATCCAGGTTGCATCACAGCCCCTGAACGCATTGTGTAAGAATTTCTATCTCTTTCACTGTCTTTATTTCATGGGTTTTTCAAAGTAATTTATTTTTATAATGGGGTTTAGCTGCTTTTCACTTCTGTGTTTATGCCGCTTTACACCCACTTGACACACTAACAGAGAGATATCTATACATAGGTTTTAAGATTATTACTAGTCAGATATATTCTTGTGCGGTGAATAGGGCGTGTTGAGTCCAGTTCTCTGAGCAAGGAGTAGGTCTTGTCTATTACATATTGGTTTTATGGAACGGTATCTGAGCTAATTTGAAACCCTTGTTTTATGTATCACCCCACCTCACCTTTCCCGTGAAGCAGCCATAGTGTGTTTTCTGCATGTGTGACTCTGTTCTGTTTTGTAATTCAGTTCAAGTGTAACGGTTTTTACATTCCCTCTATCAGTGATACCTTATGAGAAGTGTCCTTTTCTGTGTGACTTATTTCACTTAGAATCGTCGTACCTAAATCCACTCATCATGCTGCTACTAGCCTTATGACATTGATTTCATGGCTGAGTGATATTCCATTGTAAATAAGGACCACAACTTCTTTATCCATTTTTCTCTTTCCTGGGATATTGAAGGTGGAATGAAGTGGAGGTCCTTGTCAACAGAGCAGCCCTAAACTTTGGGGTGCTTGTGTCTTGCTGATTTTTAATTTTCCCAATTTATACCCCCATGAGTGGAAGTGCCCTATGCTCTCTAAGCTTTGCTTTTTAGACGTTTCAGGACTCACCGTACGCTTCTCCAGAGTGGCTGTTGACAATTTACATCCCGCCGATCAGTGTAGCAAGGCTCCCATTTCTCCATGGCCTGTCCTGCATTTCTGGTTTTGACACTTTTTTCAGCATGGCCCTTTTGACCGATGGGAAGCGAGACATCTTTGTAGCGCTGATTTGCCTTTCCAGGTTGCTTGGTTGGCCAAAAAGGGCGTATGCGTTTTTTCCTGAATATATTCAGGAAAAAACGCATACGCCCTTTTTGGCCAAGGGCATCATTGTCAACGTTTTGCCGCTTTTCATGTGCTTTAAAGGCGATTCGAATCTACCTCCTGAAATCTGTTTCCTGCAATTCTGCCTTGATTTCAAATCCTCTTCTTTGCCTTCCCTCAATATATTTGTGGACGAGAGTTATCATTTATAACTCTGCAGGTTTGTGAATTACAGTGCCCTGAACCTCCATTTTACAACTCGCGTTTTTGGGAGATGGCCGCCAAAGCGCAGGATGGCTTCAGGCCCTGTTCTTGTTCCGGGGGGCAGGCTGAGCCTGTGGTTAATTCTTCTTCCTGATGGGAAAATAGAGTGACCTGTGCCTGTCCCAACACCAAGAGCTAGTCTCTCATTGGTTCCACGTCTTCCCGTTCATCCTCAGGACAAATTGCAACCTGTACGGAACAGGAGGTTAAAGGTGATGATGCTCCAAGGAGGGAGATTGCTAGTAAAGTGGCTGGAATGGCGAACCCGAGCACAAGGAGATGAGAAATGAGGTGCGTTTTAGAAACCTTTCCCCATCACACGGTGTACCATCTTCTGGGTTTCTCATGCATGTTTTCGATGTAGGAAGATGCCCTTGAACCTGGAGATTTGTGACCCATGCGATGGGTACCACGCAGTATTACTTTAAAGGGGCTGCGTTTGCTCACCCAACCTCACCAAACCTCTCAGCCGCAACAGTGTCCACCCTTATGTCTCATCCAGCTGTGGGTCTAGATATGGTCAATCCAGGTTGCATCACAGCCCCTGAACGCATTGTGTAAGAATTTCGCTCTCTTTCACTGTCTTTGTTTCATGGGTTTTTCAAAGTAATTTATTTTTATAATGGGGTTTAGCTGCTTTTCACTTCTGTGTTTATGCCGCTTTACACCCACTTGACACACTAACAGAGAGATATCAATACATAGCTTTTAAGATTATTACTAGTCAGATATATTCTTGTGCGGTGAATAGGGCGTGTTGAGTCCAGTTCTCTGAGCTAGGAGTAGGTCTTGTCTATTCCATATTGGGTTTATGGAACGGTATCTGAGCTAATTTGAAACCCTTGTTTTATGTATCACCCCACCTCACCTTTCCCGTGAAGCAGCCATAGTGTGTTTTCTGCATGTGTGACTCTGTTCTGTTTTGTAATTCAGTTCAAGTGTAACGGTTTTTACATTCCCTCTATCAGTGATACCTTATGAGAAGTGTCCTTTTCTGTGTGACTTATTTCACTTAGAATCGTCGTACCTAAATCCACTCATCATGCTGCTACTAGCCTTATGACATTGATTTCATGGCTGAGTGATATTCCATTGTACATAAGGACCACAACTTCTTTATCCATTTTTCTCTTTCCTGGGATATTGAAGGTGGAATGAAGTGGAGGTCCTTGTCAACAGAGCAGTCCTAAACTTTGGGGTGCTTGTGTCTTGCTGATTTTTAATTTTCCCAATTTATACCCCCATGAGTGGAAGTGCCCTATGCTCTCTAAGCTTTGCTTTTCAGACGTTTCAGGACTCACCGTACACTTCTCCAGAGTGGCTGTTGACAATTTACCTCCCGCCCATCAGTGTAGCAAGGCTCCCATTTCTCCATGGCCTGTCCTGCATTTCTGGTTTTGAGACTTTTTTCAGCATGGCCCTTTTGACCGATGGGAAGCGAGACATCTTTGTAGCGCTGATTTGCCTTTCCAGGTTGCTTGGTTGGCCAAAAAGGGCGTATGCGTTTTTTCCTGAATATATTCAGGAAAAAACGCATACGCCCTTTTTGGCCAAGGGCATCATTGTCAACGTTTTGCCGCTTTTCATGTGCTTTAAAGGCGATTCGAATCTACCTCCTGAAATCTGTTTCCTGCAATTCTGCCTTGATTTCAAATCCTCTTCTTTGCCTTCCCTCAATATATTTGTGGACGAGAGTTATCATTTATAACTCTGCAGGTTTGTGAATTGCAGTGCCCTGAACCTCCATTTTACAACTCGCTTTTTAGGGAGCTGGCCGCAGAAGCGCAGGATGGCTTCAGGCCCTGTTCTGGTTCCGGGGGCAGGCTGAGCCTGTGGTTAATTCTTCTTCCTGATGGGAAAATAGAGTGACCTGTGCCTGTCCCAACACCAAGAGCTAGTCTCTCATTGGTTCCACGTCTTCCCTTTCACCCTCAGGACAAATTGCAACCTGTACGGAGCAGGAGGTTAAAGGTGCTGATGCTCCAAGTAGGCAGATTGCTAGTAAAGCAGCTGGAATAGCGAACCCGGGCACAAGGAGATGAGAAATGAGGTGCGTTTTAGAAACCTTTCCCCATCACACGGTGTACCATCTTCTGGGTTTCTCATGCATGTTTTCGATGTAGGAAGATGCCCTTGAACCTGGAGATTTGGGACCCATGCGATGGGTACCACGCAGTATTACTTTAAAGGGTCTGCGTTTGCTCACCCAACCTCACCAAACCTCTCAGCCGCAACAGTGTCCACCCTTATGTCTCATCCAGCTGTGGGTCTAGATATGGTCAATCCAGGTTGCATCACAGCCCCTGAACGCATTGTGTAAGAATTTCTATCTCTTTCACTGTCTTTATTTCATGGGTTTTTCAAAGTAATTTATTTTTATAATGGGGTTTATCTGCTTTTCACTGCTGTGTTTATGCCGCTTTACACCCACTTGACACACTAACAGAGAGATATCAATACATAGGTTTTAAGATTATTACTAGTCAGATATATTCTTGTGCGGTGAATAGGGCGTGTTGAGTCCAGTTCTCTGAGCAAGGAGTAGGTCTTGTCTATTACATATTGGTTTTATGGAACGGTATCTGAGCTAATTTGAAACCCTTGTTTTATGTATCACCCCACCTCACCTTTCCCGTGAAGCAGCCATAGTGTGTTTTCTGCATGTGTGACTCTGTTCTGTTTTGTAATTCAGTTCAAGTGTAACGGTTTTTACATTCCCTCTATAAGTGATACCTTATGAGAAGTGTCCTTTTCTGTGTGACTTATTTCACTTAGAGTCGTCGTACCTAAATCCACTCATCATGCTGCTACTACCCTTATGACAGTGATTTCATGGCTGAGTGATATTCCATTGTACATAAGGACCACAACTTCTTTATCCATTTTTCTCTTTCCTGGGATATTGAAGGTGGAATGAAGTGGAGGTCCTTGTCAACAGAGCAGCCCTAAACTTTGGGGTGCTTGTGTCTTGCTGATTTTTAATTTTCCCAATTTATACCCCCATGAGTGGAAGTGCCCTATGCTCTCTAAGCTTTGCTTTTTAGACGTTTCAGGACTCACCGTACGCTTCTCCAGAGTGGCTGTTGACAATTTACATCCCGCCGATCAGTGTAGCAAGGCTCCCATTTCTCCATGGCCTGTCCTGCATTTCTGGTTTTGACACTTTTTTCAGCATGGCCCTTTTGACCGATGGGAAGCGAGACATCTTTGTAGCGCTGATTTGCCTTTCCAGGTTGCTTGGTTGGCCAAAAAGGGCGTATGCGTTTTTTCCTGAATATATTCAGGAAAAAACGCATACGCCCTTTTTGGCCAAGGGCATCATTGTCAACGTTTTGCCGCTTTTCATGTGCTTTAAAGGCGATTCGAATCTACCTCCTGAAATCTGTTTCCTGCAATTCTGCCTTGATTTCAAATCCTCTTCTTTGCCTTCCCTCAATATATTTGTGGACGAGAGTTATCATTTATAACTCTGCAGGTTTGTGAATTACAGTGCCCTGAACCTCCATTTTACAACTCGCGTTTTTGGGAGATGGCCGCCAAAGCGCAGGATGGCTTCAGGCCCTGTTCTTGTTCCGGGGGGCAGGCTGAGCCTGTGGTTAATTCTTCTTCCTGATGGGAAAATAGAGTGACCTGTGCCTGTCCCAACACCAAGAGCTAGTCTCTCATTGGTTCCACGTCTTCCCGTTCATCCTCAGGACAAATTGCAACCTGTACGGAACAGGAGGTTAAAGGTGATGATGCTCCAAGGAGGGAGATTGCTAGTAAAGTGGCTGGAATGGCGAACCCGAGCACAAGGAGATGAGAAATGAGGTGCGTTTTAGAAACCTTTCCCCATCACACGGTGTACCATCTTCTGGGTTTCTCATGCATGTTTTCGATGTAGGAAGATGCCCTTGAACCTGGAGATTTGTGACCCATGCGATGGGTACCACGCAGTATTACTTTAAAGGGGCTGCGTTTGCTCACCCAACCTCACCAAACCTCTCAGCCGCAACAGTGTCCACCCTTATGTCTCATCCAGCTGTGGGTCTAGATATGGTCAATCCAGGTTGCATCACAGCCCCTGAACGCATTGTGTAAGAATTTCGCTCTCTTTCACTGTCTTTGTTTCATGGGTTTTTCAAAGTAATTTATTTTTATAATGGGGTTTAGCTGCTTTTCACTTCTGTGTTTATGCCGCTTTACACCCACTTGACACACTAACAGAGAGATATCAATACATAGCTTTTAAGATTATTACTAGTCAGATATATTCTTGTGCGGTGAATAGGGCGTGTTGAGTCCAGTTCTCTGAGCTAGGAGTAGGTCTTGTCTATTCCATATTGGGTTTATGGAACGGTATCTGAGCTAATTTGAAACCCTTGTTTTATGTATCACCCCACCTCACCTTTCCCGTGAAGCAGCCATAGTGTGTTTTCTGCATGTGTGACTCTGTTCTGTTTTGTAATTCAGTTCAAGTGTAACGGTTTTTACATTCCCTCTATCAGTGATACCTTATGAGAAGTGTCCTTTTCTGTGTGACTTATTTCACTTAGAATCGTCGTACCTAAATCCACTCATCATGCTGCTACTAGCCTTATGACATTGATTTCATGGCTGAGTGATATTCCATTGTACATAAGGACCACAACTTCTTTATCCATTTTTCTCTTTCCTGGGATATTGAAGGTGGAATGAAGTGGAGGTCCTTGTCAACAGAGCAGTCCTAAACTTTGGGGTGCTTGTGTCTTGCTGATTTTTAATTTTCCCAATTTATACCCCCATGAGTGGAAGTGCCCTATGCTCTCTAAGCTTTGCTTTTCAGACGTTTCAGGACTCACCGTACACTTCTCCAGAGTGGCTGTTGACAATTTACCTCCCGCCCATCAGTGTAGCAAGGCTCCCATTTCTCCATGGCCTGTCCTGCATTTCTGGTTTTGAGACTTTTTTCAGCATGGCCCTTTTGACCGATGGGAAGCGAGACATCTTTGTAGCGCTGATTTGCCTTTCCAGGTTGCTTGGTTGGCCAAAAAGGGCGTATGCGTTTTTTCCTGAATATATTCAGGAAAAAACGCATACGCCCTTTTTGGCCAAGGGCATCATTGTCAACGTTTTGCCGCTTTTCATGTGCTTTAAAGGCGATTCGAATCTACCTCCTGAAATCTGTTTCCTGCAATTCTGCCTTGATTTCAAATCCTCTTCTTTGCCTTCCCTCAATATATTTGTGGACGAGAGTTATCATTTATAACTCTGCAGGTTTGTGAATTGCAGTGCCCTGAACCTCCATTTTACAACTCGCTTTTTAGGGAGCTGGCCGCAGAAGCGCAGGATGGCTTCAGGCCCTGTTCTGGTTCCGGGGGCAGGCTGAGCCTGTGGTTAATTCTTCTTCCTGATGGGAAAATAGAGTGACCTGTGCCTGTCCCAACACCAAGAGCTAGTCTCTCATTGGTTCCACGTCTTCCCTTTCACCCTCAGGACAAATTGCAACCTGTACGGAGCAGGAGGTTAAAGGTGCTGATGCTCCAAGTAGGCAGATTGCTAGTAAAGCAGCTGGAATAGCGAACCCGGGCACAAGGAGATGAGAAATGAGGTGCGTTTTAGAAACCTTTCCCCATCACACGGTGTACCATCTTCTGGGTTTCTCATGCATGTTTTCGATGTAGGAAGATGCCCTTGAACCTGGAGATTTGGGACCCATGCGATGGGTACCACGCAGTATTACTTTAAAGGGTCTGCGTTTGCTCACCCAACCTCACCAAACCTCTCAGCCGCAACAGTGTCCACCCTTATGTCTCATCCAGCTGTGGGTCTAGATATGGTCAATCCAGGTTGCATCACAGCCCCTGAACGCATTGTGTAAGAATTTCTATCTCTTTCACTGTCTTTATTTCATGGGTTTTTCAAAGTAATTTATTTTTATAATGGGGTTTATCTGCTTTTCACTGCTGTGTTTATGCCGCTTTACACCCACTTGACACACTAACAGAGAGATATCAATACATAGGTTTTAAGATTATTACTAGTCAGATATATTCTTGTGCGGTGAATAGGGCGTGTTGAGTCCAGTTCTCTGAGCAAGGAGTAGGTCTTGTCTATTACATATTGGTTTTATGGAACGGTATCTGAGCTAATTTGAAACCCTTGTTTTATGTATCACCCCACCTCACCTTTCCCGTGAAGCAGCCATAGTGTGTTTTCTGCATGTGTGACTCTGTTCTGTTTTGTAATTCAGTTCAAGTGTAACGGTTTTTACATTCCCTCTATAAGTGATACCTTATGAGAAGTGTCCTTTTCTGTGTGACTTATTTCACTTAGAGTCGTCGTACCTAAATCCACTCATCATGCTGCTACTACCCTTATGACAGTGATTTCATGGCTGAGTGATATTCCATTGTACATAAGGACCACAACTTCTTTATCCATTTTTCTCTTTCCTGGGATATTGAAGGTGGAATGAAGTGGAGGTCCTTGTCAACAGAGCAGCCCTAAACTTTGGGGTGCTTGTGTCTTACTGATTTTTAATTTTCCCAATTTATACCCCCATGAGTGGAAGTGCCCTATGCTCTCTAAGCTTTGCTTTTTAGACGTTTCAGGACTCAGCGTACGCTTCTGCAGAGTGGCTGTTGACAATTTACATCCCACCCATCAGTGTAGCAAGGCTCCCATTTCTCCATGGCCTGTCCTGTATTTCTGGTTTTGACACTTTTTTCAGCATGGCCCTTTTGACCGATGGGAAGCGAGACATCTTTGTAGCGCTGATTTGCCTTTCCAGGTTGCTTGGTTGGCCAAAAAGGGCGTATGCGTTTTTTCCCGAATATATTCAGGAAAAAACGCATACGCCCTTTTTGGCCAAGGGCATCATTGTCAACGTTTTGCCGCTTTTCATGTGCTTTAAAGGCGATTCGAATCTACCTCCTGAAATCTGTTTCCTGCAATTCTGCCTTGATTTCAAATCCTCTTCTTTGCCTTCCCTCAATATATTTGTGGACGAGAGTTATCATTTATAACTCTGCAGGTTTGTGAATTGCAGTGCCCTGAACCTCCATTTTACAACTCGCTTTTTAGGGAGCTGGCCGCAAAAGCGCAGAATGGCTTCAGGCCCTGTTCTGGTTCCGGGGGCAGGCTGACCCTGTGGTTAATTCTTCTTCCTGATGGGAAAATAGAGTGACCTGTGCCTGTCCCAACACCAAGAGCTAGTCTCTCATTGGTTCCACGTCTTCCAGTTCATCCTCAGGAAAAATTGCAACCTGTACGGAACAGGAGGTTAAAGGTGCTGATGCTCCAAGTAGGGAGATTGCTAGTAAAGCGGCTGGAATGGCGAACCCGGCCACAAGGAGATGAGAAATGAGGTGCGTTTTAGAAACCTTTCCACATCACACGGTGTACCATCTTCTGGGTTTCTCATGCATGTTTTCGATGTAGGAAGATGCCCTTGAACCTGGAGATTTATGACCCCTGCGATGGGTACCACGCAGTATTACTTTAAAGGGTCTGCGTTTGCTCACCCAACCTCACCAAACCTCTCAGCCCCAAGAGTGTCCACCCTTATGTCTCATCCAGCTGTGGGTCTAGATATGGTCAATCCAGGTTGCATCACAGCCCCTGAACGCATTGTGTAAGAATTTCGCTCTCTTTCACTGTCTTTGTTTCATGGGTTATTCAAAGTAATTTATTTTTATAATGGGGTTTAGCTGCTTTTCACTGCTGTGTTTATGCCGCTTTACACCCACTTGACACACTAACAGAGAGATATCTATACATAGGTTTTAAGATTATTACTAGTCAGATATATTCTTGTGCGGTGAATAGGGCGTGTTGAGTCCAGTTCTCTGAGCAAGGAGTAGGTCTTGTCTATTACATATTGGGTTTATGGAACGGTATCTGAGCTAATTTGAAACCCTTGTTTTATGTATCACCCCACCTCACCTTTCCCGTGAAGCAGCCATAGTGTGTTTTCTGCATGTGTGACTCTGTTCTGTTTTGTAATTCAGTTCAAGTGTAACGGTTTTTACATTCCCTCTATAAGTGATACCTTATGAGAAGTGTCCTTTTCTGTGTGACTTATTTCACTTAGAGTCGTCGTACCTAAATCCACTCATCATGCTGCTACTAGCCTTATGACATTGATTTCATGGCTGAGTGATATTCCATTGTACATAAGGACAACAACTTCTTTATCCATTTTTCTCTTTCCTGGGATATTGAAGGTGGAATGAAGTGGAGGTCCTTGTCAACAGAGCAGCCCTAAACTTTGGGGTGCTTGTGTCTTGCTGATTTTTCATTTTCCCAATTTATACCCCCATGAGTGGAAGTGCCCTATGCTCTCTAAGCTTTGCTTTTTAGACGTTTCAGGACTCACCGTACGCTTCTGCAGAGTGGCTGTTGGCAATTTACATCCCGCCCATCAGTGTAGCAAGGCTCCCATTTCTCCATGGCCTGTCCTGCATTTCTGGTTTTGAGACTTTTTTCAGCATGGCCCTTTTGACCGATGGGAAGCGAGACATCTTTGTAGCGCTGATTTGCCTTTCCAGGTTGCTTGGTTGGCCAAAAAGGGCGTATGCGTTTTTTTCTGAATATATTCAGGAAAAAACGCATACGCCCTTTTTGGCCAAGGGCATCATTGTCAACGTTTTGCCGCTTTTCATGTGCTTTAAAGGCGATTCGAATCTACCTCCTGAAATCTGTTTCCTGCAATTCTGCCTTGATTTCAAATCCTCTTCTTTGCCTTCCCTCAATATATTTGTGGACGAGAGTTATCATTTATAACTCTGCAGGTTTGTGAATTGCAGTGCCCTGAACCTCCATTTTACAACTCTCTTTTTAGGGAGCTGGCCGCAATAGCGCAGGATGGCTTCAGGCCCTGTTTTGGTTCCGGGTGGCAGGCTGAGCCTGTGGTTAATTCTTCTTCCTGATGGGAAAATTGATTGACCTGTGCCTGTCCCAACACCAAGAGCTAGTCTCTCATTGGTTCCACGTCTTCCAGTTCATCCTCAGGAAAAATTGCAACCTGTACGGAACAGGAGGTTAAAGGTGCTGATGCTCCAAGTAGGGAGATTGCTAGTAAAGCGGCTGGAATAGCGAACCCGGCCACAAGGAGATGAGAAATGAGGTGCATTTTAGAAACCTATCTACATCACACGGTGTACCATCTTCTGGGTTTCTCATGCATGTTTTCGATGTAGGAAGATGCCCTTGAACCTGGAGATTTGTGACCCATGCGATGGGTACCATGCAGTATTACTTTAAAGGGTCTGCGTTTGCTCACCCAACCTCACCAAACCTCTCAGCCCCAAGAGTGTCCACCCTTATGTCTCATCCAGCTGTGGGTCTAGATATGGTCAATCCAGGTTGCATCACAGCCCCTGAACGAATTGTGTAAGAATTTCGCTCTCTTTCACTGTCTTTGTTTCATGGGTTATTCAAAGTAATTTATTTTTATAATGGGGTTTAGCTGCTTTTCACTTCTGTGTTTATGCCGCTTTACACCCACTTGACACACTAACAGAGAGATATCTATACATAGGTTTTAAGATTATTACTAGTCAGATATATTCTTGTGCGGTGAATAGGGCGTGTTGAGTCCAGTTCTCTGAGCAAGGAGTAGGTCTTGTCTATTACATATTGGTTTTATGGAACGGTATCTGAGCTAATTTGAAACCCTTGTTTTATGTATCACCCCACCTCACCTTTTCCGTGAAGCAGCCATAGTGTGTTTTCTGCATGTGTGACTCTGTTCTGTTTTGTAATTCAGTTCAAGTGTAACGGTTTTTACATTCCCTCTATCAGTGATACCTTATGAGAAGTGTCCTTTTCTGTGTGACTTATTTCACTTAGAATCGTCGTACCTAAATCCACTCATCATGCTGCTACTAGCCTTATGACATTGATTTCATGGCTGAGTGATATTCCATTGTAAATAAGGACCACAACTTCTTTATCCATTTTTCTCTTTCCTGGGATATTGAAGGTGGAATGAAGTGGAGGTCCTTGTCAACAGAGCAGCCCTAAACTTTGGGGTGCTTGTGTCTTGCTGATTTTTAATTTTCCCAATTTATACCCCCATGAGTGGAAGTGCCCTATGCTCTCTAAGCTTTGCTTTTTAGACGTTTCAGGACTCACCGTACACTTCTCCAGAGTGGCTGTTGACAATTTACATCCCGCCCATCAGTGTAGCAAGGCTCCCATTTCTCCATGGCCTGTCCTGCATTTCTGGTTTTGACACTTTTTTCAGCATGGCCCTTTTGACCGATGGGAAGCGAGACATCTTTGTAGCGCTGATTTGCCTTTCCAGGTTGCTTGGTTGGCCAAAAAGGGCGTATGCGTTTTTTCCTGAATATATTCAGGAAAAAACGCATACGCCCTTTTTGGCCAAGGGCATCATTGTCAACGTTTTGCCGCTTTTCATGTGCTTTAAAGGCGATTCGAATCTACCTCCTGAAATCTGTTTCCTGCAATTCTGCCTTGATTTCAAATCCTCTTCTTTGCCTTCCCTCAATATATTTGTGGATGAGAGTTATCATTTATAACTCTGCAGGTTTGTGAATTGCAGTGCCCTGAACCTCCATTTTACAACTCGCTTTTTAGGGAGCTGGCCGCAAAAGCGCAGGATGGCTTCAGGCCCTGTTCTGGTTCCGGGGGGCAGGCTGAGCCTGTGGTTAATTCTTCTTCCTGATGGGAAAATAGAGTGACCTGTGCCTGTCCCAACACCAAGAGCTAGTCTTTCATTGGCTCCACGTCTTCCCGTTCATCCTCAGTACAAATTGCAACCTGTACGGAACAGGAGGTTAAAGGTGCTGATGCTCCAAGGAGGGAGATTGCTAGTAAAGTGGCTGGAATGGCGAACCCGGGCACAAGCAGATGAGAAATGAGGTGCGTTTTAGAAACCTTTCCCCATCACACGGTGTACCATCTTCTGGGTATCTCATGCATGTTTTCGATGTAGGAAGATGCCCTTGAACCTGGAGATTTGGGACCCATGCGATGGGTACCACGCAGTATTACTTTAAAGGGTCTGCGTTTGCTCACCCAACCTCACCAAACCTCTCAGCCGCAACAGTGTCCACCCTTATGTCTCATCCAGCTGTGGGTCTAGATATGGTCAATCCAGGTTGCATCACAGCCCCTGAACGCATTGTGTAAGAATTTCTCTCTCTTTCACTGTCTTTGTTTCATGGGTTTTTCAAAGTAATTTATTTTTATAATGGGGTTTAGCTGCTTTTCACTGCTGTGTTTATGCCGCTTTTTACCCACTTGACACACTAACAGAGAGATATCAATACATAGGTTTTAAGATTATTACTAGTCAGATATATTCTTGTGCGGTGAATAGGGCGTGTTGAGTCCAGTTCTCTGAGCAAGGAGTAGGTCTTGTCTATTACATATTGGGTTTATGGAACGGTATCTGAGCTAATTTGAAACCCTTGTTTTATGTATCACCCCACCTCACCTTTCCCGTGAAGCAGCCATAGTGTGTTTTCTGCATGTGTGACTCTGTTCTGTTTTGTAATTCAGTTCAAGTGTAACGGTTTTTACATTCCCTCTATCAGTGATACCTTATGAGAAGTGTCCTTTTCTGTGTGACTTATTTCACTTAGAGTCGTCGTACCTAAATCCACTCATCATGCTGCTACTACCCTTATGACAGTGATTTCATGGCTGAGTGATATTCCATTGTACATAAGGACCACAACTTCTTTATCCATTTTTCTCTTTCCTGGGATATTGAAGGTGGAATGAAGTGGAGGTCCTTGTCAACAGAGCAGCCCTAAACTTTGGGGTGCTTGTGTCTTGCTGATTTTTAATTTTCCCAATTTATACCCCCATGAGTGGAAGTGCCCTATGCTCTCTAAGCTTTGCTTTTTAGACGTTTCAGGACTCACCGTACGCTTCTGCAGAGTGGCTGTTGACAATTTACATCCCGCCCATCAGTGTAGCAAGGCTCCCATTTCTCCATGGCCTGTCCTGTATTTCTGGTTTTGACACTTTTTTCAGCATGGCCCTTTTGACCGATGGGAAGCGAGACATCTTTGTAGCGCTGATTTGCCTTTCCAGGTTGCTTGGTTGGCCAAAAAGGGCGTATGCGTTTTTTCCTGAATATATTCAGGAAAAAACGCATACGCCCTTTTTGGCCAAGGGCATCATTGTCAACGTTTTGCCGCTTTTCATGTGCTTTAAAGGCGATTCGAATCTACCTCCTGAAATCTGTTTCCTGCAATTCTGCCTTGATTTCAAATCCTCTTCTTTGCCTTCCCTCAATATATTTGTGGACGAGAGTTATCATTTATAACTCTGCAGGTTTGTGAATTGCAGTGCCCTGAACCTCCATTTTACAACTCGCTTTTTAGGGAGCTGGCCGCAAAAGCGCAGGATGGCTTCAGGCCCTGTTCTGGTTCCGGGGGCAGGCTGAGCCTGTGGTTAATTCTTCTTCCTGATGGGAAAATAGAGTGACCTGTGCCTGTCCCAACACCAAGAGCTAGTCTCTCATTGGTTCCACGTCTTCCCTTTCACCCTCAGGACAAACTGCAACCTGTACGGACCTGGAGGTTAAAGGTGCTGATGCTCCAAGTAGGGAGATTGCTAGTAAAGCGGCTGGAATAGCGAACCCGGCCACAAGGAGATGAGAAATGAGGTGCGTTTTAGAAACCTTTCCACATCACACGGTGTACCATCTTCTGGGTTTCTCATGCATGTTTTCGATGTAGGAAGATGCCCTTGAACCTGGAGATTTGTGACCCCTGTGATGGGTGCCATGCAGTATTACTTTAAAGGGTCTGCGTTTGCTCACCCAACCTCACCAAACCTCTCAGCCCCAAGAGTGTCCACCCTTATGTCTCATCCAGCTGTGGGTCTAGATATGGTCAATCCAGGTTGCATCACAGCCCCTGAACGCATTGTGTAAGAATTTCGCTCTCTTTCACTGTCTTTGTTTCATGGGTTATTCAAAGTAATTTATTTTTATAATGGGGTTTAGCTGCTTTTCACTTCTGTGTTTATGCCGCTTTACACCCACTTGACACACTAACAGAGAGATATCTATACATAGGTTTTAAGATTATTACTAGTCAGATATATTCTTGTGCGGTGAATAGGGCGTGTTGAGTCCAGTTCTCTGAGCAAGGAGTAGGTCTTGTCTATTACATATTGGTTTTATGGAACGGTATCTGAGCTAATTTGAAACCCTTGTTTTATGTATCACCCCACCTCACCTTTCCCGTGAAGCAGCCATAGTGTGTTTTCTGCATGTGTGACTCTGTTCTGTTTTGTAATTCAGTTCAAGTGTAACGGTTTTTACATTCCCTCTATCAGTGATACCTTATGAGAAGTGTCCTTTTCTGTGTGACTTATTTCACTTAGAATCGTCGTACCTAAATCCACTCATCATGCTGCTACTAGCCTTATGACATTGATTTCATGGCTGAGTGATATTCCATTGTACATAAGGACCACAACTTCTTTATCCATTTTTCTCTTTCCTGGGATATTGAAGGTGGAATGAAGTGGAGGTCCTTGTCAACAGAGCAGCCCTAAACTTTGGGGTGCTTGTGTCTTGCTGATTTTTAATTTTCCCAATTTATACCCCCATGAGTGGAAGTGCCCTATGCTCTCTAAGCTTTGCTTTTTAGACGTTTCAGGACTCACCGTACACTTCTCCAGAGTGGCTGTTGACAATTTACATCCCGCCGATCAGTGTAGCAAGGCTCCCATTTCTCCATGGCCTGTCCTGCATTTCTGGTTTTGACACTTTTTTCAGCATGGCCCTTTTGACCGATGGGAAGCGAGACATCTTTGTAGCGCTGATTTGCCTTTCCAGGTTGCTTGGTTGGCCAAAAAGGGCGTATGCGTTTTTTCCTGAATATATTCAGGAAAAAACGCATACGCCCTTTTTGGCCAAGGGCATCATTGTCAACGTTTTGCCGCTTTTCATGTGCTTTAAAGGCGATTCGAATCTACCTCCTGAAATCTGTTTCCTGCAATTCTGCCTTGATTTCAAATCCTCTTCTTTGCCTTCCCTCAATATATTTGTGGACGAGAGTTATCATTTATAACTCTGCAGGTTTGTGAATTGCAGTGCCCTGAACCTCCATTTTACAACTCGCTTTTTAGGGAGCTGGCCGCAATAGCGCAGGATGGCTTCAGGCCCTGTTTTGGTTCCGGGTGGCAGGCTGAGCCTGTGGTTAATTCTTCTTCCTGATGGGAAAATAGAGTGACCTGTGCCTGTCCCAACACCAAGAGCTAGTCTCTCATTGGTTCCACGTCTTCCCTTTCACCCTCAGGACAAATTGCAACCTGTACGGAGCAGGAGGTTAAAGGTGCTGATGCTCCAAGTAGGGAGATTGCTAGTAAAGCAGCTGGAATAGCGAACCCGGGCACAAGGAGATGAGAAATGAGGTGCGTTTTAGAAACCTTTCCCCATCACACGGTGTACCATCTTCTGGGTTTCTCATGCATGTTTTCGATGTAGGAAGATGCCCTTGAACCTGGAGATTTGGGACCCATGCGATGGGTACCACGCCGTATTACTTTAAAGGGTCTGCGTTTGCTCACCCAACCTCACCAAACCTCTCAGCCCCAAGAGTGTCCACCCTTATGTCTCATCCAGCTGTGGGTCTAGATATGGTCAATCCAGGTTGCATCACAGCCCCTGAACGCATTGTGTAAGAATTTCTCTCTCTTTCACTGTCTTTGTTTCATGGGTTATTCAAAGTAATTTATTTTTATAATGGGGTTTAGCTGCTTTTCACTGCTGTGTTTATGCCGCTTTTTACCCACTTGACACACTAACAGAGAGATATCAATACATAGCTTTTAAGATTATTACTAGTCAGATATATTCTTGTGCGGTGAATAGGGCGTGTTGAGTCCAGTTCTCTGAGCAAGGAGTAGGTCTTGTCTATTACATATTGGGTTTATGGAACGGTATCTGAGCTAATTTGAAACCCTTGTTTTATGTATCACCCCACCTCACCTTTCCCGTGAAGCAGCCATAGTGTGTTTTCTGCATGTGTGACTCTGTTCTGTTTTGTAATTCACTTCAAGTGTAACGGTTTTTACATTCCCTCTATCAGTGATACCTTATGAGAAGTGTCCTTTTCTGTGTGACTTATTTCACTTAGAATCGTCGTACCTAAATCCACTCATCATGCTGCTACTAGCCTTATGACATTGATTTCATGGCTGAGTGATATTCCATTGTACATAAGGACCACAACTTCTTTATCCATTTTTCTCTTTCCTGGGATATTGAAGGTGGAATGAAGTGGAGGTCCTTGTCAACAGAGCAGCCCTAAACTTTGGGGTGCTTGTGTCTTGCTGATTTTTAATTTTCCCAATTTATACCCCCATGAGTGGAAGTGCCCTATGCTCTCTAAGCTTTGCTTTTTAGACGTTTCAGGACTCACCGTACACTTCTCCAGAGTGGCTGTTGACAATTTACATCCCGCCCATCAGTGTAGCAAGGCTCCCATTTCTCCATGGCCTGTCCTGCATTTCTGGTTTTGAGACTTTTTTCAGCATGGCCCTTTTGACCGATGGGAAGCGAGACATCTTTGTAGCGCTGATTTGCCTTTCCAGGTTGCTTGGTTGGCCAAAAAGGGCGTATGCGTTTTTTCCTGAATATATTCAGGAAAAAACGCATACGCCCTTTTTGGCCAAGGGCATCATTGTCAACGTTTTGCCGCTTTTCATGTGCTTTAAAGGCGATTCGAATCTACCTCCTGAAATCTGTTTCCTGCAATTCTGCCTTGATTTCAAATCCTCTTCTTTGCCTTCCCTCAATATATTTGTGGACGAGAGTTATCATTTATAACTCTGCAGGTTTGTGAATTGCAGTGCCCTGAACCTCCATTTTACAACTCGCTTTTTAGGGAGCTGGCCGCAATAGCGCAGGATGGCTTCAGGCCCTGTTTTGGTTCCGGGTGGCAGGCTGAGCCTGTGGTTAATTCTTCTTCCTGATGGGAAAATAGAGTGACCTGTGCCTGTCCCAACACCAAGAGCTAGTCTCTCATTGGTTCCACGTCTTCCAGTTCATCCTCAGGAAAAATTGCAACCTGTACGGAACAGGAGGTTAAAGGTGCTGATGCTCCAAGTAGGGAGATTGCTAGTAAAGCGGCTGGAATAGCGAACCCGGCCACAAGGAGATGAGAAATGAGGTGCATTTTAGAAACCTTTCCACATCACACGGTGTACCATCTTCTGGGTTTCTCATGCATGTTTTCGATGTAGGAAGATGCCCTTGAACCTGGAGATTTGTGACCCCTGTGATGGGTGCCATGCAGTATTACTTTAAAGGGTCTGCGTTTGCTCACCCAACCTCACCAAACCTCTCAGCCCCAAGAGTGTCCACCCTTATGTCTCATCCAGCTGTGGGTCTAGATATGGTCAATCCAGGTTGCATCACAGCCCCTGAACGCATTGTGTAAGAATTTCGCTCTCTTTCACTGTCTTTGTTTCATGGGTTATTCAAAGTAATTTATTTTTATAATGGGGTTTAGCTGCTTTTCACTTCTGTGTTTATGCCGCTTTACACCCACTTGACACACTAACAGAGAGATATCTATACATAGGTTTTAAGATTATTACTAGTCAGATATATTCTTGTGCGGTGAATAGGGCGTGTTGAGTCCAGTTCTCTGAGCAAGGAGTAGGTCTTGTCTATTACATATTGGTTTTATGGAACGGTATCTGAGCTAATTTGAAACCCTTGTTTTATGTATCACCCCACCTCACCTTTCCCGTGAAGCAGCCATAGTGTGTTTTCTGCATGTGTGACTCTGTTCTGTTTTGTAATTCAGTTCAAGTGTAACGGTTTTTACATTCCCTCTATCAGTGATACCTTATGAGAAGTGTCCTTTTCTGTGTGACTTATTTCACTTAGAATCGTCGTACCTAAATCCACTCATCATGC
The DNA here is from genome assembly GCF_965194805.1 of Balaenoptera borealis. Taxonomy (NCBI): domain Eukaryota; kingdom Metazoa; phylum Chordata; class Mammalia; order Artiodactyla; family Balaenopteridae; genus Balaenoptera; species Balaenoptera borealis. The sequence continues at coordinate 920,212 of NW_028123976.1, read as the reverse complement.
TGCTACTAGCCTTATGACATTGATTTCATGGCTGAGTGATATTCCATTGTACATAAGGACCACAACTTCTTTATCCATTTTTCTCTTTCCTGGGATATTGAAGGTGGAATGAAGTGGAGGTCCTTGTCAACAGAGCAGCCCTAAACTTTGGGGTGCTTGTGTCTTGCTGATTTTTAATTTTCCCAATTTATACCCCCATGAGTGGAAGTGCCCTATGCTCTCTAAGCTTTGCTTTTTAGACGTTTCAGGACTCACCGTACGCTTCTCCAGAGTGGCTGTTGACAATTTACATCCCGCCGATCAGTGTAGCAAGGCTCCCATTTCTCCATGGCCTGTCCTGCATTTCTGGTTTTGAGACTTTTTTCAGCATGGCCCTTTTGACCGATGGGAAGCGAGACATCTTTGTAGCGCTGATTTGCCTTTCCAGGTTGCTTGGTTGGCCAAAAAGGGCGTATGCGTTTTTTCCTGAATATATTCAGGAAAAAACGCATACGCCCTTTTTGGCCAAGGGCATCATTGTCAACGTTTTGCCGCTTTTCATGTGCTTTAAAGGCGATTCGAATCTACCTCCTGAAATCTGTTTCCTGCAATTCTGCCTTGATTTCAAATCCTCTTCTTTGCCTTCCCTCAATATATTTGTGGACGAGAGTTATCATTTATAACTCTGCAGGTTTGTGAATTGCAGTGCCCTGAACCTCCATTTTACAACTCGCTTTTTAGGGAGCTGGCCGCAATAGCGCAGGATGGCTTCAGGCCCTGTTTTGGTTCCGGGTGGCAGGCTGAGCCTGTGGTTAATTCTTCTTCCTGATGGGAAAATAGAGTGACCTGTGCCTGTCCCAACACCAAGAGCTAGTCTCTCATTGGTTCCACGTCTTCCCTTTCACCCTCAGGACAAATTGCAACCTGTACGGAGCAGGAGGTTAAAGGTGCTGATGCTCCAAGTAGGGAGATTGCTAGTAAAGCAGCTGGAATAGCGAACCCGGGCACAAGGAGATGAGAAATGAGGTGCGTTTTAGAAACCTTTCCCCATCACACGGTGTACCATCTTCTGGGTTTCTCATGCATGTTTTCGATGTAGGAAGATGCCCTTGAACCTGGAGATTTGGGACCCATGCGATGGGTACCATGCAGTATTACTTTAAAGGGTCTGCGTTTGCTCACCCCACCTCACCAAACCTCTCAGCCCCAAGAGTGTCCACCCTTATGTCTCATCCAGCTGTGGGTCTAGATATGGTCAATCCAGGTTGCATCACAGCCCCTGAACGAATTGTGTAAGAATTTCGCTCTCTTTCACTATCTTTGTTTCATGGGTTATTCAAAGTAATTTATTTTTATAATGGGGTTTAGCTGCTTTTCACTTCTGTGTTTATGCCGCTTTACACCCACTTGACACACTAACAGAGAGATATCTATACATAGGTTTTAAGATTATTACTATTCAGATATATTCTTGTGCGGTGAATAGGGCGTGTTGAGTCCAGTTCTCTGAGCAAGGAGTAGGTCTTGTCTATTACATATTGGTTTTATGGAACGGTATCTGAGCTAATTTGAAACCCTTGTTTTATGTATCACCCCACCTCACCTTTCCCGTGAAGCAGCCATAGTGTGTTTTCTGCATGTGTGACTCTGTTCTGTTTTGTAATTCAGTTCAAGTGTAACGGTTTTTACATTCCCTCTATCAGTGATACCTTATGAGAAGTGTCCTTTTCTGTGTGACTTATTTCACTTAGAATCGTCGTACCTAAATCCACTCATCATGCTGCTACTAGCCTTATGACATTGATTTCATGGCTGAGTGATATTCCATTGTACATAAGGACCACAACTTCTTTATCCATTTTTCTCTTTCCTGGGATATTGAAGGTGGAATGAAGTGGAGGTCCTTGTCAACAGAGCAGCCCTAAACTTTGGGGTGCTTGTGTCTTGCTGATTTTTAATTTTCCCAATTTATACCCCCATGAGTGGAAGTGCCCTATGCTCTCTAAGCTTTGCTTTTTAGACGTTTCAGGACTCACCGTACGCTTCTCCAGAGTGGCTGTTGACAATTTACATCCCGCCGATCAGTGTAGCAAGGCTCCCATTTCTCCATGGCCTGTCCTGCATTTCTGGTTTTGAGACTTTTTTCAGCATGGCCCTTTTGACCGATGGGAAGCGAGACATCTTTGTAGCGCTGATTTGCCTTTCCAGGTTGCTTGGTTGGACAAAAAGGGCGTATGCGTTTTTTCCTGAATATATTCAGGAAAAAACGCATACGCCCTTTTTGGCCAAGGGCATCATTGTCAACGTTTTGCCGCTTTTCATGTGCTTTAAAGGCGATTCGAATCTACCTCCTGAAATCTGTTTCCTGCAATTCTGCCTTGATTTCAAATCCTCTTCTTTGCCTTCCCTCAATATATTTGTGGACGAGAGTTATCATTTATAACTCTGCAGGTTTGTGAATTACAGTGCCCTGAACCTCCATTTTACAACTCGCGTTTTTGGGAGATGGCCGCCAAAGCGCAGGATGGCTTCAGGCCCTGTTCTTGTTCCGGGGGGCAGGCTGAGCCTGTGGTTAATTCTTCTTCCTGATGGGAAAATAGAGTGACCTGTGCCTGTCCCAACACCAAGAGCTAGTCTCTCATTGGTTCCACGTCTTCCCGTTCATCCTCAGGACAAATTGCAACCTGTACGGAACAGGAGGTTAAAGGTGATGATGCTCCAAGGAGGGAGATTGCTAGTAAAGTGGCTGGAATGGCGAACCCGAGCACAAGGAGATGAGAAATGAGGTGCGTTTTAGAAACCTTTCCCCATCACACGGTGTACCATCTTCTGGGTTTCTCATGCATGTTTTCGATGTAGGAAGATGCCCTTGAACCTGGAGATTTGGGACCCATGCGATGGGTACCACGCAGTATTACTTTAAAGGGGCTGCGTTTGCTCACCCAACCTCACCAAACCTCTCAGCCGCAACAGTGTCCACCCTTATGTCTCATCCAGCTGTGGGTCTAGATATGGTCAATCCAGGTTGCATCACAGCCCCTGAACGCATTGTGTAAGAATTTCGCTCTCTTTCACTGTCTTTGTTTCATGGGTTTTTCAAAGTAATTTATTTTTATAATGGGGTTTAGCTGCTTTTCACTGCTGTGTTTATGCCGCTTTACACCCACTTGACACACTAACAGAGAGATATCAATACATAGCTTTTAAGATTATTACTAGTCAGATATATTCTTGTGCGGTGAATAGGGCGTGTTGAGTCCAGTTCTCTGAGCAAGGAGTAGGTCTTGTCTATTCCATATTGGGTTTATGGAACGGTATCTGAGCTAATTTGAAACCCTTGTTTTATGTATCACCCCACCTCACCTTTCCCGTGAAGCAGCCATAGTGTGTTTTCTGCATGTGTGACTCTGTTCTGTTTTGTAATTCAGTTCAATGTAACGGTTTTTACATTCCCTCTATAAGTGATACCTTATGAGAAGTGTCCTTTTCTGTGTGACTTATTTCACTTAGAATCGTCGTACCTAAATCCACTCATCATGCTGCTACTAGCCTTAGGACATTGATTTCATGGCTGAGTGATATTCCATTGTACATAAGGACCACAACTTCTTTATCCATTTTTCTCTTTCCTGGGATATTGAAGGTGGAATGAAGTGGAGGTCCTTGTCAACAGAGCAGTCCTAAACTTTGGGGTGCTTGTGTCTTGCTGATTTTTAATTTTCCCAATTTATACCCCCATGAGTGGAAGTGCCCTATGCTCTCTAAGCTTTGCTTTTCAGACGTTTCAGGACTCACCGTACACTTCTCCAGAGTGGCTGTTGACAATTTACATCCCGCCCATCAGTGTAGCAAGGCTCCCATTTCTCCATGGCCTGTCCTGCATTTCTGGTTTTGAGACTTTTTTCAGCATGGCCCTTTTGACCGATGGGAAGCGAGACATCTTTGTAGCGCTGATTTGCCTTTCCAGGTTGCTTGGTTGGCCAAAAAGGGCGTATGCGTTTTTTCCTGAATATATTCAGGAAAAAACGCATACGCCCTTTTTGGCCAAGGGCATCATTGTCAACGTTTTGCCGCTTTTCATGTGCTTTAAAGGCGATTTGAATCTACCTCCTGAAATCTGTTTCCTGCAATTCTGCCTTGATTTCAAATCCTCTTCTTTGCCTTCCCTCAATATATTTGTGGACGAGAGTTATCATTTATAACTCTGCAGGTTTGTGAATTGCAGTGCCCTGAACCTCCATTTTACAACTCGCTTTTTAGGGAGCTGGCCGCAAAAGCGCAGGATGGCTTCAGGCCCTGTTCTGGTTCCGGGGGCAGGCTGAGCCTGTGGTTAATTCTTCTTCCTGATGGGAAAATAGAGTGACCTGTGCCTGTCCCAACACCAAGAGCTAGTCTCTCATTGGTTCCACGTCTTCCCGTTCACCCTCAGGACAAATTGCAACCTGTACGGAGCAGGAGGTTAAAGGTGCTGATGCTCCAAGTAGGGAGATTGCTAGTAAAGCGGCTGAAATAGCGAACCCGGGCACAAGGAGATGAGAAATGAGGTGCGTTTTAGAAACCTTTCCACATCACACGGTGTACCATCTTCTGGGTTTCTCATGCATGTTTTCGATGTAGGAAGATGCCCTTGAACATGGAGATTTGGGACCCATGCGATGGGTACCACGCAGTATTACTTTAAAGGGTCTGCGTTTGCTCACCCAACCTCACCAAACCTCTCAGCCGCAACAGTGTCCACCCTTGTGTCTCATCCAGCTGTGGGTCTAGATATGGTCAATCCAGGTTGCATCACAGCCCCTGAACGCATTGTGTAAGAATTTCTCTCTCTTTCACTGTCTTTATTTCATGGGTTTTTCAAAGTAATTTATTTTTATAATGGGGTTTAGCTGCTTTTCACTGCTGTGTTTATGCCGCTTTTTACCCACTTGACACACTAACAGAGAGATATCAATACATAGGTTTTAAGATTATTACTAGTCAGATATATTCTTGTGCGGTGAATAGGGCGTGTTGAGTCCAGTTCTCTGAGCAAGGAGTAGGTCTTGTCTATTACATATTGGTTTTATGGAACGGTATCTGAGCTAATTTGAAACCCTTGTTTTATGTATCACCCCACCTCACCTTTCCCGTGAAGCAGCCATAGTGTGTTTTCTGCATGTGTGACTCTGTTCTGTTTTGTAATTCAGTTCAAGTGTAACGGTTTTTACATTCCCTCTATAAGTGATACCTTATGAGAAGTGTCCTTTTCTGTGTGACTTATTTCACTTAGAATCGTCGTACCTAAATCCACTCATCATGCTGCTACTAGCCTTATGACATTGATTTCATGGCTGAGTGATATTCCATTGTACATAAGGACCACAACTTCTTTATCCATTTTTCTCTTTCCTGGGATATTGAAGGTGGAATGAAGTGGAGGTCCTTGTCAACAGAGCAGCCCTAAACTTTGGGGTGCTTGTGTCTTGCTGATTTTTAATTTTCCCAATTTATACCCCCATGAGTGGAAGTGCCCTATGCTCTCTAAGCTTTGCTTTTTAGACGTTTCAGGACTCACCGTACGCTTCTCCAGAGTGGCTGTTGACAATTTACATCCCGCCCATCAGTGTAGCAAGGCTCCCATTTCTCCATGGCCTGTCCTGCATTTCTGGTTTTGAGACTTTTTTCAGCATGGCCCTTTTGACCGATGGGAAGCGAGACATCTTTGTAGCGCTGATTTGCCTTTCCAGGTTGCTTGGTTGGCCAAAAAGGGCGTATGCGTTTTTTCCTGAATATATTCAGGAAAAAACGCATACGCCCTTTTTGGCCAAGGGCATCATTGTCAACGTTTTGCCGCTTTTCATGTGCTTTAAAGGCGATTCGAATCTACCTCCTGAAATCTGTTTCCTGCAATTCTGCCTTGATTTCAAATCCTCTTCTTTGCCTTCCCTCAATATATTTGTGGACGAGAGTTATCATTTATAACTCTGCAGGTTTGTGAATTGCAGTGCCCTGAACCTCCATTTTACAACTCGCGTTTTTGGGAGCTGGCCTCAATAGCGCAGGATGGCTTCAGCCCCTGTTTTGGTTCCGGGTGGCAGGCTGAGCCTGTGGTTAATTCTTCTTCCTGATGGGAAAATAGAGTGACCTGTGCCTGTCCCAACACCAAGAGCTAGTCTCTCATTGGTTCCACGTCTTCCCGTTCATCCTCAGGACAAATTGCAACCTGTACGGAACAGGAGGTTAAAGGTGATGATGCTCCAAGGAGGGAGATTGCTAGTAAAGTGGCTGGAATGGCGAACCCGAGCACAAGGAGATGAGAAATGAGGTGCGTTTTAGAAACCTTTCCCTATCACACGGTGTACCATCTTCTGGGTTTCTCATGCATGTTTTCGATGTAGGAAGATGCCCTTGAACCTGGAGATTTGGGACCCATGCGATGGGTACCACGCAGTATTACTTTAAAGGGGCTGCGTTTGCTCACCCAACCTCACCAAACCTCTCAGCCACAACAGTGTCCACCCTTATGTCTCATCCAGCTGTGGGTCTAGATATGGTCAATCCAGGTTGCATCACAGCCCCTGAACGCATTGTGTAAGAATTTCGCTCTCTTTCACTGTCTTTGTTTCATGGGTTTTTCAAAGTAATTTATTTTTATAATGGGGTTTAGCTGCTTTTCACTGCTGTGTTTATGCCGCTTTACACCCACTTGACACACTAACAGAGAGATATCAATACATAGCTTTTAAGATTATTACTAGTCAGATATATTCTTGTGCGGTGAATAGGGCGTGTTGAGTCCAGTTCTCTGAGCAAGGAGTAGGTCTTGTCTATTACATATTGGGTTTATGGAACGGTATCTGAGCTAATTTGAAACCCTTGTTTTATGTATCACCCCACCTCACCTTTCCCGTTAAGCAGCCATAGTGTGTTTTCTGCATGTGTGACTCTGTTCTGTTTTGTAATTCAGTTCAAGTGTAACGGTTTTTACATTCCCTCTATAAGTGATACCTTATGAGAAGTGTCCTTTTCTGTGTGACTTATTTCACTTAGAATCGTCGTACCTAAATCCACTCATCATGCTGCTACTAGCCTTATGACATTGATTTCATGGCTGAGTGATATTCCATTGTACATAAGGACCACAACTTCTTTATCCATTTTTCTCTTTCCTGGGATATTGAAGGTGGAATGAAGTGGAGGTCCTTGTCAACAGAGCAGTCCTAAACTTTGGGGTGCTTGTGTCTTGCTGATTTTTAATTTTCCCAATTTATACCCCCATGAGTGGAAGTGCCCTATGCTCTCTAAGTTTTGCTTTTTAGACGTTTCAGGACTCACCGTACGCTTCTCCAGAGTGGCTGTTGGCAATTTACATCCCTCCCATCAGTGTAGCAAGGCTCCCATTTCTCCATGGCCTGTCCTGCATTTCTGGTTTTGAGACTTTTTTCAGCATGGCCCTTTTGACCGATGGGAAGCGAGACATCTTTGTAGCGCTGATTTGCCTTTCCAGGTTGCTTGGTTGGCCAAAAAGGGCGTATGCGTTTTTTCCTGAATATATTCAGGAAAAAACGCATACGCCCTTTTTGGCCAAGGGCATCATTGTCAACGTTTTGCCGCTTTTCATGTGCTTTAAAGGCGATTCGAATCTACCTCCTGAAATCTGTTTCCTGCAATTCTGCCTTGATTTCAAATCCTCTTCTTTGCCTTCCCTCAATATATTTGTGGATGAGAGTTATCATTTATAACTCTGCAGGTTTGTGAATTGCAGTGCTCTGAACCTCCATTTTACAACTCGCTTTTTAGGGAGCTGGCCGCAAAAGCACAGGATGGCTTCAGGCCCTGTTCTGGTTCCGGGGGGCAGGCTGATCCTGTGGTTAATTCTTCTTCCTGATGGGAAAATAGAGTGACCTGTGCCTGTCCCAACACCAAGAGCTAGTCTTTCATTGGTTCCACGTCTTCCCGTTCATCCTCAGGACAAATTGCAACCTGTACGGAACAGGAGGTTAAAGGTGCTGATGCTCCAAGGAGGGAGATTGCTGGTAAAGTGGCTGGAATGGCGAACCCGGGCACAGGCAGATGAGAAATGAGGTGCGTTTTAGAAACCTTTCCCCATCACACGGTGTACCATCTTCTGGGTATCTCATGCATGTTTACGATGTAGGAAGATGACCTTGAACCTGGAGTTTGGGACCCATGCGATGGGTACCACGCAGTATTACTTTAAAGGGTCTGCGTTTGCTCACCCAACCTCACCAAACCTCTCAGCCGCAACAGTGTCCACCCTTATGTCTCATCCAGCTGTGGGTCTAGATATGGTCAATCCAGGTTGCATCACAGCCCCTGAACGCATTGTGTAAGAATTTCTCTCTCTTTCACTGTCTTTGTTTCATGGGTTTTTCAAAGTAATTTATTTTTATAATGGGGTTTAGCTGCTTTTCACTGCTGTGTTTATGCCGCTTTTTACCCACTTGACACACTAACAGAGAGATATCAATACATAGGTTTTAAGATTATTACTAGTCAGATATATTCTTGTGCGGTGAATAGGGCGTGTTGAGTCCAGTTCCCTGAGCAAGGAGTAGGTCTTGTCTATTACATATTGGGTTTATGGAACGGTATCTGAGCTAATTTGAAACCCTTGTTTTATGTATCACCCCACCTCACCTTTCCCGTGAAGCAGCCATAGTGTGTTTTCTGCATGTGTGACTCTGTTCTGTTTTGTAATTCAGTTCAAGTGTAACGGTTTTTACATTCCCTCTATAAGTGATACCTTATGAGAAGTGTCCTTTTCTGTGTGACTTATTTCACTTAGAGTCGTCGTACCTAAATCCACTCATCATGCTGCTACTAGCCTTATGACATTGATTTCATGGCTGAGTGATATTCCATTGTACATAAGGACCACAACTTCTTTATCCATTTTTCTCTTTCCTGGGATATTGAAGGTGGAATGAAGTGGAGGTCCTTGTCAACAGAGCAGCCCTAAACTTTGGGGTGCTTGTGTCTTGCTGATTTTTAATTTTCCCAATTTATACCCCCATGAGTGGAAGTGCCCTATGCTCTCTAAGCTTTGCTTTTTAGACGTTTCAGGACTCACCGTACACTTCTCCAGAGTGGCTGTTGACAATTTACACCCCGCCCATCAGTGTAGCAAGGCTCCCATTTCTCCATGGCCTGTCCTGCATTTCTGGTTTTGACACTTTTTTCAGCATGGCCCTTTTGACCGATGGGAAGCGAGACATCTTTGTAGCGCTGATTTGCCTTTCCAGGTTGCTTGGTTGGCCAAAAAGGGCGTATGCGTTTTTTCCTGAATATATTCAGGAAAAAACGCATACGCCCTTTTTGGCCAAGGGCATCATTGTCAACGTTTTGCCGCTTTTCATGTGCTTTAAAGGCGATTCGAATCTACCTCCTGAAATCTGTTTCCTGCAATTCTGCCTTGATTTCAAATCCTCTTCTTTGCCTTCCCTCAATATATTTGTGGACGAGAGTTATCATTTATAACTCTGCAGGTTTGTGAATTGCAGTGCCCTGAACCTCCATTTTACAACTCGCTTTTTAGGGAGATGGCCGCAAAAGCACAGGATGGCTTCAGGCCCTGTTCTGGTTCCGGGGGGCAGGCTGATCCTGTGGTTAATTCTTCTTCCTGATGGGAAAATAGAGTGACCTGTGCCTGTCCCAACACCAAGAGCTAGTGTTTCATTGGTTCCACGTCTTCCCGTTCATCCTCAGTACAAATTGCAACCTGTACGGAACAGGAGGTTAAAGGTGCTGATGCTCCAAGGAGGGAGATTGCTGGTAAAGTGGCTGGAATGGCGAACCCGGGCACAGGCAGATGAGAAATGAGGTGCGTTTTAGAAACCTTTCCCCATCACACGGTGTACCATCTTCTGGGTTTCTCATGCATGTTTTCGATGTAGGAAGATGCCCTTGAACCTGGAGATTTGGGACCCATGCGATGGGTACCATGCAGTATTACTTTAAAGGGTCTGCGTTTGCTCACCCCACCTCACCAAACCTCTCAGCCCCAAGAGTGTCCACCCTTATGTCTCATCCAGCTGTGGGTCTAGATATGGTCAATCCAGGTTGCATCACAGCCCCTGAACGAATTGTGTAAGAATTTCGCTCTCTTTCACTATCTTTGTTTCATGGGTTATTCAAAGTAATTTATTTTTATAATGGGGTTTAGCTGCTTTTCACTTCTGTGTTTATGCCGCTTTACACCCACTTGACACACTAACAGAGAGATATCTATACATAGGTTTTAAGATTATTACTAGTCAGATATATTCTTGTGCGGTGAATAGGGCGTGTTGAGTCCAGTTCTCTGAGCAAGGAGTAGGTCTTGTCTATTACATATTGGTTTTATGGAACGGTATCTGAGCTAATTTGAAACCCATGTTTTATGTATCACCCCACCTCACCTTTCCCGTGAAGCAGCCATAGTGTGTTTTCTGCATGTGTGACTCTGTTCTGTTTTGTAATTCAGTTCAAGTGTAACGGTTTTTACATTCCCTCTATCAGTGATACCTTATGAGAAGTGTCCTTTTCTGTGTGACTTATTTCACTTAGAATCGTCGTACCTAAATCCACTCATCATGCTGCTACTAGCCTTATGACATTGATTTCATGGCTGAGTGATATTCCATTGTACATAAGGACCACAACTTCTTTATCCATTTTTCTCTTTCCTGGGATATTGAAGGTGGAATGAAGTGGAGGTCCTTGTCAACAGAGCAGCCCTAAACTTTGGGGTGCTTGTGTCTTGCTGATTTTTAATTTTCCCAATTTATACCCCCATGAGTGGAAGTGCCCTATGCTCTCTAAGCTTTGCTTTTTAGACGTTTCAGGACTCACCGTACGCTTCTCCAGAGTGGCTGTTGACAATTTACATCCCGCCGATCAGTGTAGCAAGGCTCCCATTTCTCCATGGCCTGTCCTGCATTTCTGGTTTTGACACTTTTTTCAGCATGGCCCTTTTGACCGATGGGAAGCGAGACATCTTTGTAGCGCTGATTTGCCTTTCCAGGTTGCTTGGTTGGCCAAAAAGGGCGTATGCGTTTTTTCCTGAATATATTCAGGAAAAAACGCATACGCCCTTTTTGGCCAAGGGCATCATTGTCAACGTTTTGCCGCTTTTCATGTGCTTTAAAGGCGATTCGAATCTACCTCCTGAAATCTGTTTCCTGCAATTCTGCCTTGATTTCAAATCCTCTTCTTTGCCTTCCCTCAATATATTTGTGGACGAGAGTTATCATTTATAACTCTGCAGGTTTGTGAATTACAGTGCCCTGAACCTCCATTTTACAACTCGCGTTTTTGGGAGATGGCCGCCAAAGCGCAGGATGGCTTCAGGCCCTGTTCTTGTTCCGGGGGGCAGGCTGAGCCAGTGGTTAATTCTTCTTCCTGATGGGAAAATAGAGTGACCTGTGCCTGTCCCAACACCAAGAGCTAGTCTCTCATTGGTTCCACGTCTTCCCGTTCATCCTCAGGACAAATTGCAACCTGTACGGAACAGGAGGTTAAAGGTGATGATGCTCCAAGGAGGGAGATTGCTAGTAAAGTGGCTGGAATGGCGAACCCGAGCACAAGGAGATGAGAAATGAGGTGCGTTTTAGAAACCTTTCCCCATCACACGGTGTACCATCTTCTGGGTTTCTCATGCATGTTTTCGATGTAGGAAGATGCCCTTGAACCTGGAGATTTGGGACCCATGCGATGGGTACCACGCAGTATTACTTTAAAGGGGCTGCGTTTGCTCACCCAACCTCACCAAACCTCTCAGCCGCAACAGTGTCCACCCTTATGTCTCATCCAGCTGTGGGTCTAGATATGGTCAATCCAGGTTGCATCACAGCCCCTGAACGCATTGTGTAAGAATTTCGCTCTCTTTCACTGTCTTTGTTTCATGGGTTTTTCAAAGTAATTTATTTTTATAATGGGGTTTAGCTGCTTTTCACTGCTGTGTTTATGCCGCTTTACACCCACTTGACACACTAACAGAGAGATATCAATACATAGCTTTTAAGATTATTACTAGTCAGATATATTCTTGTGCGGTGAATAGGGCGTGTTGAGTCCAGTTCTCTGAGCAAGGAGTAGGTCTTGTCTATTCCATATTGGGTTTATGGAACGGTATCTGAGCTAATTTGAAACCCTTGTTTTATGTATCACCCCACCTCACCTTTCCCGTGAAGCAGCCATAGTGTGTTTTCTGCATGTGTGACTCTGTTCTGTTTTGTAATTCAGTTCAATGTAACGGTTTTTACATTCCCTCTATAAGTGATACCTTATGAGAAGTGTCCTTTTCTGTGTGACTTATTTCACTTAGAATCGTCGTACCTAAATCCACTCATCATGCTGCTACTAGCCTTAGGACATTGATTTCATGGCTGAGTGATATTCCATTGTACATAAGGACCACAACTTCTTTATCCATTTTTCTCTTTCCTGGGATATTGAAGGTGGAATGAAGTGGAGGTCCTTGTCAACAGAGCAGTCCTAAACTTTGGGGTGCTTGTGTCTTGCTGATTTTTAATTTTCCCAATTTATACCCCCATGAGTGGAAGTGCCCTATGCTCTCTAAGCTTTGCTTTTCAGACGTTTCAGGACTCACCGTACACTTCTCCAGAGTGGCTGTTGACAATTTACATCCCGCCCATCAGTGTAGCAAGGCTCCCATTTCTCCATGGCCTGTCCTGCATTTCTGGTTTTGAGACTTTTTTCAGCATGGCCCTTTTGAGCGATGGGAAGCGAGACATCTTTGTAGCGCTGATTTGCCTTTCCAGGTTGCTTGGTTGGCCAAAAAGGGCGTATGCGTTTTTTCCTGAATATATTCAGGAAAAAACGCATACGCCCTTTTTGGCCAAGGGCATCATTGTCAACGTTTTGCCGCTTTTCATGTGCTTTAAAGGCGATTCGAATCTACCTCCTGAAATCTGTTTCCTGCAATTCTGCCTTGATTTCAAATCCTCTTCTTTGCCTTCCCTCAATATATTTGTGGACGAGAGTTATCATTTATAACTCTGCAGGTTTGTGAATTGCAGTGCCCTGAATCTCCATTTTACAACTCGCTTTTTAGGGGGCTGGCCGCAAAAGCGCAGGATGGCTTCAGGCCCTGTTATGGTTCCGGGGGCAGGCTGAGCCTGTGGTTAATTCTTCTTCCTGATGGGAAAATAGAGTGACCTGTGCCTGTCCCAACACCAAGAGCTAGTCTCTCATTGGTTCCACGTCTTCCCGTTCATCCTCAGGACAAATTGCAACCTGTACGGAACAGGAGGTTAAAGGTGATGATGCTCCAAGGAGGGAGATTGCTAGTAAAGTGGCTGGAATGGCGAACCCGAGCACAAGGAGATGAGAAATGAGGTGCGTTTTAGAAACCTTTCCCCATCACACGGTGTACCATCTTCTGGGTTTCTCATGCATGTTTTCGATGTAGGAAGATGCCCTTGAACCTGGAGATTTGGGACCCATGCGATGGGTACCACGCAGTATTACTTTAAAGGGGCTGCGTTTGCTCACCCAACCTCACCAAACATCTCAGCCGCAACAGTGTCCACCCTTATGTCTCATCCAGCTGTGGGTCTAGATATGGTCAATCCAGGTTGCATCACAGCCCCTGAACGCATTGTGTAAGAATTTCGCTCTCTTTCACTGTCTTTGTTTCATGGGTTTTTCAAAGTAATTTATTTTTATAATGGGGTTTAGCTGCTTTTCACTGCTGTGTTTATGCCGCTTTACACCCACTTGACACACTAACAGAGAGATATCAATACATAGCTTTTAAGATTATTACTAGTCAGATATATTCTTGTGCGGTGAATAGGGCGTGTTGAGTCCAGTTCTCTGAGCAAGGAGTAGGTCTTGTCTATTACATATTGGGTTTATGGAACGGTATCTGAGCTAATTTGAAACCCTTGTTTTATGTATCACCCCACCTCACCTTTCCCGTTAAGCAGCCATAGTGTGTCTTCTGCATGTGTGACTCTGTTCTGTTTTGTAATTCAGTTCAAGTGTAACGGTTTTTACATTCCCTCTATAAGTGATACCTTATGAGAAGTGTCCTTTTCTGTGTGACTTATTTCACTTAGAATCATCGTACCTAAATCCACTCATCATGCTGCTACTAGCCTTAGGACATTGATTTCATGGCTGAGTGATATTCCATTGTACATAAGGACCACAACTTCTTTATCCATTTTTCTCTTTCCTGGGATATTGAAGGTGGAATGAAGTGGAGGTCCTTGTCAACAGAGCAGTCCTAAACTTTGGGGTGCTTGTGTCTTGCTGATTTTTAATTTTCCCAATTTATACCCCCATGAGTGGAAGTGCCCTATGCTCTCTAAGCTTTGCTTTTCAGACGTTTCAGGACTCACCGTACACTTCTCCAGAGTGGCTGTTGACAATTTACATCCCGCCCATCAGTGTAGCAAGGCTCCCATTTCTCCATGGCCTATCCTGCATTTCTGGTTTTGACACTTTTTTCAGCATGGCCCTTTTGACCGATGGGAAGCGAGACATCTTTGTAGCGCTGATTTGCCTTTCCAGGTTGCTTGGTTGGCCAAAAAGGGCGTATGCGTTTTTTCCTGAATATATTCAGGAAAAAACGCATACGCCCTTTTTGGCCAAGGGCATCATTGTCAACGTTTTGCCGCTTTTCATGTGCTTTAAAGGCGATTCGAATCTACCTCCTGAAATCTGTTTCCTGCAATTCTGCCTTGATTTCAAATCCTCTTCTTTGCCTTCCCTCAATATATTTGTGGACGAGAGTTATCATTTATAACTCTGCAGGTTTGTGAATTGCAGTGCCCTGAACCTCCATTTTACAACTCGCTTTTTAGGGAGCTGGCCGCAAAAGCGCAGGATGGCTTCAGGCCCTGTTCTGGTTCCGGGGGCAGGCTGAGCCTGTGGTTAATTCTTCTTCCTGATGGGAAAATAGAGTGACCTGTGCCTGTCCCAACACCAAGAGCTAGTCTCTCATTGGTTCCACGTCTTCCCGTTCACCCTCAGGACAAATTGCAACCTGTACGGAGCAGGAGGTTAAAGGTGCTGATGCTCCAAGTAGGGAGATTGCTAGTAAAGCGGCTGAAATAGCGAACCCGGGCACAAGGAGATGAGAAATGAGGTGCGTTTTAGAAACCTTTCCACATCACACGGTGTACCATCTTCTGGGTTTCTCATGCATGTTTTCGATGTAGGAAGATGCCCTGGAACCTGGAGATTTGGGACCCAT
Organism: Balaenoptera borealis; assembly: GCF_965194805.1. Classification (NCBI taxonomy): domain Eukaryota; kingdom Metazoa; phylum Chordata; class Mammalia; order Artiodactyla; family Balaenopteridae; genus Balaenoptera; species Balaenoptera borealis. Next base: position 905,025 of record NW_028123976.1, on the reverse strand, counting down.
GCGATGGGTACCACGCAGTATTACTTTAAAGGGTCTGCGTTTGCTCACCCAACCTCACCAAACCTCTCAGCCGCAACAGTGTCCACCCTTGTGTCTCATCCAGCTGTGGGTCTAGATATGGTCAATCCAGGTTGCATCACAGCCCCTGAACGCATTGTGTAAGAATTTCTCTCTCTTTCACTGTCTTTATTTCATGGGTTTTTCAAAGTAATTTATTTTTATAATGGGGTTTAGCTGCTTTTCACTGCTGTGTTTATGCCGCTTTTTACCCACTTGACACACTAACAGAGAGATATCAATACATAGGTTTTAAGATTATTACTAGTCAGATATATTCTTGTGCGGTGAATAGGGCGTGTTGAGTCCAGTTCTCTGAGCAAGGAGTAGGTCTTGTCTATTACATATTGGTTTTATGGAACGGTATCTGAGCTAATTTGAAACCCTTGTTTTATGTATCACCCCACCTCACCTTTCCCGTTAAGCAGCCATAGTGTGTTTTCTGCATGTGTGACTCTGTTCTGTTTTGTAATTCAGTTCAAGTGTAACGGTTTTTACATTCCCTCTATAAGTGATACCTTATGAGAAGTGTCCTTTTCTGTGTGACTTATTTCACTTAGAATCGTCGTACCTAAATCCACTCATCATGCTGCTACTAGCCTTATGACATTGATTTCATGGCTGAGTGATATTCCATTGTACATAAGGACCACAACTTCTTTATCCATTTTTCTCTTTCCTGGGATATTGAAGGTGGAATGAAGTGGAGGTCCTTGTCAACAGAGCAGCCCTAAACTTTGGGGTGCTTGTGTCTTGCTGATTTTTAATTTTCCCAATTTATACCCCCATGAGTGGAAGTGCCCTATGCTCTCTAAGCTTTGCTTTTTAGACGTTTCAGGACTCACCGTACGCTTCTCCAGAGTGGCTGTTGACAATTTACATCCCGCCCATCAGTGTAGCAAGGCTCCCATTTCTCCATGGCCTGTCCTGCATTTCTGGTTTTGACACTTTTTTCAGCATGGCCCTTTTGACCGATGGGAAGCGAGACATCTTTGTAGCGCTGATTTGCCTTTCCAGGTTGCTTGGTTGGCCAAAAAGGGCGTATGCGTTTTTTCCTGAATATATTCAGGAAAAAACGCATACGCCCTTTTTGGCCAAGGGCATCATTGTCAACGTTTTGCCGCTTTTCATGTGCTTTAAAGGCGATTCGAATCTACCTCCTGAAATCTGTTTCCTGCAATTCTGCCTTGATTTCAAATCCTCTTCTTTGCCTTCCCTCAATATATTTGTGGACGAGAGTTATCATTTATAACTCTGCAGGTTTGTGAATTGCAGTGCCCTGAACCTCCATTTTACAACTCGCGTTTTTGGGAGATGGCCGCCAAAGCGCAGGATGGCTTCAGGCCCTGTTCTGGTTCCGGGGGGCAGGCTGATCCTGTGGTTAATTCTTCTTCCTGATGGGAAAATAGAGTGACCTGTGCCTGTCCCAACACCAAGAGCTAGTCTTTCATTGGTTCCACGTCTTCCCGTTCATCCTCAGGACAAATTGCAACCTGTACGGAACAGGAGGTTAAAGGTGCTGATGCTCCAAGGAGGGAGATTGCTGGTAAAGTGGCTGGAATGGCGAACCCGGGCACAGGCAGATGAGAAATGAGGTGCGTTTTAGAAACCTTTCCCCATCACACGGTGTACCATCTTCTGGGTATCTCATGCATGTTTACGATGTAGGAAGATGACCTTGAAACCTGGAGTTTGGGACCCATGCGATGGGTACCACGCAGTATTACTTTAAAGGGTCTGCGTTTGCTCACCCAACCTCACCAAACCTCTCAGCCGCAACAGTGTCCACCCTTATGTCTCATCCAGCTGTGGGTCTAGATATGGTCAATCCAGGTTGCATCACAGCCCCTGAACGCATTGTGTAAGAATTTCGCTCTCTTTCACTGTCTTTGTTTCATGGGTTTTTCAAAGTAATTTATTTTTATAATGGGGTTTAGCTGCTTTTCACTGCTGTGTTTATGCCGCTTTTACCCACTTGACACACTAACAGAGAGATATCAATACATAGGTTTTAAGATTATTACTAGTCAGATATATTCTTGTGCGGTGAATAGGGCGTGTTGAGTCCAGTTCTCTGAGCAAGGAGTAGGTCTTGTCTATTACATATTGGGTTTATGGAACGGTATCTGAGCTAATTTGAAACCCTTGTTTTATGTATCACCCCACCTCACCTTTCCCGTGAAGCAGCCATAGTGTGTTTTCTGCATGTGTGACTCTGTTCTGTTTTGTAATTCAGTTCAAGTGTAACGGTTTTTACATTCCCTCTATAAGTGATACCTTATGAGAAGTGTCCTTTTCTGTGTGACTTATTTCACTTAGAGTCGTCGTACCTAAATCCACTCATCATGCTGCTACTAGCCTTATGACATTGATTTCATGGCTGAGTGATATTCCATTGTACATAAGGACCACAACTTCTTTATCCATTTTTCTCTTTCCTGGGATATTGAAGGTGGAATGAAGTGGAGGTCCTTGTCAACAGAGCAGCCCTAAACTTTGGGGTGCTTGTGTCTTGCTGATTTTTAATTTTCCCAATTTATACCCCCATGAGTGGAAGTGCCCTATGCTCTCTAAGCTTTGCTTTTTAGACGTTTCAGGACTCACCGTACACTTCTCCAGAGTGGCTGTTGACAATTTACACCCCGCCCATCAGTGTAGCAAGGCTCCCATTTCTCCATGGCCTGTCCTGCATTTCTGGTTTTGACACTTTTTTCAGCATGGCCCTTTTGACCGATGGGAAGCGAGACATCTTTGTAGCGCTGATTTGCCTTTCCAGGTTGCTTGGTTGGCCAAAAAGGGCGTATGCGTTTTTTCCTGAATATATTCAGGAAAAAACGCATACGCCCTTTTTGGCCAAGGGCATCATTGTCAACGTTTTGCCGCTTTTCATGTGCTTTAAAGGCGATTCGAATCTACCTCCTGAAATCTGTTTCCTGCAATTCTGCCTTGATTTCAAATCCTCTTCTTTGCCTTCCCTCAATATATTTGTGGACGAGAGTTATCATTTATAACTCTGCAGGTTTGTGAATTGCAGTGCCCTGAACCTCCATTTTACAACTCGCTTTTTAGGGAGATGGCCGCAAAAGCACAGGATGGCTTCAGGCCCTGTTCTGGTTCCGGGGGGCAGGCTGAGCCTGTGGTTAATTCTTCTTCCTGATGGGAAAATAGAGTGACCTGTGCCTGTCCCAACACCAAGAGCTAGTCTTTCATTGGTTCCACGTCTTCCCGTTCATCCTCAGTACAAATTGCAACCTGTACGGAACAGGAGGTTAAAGGTGCTGATGCTCCAAGGAGGGAGATTGCTGGTAAAGTGGCTGGAATGGCGAACCCGGGCACAGGCAGATGAGAAATGAGGTGCGTTTTAGAAACCTTTCCCCATCACACGGTGTACCATCTTCTGGGTATCTCATGCATGTTTACGATGTAGGAAGATGACCTTGAACCTGGAGTTTGGGACCCATGCGATGGGTACCACGCAGTATTACTTTAAAGGGGCTGCGTTTGCTCACCCAACCTCACCAAACCTCTCAGCCGCAACAGTGTCCACCCTTATGTCTCATCCAGCTGTGGGTCTACATATGGTCAATCCAGGTTGCATCACAGCCCCTGAACGCATTGTGTAAGAATTTCGCTCTCTTTCACTGTCTTTGTTTCATGGGTTTTTCAAAGTAATTTATTTTTATAATGGGGTTTAGCTGCTTTTCACTGCTGTGTTTATGCCGCTTTTTACCCACTTGACACACTAACAGAGAGATATCAATACATAGGTTTTAAGATTATTACTAGTCAGATATATTCTTGTGCGGTGAATAGGGCGTGTTGAGTCCAGTTCTCTGAGCAAGGAGTAGGTCTTGTCTATTACATATTGGGTTTATGGAACGGTATCTGAGCTAATTTGAAACCCTTGTTTTATGTATCACCCCACCTCACCTTTCCCGTTAAGCAGCCATAGTGTGTTTTCTGCATGTGTGACTCTGTTCTGTTTTGTAATTCAGTTCAAGTGTAACGGTTTTTACATTCCCTCTATAAGTGATACCTTATGAGAAGTATCCTTTTCTGTGTGACTTATTTCACATAGAATCGTCGTACCTAAATCCACTCATCATGCTGCTACTAGCCTTATGACATTGATTTCATGGCTGAGTGATATTCCATTGTACATAAGGACCACAACTTCTTTATCCATTTTTCTCTTTCCTGGGATATTGAAGGTGGAATGAAGTGGAGGTCCTTGTCAACAGAGCAGCCCTAAACTTTGGGGTGCTTGTGTCTTGCTGATTTTTAATTTTCCCAATTTATACCCCCATGAGTGGAAGTGCCCTATGCTCTCTAAGCTTTGCTTTTTAGACGTTTCAGGACTCACCGTACGCTTCTCCAGAGTGGCTGTTGACAATTTACATCCCGCCGATCAGTGTAGCAAGGCTCCCATTTCTCCATGGCCTGTCCTGCATTTCTGGTTTTGAGACTTTTTTCAGCATGGCCCTTTTGACCGATGGGAAGCGAGACATCTTTGTAGCGCTGATTTGCCTTTCCAGGTTGCTTGGTTGGCCAAAAAGGGCGTATGCGTTTTTTCCTGAATATATTCAGGAAAAAACGCATACGCCCTTTTTGGCCAAGGGCATCATTGTCAACGTTTTGCCGCTTTTCATGTGCTTTAAAGGCGATTCGAATCTACCTCCTGAAATCTGTTTCCTGCAATTCTGCCTTGATTTCAAATCCTCTTCTTTGCCTTCCCTCAATATATTTGTGGACGAGAGTTATCATTTATAACTCTGCAGGTTTGTGAATTGCAGTGCCCTGAACCTCCATTTTACAACTCGCTTTTTAGGGAGCTGGCCGCAATAGCGCAGGATGGCTTCAGGCCCTGTTTTGGTTCCGGGTGGCAGGCTGAGCCTGTGGTTAATTCTTCTTCCTGATGGGAAAATAGAGTGACCTGTGCCTGTCCCAACACCAAGAGCTAGTCTCTCATTGGTTCCACGTCTTCCCTTTCACCCTCAGGACAAATTGCAACCTGTACGGAGCAGGAGGTTAAAGGTGCTGATGCTCCAAGTAGGGAGATTGCTAGTAAAGCAGCTGGAATAGCGAACCCGGGCACAAGGAGATGAGAAATGAGGTGCGTTTTAGAAACCTTTCCCCATCACACGGTGTACCATCTTCTGGGTTTCTCATGCATGTTTTCGATGTAGGAAGATGCCCTTGAACCTGGAGATTTGGGACCCATGCGATGGGTACCATGCAGTATTACTTTAAAGGGTCTGCGTTTGCTCACCCCACCTCACCAAACCTCTCAGCCGCAACAGTGTCCACCCTTATGTCTCATCCAGCTGTGGGTCTAGATATGGTCAATCCAGGTTGCATCACAGCCCCTGAACGAATTGTGTAAGAATTTCGCTCTCTTTCACTATCTTTGTTTCATGGGTTATTCAAAGTAATTTATTTTTATAATGGGGTTTAGCTGCTTTTCACTTCTGTGTTTATGCCGCTTTACACCCACTTGACACACTAACAGAGAGATATCTATACATAGGTTTTAAGATTATTACTAGTCAGATATATTCTTGTGCGGTGAATAGGGCGTGTTGAGTCCAGTTCTCTGAGCAAGGAGTAGGTCTTGTCTATTACATATTGGTTTTATGGAACGGTATCTGAGCTAATTTGAAACCCATGTTTTATGTATCACCCCACCTCACCTTTCCCGTGAAGCAGCCATAGTGTGTTTTCTGCATGTGTGACTCTGTTCTGTTTTGTAATTCAGTTCAAGTGTAACGGTTTTTACATTCCCTCTATCAGTGATACCTTATGAGAAGTGTCCTTTTCTGTGTGACTTATTTCACTTAGAATCGTCGTACCTAAATCCACTCATCATGCTGCTACTAGCCTTATGACATTGATTTCATGGCTGAGTGATATTCCATTGTACATAAGGACCACAACTTCTTTATCCATTTTTCTCTTTCCTGGGATATTGAAGGTGGAATGAAGTGGAGGTCCTTGTCAACAGAGCAGCCCTAAACTTTGGGGTGCTTGTGTCTTGCTGATTTTTAATTTTCCCAATTTATACCCCCATGAGTGGAAGTGCCCTATGCTCTCTAAGCTTTGCTTTTTAGACGTTTCAGGACTCACCGTACGCTTCTCCAGAGTGGCTGTTGACAATTTACATCCCGCCGATCAGTGTAGCAAGGCTCCCATTTCTCCATGGCCTGTCCTGCATTTCTGGTTTTGACACTTTTTTCAGCATGGCCCTTTTGACCGATGGGAAGCGAGACATCTTTGTAGCGCTGATTTGCCTTTCCAGGTTGCTTGGTTGGCCAAAAAGGGCGTATGCGTTTTTTCCTGAATATATTCAGGAAAAAACGCATACGCCCTTTTTGGCCAAGGGCATCATTGTCAACGTTTTGCCGCTTTTCATGTGCTTTAAAGGCGATTCGAATCTACCTCCTGAAATCTGTTTCCTGCAATTCTGCCTTGATTTCAAATCCTCTTCTTTGCCTTCCCTCAATATATTTGTGGACGAGAGTTATCATTTATAACTCTGCAGGTTTGTGAATTACAGTGCCCTGAACCTCCATTTTACAACTCGCGTTTTTGGGAGATGGCCGCCAAAGCGCAGGATGGCTTCAGGCCCTGTTCTTGTTCCGGGGGGCAGGCTGAGCCAGTGGTTAATTCTTCTTCCTGATGGGAAAATAGAGTGACCTGTGCCTGTCCCAACACCAAGAGCTAGTCTCTCATTGGTTCCACGTCTTCCCGTTCATCCTCAGGACAAATTGCAACCTGTACGGAACAGGAGGTTAAAGGTGATGATGCTCCAAGGAGGGAGATTGCTAGTAAAGTGGCTGGAATGGCGAACCCGAGCACAAGGAGATGAGAAATGAGGTGCGTTTTAGAAACCTTTCCCCATCACACGGTGTACCATCTTCTGGGTTTCTCATGCATGTTTTCGATGTAGGAAGATGCCCTTGAACCTGGAGATTTGGGACCCATGCGATGGGTACCACGCAGTATTACTTTAAAGGGGCTGCGTTTGCTCACCCAACCTCACCAAACCTCTCAGCCGCAACAGTGTCCACCCTTATGTCTCATCCAGCTGTGGGTCTAGATATGGTCAATCCAGGTTGCATCACAGCCCCTGAACGCATTGTGTAAGAATTTCGCTCTCTTTCACTGTCTTTGTTTCATGGGTTTTTCAAAGTAATTTATTTTTATAATGGGGTTTAGCTGCTTTTCACTGCTGTGTTTATGCCGCTTTACGCCCACTTGACACACTAACAGAGAGATATCAATACATAGCTTTTAAGATTATTACTAGTCAGATATATTCTTGTGCGGTGAATAGGGCGTGTTGAGTCCAGTTCTCTGAGCAAGGAGTAGGTCTTGTCTATTACATATTGGGTTTATGGAACGGTATCTGAGCTAATTTGAAACCCTTGTTTTATGTATCACCCCACCTCACCTTTCCCGTTAAGCAGCCATAGTGTGTTTTCTGCATGTGTGACTCTGTTCTGTTTTGTAATTCAGTTCAAGTGTAACGGTTTTTACATTCCCTCTATAAGTGATACTTTATGAGAAGTATCCTTTTCTGTGTGACTTATTTCACATAGAATCGTCGTACCTAAATCCACTCATCATGCTGCTACTAGCCTTATGACATTGATTTCATGGCTGAGTGATATTCCATTGTACATAAGGACCACAACTTCTTTATCCATTTTTCTCTTTCCTGGGATATTGAAGGTGGAATGAAGTGGAGGTCCTTGTCAACAGAGCAGCCCTAAACTTTGGGGTGCTTGTGTCTTGCTGATTTTTAATTTTCCCAATTTATACCCCCATGAGTGGAAGTGCCCTATGCTCTCTAAGCTTTGCTTTTTAGACGTTTCAGGACTCACCGTACGCTTCTCCAGAGTGGCTGTTGACAATTTACATCCCGCCGATCAGTGTAGCAAGGCTCCCATTTCTCCATGGCCTGTCCTGCATTTCTGGTTTTGAGACTTTTTTCAGCATGGCCCTTTTGACCGATGGGAAGCGAGACATCTTTGTAGCGCTGATTTGCCTTTCCAGGTTGCTTGGTTGGCCAAAAAGGGCGTATGCGTTTTTTCCTGAATATATTCAGGAAAAAACGCATACGCCCTTTTTGGCCAAGGGCATCATTGTCAACGTTTTGCCGCTTTTCATGTGCTTTAAAGGCGATTCGAATCTACCTCCTGAAATCTGTTTCCTGCAATTCTGCCTTGATTTCAAATCCTCTTCTTTGCCTTCCCTCAATATATTTGTGGACGAGAGTTATCATTTATAACTCTGCAGGTTTGTGAATTGCAGTGCCCTGAACCTCCATTTTACAACTCGCGTTTTTGGGAGATGGCCGCCAAAGCGCAGGATGGCTTCAGGCCCTGTTCTTGTTCCGGGGGGCAGGCTGAGCCAGTGGTTAATTCTTCTTCCTGATGGGAAAATAGAGTGACCTGTGCCTGTCCCAACACCAAGAGCTAGTCTCTCATTGGTTCCACGTCTTCCCGTTCATCCTCAGGACAAATTGCAACCTGTACGGAACAGGAGGTTAAAGGTGATGATGCTCCAAGGAGGGAGATTGCTAGTAAAGTGGCTGGAATGGCGAACCCGAGCACAAGGAGATGAGAAATGAGGTGCGTTTTAGAAACCTTTCCCCATCACACGGTGTACCATCTTCTGGGTTTCTCATGCATGTTTTTGATGTAGGAAGATGCCCTTGAACCTGGAGATTTGGGACCCATGCGATGGGTACCACGCAGTATTCCTTTAAAGGGTCTGCGTTTGCTCACCCAACCTCACCAAACCTCTCAGCCGCAACAGTGTCCACCCTTATGTCTCATCCAGCTGTGGGTCTAGATATGGTCAATCCAGGTTGCATCACAGCCCCTGAACGCATTGTGTAAGAATTTCGCTCTCTTTCACTGTCTTTGTTTCATGGGTTTTTCAAAGTAATTTATTTTTATAATGGGGTTTAGCTGCTTTTCACTGCTGTGTTTATGCCGCTTTACGCCCACTTGACACACTAACAGAGAGATATCAATACATAGCTTTTAAGATTATTACTAGTCAGATATATTCTTGTGCGGTGAATAGGGCGTGTTGAGTCCAGTTCTCTGAGCAAGGAGTAGGTCTTGTCTATTCCATATTGGGTTTATGGAACGGTATCTGAGCTAATTTGAAACCCTTGTTTTATGTATCACCCCACCTCACCTTTCCCGTGAAGCAGCCATAGTGTGTTTTCTGCATGTGTGACTCTGTTCTGTTTTGTAATTCAGTTCAATGTAACGGTTTTTACATTCCCTCTATAAGTGATACCTTATGAGAAGTGTCCTTTTCTGTGTGACTTATTTCACTTAGAATCGTCATACCTAAATCCACTCATCATGCTGCTACTAGCCTTAGGACATTGATTTCATGGCTGAGTGATATTCCATTGTACATAAGGACCACAACTTCTTTATCCATTTTTCTCTTTCCTGGGATATTGAAGGTGGAATGAAGTGGAGGTCCTTGTCAACAGAGCAGTCCTAAACTTTGGGGTGCTTGTGTCTTGCTGATTTTTAATTTTCCCAATTTATACCCCCATGAGTGGAAGTGCCCTATGCTCTCTAAGCTTTGCTTTTCAGACGTTTCAGGACTCACCGTACACTTCTCCAGAGTGGCTGTTGACAATTTACATCCCGCCCATCAGTGTAGCAAGGCTCCCATTTCTCCATGGCCTGTCCTGCATTTCTGGTTTTGAGACTTTTTTCAGCATGGCCCTTTTGACCGATGGGAAGCGAGACATCTTTGTAGCGCTGATTTGCCTTTCCAGGTTGCTTGGTTGGCCAAAAAGGGCGTATGCGTTTTTTCCTGAATATATTCAGGAAAAAACGCATACGCCCTTTTTGGCCAAGGGCATCATTGTCAACGTTTTGCCGCTTTTCATGTGCTTTAAAGGCGATTCGAATCTACCTCCTGAAATCTGTTTCCTGCAATTCTGCCTTGATTTCAAATCCTCTTCTTTGCCTTCCCTCAATATATTTGTGGACGAGAGTTATCATTTATAACTCTGCAGGTTTGTGAATTGCAGTGCCCTGAATCTCCATTTTACAACTCGCTTTTTAGGGGGCTGGCCGCAAAAGCGCAGGATGGCTTCAGGCCCTGTTATGGTTCCGGGGGCAGGCTGAGCCTGTGGTTAATTCTTCTTCCTGATGGGAAAATAGAGTGACCTGTGCCTGTCCCAACACCAAGAGCTAGTCTCTCATTGGTTCCACGTCTTCCCGTTCATCCTCAGGACAAATTGCAACCTGTACGGAACAGGAGGTTAAAGGTGATGATGCTCCAAGGAGGGAGATTGCTAGTAAAGTGGCTGGAATGGCGAACCCGAGCACAAGGAGATGAGAAATGAGGTGCGTTTTAGAAACCTTTCCCCATCACACGGTGTACCATCTTCTGGGTTTCTCATGCATGTTTTCGATGTAGGAAGATGCCCTTGAACCTGGAGATTTGGGACCCATGCGATGGGTACCACGCAGTATTACTTTAAAGGGGCTGCGTTTGCTCACCCAACCTCACCAAACATCTCAGCCGCAACAGTGTCCACCCTTATGTCTCATCCAGCTGTGGGTCTAGATATGGTCAATCCAGGTTGCATCACAGCCCCTGAACGCATTGTGTAAGAATTTCTATCTCTTTCACTGTCTTTGTTTCATGGGTTTTTCAAAGTAATTTATTTTTATAATGGGGTTTAGCTGCTTTTCACTGCTGTGTTTATGCCGCTTTACACCCACTTGACACACTAACAGAGAGATATCAATACATAGCTTTTAAGATTATTACTAGTCAGATATATTCTTGTGCGGTGAATAGGGCGTGTTGAGTCCAGTTCTCTGAGCAAGGAGTAGGTCTTGTCTATTACATATTGGGTTTATGGAACGGTATCTGAGCTAATTTGAAACCCTTGTTTTATGTATCACCCCACCTCACCTTTCCCGTTAAGCAGCCATAGTGTGTCTTCTGCATGTGTGACTCTGTTCTGTTTTGTAATTCAGTTCAAGTGTAATGGTTTTTACATTCCCTCTATAAGTGATACCTTATGAGAAGTGTCCTTTTCTGTGTGACTTATTTCACTTAGAATCGTCGTACCTAAATCCACTCATCATGCTGCTACTAGCCTTAGGACATTGATTTCATGGCTGAGTGATATTCCATTGTACATAAGGACCACAACTTCTTTATCCATTTTTCTCTTTCCTGGGATATTGAAGGTGGAATGAAGTGGAGGTCCTTGTCAACAGAGCAGTCCTAAACTTTGGGGTGCTTGTGTCTTGCTGATTTTTAATTTTCCCAATTTATACCCCCATGAGTGGAAGTGCCCTATGCTCTCTAAGCTTTGCTTTTCAGACGTTTCAGGACTCACCGTACACTTCTCCAGAGTGGCTGTTGACAATTTACATCCCGCCCATCAGTGTAGCAAGGCTCCCATTTCTCCATGGCCTGTCCTGCATTTCTGGTTTTGAGACTTTTTTCAGCATGGCCCTTTTGACCGATGGGAAGCGAGACATCTTTGTAGCGCTGATTTGCCTTTCCAGGTTGCTTGGTTGGCCAAAAAGGGCGTATGCGTTTTTTCCTGAATATATTCAGGAAAAAACGCATACGCCCTTTTTGGCCAAGGGCATCATTGTCAACGTTTTGCCGCTTTTCATGTGCTTTAAAGGCGATTCGAATCTACCTCCTGAAATCTGTTTCCTGCAATTCTGCCTTGATTTCAAATCCTCTTCTTTGCCTTCCCTCAATATATTTGTGGACGAGAGTTATCATTTATAACTCTGCAGGTTTGTGAATTGCAGTGCCCTGAACCTCCATTTTACAACTCGCTTTTTAGGGAGCTGGCCGCAAAAGCGCAGGATGGCTTCAGGCCCTGTTCTGGTTCCGGGGGCAGGCTGAGCCTGTGGTTAATTCTTCTTCCTGATGGGAAAATAGAGTGACCTGTGCCTGTCCCAACACCAAGAGCTAGTCTCTCATTGGTTCCACGTCTTCCCGTTCACCCTCAGGACAAATTGCAACCTGTACGGAGCAGGAGATTAAAGGTGCTGATGCTCCAAGTAGGGAGATTGCTAGTAAAGCGGCTGAAATAGCGAACCCGGGCACAAGGAGATGAGAAATGAGGTGCGTTTTAGAAACCTTTCCCCATCACACGGTGTACCATCTTCTGGGTTTCTCATGCATGTTTTCGATGTAGGAAGATGCCCTTGAACCTGGAGATTTGGGACCCATGCGATGGGTACCACGCAGTATTACTTTAAAGGGTCTGCGTTTGCTCACCCAACCTCACCAAACCTCTCAGCCGCAACAGTGTCCACCCTTGTGTCTCATCCAGCTGTGGGTCTAGATATGGTCAATCCAGGTTGCATCACAGCCCCTGAACGCATTGTGTAAGAATTTCTCTCTCTTTCACTGTCTTTATTTCATGGGTTTTTCAAAGTAATTTATTTTCATAATGGGGTTTAGCTGCTTTTCACTGCTGTGTTTATGCCGCTTTTTACCCACTTGACACACTAACAGAGAGATATCAATACATAGGTTTTAAGATTATTACTAGTCAGATATATTCTTGTGCGGTGAATAGGGCGTGTTGAGTCCAGTTCTCTGAGCAAGGAGTAGGTCTTGTCTATTACATATTGGTTTTATGGAACGGTATCTGAGCTAATTTGAAACCCTTGTTTTATGTATCACCCCACCTCACCTTTCCCGTGAAGCAGCCATAGTGTGTTTTCTGCATGTGTGACTCTGTTCTGTTTTGTAATTCACTTCAAGTGTAACGGTTTTTACATTCCCTCTATAAGTGATACCTTATGAGAAGTGTCCTTTTCTGTGTGACTTATTTCACTTAGAATCGTCGTACCTAAATCCACTCATCATGCTGCTACTAGCCTTATGACATTGATTTCATGGCTGAGTGATATTCCATTGTACATAAGGACCACAACTTCTTTATCCATTTTTCTCTTTCCTGGGATATTGAAGGTGGAATGAAGTGGAGGTCCTTGTCAACAGAGCAGCCCTAAACTTTGGGGTGCTTGTGTCTTGCTGATTTTTAATTTTCCCAATTTATACCCCCATGAGTGGAAGTGCCCTATGCTCTCTAAGCTTTGCTTTTTAGACGTTTCAGGACTCACCGTACGCTTCTCCAGAGTGGCTGTTGACAATTTACATCCCGCCCATCAGTGTAGCAAGGCTCCCATTTCTCCATGGCCTGTCCTGCATTTCTGGTTTTGAGACTTTTTTCAGCATGGCCCTTTTGACCGATGGGAAGCGAGACATCTTTGTAGCGCTGATTTGCCTTTCCAGGTTGCTTGGTTGGCCAAAAAGGGCGTATGCGTTTTTTCCTGAATATATTCAGGAAAAAACGCATACGCCCTTTTTGGCCAAGGGCATCATTGTCAACGTTTTGCCGCTTTTCATGTGCTTTAAAGGCGATTCGAATCTACCTCCTGAAATCTGTTTCCTGCAATTCTGCCTTGATTTCAAATCCTCTTCTTTGCCTCCCCTCAATATATTTGTGGACGAGAGTTATCATTTATAACTCTGCAGGTTTGTGAATTGCAGTGCCCTGAACCTCCATTTTACAACTCGCGTTTTTGGGAGCTGGCCTCAATAGCGCAGGATGGCTTCAGCCCCTGTTTTGGTTCCGGGTGGCAGGCTGAGCCTGTGGTTAATTCTTCTTCCTGATGGGAAAATAGAGTGACCTGTGCCTGTCCCAACACCAAGAGCTAGTCTCTCATTGGTTCCACGTCTTCCCGTTCATCCTCAGGACAAATTGCAACCTGTACGGAACAGGAGGTTAAAGGTGATGATGCTCCAAGGAGGGAGATTGCTAGTAAAGTGGCTGGAATGGCGAACCCGAGCACAAGGAGATGAGAAATGAGGTGCGTTTTAGAAACCTTTCCCCATCACACGGTGTACCATCTTCTGGGTTTCTCATGCATGTTTTCGATGTAGGAAGATGCCCTTGAACCTGGAGATTTGGGACCCATGCGATGGGTACCACGCAGTATTACTTTAAAGGGGCTGCGTTTGCTCACCCAACCTCACCAAACCTCTCAGCCACAACAGTGTCCACCCTTATGTCTCATCCAGCTGTGGGTCTAGATATGGTCAATCCAGGTTGCATCACAGCCCCTGAACGCATTGTGTAAGAATTTCGCTCTCTTTCACTGTCTTTGTTTCATGGGTTTTTCAAAGTAATTTATTTTTATAATGGGGTTTAGCTGCTTTTCACTGCTGTGTTTATGCCGCTTTACACCCACTTGACACACTAACAGAGAGATATCAATACATAGCTTTTAAGATTATTACTAGTCAGATATATTCTTGTGCGGTGAATAGGGCGTGTTGAGTCCAGTTCTCTGAGCAAGGAGTAGGTCTTGTCTATTACATATTGGGTTTATGGAACGGTATCTGAGCTAATTTGAAACCCTTGTTTTATGTATCACCCCACCTCACCTTTCCCGTTAAGCAGCCATAGTGTGTTTTCTGCATGTGTGACTCTGTTCTGTTTTGTAATTCAGTTCAAGTGTAACGGTTTTTACATTCCCTCTATAAGTGATACCTTATGAGAAGTGTCCTTTTCTGTGTGACTTATTTCACTTAGAATCGTCGTACCTAAATCCACTCATCATGCTGCTACTAGCCTTATGACATTGATTTCATGGCTGAGTGATATTCCATTGTACATAAGGACCACAACTTCTTTATCCATTTTTCTCTTTCCTGGGATATTGAAGGTGGAATGAAGTGGAGGTCCTTGTCAACAGAGCAGTCCTAAACTTTGGGGTGCTTGTGTCTTGCTGATTTTTAATTTTCCCAATTTATACCCCCATGAGTGGAAGTGCCCTATGCTCTCTAAGCTTTGCTTTTCAGACGTTTCAGGACTCACCGTACACTTCTCCAGAGTGGCTGTTGGCAATTTACATCCCTCCCATCAGTGTAGCAAGGCTCCCATTTCTCCATGGCCTGT
The DNA here is from genome assembly GCF_965194805.1 of Balaenoptera borealis. Lineage (NCBI taxonomy): Eukaryota > Metazoa > Chordata > Mammalia > Artiodactyla > Balaenopteridae > Balaenoptera > Balaenoptera borealis. The sequence continues at coordinate 889,967 of NW_028123976.1, read as the reverse complement.
CCTGCATTTCTGGTTTTGAGACTTTTTTCAGCATGGCCCTTTTGACCGATGGGAAGCGAGACATCTTTGTAGCGCTGATTTGCCTTTCCAGGTTGCTTGGTTGGCCAAAAAGGGCGTATGCGTTTTTTCCTGAATATATTCAGGAAAAAACGCATACGCCCTTTTTGGCCAAGGGCATCATTGTCAACGTTTTGCCGCTTTTCATGTGCTTTAAAGGCGATTCGAATCTACCTCCTGAAATCTGTTTCCTGCAATTCTGCCTTGATTTCAAATCCTCTTCTTTGCCTTCCCTCAATATATTTGTGGATGAGAGTTATCATTTATAACTCTGCAGGTTTGTGAATTGCAGTGCTCTGAACCTCCATTTTACAACTCGCTTTTTAGGGAGCTGGCCGCAAAAGCACAGGATGGCTTCAGGCCCTGTTCTGGTTCCGGGGGGCAGGCTGATCCTGTGGTTAATTCTTCTTCCTGATGGGAAAATAGAGTGACCTGTGCCTGTCCCAACACCAAGAGCTAGTCTTTCATTGGTTCCACGTCTTCCCGTTCATCCTCAGTACAAATTGCAACCTGTACGGAACAGGAGGTTAAAGGTGCTGATGCTCCAAGTAGGGAGATTGCTAGTAAAGCGGCTGAAATAGCGAACCCGGGCACAAGGAGATGAGAAATGAGGTGCGTTTTAGAAACCTTTCCCCATCACACGGTGTACCATCTTCTGGGTTTCTCATGCATGTTTTCGATGTAGGAAGATGCCCTTGAACCTGGAGATTTGGGACCCATGCGATGGGTACCACGCAGTATTACTTTAAAGGGTCTGCGTTTGCTCACCCAACCTCACCAAACCTCTCAGCCGCAACAGTGTCCACCCTTGTGTCTCATCCAGCTGTGGGTCTAGATATGGTCAATCCAGGTTGCATCACAGCCCCTGAACGCATTGTGTAAGAATTTCTCTCTCTTTCACTGTCTTTATTTCATGGGTTTTTCAAAGTAATTTATTTTTATAATGGGGTTTAGCTGCTTTTCACTGCTGTGTTTATGCTGCTTTTTACCCACTTGACACACTAACAGAGAGATATCAATACATAGGTTTTAAGATTATTACTAGTCAGATATATTCTTGTGCGGTGAATAGGGCGTGTTGAGTCCAGTTCTCTGAGCAAGGAGTAGGTCTTGTCTATTACATATTGGTTTTATGGAACGGTATCTGAGCTAATTTGAAACCCTTGTTTTATGTATCACCCCACCTCACCTTTCCCGTGAAGCAGCCATAGTGTGTTTTCTGCATGTGTGACTCTGTTCTGTTTTGTAATTCACTTCAAGTGTAACGGTTTTTACATTCCCTCTATAAGTGATACCTTATGAGAAGTGTCCTTTTCTGTGTGACTTATTTCACTTAGAATCGTCGTACCTAAATCCACTCATCATGCTGCTACTAGCCTTATGACATTGATTTCATGGCTGAGTGATATTCCATTGTACATAAGGACCACAACTTCTTTATCCATTTTTCTCTTTCCTGGGATATTGAAGGTGGAATGAAGTGGAGGTCCTTGTCAACAGAGCAGCCCTAAACTTTGGGGTGCTTGTGTCTTGCTGATTTTTAATTTTCCCAATTTATACCCCCATGAGTGGAAGTGCCCTATGCTCTCTAAGCTTTGCTTTTTAGACGTTTCAGGACTCACCGTACGCTTCTCCAGAGTGGCTGTTGACAATTTACATCCCGCCCATCAGTGTAGCAAGGCTCCCATTTCTCCATGGCCTGTCCTGCATTTCTGGTTTTGAGACTTTTTTCAGCATGGCCCTTTTGACCGATGGGAAGCGAGACATCTTTGTAGCGCTGATTTGCCTTTCCAGGTTGCTTGGTTGGCCAAAAAGGGCGTATGCGTTTTTTCCTGAATATATTCAGGAAAAAACGCATACGCCCTTTTTGGCCAAGGGCATCATTGTCAACGTTTTGCCGCTTTTCATGTGCTTTAAAGGCGATTCGAATCTACCTCCTGAAATCTGTTTCCTGCAATTCTGCCTTGATTTCAAATCCTCTTCTTTGCCTCCCCTCAATATATTTGTGGACGAGAGTTATCATTTATAACTCTGCAGGTTTGTGAATTGCAGTGCCCTGAACCTCCATTTTACAACTCGCGTTTTTGGGAGCTGGCCTCAATAGCGCAGGATGGCTTCAGCCCCTGTTTTGGTTCCGGGTGGCAGGCTGAGCCTGTGGTTAATTCTTCTTCCTGATGGGAAAATAGAGTGACCTGTGCCTGTCCCAACACCAAGAGCTAGTCTCTCATTGGTTCCACGTCTTCCCGTTCATCCTCAGGACAAATTGCAACCTGTACGGAACAGGAGGTTAAAGGTGATGATGCTCCAAGGAGGGAGATTGCTAGTAAAGTGGCTGGAATGGCGAACCCGAGCACAAGGAGATGAGAAATGAGGTGCGTTTTAGAAACCTTTCCCCATCACACGGTGTACCATCTTCTGGGTATCTCATGCATGTTTACGATGTAGGAAGATGACCTTGAACCTGGAGTTTGGGACCCATGCGATGGGTACCACGCAGTATTACTTTAAAGGGTCTGCGTTTGCTCACCCAACCTCACCAAACCTCTCAGCCGCAACAGTGTCCACCCTTATGTCTCATCCAGCTGTGGGTCTAGATATGGTCAATCCAGGTTGCATCACAGCCCCTGAACGCATTGTGTAAGAATTTCGCTCTCTTTCACTGTCTTTGTTTCATGGGTTTTTCAAAGTAATTTATTTTTATAATGGGGTTTAGCTGCTTTTCACTGCTGTGTTTATGCCGCTTTTTACCCACTTGACACACTAACAGAGAGATATCAATACATAGGTTTTAAGATTATTACTAGTCAGATATATTCTTGTGCGGTGAATAGGGCGTGTTGAGTCCAGTTCTCTGAGCAAGGAGTAGGTCTTGTCTATTACATATTGGGTTTATGGAACGGTATCTGAGCTAATTTGAAACCCTTGTTTTATGTATCACCCCACCTCACCTTTCCCGTGAAGCAGCCATAGTGTGTTTTCTGCATGTGTGACTCTGTTCTGTTTTGTAATTCAGTTCAAGTGTAACGGTTTTTACATTCCCTCTATAAGTGATACCTTATGAGAAGTGTCCTTTTCTGTGTGACTTATTTCACTTAGAGTCGTCGTACCTAAATCCACTCATCATGCTGCTACTAGCCTTATGACATTGATTTCATGGCTGAGTGATATTCCATTGTACATAAGGACCACAACTTCTTTATCCATTTTTCTCTTTCCTGGGATATTGAAGGTGGAATGAAGTGGAGGTCCTTGTCAACAGAGCAGCCCTAAACTTTGGGGTGCTTGTGTCTTGCTGATTTTTAATTTTCCCAATTTATACCCCCATGAGTGGAAGTGCCCTATGCTCTCTAAGCTTTGCTTTTTAGACGTTTCAGGACTCACCGTACACTTCTCCAGAGTGGCTGTTGACAATTTACACCCCGCCCATCAGTGTAGCAAGGCTCCCATTTCTCCATGGCCTGTCCTGCATTTCTGGTTTTGACACTTTTTTCAGCATGGCCCTTTTGACCGATGGGAAGCGAGACATCTTTGTAGCGCTGATTTGCCTTTCCAGGTTGCTTGGTTGGCCAAAAAGGGCGTATGCGTTTTTTCCTGAATATATTCAGGAAAAAACGCATACGCCCTTTTTGGCCAAGGGCATCATTGTCAACGTTTTGCCGCTTTTCATGTGCTTTAAAGGCGATTCGAATCTACCTCCTGAAATCTGTTTCCTGCAATTCTGCCTTGATTTCAAATCCTCTTCTTTGCCTTCCCTCAATATATTTGTGGACGAGAGTTATCATTTATAACTCTGCAGGTTTGTGAATTGCAGTGCCCTGAACCTCCATTTTACAACTCGCTTTTTAGGGAGATGGCCGCAAAAGCACAGGATGGCTTCAGGCCCTGTTCTGGTTCCGGGGGGCAGGCTGAGCCTGTGGTTAATTCTTCTTCCTGATGGGAAAATAGAGTGACCTGTGCCTGTCCCAACACCAAGAGCTAGTCTTTCATTGGTTCCACGTCTTCCCGTTCATCCTCAGTACAAATTGCAACCTGTACGGAACAGGAGGTTAAAGGTGCTGATGCTCCAAGGAGGGAGATTGCTGGTAAAGTGGCTGGAATGGCGAACCCGGGCACAGGCAGATGAGAAATGAGGTGCGTTTTAGAAACCTTTCCCCATCACACGGTGTACCATCTTCTGGGTATCTCATGCATGTTTACGATGTAGGAAGATGACCTTGAACCTGGAGTTTGGGACCCATGCGATGGGTACCACGCAGTATTACTTTAAAGGGGCTGCGTTTGCTCACCCAACCTCACCAAACCTCTCAGCCGCAACAGTGTCCACCCTTATGTCTCATCCAGCTGTGGGTCTACATATGGTCAATCCAGGTTGCATCACAGCCCCTGAACGCATTGTGTAAGAATTTCGCTCTCTTTCACTGTCTTTGTTTCATGGGTTTTTCAAAGTAATTTATTTTTATAATGGGGTTTAGCTGCTTTTCACTGCTGTGTTTATGCCGCTTTTTACCCACTTGACACACTAACAGAGAGATATCAATACATAGGTTTTAAGATTATTACTAGTCAGATATATTCTTGTGCGGTGAATAGGGCGTGTTGAGTCCAGTTCTCTGAGCAAGGAGTAGGTCTTGTCTATTACATATTGGGTTTATGGAACGGTATCTGAGCTAATTTGAAACCCTTGTTTTATGTATCACCCCACCTCACCTTTCCCGTTAAGCAGCCATAGTGTGTTTTCTGCATGTGTGACTCTGTTCTGTTTTGTAATTCAGTTCAAGTGTAACGGTTTTTACATTCCCTCTATAAGTGATACCTTATGAGAAGTATCCTTTTCTGTGTGACTTATTTCACATAGAATCGTCGTACCTAAATCCACTCATCATGCTGCTACTAGCCTTATGACATTGATTTCATGGCTGAGTGATATTCCATTGTACATAAGGACCACAACTTCTTTATCCATTTTTCTCTTTCCTGGGATATTGAAGGTGGAATGAAGTGGAGGTCCTTGTCAACAGAGCAGCCCTAAACTTTGGGGTGCTTGTGTCTTGCTGATTTTTAATTTTCCCAATTTATACCCCCATGAGTGGAAGTGCCCTATGCTCTCTAAGCTTTGCTTTTTAGACGTTTCAGGACTCACCGTACGCTTCTCCAGAGTGGCTGTTGACAATTTACATCCCGCCGATCAGTGTAGCAAGGCTCCCATTTCTCCATGGCCTGTCCTGCATTTCTGGTTTTGAGACTTTTTTCAGCATGGCCCTTTTGACCGATGGGAAGCGAGACATCTTTGTAGCGCTGATTTGCCTTTCCAGGTTGCTTGGTTGGCCAAAAAGGGCGTATGCGTTTTTTCCTGAATATATTCAGGAAAAAACGCATACGCCCTTTTTGGCCAAGGGCATCATTGTCAACGTTTTGCCGCTTTTCATGTGCTTTAAAGGCGATTCGAATCTACCTCCTGAAATCTGTTTCCTGCAATTCTGCCTTGATTTCAAATCCTCTTCTTTGCCTTCCCTCAATATATTTGTGGACGAGAGTTATCATTTATAACTCTGCAGGTTTGTGAATTGCAGTGCCCTGAACCTCCATTTTACAACTCGCTTTTTAGGGAGCTGGCCGCAATAGCGCAGGATGGCTTCAGGCCCTGTTTTGGTTCCGGGTGGCAGGCTGAGCCTGTGGTTAATTCTTCTTCCTGATGGGAAAATAGAGTGACCTGTGCCTGTCCCAACACCAAGAGCTAGTCTCTCATTGGTTCCACGTCTTCCCTTTCACCCTCAGGACAAATTGCAACCTGTACGGAGCAGGAGGTTAAAGGTGCTGATGCTCCAAGTAGGGAGATTGCTAGTAAAGCAGCTGGAATAGCGAACCCGGGCACAAGGAGATGAGAAATGAGGTGCGTTTTAGAAACCTTTCCCCATCACACGGTGTACCATCTTCTGGGTTTCTCATGCATGTTTTCGATGTAGGAAGATGCCCTTGAACCTGGAGATTTGGGACCCATGCGATGGGTACCATGCAGTATTACTTTAAAGGGTCTGCGTTTGCTCACCCCACCTCACCAAACCTCTCAGCCCCAAGAGTGTCCACCCTTATGTCTCATCCAGCTGTGGGTCTAGATATGGTCAATCCAGGTTGCATCACAGCCCCTGAACGAATTGTGTAAGAATTTCGCTCTCTTTCACTATCTTTGTTTCATGGGTTATTCAAAGTAATTTATTTTTATAATGGGGTTTAGCTGCTTTTCACTTCTGTGTTTATGCCGCTTTACACCCACTTGACACACTAACAGAGAGATATCTATACATAGGTTTTAAGATTATTACTAGTCAGATATATTCTTGTGCGGTGAATAGGGCGTGTTGAGTCCAGTTCTCTGAGCAAGGAGTAGGTCTTGTCTATTACATATTGGTTTTATGGAACGGTATCTGAGCTAATTTGAAACCCATGTTTTATGTATCACCCCACCTCACCTTTCCCGTGAAGCAGCCATAGTGTGTTTTCTGCATGTGTGACTCTGTTCTGTTTTGTAATTCAGTTCAAGTGTAACGGTTTTTACATTCCCTCTATCAGTGATACCTTATGAGAAGTGTCCTTTTCTGTGTGACTTATTTCACTTAGAATCGTCGTACCTAAATCCACTCATCATGCTGCTACTAGCCTTATGACATTGATTTCATGGCTGAGTGATATTCCATTGTACATAAGGACCACAACTTCTTTATCCATTTTTCTCTTTCCTGGGATATTGAAGGTGGAATGAAGTGGAGGTCCTTGTCAACAGAGCAGCCCTAAACTTTGGGGTGCTTGTGTCTTGCTGATTTTTAATTTTCCCAATTTATACCCCCATGAGTGGAAGTGCCCTATGCTCTCTAAGCTTTGCTTTTTAGACGTTTCAGGACTCACCGTACGCTTCTCCAGAGTGGCTGTTGACAATTTACATCCCGCCGATCAGTGTAGCAAGGCTCCCATTTCTCCATGGCCTGTCCTGCATTTCTGGTTTTGACACTTTTTTCAGCATGGCCCTTTTGACCGATGGGAAGCGAGACATCTTTGTAGCGCTGATTTGCCTTTCCAGGTTGCTTGGTTGGCCAAAAAGGGCGTATGCGTTTTTTCCTGAATATATTCAGGAAAAAACGCATACGCCCTTTTTGGCCAAGGGCATCATTGTCAACGTTTTGCCGCTTTTCATGTGCTTTAAAGGCGATTCGAATCTACCTCCTGAAATCTGTTTCCTGCAATTCTGCCTTGATTTCAAATCCTCTTCTTTGCCTTCCCTCAATATATTTGTGGACGAGAGTTATCATTTATAACTCTGCAGGTTTGTGAATTACAGTGCCCTGAACCTCCATTTTACAACTCGCGTTTTTGGGAGATGGCCGCCAAAGCGCAGGATGGCTTCAGGCCCTGTTCTTGTTCCGGGGGGCAGGCTGAGCCAGTGGTTAATTCTTCTTCCTGATGGGAAAATAGAGTGACCTGTGCCTGTCCCAACACCAAGAGCTAGTCTCTCATTGGTTCCACGTCTTCCCGTTCATCCTCAGGACAAATTGCAACCTGTACGGAACAGGAGGTTAAAGGTGATGATGCTCCAAGGAGGGAGATTGCTAGTAAAGTGGCTGGAATGGCGAACCCGAGCACAAGGAGATGAGAAATGAGGTGCGTTTTAGAAACCTTTCCCCATCACACGGTGTACCATCTTCTGGGTTTCTCATGCATGTTTTCGATGTAGGAAGATGCCCTTGAACCTGGAGATTTGGGACCCATGCGATGGGTACCACGCAGTATTACTTTAAAGGGGCTGCGTTTGCTCACCCAACCTCACCAAACCTCTCAGCCGCAACAGTGTCCACCCTTATGTCTCATCCAGCTGTGGGTCTAGATATGGTCAATCCAGGTTGCATCACAGCCCCTGAACGCATTGTGTAAGAATTTCGCTCTCTTTCACTGTCTTTGTTTCATGGGTTTTTCAAAGTAATTTATTTTTATAATGGGGTTTAGCTGCTTTTCACTGCTGTGTTTATGCCGCTTTACGCCCACTTGACACACTAACAGAGAGATATCAATACATAGCTTTTAAGATTATTACTAGTCAGATATATTCTTGTGCGGTGAATAGGGCGTGTTGAGTCCAGTTCTCTGAGCAAGGAGTAGGTCTTGTCTATTACATATTGGGTTTATGGAACGGTATCTGAGCTAATTTGAAACCCTTGTTTTATGTATCACCCCACCTCACCTTTCCCGTTAAGCAGCCATAGTGTGTTTTCTGCATGTGTGACTCTGTTCTGTTTTGTAATTCAGTTCAAGTGTAACGGTTTTTACATTCCCTCTATAAGTGATACTTTATGAGAAGTATCCTTTTCTGTGTGACTTATTTCACATAGAATCGTCGTACCTAAATCCACTCATCATGCTGCTACTAGCCTTATGACATTGATTTCATGGCTGAGTGATATTCCATTGTACATAAGGACCACAACTTCTTTATCCATTTTTCTCTTTCCTGGGATATTGAAGGTGGAATGAAGTGGAGGTCCTTGTCAACAGAGCAGCCCTAAACTTTGGGGTGCTTGTGTCTTGCTGATTTTTAATTTTCCCAATTTATACCCCCATGAGTGGAAGTGCCCTATGCTCTCTAAGCTTTGCTTTTTAGACGTTTCAGGACTCACCGTACGCTTCTCCAGAGTGGCTGTTGACAATTTACATCCCGCCGATCAGTGTAGCAAGGCTCCCATTTCTCCATGGCCTGTCCTGCATTTCTGGTTTTGAGACTTTTTTCAGCATGGCCCTTTTGACCGATGGGAAGCGAGACATCTTTGTAGCGCTGATTTGCCTTTCCAGGTTGCTTGGTTGGCCAAAAAGGGCGTATGCGTTTTTTCCTGAATATATTCAGGAAAAAACGCATACGCCCTTTTTGGCCAAGGGCATCATTGTCAACGTTTTGCCGCTTTTCATGTGCTTTAAAGGCGATTCGAATCTACCTCCTGAAATCTGTTTCCTGCAATTCTGCCTTGATTTCAAATCCTCTTCTTTGCCTTCCCTCAATATATTTGTGGACGAGAGTTATCATTTATAACTCTGCAGGTTTGTGAATTGCAGTGCCCTGAACCTCCATTTTACAACTCGCGTTTTTGGGAGATGGCCGCCAAAGCGCAGGATGGCTTCAGGCCCTGTTCTTGTTCCGGGGGGCAGGCTGAGCCAGTGGTTAATTCTTCTTCCTGATGGGAAAATAGAGTGACCTGTGCCTGTCCCAACACCAAGAGCTAGTCTCTCATTGGTTCCACGTCTTCCCGTTCATCCTCAGGACAAATTGCAACCTGTACGGAACAGGAGGTTAAAGGTGATGATGCTCCAAGGAGGGAGATTGCTAGTAAAGTGGCTGGAATGGCGAACCCGAGCACAAGGAGATGAGAAATGAGGTGCGTTTTAGAAACCTTTCCCCATCACACGGTGTACCATCTTCTGGGTTTCTCATGCATGTTTTTGATGTAGGAAGATGCCCTTGAACCTGGAGATTTGGGACCCATGCGATGGGTACCACGCAGTATTCCTTTAAAGGGTCTGCGTTTGCTCACCCAACCTCACCAAACCTCTCAGCCGCAACAGTGTCCACCCTTATGTCTCATCCAGCTGTGGGTCTAGATATGGTCAATCCAGGTTGCATCACAGCCCCTGAACGCATTGTGTAAGAATTTCGCTCTCTTTCACTGTCTTTGTTTCATGGGTTTTTCAAAGTAATTTATTTTTATAATGGGGTTTAGCTGCTTTTCACTGCTGTGTTTATGCCGCTTTACGCCCACTTGACACACTAACAGAGAGATATCAATACATAGCTTTTAAGATTATTACTAGTCAGATATATTCTTGTGCGGTGAATAGGGCGTGTTGAGTCCAGTTCTCTGAGCAAGGAGTAGGTCTTGTCTATTCCATATTGGGTTTATGGAACGGTATCTGAGCTAATTTGAAACCCTTGTTTTATGTATCACCCCACCTCACCTTTCCCGTGAAGCAGCCATAGTGTGTTTTCTGCATGTGTGACTCTGTTCTGTTTTGTAATTCAGTTCAATGTAACGGTTTTTACATTCCCTCTATAAGTGATACCTTATGAGAAGTGTCCTTTTCTGTGTGACTTATTTCACTTAGAATCGTCATACCTAAATCCACTCATCATGCTGCTACTAGCCTTAGGACATTGATTTCATGGCTGAGTGATATTCCATTGTACATAAGGACCACAACTTCTTTATCCATTTTTCTCTTTCCTGGGATATTGAAGGTGGAATGAAGTGGAGGTCCTTGTCAACAGAGCAGTCCTAAACTTTGGGGTGCTTGTGTCTTGCTGATTTTTAATTTTCCCAATTTATACCCCCATGAGTGGAAGTGCCCTATGCTCTCTAAGCTTTGCTTTTCAGACGTTTTAGGACTCACCGTACACTTCTCCAGAGTGGCTGTTGACAATTTACATCCCGCCCATCAGTGTAGCAAGGCTCCCATTTCTCCATGGCCTGTCCTGCATTTCTGGTTTTGAGACTTTTTTCAGCATGGCCCTTTTGACCGATGGGAAGCGAGACATCTTTGTAGCGCTGATTTGCCTTTCCAGGTTGCTTGGTTGGCCAAAAAGGGCGTATGCGTTTTTTCCTGAATATATTCAGGAAAAAACGCATACGCCCTTTTTGGCCAAGGGCATCATTGTCAACGTTTTGCCGCTTTTCATGTGCTTTAAAGGCGATTCGAATCTACCTCCTGAAATCTGTTTCCTGCAATTCTGCCTTGATTTCAAATCCTCTTCTTTGCCTTCCCTCAATATATTTGTGGACGAGAGTTATCATTTATAACTCTGCAGGTTTGTGAATTGCAGTGCCCTGAATCTCCATTTTACAACTCGCTTTTTAGGGGGCTGGCCGCAAAAGCGCAGGATGGCTTCAGGCCCTGTTATGGTTCCGGGGGCAGGCTGAGCCTGTGGTTAATTCTTCTTCCTGATGGGAAAATAGAGTGACCTGTGCCTGTCCCAACACCAAGAGCTAGTCTCTCATTGGTTCCACGTCTTCCCGTTCATCCTCAGGACAAATTGCAACCTGTACGGAACAGGAGGTTAAAGGTGATGATGCTCCAAGGAGGGAGATTGCTAGTAAAGTGGCTGGAATGGCGAACCCGAGCACAAGGAGATGAGAAATGAGGTGCGTTTTAGAAACCTTTCCCCATCACACGGTGTACCATCTTCTGGGTTTCTCATGCATGTTTTCGATGTAGGAAGATGCCCTTGAACCTGGAGATTTGGGACCCATGCGATGGGTACCACGCAGTATTACTTTAAAGGGGCTGCGTTTGCTCACCCAACCTCACCAAACATCTCAGCCGCAACAGTGTCCACCCTTATGTCTCATCCAGCTGTGGGTCTAGATATGGTCAATCCAGGTTGCATCACAGCCCCTGAACGCATTGTGTAAGAATTTCTATCTCTTTCACTGTCTTTGTTTCATGGGTTTTTCAAAGTAATTTATTTTTATAATGGGGTTTAGCTGCTTTTCACTGCTGTGTTTATGCCGCTTTACACCCACTTGACACACTAACAGAGAGATATCAATACATAGCTTTTAAGATTATTACTAGTCAGATATATTCTTGTGCGGTGAATAGGGCGTGTTGAGTCCAGTTCTCTGAGCAAGGAGTAGGTCTTGTCTATTACATATTGGGTTTATGGAACGGTATCTGAGCTAATTTGAAACCCTTGTTTTATGTATCACCCCACCTCACCTTTCCCGTTAAGCAGCCATAGTGTGTCTTCTGCATGTGTGACTCTGTTCTGTTTTGTAATTCAGTTCAAGTGTAATGGTTTTTACATTCCCTCTATAAGTGATACCTTATGAGAAGTGTCCTTTTCTGTGTGACTTATTTCACTTAGAATCGTCGTACCTAAATCCACTCATCATGCTGCTACTAGCCTTAGGACATTGATTTCATGGCTGAGTGATATTCCATTGTACATAAGGACCACAACTTCTTTATCCATTTTTCTCTTTCCTGGGATATTGAAGGTGGAATGAAGTGGAGGTCCTTGTCAACAGAGCAGTCCTAAACTTTGGGGTGCTTGTGTCTTGCTGATTTTTAATTTTCCCAATTTATACCCCCATGAGTGGAAGTGCCCTATGCTCTCTAAGCTTTGCTTTTCAGACGTTTCAGGACTCACCGTACACTTCTCCAGAGTGGCTGTTGACAATTTACATCCCGCCCATCAGTGTAGCAAGGCTCCCATTTCTCCATGGCCTGTCCTGCATTTCTGGTTTTGAGACTTTTTTCAGCATGGCCCTTTTGACCGATGGGAAGCGAGACATCTTTGTAGCGCTGATTTGCCTTTCCAGGTTGCTTGGTTGGCCAAAAAGGGCGTATGCGTTTTTTCCTGAATATATTCAGGAAAAAACGCATACGCCCTTTTTGGCCAAGGGCATCATTGTCAACGTTTTGCCGCTTTTCATGTGCTTTAAAGGCGATTCGAATCTACCTCCTGAAATCTGTTTCCTGCAATTCTGCCTTGATTTCAAATCCTCTTCTTTGCCTTCCCTCAATATATTTGTGGACGAGAGTTATCATTTATAACTCTGCAGGTTTGTGAATTGCAGTGCCCTGAACCTCCATTTTACAACTCGCTTTTTAGGGAGCTGGCCGCAAAAGCGCAGGATGGCTTCAGGCCCTGTTCTGGTTCCGGGGGCAGGCTGAGCCTGTGGTTAATTCTTCTTCCTGATGGGAAAATAGAGTGACCTGTGCCTGTCCCAACACCAAGAGCTAGTCTCTCATTGGTTCCACGTCTTCCCGTTCACCCTCAGGACAAATTGCAACCTGTACGGAGCAGGAGATTAAAGGTGCTGATGCTCCAAGTAGGGAGATTGCTAGTAAAGCGGCTGAAATAGCGAACCCGGGCACAAGGAGATGAGAAATGAGGTGCGTTTTAGAAACCTTTCCCCATCACACGGTGTACCATCTTCTGGGTTTCTCATGCATGTTTTCGATGTAGGAAGATGCCCTTGAACCTGGAGATTTGGGACCCATGCGATGGGTACCACGCAGTATTACTTTAAAGGGTCTGCGTTTGCTCACCCAACCTCACCAAACCTCTCAGCCGCAACAGTGTCCACCCTTGTGTCTCATCCAGCTGTGGGTCTAGATATGGTCAATCCAGGTTGCATCACAGCCCCTGAACGCATTGTGTAAGAATTTCTCTCTCTTTCACTGTCTTTATTTCATGGGTTTTTCAAAGTAATTTATTTTCATAATGGGGTTTAGCTGCTTTTCACTGCTGTGTTTATGCCGCTTTTTACCCACTTGACACACTAACAGAGAGATATCAATACATAGGTTTTAAGATTATTACTAGTCAGATATATTCTTGTGCGGTGAATAGGGCGTGTTGAGTCCAGTTCTCTGAGCAAGGAGTAGGTCTTGTCTATTACATATTGGTTTTATGGAACGGTATCTGAGCTAATTTGAAACCCTTGTTTTATGTATCACCCCACCTCACCTTTCCCGTGAAGCAGCCATAGTGTGTTTTCTGCATGTGTGACTCTGTTCTGTTTTGTAATTCACTTCAAGTGTAACGGTTTTTACATTCCCTCTATAAGTGATACCTTATGAGAAGTGTCCTTTTCTGTGTGACTTATTTCACTTAGAATCGTCGTACCTAAATCCACTCATCATGCTGCTACTAGCCTTATGACATTGATTTCATGGCTGAGTGATATTCCATTGTACATAAGGACCACAACTTCTTTATCCATTTTTCTCTTTCCTGGGATATTGAAGGTGGAATGAAGTGGAGGTCCTTGTCAACAGAGCAGCCCTAAACTTTGGGGTGCTTGTGTCTTGCTGATTTTTAATTTTCCCAATTTATACCCCCATGAGTGGAAGTGCCCTATGCTCTCTAAGCTTTGCTTTTTAGACGTTTCAGGACTCACCGTACGCTTCTCCAGAGTGGCTGTTGACAATTTACATCCCGCCCATCAGTGTAGCAAGGCTCCCATTTCTCCATGGCCTGTCCTGCATTTCTGGTTTTGAGACTTTTTTCAGCATGGCCCTTTTGACCGATGGGAAGCGAGACATCTTTGTAGCGCTGATTTGCCTTTCCAGGTTGCTTGGTTGGCCAAAAAGGGCGTATGCGTTTTTTCCTGAATATATTCAGGAAAAAACGCATACGCCCTTTTTGGCCAAGGGCATCATTGTCAACGTTTTGCCGCTTTTCATGTGCTTTAAAGGCGATTCGAATCTACCTCCTGAAATCTGTTTCCTGCAATTCTGCCTTGATTTCAAATCCTCTTCTTTGCCTCCCCTCAATATATTTGTGGACGAGAGTTATCATTTATAACTCTGCAGGTTTGTGAATTGCAGTGCCCTGAACCTCCATTTTACAACTCGCGTTTTTGGGAGCTGGCCTCAATAGCGCAGGATGGCTTCAGCCCCTGTTTTGGTTCCGGGTGGCAGGCTGAGCCTGTGGTTAATTCTTCTTCCTGATGGGAAAATAGAGTGACCTGTGCCTGTCCCAACACCAAGAGCTAGTCTCTCATTGGTTCCACGTCTTCCCGTTCATCCTCAGGACAAATTGCAACCTGTACGGAACAGGAGGTTAAAGGTGATGATGCTCCAAGGAGGGAGATTGCTAGTAAAGTGGCTGGAATGGCGAACCCGAGCACAAGGAGATGAGAAATGAGGTGCGTTTTAGAAACCTTTCCCCATCACACGGTGTACCATCTTCTGGGTTTCTCATGCATGTTTTCGATGTAGGAAGATGCCCTTGAACCTGGAGATTTGGGACCCATGCGATGGGTACCACGCAGTATTACTTTAAAGGGGCTGCGTTTGCTCACCCAACCTCACCAAACCTCTCAGCCACAACAGTGTCCACCCTTATGTCTCATCCAGCTGTGGGTCTAGATATGGTCAATCCAGGTTGCATCACAGCCCCTGAACGCATTGTGTAAGAATTTCGCTCTCTTTCACTGTCTTTGTTTCATGGGTTTTTCAAAGTAATTTATTTTTATAATGGGGTTTAGCTGCTTTTCACTGCTGTGTTTATGCCGCTTTACACCCACTTGACACACTAACAGAGAGATATCAATACATAGCTTTTAAGATTATTACTAGTCAGATATATTCTTGTGCGGTGAATAGGGCGTGTTGAGTCCAGTTCTCTGAGCAAGGAGTAGGTCTTGTCTATTACATATTGGGTTTATGGAACGGTATCTGAGCTAATTTGAAACCCTTGTTTTATGTATCACCCCACCTCACCTTTCCCGTTAAGCAGCCATAGTGTGTTTTCTGCATGTGTGACTCTGTTCTGTTTTGTAATTCAGTTCAAGTGTAACGGTTTTTACATTCCCTCTATAAGTGATACCTTATGAGAAGTGTCCTTTTCTGTGTGACTTATTTCACTTAGAATCGTCGTACCTAAATCCACTCATCATGCTGCTACTAGCCTTATGACATTGATTTCATGGCTGAGTGATATTCCATTGTACATAAGGACCACAACTTCTTTATCCATTTTTCTCTTTCCTGGGATATTGAAGGTGGAATGAAGTGGAGGTCCTTGTCAACAGAGCAGTCCTAAACTTTGGGGTGCTTGTGTCTTGCTGATTTTTAATTTTCCCAATTTATACCCCCATGAGTGGAAGTGCCCTATGCTCTCTAAGCTTTGCTTTTCAGACGTTTCAGGACTCACCGTACACTTCTCCAGAGTGGCTGTTGGCAATTTACATCCCTCCCATCAGTGTAGCAAGGCTCCCATTTCTCCATGGCCTGTCCTGCATTTCTGGTTTTGAGACTTTTTTCAGCATGGCCCTTTTGACCGATGGGAAGCGAGACATCTTTGTAGCGCTGATTTGCCTTTCCAGGTTGCTTGGTTGGCCAAAAAGGGCGTATGCGTTTTTTCCTGAATATATTCAGGAAAAAACGCATACGCCCTTTTTGGCCAAGGGCATCATTGTCAACGTTTTGCCGCTTTTCATGTGCTTTAAAGGCGATTCGAATCTACCTCCTGAAATCTGTTTCCTGCAATTCTGCCTTGATTTCAAATCCTCTTCTTTGCCTTCCCTCAATATATTTGTGGATGAGAGTTATCATTTATAACTCTGCAGGTTTGTGAATTGCAGTGCTCTGAACCTCCATTTTACAACTCGCTTTTTAGGGAGCTGGCCGCAAAAGCACAGGATGGCTTCAGGCCCTGTTCTGGTTCCGGGGGGCAGGCTGATCCTGTGGTTAATTCTTCTTCCTGATGGGAAAATAGAGTGACCTGTGCCTGTCCCAACACCAAGAGCTAGTCTTTCATTGGTTCCACGTCTTCCCGTTCATCCTCAGTACAAATTGCAACCTGTACGGAACAGGAGGTTAAAGGTGCTGATGCTCCAAGTAGGGAGATTGCTAGTAAAGCGGCTGAAATAGCGAACCCGGGCACAAGGAGATGAGAAATGAGGTGCGTTTTAGAAACCTTTCCCCATCACACGGTGTACCATCTTCTGGGTTTCTCATGCATGTTTTCGATGTAGGAAGATGCCCTTGAACCTGGAGATTTGGGACCCATGCGATGGGTACCACGCAGTATTACTTTAAAGGGTCTGCGTTTGCTCACCCAACCTCACCAAACCTCTCAGCCGCAACAGTGTCCACCCTTGTGTCTCATCCAGCTGTGGGTCTAGATATGGTCAATCCAGGTTGCATCACAGCCCCTGAACGCATTGTGTAAGAATTTCTCTCTCTTTCACTGTCTTTATTTCATGGGTTTTTCAAAGTAATTTATTTTTATAATGGGGTTTAGCTGCTTTTCACTGCTGTGTTTATGCTGCTTTTTACCCACTTGACACACTAACAGAGAGATATCAATACATAGGTTTTAAGATTATTACTAGTCAGATATATTCTTGTGCGGTGAATAGGGCGTGTTGAGTCCAGTTCTCTGAGCAAGGAGTAGGTCTTGTCTATTACATATTGGTTTTATGGAACGGTATCTGAGCTAATTTGAAACCCTTGTTTTATGTATCACCCCACCTCACCTTTCCCGTGAAGCAGCCATAGTGTGTTTTCTGCATGTGTGACTCTGTTCTGTTTTGTAATTCACTTCAAGTGTAACGGTTTTTACATTCCCTCTATAAGTGATACCTTATGAGAAGTGTCCTTTTCTGTGTGACTTATTTCACTTAGAATCGTCGTACCTAAATCCACTCATCATGCTGCTACTAGCCTTATGACATTGATTTCATGGCTGAGTGATATTCCATTGTACATAAGGACCACAACTTCTTTATCCATTTTTCTCTTTCCTGGGATATTGAAGGTGGAATGAAGTGGAGGTCCTTGTCAACAGAGCAGCCCTAAACTTTGGGGTGCTTGTGTCTTGCTGATTTTTAATTTTCCCAATTTATACCCCCATGAGTGGAAGTGCCCTATGCTCTCTAAGCTTTGCTTTTTAGACGTTTCAGGACTCACCGTACGCTTCTCCAGAGTGGCTGTTGACAATTTACATCCCGCCCATCAGTGTAGCAAGGCTCCCATTTCTCCATGGCCTGTCCTGCATTTCTGGTTTTGAGACTTTTTTCAGCATGGCCCTTTTGACCGATGGGAAGCGAGACATCTTTGTAGCGCTGATTTGCCTTTCCAGGTTGCTTGGTTGGCCAAAAAGGGCGTATGCGTTTTTTCCTGAATATATTCAGGAAAAAACGCATACGCCCTTTTTGGCCAAGGGCATCATTGTCAACGTTTTGCCGCTTTTCATGTGCTTTAAAGGCGATTCGAATCTACCTCCTGAAATCTGTTTCCTGCAATTCTGCCTTGATTTCAAATCCTCTTCTTTGCCTCCCCTCAATATATTTGTGGACGAGAGTTATCATTTATAACTCTGCAGGTTTGTGAATTGCAGTGCCCTGAACCTCCATTTTACAACTCGCGTTTTTGGGAGCTGGCCTCAATAGCGCAGGATGGCTTCAGCCCCTGTTTTGGTTCCGGGTGGCAGGCTGAGCCTGTGGTTAATTCTTCTTCCTGATGGGAAAATAGAGTGACCTGTGCCTGTCCCAACACCAAGAGCTAGTCTCTCATTGGTTCCACGTCTTCCCGTTCATCCTCAGGACAAATTGCAACCTGTACGGAACAGGAGGTTAAAGGTGATGATGCTCCAAGGAGGGAGATTGCTAGTAAAGTGGCTGGAATGGCGAACCCGAGCACAAGGAGATGAGAAATGAGGTGCGTTTTAGAAACCTTTCCCCATCACACGGTGTACCATCTTCTGGGTTTCTCATGCATGTTTTCGATGTAGGAAGATGCCCTTGAACCTGGAGATTTGGGACCCATGCGATGGGTACCACGCAGTATTACTTTAAAGGGGCTGCGTTTGCTCACCCAACCTCACCAAACCTCTCAGCCACAACAGTGTCCACCCTTATGTCTCATCCAGCTGTGGGTCTAGATATGGTCAATCCAGGTTGCATCACAGCCCCTGAACGCATTGTGTAAGAATTTCGCTCTCTTTCACTGTCTTTGTTTCATGGGTTTTTCAAAGTAATTTATTTTTATAATGGGGTTTAGCTGCTTTTCACTGCTGTGTTTATGCCGCTTTACACCCACTTGACACACTAACAGAGAGATATCAATACATAGCTTTTAAGATTATTACTAGTCAGATATATTCTTGTGCGGTGAATAGGGCGTGTTGAGTCCAGTTCTCTGAGCAAGGAGTAGGTCTTGTCTATTACATATTGGGTTTATGGAACGGTATCTGAGCTAATTTGAAACCCTTGTTTTATGTATCACCCCACCTCACCTTTCCCGTTAAGCAGCCATAGTGTGTTTTCTGCATGTGTGACTCTGTTCTGTTTTGTAATTCAGTTCAAGTGTAACGGTTTTTACATTCCCTCTATAAGTGATACCTTATGAGAAGTGTCCTTTTCTGTGTGACTTATTTCACTTAGAATCGTCGTACCTAAATCCACTCATCATGCTGCTACTAGCCTTATGACATTGATTTCATGGCTGAGTGATATTCCATTGTACATAAGGACCACAACTTCTTTATCCATTTTTCTCTTTCCTGGGATATTGAAGGTGGAATGAAGTGGAGGTCCTTGTCAACAGAGCAGTCCTAAACTTTGGGGTGCTTGTGTCTTGCTGATTTTTAATTTTCCCAATTTATACCCCCATGAGTGGAAGTGCCCTATGCTGTCTAAGCTTTGCTTTTCAGACGTTTCAGGACTCACCGTACACTTCTCCAGAGTGGCTGTTGGCAATTTACATCCCTCCCATCAGTGTAGCAAGGCTCCCATTTCTCCATGGCCTGTCCTGCATTTCTGGTTTTGAGACTTTTTTCAGCATGGCCCTTTTGACCGATGGGAAGCGAGACATCTTTGTAGCGCTGATTTGCCTTTCCAGGTTGCTTGGTTGGCCAAAAAGGGCGTATGCGTTTTTTCCTGAATATATTCAGGAAAAAACGCATACGCCCTTTTTGGCCAAGGGCATCATTGTCAACGTTTTGCCGCTTTTCATGTGCTTTAAAGGCGATTCGAATCTACCTCCTGAAATCTGTTTCCTGCAATTCTGCCTTGATTTCAAATCCTCTTCTTTGCCTTCCCTCAATATATTTGTGGATGAGAGTTATCATTTATAACTCTGCAGGTTTGTGAATTGCAGTGCTCTGAACCTCCATTTTACAACTCGCTTTTTAGGGAGCTGGCCGCAAAAGCACAGGATGGCTTCAGGCCCTGTTCTGGTTCCGGGGGGCAGGCTGATCCTGTGGTTAATTCTTCTTCCTGATGGGAAAATAGAGTGACCTGTGCCTGTCCCAACACCAAGAGCTAGTCTTTCATTGGTTCCACGTCTTCCCGTTCATCCTCAGTACAAATTGCAACCTGTACGGAACAGGAGGTTAAAGGTGCTGATGCTCCAAGGAGGGAGATTGCTGGTAAAGTGGCTGGAATGGCGAACCCGGGCACAGGCAGATGAGAAATGAGGTGCGTTTTAGAAACCTTTCCCCATCACACGGTGTACCATCTTCTGGATATCTCATGCATGTTTACGATGTAGGAAGATGACCTTGAACCTGGAGTTTGGGACCCATGCGATGGGTACCACGCAGTATTACTTTAAAGGGTCTGCGTTTGCTCACCCAACCTCACCAAACCTCTCAGCCGCAACAGTGTCCACCCTTATGTCTCATCCAGCTGTGGGTCTAGATATGGTCAATCCAGGTTGCATCACAGCCCCTGAACGCATTGTGTAAGAATTTCGCTCTCTTTCACTGTCTTTGTTTCATGGGTTTTTCAAAGTAATTTATTTTTATAATGGGGTTTAGCTGCTTTTCACTGCTGTGTTTATGCCGCTTTTTACCCACTTGACACACTAACAGAGAGATATCAATACATAGGTTTTAAGATTATTACTAGTCAGATATATTCTTGTGCGGTGAATAGGGCGTGTTGAGTCCAGTTCTCTGAGCAAGGAGTAGGTCTTGTCTATTACATATTGGGTTTATGGAGCGGTATCTGAGCTAATTTGAAACCCTTGTTTTATGTATCACCCCACCTCACCTTTCCCGTTAAGCAGCCATAGTGTGTTTTCTGCATGTGTGACTCTGTTCTGTTTTGTAATTCAGTTCAAGTGTAACGGTTTTTACATTCCCTCTATAAGTGATACCTTATGAGAAGTATCCTTTTCTGTGTGACTTATTTCACATAGAATCGTCGTACCTAAATCCACTCATCATGCTGCTACTAGCCTTATGACATTGATTTCATGGCTGAGTGATATTCCATTGTACATAAGGACCACAACTTCTTTATCCATTTTTCTCTTTCCTGGGATATTGAAGGTGGAATGAAGTGGAGGTCCTTGTCAACAGAGCAGTCCTAAACTTTGGGGTGCTTGTGTCTTGCTGATTTTTCATTTTCCCAATTTATACCCCCATGAGTGGAAGTGCCCTATGCTCTCTAAGCTTTGCTTTTCAGACGTTTCAGGACTCACCGTACACTTCTCCAGAGTGGCTGTTGACAATTTACATCCCGCCCATCAGTGTAGCAAGGCTCCCATTTCTCCATGGCCTGTCCTGCATTTCTGGTTTTGAGACTTTTTTCAGCATGGCCCTTTTGACTGATGGGAAGCGAGACATCTTTGTAGCGCTGATTTGCCTTTCCAGGTTGCTTGG
This sequence comes from Balaenoptera borealis, assembly GCF_965194805.1. Classification (NCBI taxonomy): domain Eukaryota; kingdom Metazoa; phylum Chordata; class Mammalia; order Artiodactyla; family Balaenopteridae; genus Balaenoptera; species Balaenoptera borealis. The sequence goes on along the minus strand of NW_028123976.1, from coordinate 868,753 downwards.
TTGGCCAAAAAGGGCGTATGCGTTTTTTCCTGAATATATTCAGGAAAAAACGCATACGCCCTTTTTGGCCAAGGGCATCATTGTCAACGTTTTGCCGCTTTTCATGTGCTTTAAAGGCGATTCGAATCTACCTCCTGAAATCTGTTTCCTGCAATTCTGCCTTGATTTCAAATCCTCTTCTTTGCCTTCCCTCAATATATTTGTGGACGAGAGTTATCATTTATAACTCTGCAGGTTTGTGAATTGCAGTGCCCTGAACCTCCATTTTACAACTCGCTTTTTAGGGAGCTGGCCGCAAAAGCGCAGGATGGCTTCAGGCCCTGTTCTGGTTCCGGGGGCAGGCTGAGCCTGTGGTTAATTCTTCTTCCTGATGGGAAAATAGAGTGACCTGTGCCTGTCCCAACACCAAGAGCTAGTCTCTCATTGGTTCCACGTCTTCCCGTTCATCCTCAGGACAAATTGCAACCTGTACGGAACAGGAGGTTAAAGGTGCTGAGGCTCCAAATAGGGAGATTGCTAGTAAAGCGGCTGGAATAGCGAACCCGGGCACAAGGAGATGAGAAATGAGGTGCGTTTTAGAAACCTTTCCCCATCACACGGTGTACCATCTTCTGGGTTTCTCATGCATGTTTTCGATGTAGGAAGATGCCCTTGAACCTGGAGATTCGGGACCCATGCGATGGGTACCACGCAGTATTACTTTAAAGGGTCTGCGTTTGCTCACCCAACCTCACCAAACCTCTCAGCCGCAACAGTGTCCACCCTTATGTCTCATCCAGCTGTGGGTCTAGATATGGTCAATCCAGGTTGCATCACAGCCCCTGAACGCATTGTGTAAGAATTTCTATCTCTTTCACTGTCTTTGTTTCATGGGTTTTTCAAAGTAATTTATTTTTATAATGGGGTTTAGCTGCTTTTCACTGCTGTGTTTATGCCGCTTTACACCCACTTGACACACTAACAGAGAGATATCAATACATAGGTTTTAAGATTATTACTAGTCAGATATATTCTTGTGCGGTGAATAGGGCGTGTTGAGTCCAGTTCTCTGAGCAAGGAGTAGGTCTTGTCTATTACATATTGGTTTTATGGAACGGTATCTGAGCTAATTTGAAACCCTTGTTTTATGTATCACCCCACCTCACCTTTCCCGTTAAGCAGCCATAGTGTGTTTTCTGCATGTGTGACTCTGTTCTGTTTTGTAATTCAGTTCAAGTGTAACGGTTTTTACATTCCCTCTATCAGTGATACCTTATGAGAAGTGTCCTTTTCTGTGTGACTTATTTCACTTAGAATCGTCGTACCTAAATCCACTCATCATGCTGCTACTAGCCTTACGACATTGATTTCATGGCTGAGTGATATTCCATTGTACATAAGGACCACAACTTCTTTATCCATTTTTCTCTTTCCTGGGAAATTGAAGGTGGAATGAAGTGGAGGTCCTTGTCAACAGAGGAGTCCTAAACTTTGGGGTGCTTGTGTCTTGCTGAATTTTAATTTTCCCAATTTATACCCCCATGAGTGGAAGTGCCCTATGCTCTCTAAGCTTTGCTTTTCAGACGTTTCAGGACTCACCGTACACTTCTCCAGAGTGGCTGTTGACAATTTACATCCCGCCCATCAGTGTAGCAATGCTCCCATTTCTCCATGACCTGTCCTGCATTTCTGGTTTTGAAACATTTTTCAGCATGGCCCTTTTGACCGATGGGAAGCGAGACATCTTTGTAGCGCTGATTTGCCTTTCCAGGTTGCTTGGTTGGCCAAAAAGGGCGTATGCGTTTTTTCCTGAATATATTCAGGAAAAAACGCATACGCCCTTTTTGGCCAAGGGCATCATTGTCAACGTTTTGCCGCTTTTCATGTGCTTTAAAGGCGATTCGAATCTACCTCCTGAAATCTGTTTCCTGCAATTCTGCCTTGATTTCAAATCCTCTTCTTTGCCTTCCCTCAATATATTTGTGGACGAGAGTTATCATTTATAACTCTGCAGGTTTGTGAATTGCAGTGCCCTGAACCTCCATTTTGCAACTCGCTTTTTAGGGAGCTGGCCGCAAAAGCGCAGGATGCCTTCAGGCCCTGTTCTGGTTCCGGGGGGCAGGCTGAGCCTGTGGTTAATTCTTCTTCCTGATGGGAAAATAGAGTGACCTGTGCCTGTCCCAACACCAAGAGCTAGTCTTTCATTGGTTCCACGTCTTCCCGTTCATCCTCAGTACAAATTGCAACCTGTACGGAACAGGAGGTTAAAGGTGCTGATGCTCCAAGGAGGGAGATTGCTGGTAAAGTGGCTGGAATGGCGAACCCGGGCACAGGCAGATGAGAAATGAGGTGCGTTTTAGAAACCTTTCCCCATCACACGGTGTACCATCTTCTGGGTATCTCATGCATGTTTACGATGTAGGAAGATGACCTTGAACCTGGAGTTTGGGACCCATGCGATGGGTACCACGCAGTATTACTTTAAAGGGTCTGCGTTTGCTCACCCAACCTCACCAAACCTCTCAGCCGCAACAGTGTCCACCCTTATGTCTCATCCAGCTGTGGGTCTAGATATGGTCAATCCAGGTTGCATCACAGCCCCTGAACGCATTGTGTAAGAATTTCTCTCTCTTTCACTGTCTTTGTTTCATGGGTTTTTCAAAGTAATTTATTTTTATAATGGGGTTTAGCTGCTTTTCACTGCTGTGTTTATGCCGCTTTTTACCCACTTGACACACTAACAGAGAGATATCAATACATAGGTTTTAAGATTATTACTAGTCAGATATATTCTTGTGCGGTGAATAGGGCGTGTTGAGTCCAGTTCTCTGAGCAAGGAGTAGGTCTTGTCTATTACATATTGGGTTTATGGAACGGTATCTGAGCTAATTTGAAACCCTTGTTTTATGTATCACCCCACCTCACCTTTCCCGTGAAGCAGCCATAGTGTGTTTTCTGCATGTGTGACTCTGTTCTGTTTTGTAATTCAGTTCAAGTGTAACGGTTTTTACATTCCCTCTATAAGTGATACCTTATGAGAAGTGTCCTTTTCTGTGTGACTTATTTCACTTAGAATCGTCGTACCTAAATCCACTCATCATGCTGCTACTAGCCTTATGACATTGATTTCATGGCTGAGTGATATTCCATTGTACATAAGGACCACAACTTCTTTATCCATTTTTCTCTTTCCTGGGATATTGAAGGTGGAATGAAGTGGAGGTCCTTGTCAACAGAGCAGCCCTAAACTTTGGGGTGCTTGTGTCTTGCTGATTTTTAATTTTCCCAATTTATACCCCCATGAGTGGAAGTGCCCTATGCTCTCTAAGCTTTGCTTTTTAGACGTTTCAGGACTCACCGTACACTTCTCCAGAGTGGCTGTTGACAATTTACACCCCGCCCATCAGTGTAGCAAGGCTCCCATTTCTCCATGGCCTGTCCTGCATTTCTGGTTTTGAGACTTTTTTCAGCATGGCCCTTTTGACCGATGGGAAGCGAGACATCTTTGTAGCGCTGATTTGCCTTTCCAGGTTGCTTGGTTGGCCAAAAAGGGCGTATGCGTTTTTTCCTGAATATATTCAGGAAAAAACGCATACGCCCTTTTTGGCCAAGGGCATCATTGTCAACGTTTTGCCGCTTTTCATGTGCTTTAAAGGCGATTCGAATCTACCTCCTGAAATCTGTTTCCTGCAATTCTGCCTTGATTTCAAATCCTCTTCTTTGCCTTCCCTCAATATATTTGTGGACGAGAGTTATCATTTATAACTCTGCAGGTTTGTGAATTGCAGTGCCCTGAACCTCCATTTTGCAACTCGCTTTTTAGGGAGCTGGCCGCAAAAGCGCAGGATGCCTTCAGGCCCTGTTCTGGTTCCGGGGGGCAGGCTGAGCCTGTGGTTAATTCTTCTTCCTGATGGGAAAATAGAGTGACCTGTGCCTGTCCCAACACCAAGAGCTAGTCTTTCATTGGTTCCACGTCTTCCCGTTCATCCTCAGTACAAATTGCAACCTGTACGGAACAGGAGGTTAAAGGTGCTGATGCTCCAAGGAGGGAGATTGCTGGTAAAGTGGCTGGAATGGCGAACCCGGGCACAGGCAGATGAGAAATGAGGTGCGTTTTAGAAACCTTTCCCCATCACACGGTGTACCATCTTCTGGGTATCTCATGCATGTTTACGATGTAGGAAGATGACCTTGAACCTGGAGTTTGGGACCCATGCGATGGGTACCACGCAGTATTACTTTAAAGGGTCTGCGTTTGCTCACCCAACCTCACCAAACCTCTCAGCCGCAACAGTGTCCACCCTTATGTCTCATCCAGCTGTGGGTCTAGATATGGTCAATCCAGGTTGCATCACAGCCCCTGAACGCATTGTGTAAGAATTTCTCTCTCTTTCACTGTCTTTGTTTCATGGGTTTTTCAAAGTAATTTATTTTTATAATGGGGTTTAGCTGCTTTTCACTGCTGTGTTTATGCCGCTTTTTACCCACTTGACACACTAACAGAGAGATATCAATACATAGGTTTTAAGATTATTACTAGTCAGATATATTCTTGTGCGGTGAATAGGGCGTGTTGAGTCCAGTTCTCTGAGCAAGGAGTAGGTCTTGTCTATTACATATTGGGTTTATGGAACGGTATCTGAGCTAATTTGAAACCCTTGTTTTATGTATCACCCCACCTCACCTTTCCCGTGAAGCAGCCATAGTGTGTTTTCTGCATGTGTGACTCTGTTCTGTTTTGTAATTCAGTTCAAGTGTAACGGTTTTTACATTCCCTCTATAAGTGATACCTTATGAGAAGTGTCCTTTTCTGTGTGACTTATTTCACTTAGAATCGTCGTACCTAAATCCACTCATCATGCTGCTACTAGCCTTATGACATTGATTTCATGGCTGAGTGATATTCCATTGTACATAAGGACCACAACTTCTTTATCCATTTTTCTCTTTCCTGGGATATTGAAGGTGGAATGAAGTGGAGGTCCTTGTCAACAGAGCAGCCCTAAACTTTGGGGTGCTTGTGTCTTGCTGATTTTTAATTTTCCCAATTTATACCCCCATGAGTGGAAGTGCCCTATGCTCTCTAAGCTTTGCTTTTTAGACGTTTCAGGACTCACCGTACACTTCTCCAGAGTGGCTGTTGACAATTTACACCCCGCCCATCAGTGTAGCAAGGCTCCCATTTCTCCATGGCCTGTCCTGCATTTCTGGTTTTGAGACTTTTTTCAGCATGGCCCTTTTGACCGATGGGAAGCGAGACATCTTTGTAGCGCTGATTTGCCTTTCCAGGTTGCTTGGTTGGCCAAAAAGGGCGTATGCGTTTTTTCCTGAATATATTCAGGAAAAAACGCATACGCCCTTTTTGGCCAAGGGCATCATTGTCAACGTTTTGCCGCTTTTCATGTGCTTTAAAGGCGATTCGAATCTACCTCCTGAAATCTGTTTCCTGCAATTCTGCCTTGATTTCAAATCCTCTTCTTTGCCTTCCCTCAATATATTTGTGGACGAGAGTTATCATTTATAAGTCTGCAGGTTTGTGAATTGCAGTGCCCTGAACCTCCATTTTACAACTCGCTTTTTAGGGAGATGGCCGCAAAAGCACAGGATGGCTTCAGGCCCTGTTCTGGTTCCGGGGGGCAGGCTGATCCTGTGGTTAATTCTTCTTCCTGATGGGAAAATAGAGTGACCTGTGCCTGTCCCAACACCAAGAGCTAGTCTTTCATTGGTTCCACGTCTTCCCGTTCATCCTCAGTACAAATTGCAACCTGTACGGAACAGGAGGTTAAAGGTGCTGATGCTCCAAGGAGGGAGATTGCTGGTAAAGTGGCTGGAATGGCGAACCCGGGCACAGGCAGATGAGAAATGAGGTGCGTTTTAGAAACCTTTCCCCATCACACGGTGTACCATCTTCTGGGTATCTCATGCATGTTTACGATGTAGGAAGATGACCTTGAACCTGGAGTTTGGGACCCATGCGATGGGTACCACGCAGTATTACTTTAAAGGGTCTGCGTTTGCTCACCCAACCTCACCAAACCTCTCAGCCGCAACAGTGTCCACCCTTATGTCTCATCCAGCTGTGGGTCTAGATATGGTCAATCCAGGTTGCATCACAGCCCCTGAACGCATTGTGTAAGAATTTCTCTCTCTTTCACTGTCTTTGTTTCATGGGTTTTTCAAAGTAATTTATTTTTATAATGGGGTTTAGCTGCTTTTCACTGCTGTGTTTATGCCGCTTTTTACCCACTTGACACACTAACAGAGAGATATCAATACATAGGTTTTAAGATTATTACTAGTCAGATATATTCTTGTGCGGTGAATAGGGCGTGTTGAGTCCAGTTCTCTGAGCAAGGAGTAGGTCTTGTCTATTACATATTGGGTTTATGGAGCGGTATCTGAGCTAATTTGAAACCCTTGTTTTATGTATCACGCCACCTCACCTTTCCCGTTAAGCAGCCATAGTGTGTTTTCTGCATGTGTGACTCTGTTCTGTTTTGTAATTCAGTTCAAGTGTAACGGTTTTTACATTCCCTCTATAAGTGATACCTTATGAGAAGTATCCTTTTCTGTGTGACTTATTTCACATAGAATCGTCGTACCTAAATCCACTCATCATGCTGCTACTAGCCTTATGACATTGATTTCATGGCTGAGTGATATTCCATTGTACATAAGGACCACAACTTCTTTATCCATTTTTCTCTTTCCTGGGATATTGAAGGTGGAATGAAGTGGAGGTCCTTGTCAACAGAGCAGTCCTAAACTTTGGGGTGCTTGTGTCTTGCTGATTTTTAATTTTCCCAATTTATACCCCCATGAGTGGAAGTGCCCTATGCTCTCTAAGCTTTGCTTTTCAGACGTTTCAGGACTCACCGTACACTTCTCCAGAGTGGCTGTTGACAATTTACATCCCGCCCATCAGTGTAGCAAGGCTCCCATTTCTCCATGGCCTGTCCTGCATTTCTGGTTTTGAGACTTTTTTCAGCATGGCCCTTTTGACCGATGGGAAGCGAGACATCTTTGTAGCGCTGATTTGCCTTTCCAGGTTGCTTGGTTGGCCAAAAAGGGCGTATGCGTTTTTTCCTGAATATATTCAGGAAAAAACGCATACGCCCTTTTTGGCCAAGGGCATCATTGTCAACGTTTTGCCGCTTTTCATGTGCTTTAAAGGCGATTCGAATCTACCTCCTGAAATCTGTTTCCTGCAATTCTGCCTTGATTTCAAATCCTCTTCTTTGCCTTCCCTCAATATATTTGTGGACGAGAGTTATCATTTATAACTCTGCAGGTTTGTGAATTGCAGTGCCCTGAACCTCCATTTTACAACTCGCTTTTTAGGGAGCTGGCCGCAAAAGCGCAGGATGGCTTCAGGCCCTGTTCTGGTTCCGGGGGCAGGCTGAGCCTGTGGTTAATTCTTCTTCCTGATGGGAAAATAGAGTGACCTGTGCCTGTCCCAACACCAAGAGCTAGTCTCTCATTGGTTCCACGTCTTCCCGTTCATCCTCAGGACAAATTGCAACCTGTACGGAGCAGGAGGTTAAAGGTGCTGAGGCTCCAAATAGGGAGATTGCTAGTAAAGCGGCTGGAATAGCGAACCCGGGCACAAGGAGATGAGAAATGAGGTGCGTTTTAGAAACCTTTCCCCATCACACGGTGTACCATCTTCTGGGTTTCTCATGCATGTTTTCGATGTAGGAAGATGCCCTTGAACCTGGAGATTCGGGACCCATGCGATGGGTACCACGCAGTATTACTTTAAAGGGTCTGCGTTTGCTCACCCAACCTCACCAAACCTCTCAGCCGCAACAGTGTCCACCCTTATGTCTCATCCAGCTGTGGGTCTAGATATGGTCAATCCAGGTTGCATCACAGCCCCTGAACGCATTGTGTAAGAATTTCTATCTCTTTCACTGTCTTTGTTTCATGGGTTTTTCAAAGTAATTTATTTTTATAATGGGGTTTAGCTGCTTTTCACTGCTGTGTTTATGCCGCTTTACACCCACTTGACACACTAACAGAGAGATATCAATACATAGGTTTTAAGATTATTACTAGTCAGATATATTCTTGTGCGGTGAATAGGGCGTGTTGAGTCCAGTTCTCTGAGCAAGGAGTAGGTCTTGTCTATTACATATTGGTTTTATGGAACGGTATCTGAGCTAATTTGAAACCCTTGTTTTATGTATCACCCCACCTCACCTTTCCCGTTAAGCAGCCATAGTGTGTTTTCTGCATGTGTGACTCTGTTCTGTTTTGTAATTCAGTTCAAGTGTAACGGTTTTTACATTCCCTCTATCAGTGATACCTTATGAGAAGTGTCCTTTTCTGTGTGACTTATTTCACTTAGAATCGTCGTACCTAAATCCACTCATCATGCTGCTACTAGCCTTATGACATTGATTTCATGGCTGAGTGATATTCCATTGTACATAAGGACCACAACTTCTTTATCCATTTTTCTCTTTCCTGGGAAATTGAAGGTGGAATGAAGTGGAGGTCCTTGTCAACAGAGGAGTCCTAAACTTTGGGGTGCTTGTGTCTTGCTGAATTTTAATTTTCCCAATTTATACCCCCATGAGTGGAAGTGCCCTATGCTCTCTAAGCTTTGCTTTTCAGACGTTTCAGGACTCACCGTACACTTCTCCAGAGTGGCTGTTGACAATTTACATCCCGCCCATCAGTGTAGCAAGGCTCCCATTTCTCCATGACCTGTCCTGCATTTCTGGTTTTGAAACTTTTTTCAGCATGGCCCTTTTGACCGATGGGAAGCGAGACATCTTTGTAGCGCTGATTTGCCTTTCCAGGTTGCTTGGTTGGCCAAAAAGGGCGTATGCGTTTTTTCCTGAATATATTCAGGAAAAAACGCATACGCCCTTTTTGGCCAAGGGCATCATTGTCAACGTTTTGCCGCTTTTCATGTGCTTTAAAGGCGATTCGAATCTACCTCCTGAAATCTGTTTCCTGCAATTCTGCCTTGATTTCAAATCCTCTTCTTTGCCTTCCCTCAATATATTTGTGGACGAGAGTTATCATTTATAACTCTGCAGGTTTGTGAATTGCAGTGCCCTGAACCTCCATTTTGCAACTCGCTTTTTAGGGAGCTGGCCGCAAAAGCGCAGGATGCCTTCAGGCCCTGTTCTGGTTCCGGGGGGCAGGCTGAGCCTGTGGTTAATTCTTCTTCCTGATGGGAAAATAGAGTGACCTGTGCCTGTCCCAACACCAAGAGCTAGTCTCTCATTGGTTCCACGTCTTCCCGTTCACCCTCAGGACAAATTGCAACCTGTACGGAGCAGGAGGTTAAAGGTGCTGATGCTCCAAGGAGGGAGATTGCTAGTAAAGTGGCTGGAATGGCGAACCCGGGCACAAGCAGATGAGAAATGAGGTGCGTTTTAGAAACCTTTCCCCATCACACGGTGTACCATCTTCTGGGTATCTCATGCATGTTTTCGATGTAGGAAGATGCCCTTGAACCTGGAGATTTGGGACCCATGCGATGGGTACCACGCAGTATTACTTTAAAGGGTCTGCGTTTGCTCACCCAACCTCACCAAACCTCTCAGCCGCAACAGTGTCCACCCTTATGTCTCATCCAGCTGTGGGTCTAGATATGGTCAATCCAGGTTGCATCACAGCCCCTGAACGCATTGTGTAAGAATTTCTCTCTCTTTCACTGTCTTTGTTTCATGGGTTTTTCAAAGTAATTTATTTTTATAATGGGGTTTAGCTGCTTTTCACTGCTGTGTTTATGCCGCTTTTTACCCACTTGACACACTAACAGAGAGATATCAATACATAGGTTTTAAGATTATTACTAGTCAGATATATTCTTGTGCGGTGAATAGGGCGTGTTGAGTCCAGTTCTCTGAGCAAGGAGTAGGTCTTGTCTATTACATATTGGGTTTATGGAACGGTATCTGAGCTAATTTGAAACCCTTGTTTTATGTATCACCCCACCTCACCTTTCCCGTGAAGCAGCCATAGTGTGTTTTCTGCATGTGTGACTCTGTTCTGTTTTGTAATTCAGTTCAAGTGTAACGGTTTTTACATTCCCTCTATAAGTGATACCTTATGAGAAGTGTCCTTTTCTGTGTGACTTATTTCACTTAGAATCGTCGTACCTAAATCCACTCATCATGCTGCTACTAGCCTTATGACATTGATTTCATGGCTGAGTGATATTCCATTGTACATAAGGACCACAACTTCTTTATCCATTTTTCTCTTTCCTGGGATATTGAAGGTGGAATGAAGTGGAGGTCCTTGTCAACAGAGCAGCCCTAAACTTTGGGGTGCTTGTGTCTTGCTGATTTTTAATTTTCCCAATTTATACCCCCATGAGTGGAAGTGCCCTATGCTCTCTAAGCTTTGCTTTTTAGACGTTTCAGGACTCACCGTACACTTCTCCAGAGTGGCTGTTGACAATTTACATCCCGCCCATCAGTGTAGCAAGGCTCCCATTTCTCCATGGCCTGTCCTGCATTTCTGGTTTTGACACTTTTTTCAGCATGGCCCTTTTGACCGATGGGAAGCGAGACATCTTTGTAGCGCTGATTTGCCTTTCCAGGTTGCTTGGTTGGCCAAAAAGGGCGTATGCGTTTTTTCCTGAATATATTCAGGAAAAAACGCATACGCCCTTTTTGGCCAAGGGCATCATTGTCAACGTTTTGCCGCTTTTCATGTGCTTTAAAGGCGATTCGAATCTACCTCCTGAAATCTGTTTCCTGCAATTCTGCCTTGATTTCAAATCCTCTTCTTTGCCTTCCCTCAATATATTTGTGGACGAGAGTTATCATTTATAAGTCTGCAGGTTTGTGAATTGCAGTGCCCTGAACCTCCATTTTACAACTCGCTTTTTAGGGAGATGGCCGCAAAAGCACAGGATGGCTTCAGGCCCTGTTCTGGTTCCGGGGGGCAGGCTGATCCTGTGGTTAATTCTTCTTCCTGATGGGAAAATAGAGTGACCTGTGCCTGTCCCAACACCAAGAGCTAGTCTTTCATTGGTTCCACGTCTTCCCGTTCATCCTCAGTACAAATTGCAACCTGTACGGAACAGGAGGTTAAAGGTGCTGATGCTCCAAGGAGGGAGATTGCTGGTAAAGTGGCTGGAATGGCGAACCCGGGCACAGGCAGATGAGAAATGAGGTGCGTTTTAGAAACCTTTCCCCATCACACGGTGTACCATCTTCTGGGTATCTCATGCATGTTTACGATGTAGGAAGATGACCTTGAACCTGGAGTTTGGGACCCATGCGATGGGTACCACGCAGTATTACTTTAAAGGGTCTGCGTTTGCTCACCCAACGTCACCAAACCTCTCAGCCGCAACAGTGTCCACCCTTATGTCTCATCCAGCTGTGGGTCTAGATATGGTCAATCCAGTTTGCATCACAGCCCCTGAACGCATTGTGTAAGAATTTCGCTCTCTTTCACTGTCTTTGTTTCATGGGTTTTTCAAAGTAATTTATTTTTATAATGGGGTTTAGCTGCTTTTCACTGCTGTGTTTATGCCGCTTTTTACCCACTTGACACACTAACAGAGAGATATCAATACATAGGTTTTAAGATTATTACTAGTCAGATATATTCTTGTGCGGTGAATAGGGCGTGTTGAGTCCAGTTCTCTGAGCAAGGAGTAGGTCTTGTCTATTACATATTGGGTTTATGGAACGGTATCTGAGCTAATTTGAAACCCTTGTTTTATGTATCACCCCACCTCACCTTTCCCGTGAAGCAGCCATAGTGTGTTTTCTGCATGTGTGACTCTGTTCTGTTTTGTAATTCAGTTCAAGTGTAACGGTTTTTACATTCCCTCTATCAGTGATACCTTATGAGAAGTGTCCTTTTCTGTGTGACTTATTTCACTTAGAATCGTCGTACCTAAATCCACTCATCATGCTGCTACTAGCCTTATGACATTGATTTCATGGCTGAGTGATATTCCATTGTACATAAGGACCACAACTTCTTTATCCATTTTTCTCTTTCCTGGGAAATTGAAGGTGGAATGAAGTGGAGGTCCTTGTCAACAGAGGAGTCCTAAACTTTGGGGTGCTTGTGTCTTGCTGAATTTTAATTTTCCCAATTTATACCCCCATGAGTGGAAGTGCCCTATGCTCTCTAAGCTTTGCTTTTCAGACGTTTCAGGACTCACCGTACACTTCTCCAGAGTGGCTGTTGACAATTTACATCCCGCCCATCAGTGTAGCAAGGCTCCCATTTCTCCATGACCTGTCCTGCATTTCTGGTTTTGAAACTTTTTTCAGCATGGCCCTTTTGACCGATGGGAAGCGAGACATCTTTGTAGCGCTGATTTGCCTTTCCAGGTTGCTTGGTTGGCCAAAAAGGGCGTATGCGTTTTTTCCTGAATATATTCAGGAAAAAACGCATACGCCCTTTTTGGCCAAGGGCATCATTGTCAACGTTTTGCCGCTTTTCATGTGCTTTAAAGGCGATTCGAATCTACCTCCTGAAATCTGTTTCCTGCAATTCTGCCTTGATTTCAAATCCTCTTCTTTGCCTTCCCTCAATATATTTGTGGACGAGAGTTATCATTTATAACTCTGCAGGTTTGTGAATTGCAGTGCCCTGAACCTCCATTTTGCAACTCGCTTTTTAGGGAGCTGGCCGCAAAAGCGCAGGATGCCTTCAGGCCCTGTTCTGGTTCCGGGGGGCAGGCTGAGCCTGTGGTTAATTCTTCTTCCTGATGGGAAAATAGAGTGACCTGTGCCTGTCCCAACACCAAGAGCTAGTCTCTCATTGGTTCCACGTCTTCCCGTTCACCCTCAGGACAAATTGCAACCTGTACGGAGCAGGAGGTTAAAGGTGCTGATGCTCCAAGGAGGGAGATTGCTAGTAAAGTGGCTGGAATGGCGAACCCGGGCACAAGCAGATGAGAAATGAGGTGCGTTTTAGAAACCTTTCCCCATCACACGGTGTACCATCTTCTGGGTATCTCATGCATGTTTTCGATGTAGGAAGATGCCCTTGAACCTGGAGATTTGGGACCCATGCGATGGGTACCACGCAGTATTACTTTAAAGGGTCTGCGTTTGCTCACCCAACCTCACCAAACCTCTCAGCCGCAACAGTGTCCACCCTTATGTCTCATCCAGCTGTGGGTCTAGATATGGTCAATCCAGGTTGCATCACAGCCCCTGAACGCATTGTGTAAGAATTTCTCTCTCTTTCACTGTCTTTGTTTCATGGGTTTTTCAAAGTAATTTATTTTTATAATGGGGTTTAGCTGCTTTTCACTGCTGTGTTTATGCCGCTTTTTACCCACTTGACACACTAACAGAGAGATATCAATACATAGGTTTTAAGATTATTACTAGTCAGATATATTCTTGTGCGGTGAATAGGGCGTGTTGAGTCCAGTTCTCTGAGCAAGGAGTAGGTCTTGTCTATTACATATTGGGTTTATGGAACGGTATCTGAGCTAATTTGAAACCCTTGTTTTATGTATCACCCCACCTCACCTTTCCCGTGAAGCAGCCATAGTGTGTTTTCTGCATGTGTGACTCTGTTCTGTTTTGTAATTCAGTTCAAGTGTAACGGTTTTTACATTCCCTCTATAAGTGATACCTTATGAGAAGTGTCCTTTTCTGTGTGACTTATTTCACTTAGAGTCGTCGTACCTAAATCCACTCATCATGCTGCTACTAGCCTTATGACATTGATTTCACGGCTGAGTGATATTCCATTGTACATAAGGACCACAACTTCTTTATCCATTTTTCTCTTTCCTGGGATATTGAAGGTGGAATGAAGTGGAGGTCCTTGTCAACAGAGCAGCCCTAAACTTTGGGGTGCTTGTGTCTTGCTGATTTTTAATTTTCCCTATTTATACCCCCATGAGTGGAAGTGTCCTATGCTCTCTAAGCTTTGCTTTTTAGACGTTTCAGGACTCACCGTACACTTCTCCAGAGTGGCTGTTGACAATTTACATCCCGCCCATCAGTGTAGCAAGGCTCCCATTTCTCCATGGCCTGTCCTGCATTTCTGGTTTTGAGACTTTTTTCAGCATGGCCCTTTTGACCGATGGGAAGCGAGACATCTTTGTAGCGCTGATTTGCCTTTCCAGGTTGCTTGGTTGGCCAAAAAGGGCGTATGCGTTTTTTCCTGAATATATTCAGGAAAAAACGCATACGCCCTTTTTGGCCAAGGGCATCATTGTCAACGTTTTGCCGCTTTTCATGTGCTTTAAAGGCGATTCGAATCTACCTCCTGAAATCTGTTTCTGCAATTCTGCCTTGATTTCAAATCCTCTTCTTTGCCTTCCCTCAATATATTTGTGGATGAGAGTTATCATTTATAATTCTGCAGGTTTGTGAATTGCAGTGCCCTGAACCTCCATTTTACAACTCGCTTTTTAGGGAGCTGGCCGCAAAAGCGCAGGATGGCTTCAGGCCCTGTTCTGGTTCCGGGGGGCAGGCTGAGCATGTGGTTAATTCTTCTTCCTGATGGGAAAATAGAGTGACCTGTGCCTGTCCCAACACCAAGAGCTAGTCTTTCATTGGTTCCACGTCTTCCCGTTCATCCTCAGTACAAATTGCAACCTGTACGGAACAGGAGGTTAAAGGTGCTGATGCTCCAAGGAGGGAGATTGCTAGTAAAGTGGCTGGAATGGCGAACCCGGGCACAAGCAGATGAGAAATGAGGTGCGTTTTAGAAACCTTTCCCCATCACACGGTGTACCATCTTCTGGGTATCTCATGCATGTTTTCGATGTAGGAAGATGCCCTTGAACCTGGAGATTTGGGACCCATGCGATGGGTACCACGCAGTATTACTTTAAAGGGTCTGCGTTTGCTCACCCAACCTCACCAAACCTCTCAGCCGCAACAGTGTCCACCCTTATGTCTCATCCAGCTGTGGGTCTAGATATGGTCAATCCAGGTTGCATCACAGCCCCTGAACGCATTGTGTAAGAATTTCTCTCTCTTTCACTGTCTTTGTTTCATGGGTTTTTCAAAGTAATTTATTTTTATAATGGGGTTTAGCTGCTTTTCACTGCTGTGTTTATGCCGCTTTTTACCCACTTGACACACTAACAGAGAGATATCAATACATAGGTTTTAAGATTATTACTAGTCAGATATATTCTTGTGCGGTGAATAGGGTGTGTTGAGTCCAGTTCTCTGAGCAAGGAGTAGGTCTTGTCTATTACATATTGGGTTTATGGAACGGTATCTGAGCTAATTTGAAACCCTTGTTTTATGTATCACCCCACCTCACCTTTCCCATTAAGCAGCCATAGTGTGTTTTCTGCATGTGTGACTCTGTTCTGTTTTGTAATTCAGTTCAAGTGTAACGGTTTTTACATTCCCTCTATAAGTGATACCTTATGAGAAGTGTCCTTTTCTGTGTGACTTATTTCACTTAGAGTCGTCGTACCTAAATCCACTCATCATGCTGCTACTACCCTTATGACAGTGATTTCATGGCTGAGTGATATTCCATTGTACATAAGGACCACAACTTCTTTATCCATTTTTCTCTTTCCTGGGATATTGAAGGTGGAATGAAGTGGAGGTCCTTGTCAACAGAGCAGCCCTAAACTTTGGGGTGCTTGTGTCTTGCTGATTTTTAATTTTCCCAATTTATACCCCCATGAGTGGAAGTGCCCTATGCTCTCTAAGCTTTGCTTTTTAGACGTTTCAGGACTCACCGTACGCTTCTCCAGAGTGGCTGTTGACAATTTACATCCCGCCCATCAGTGTAGCAAGGCTCCCATTTCTCCATGGCCTGTCCTGCATTTCTGGTTTTGAGACTTTTTTCAGCATGGCCCTTTTGACCGATGGGAAGCGAGACATCTTTGTAGCGCTGATTTGCCTTTCCAGGTTGCTTGGTTGGCCAAAAAGGGCGTATGCGTTTTTTCCTGAATATATTCAGGAAAAAACGCATACGCCCTTTTTGGCCAAGGGCATCATTGTCAACGTTTTGCCGCTTTTCATGTGCTTTAAAGGCGATTCGAATCTACCTCCTGAAATCTGTTTCCTGCAATTCTGCCTTGATTTCAAATCCTCTTCTTTGCCTTCCCTCAATATATTTGTGGACGAGAGTTATCATTTATAACTCTGCAGGTTTGTGAATTGCAGTGCCCTGAACCTCCATTTTGCAACTCGCTTTTTAGGGAGCTGGCCGCAAAAGCGCAGGATGCCTTCAGGCCCTGTTCTGGTTCCGGGGGGCAGGCTGAGCCTGTGGTTAATTCTTCTTCCTGATGGGAAAATAGAGTGACCTGTGCCTGTCCCAACACCAAGAGCTAGTCTCTCATTGGTTCCACGTCTTCCCGTTCACCCTCAGGACAAATTGCAACCTGTACGGAGCAGGAGGTTAAAGGTGCTGATGCTCCAAGGAGGGAGATTGCTAGTAAAGTGGCTGGAATGGCGAACCCGGGCACAAGCAGATGAGAAATGAGGTGCGTTTTAGAAACCTTTCCCCATCACACGGTGTACCATCTTCTGGGTATCTCATGCATGTTTTCGATGTAGGAAGATGCCCTTGAACCTGGAGATTTGGGACCCATGCGATGGGTACCACGCAGTATTACTTTAAAGGGGCTGCGTTTGCTCACCCAACCTCACCAAACCTCTCAGCCGCAACAGTGTCCACCCTTATGTCTCATCCAGCTGTGGGTCTAGATATGGTCAATCCAGGTTGCATCACAGCCCCTGAACGCATTGTGTAAGAATTTCTCTCTCTTTCACTGTCTTTGTTTCATGGGTTTTTCAAAGTAATTTATTTTTATAATGGGGTTTAGCTGCTTTTCACTGCTGTGTTTATGCCGCTTTTTACCCACTTGACACACTAACAGAGAGATATCAATACATAGGTTTTAAGATTATTACTAGTCAGATATATTCTTGTGCGGTGAATAGGGTGTGTTGAGTCCAGTTCTCTGAGCAAGGAGTAGGTCTTGTCTATTACATATTGGGTTTATGGAACGGTATCTGAGCTAATTTGAAACCCTTGTTTTATGTATCACCCCACCTCACCTTTCCCGTTAAGCAGCCATAGTGTGTTTTCTGCATGTGTGACTCTGTTCTGTTTTGTAATTCAGTTCAAGTGTAACGGTTTTTACATTCCCTCTATAAGTGATACCTTATGAGAAGTGTCCTTTTCTGTGTGACTTATTTCACTTAGAGTCGTCGTACCTAAATCCACTCATCATGCTGCTACTACCCTTATGACAGTGATTTCATGGCTGAGTGATATTCCATTGTACATAAGGACCACAACTTCTTTATCCATTTTTCTCTTTCCTGGGATATTGAAGGTGGAATGAAGTGGAGGTCCTTGTCAACAGAGCAGCCCTAAACTTTGGGGTGCTTGTGTCTTGCTGATTTTTAATTTTCCCAATTTATACCCCCATGAGTGGAAGTGCCCTATGCTCTCTAAGCTTTGCTTTTTAGACGTTTCAGGACTCACCGTACGCTTCTCCAGAGTGGCTGTTGACAATTTACATCCCGCCCATCAGTGTAGCAAGGCTCCCATTTCTCCATGGCCTGTCCTGCATTTCTGGTTTTGACACTTTTTTCAGCATGGCCCTTTTGACCGATGGGAAGCGAGACATCTTTGTAGCGCTGATTTGCCTTTCCAGGTTGCTTGGTTGGCCAAAAAGGGCGTATGCGTTTTTTCCTGAATATATTCAGGAAAAAACGCATACGCCCTTTTTGGCCAAGGGCATCATTGTCAACGTTTTGCCGCTTTTCATGTGCTTTAAAGGCGATTCGAATCTACCTCCTGAAATCTGTTTCCTGCAATTCTGCCTTGATTTCAAATCCTCTTCTTTGCCTTCCCTCAATATATTTGTGGACGAGAGTTATCATTTATAACTCTGCAGGTTTGTGAATTGCAGTGCCCTGAACCTCCATTTTGCAACTCGCTTTTTAGGGAGCTGGCCGCAAAAGCGCAGGATGCCTTCAGGCCCTGTTCTGGTTCCGGGGGCAGGCTGAGCCTGTGGTTAATTCTTCTTCCTGATGGGAAAATAGAGTGACCTGTGCCTGTCCCAACACCAAGAGCTAGTCTCTCATTGCTTCCCCGTCTTCCCGTTCACCCTCAGGACAAATTGCAACCTGTACGGAGCAGGAGGTTAAAGGTGCTGATGCTCCAAGGAGGGAGATTGCTAGTAAAGTGGCTGGAATGGCGAACCCGGGCACAAGCAGATGAGAAATGAGGTGCGTTTTAGAAACCTTTCCCCATCACACGGTGTACCATCTTCTGGGTATCTCATGCATGTTTTCGATGTAGGAAGATGCCCTTGAACCTGGAGATTTGGGACCCATGCGATGGGTACCACGCAGTATTACTTTAAAGGGTCTGCGTTTGCTCACCCAACCTCACCAAACCTCTCAGCCGCAACAGTGTCCACCCTTATGTCTCATCCAGCTGTGGGTCTAGATATGGTCAATCCAGGTTGCATCACAGCCCCTGAACGCATTGTGTAAGAATTTCGCTCTCTTTCACTGTCTTTGTTTCATGGGTTTTTCAAAGTAATTTATTTTTATAATGGGGTTTAGCTGCTTTTCACTGCTGTGTTTATGCCGCTTTTTACCCACTTGACACACTAACAGAGAGATATCAATACATAGGTTTTAAGATTATTACTAGTCAGATATATTCTTGTGCGGTGAATAGGGCGTGTTGAGTCCAGTTCTCTGAGCAAGGAGTAGGTCTTGTCTATTACATATTGGGTTTATGGAACGGTATCTGAGCTAATTTGAAACCCTTGTTTTATGTATCACCCCACCTCACCTTTCCCGTTAAGCAGCCATAGTGTGTTTTCTGCATGTGTGACTCTGTTCTGTTTTGTAATTCAGTTCAAGTGTAACGGTTTTTACATTCCCTCTATCAGTGATACCTTATGAGAAGTGTCCTTTTCTGTGTGACTTATTTCACTTAGAATCGTCGTACCTAAATCCACTCATCATGCTGCTACTAGCCTTATGACATTGATTTCATGGCTGAGTGATATTCCATTGTACATAAGGACCACAACTTCTTTATCCATTTTTCTCTTTCCTGGGAAATTGAAGGTGGAATGAAGTGGAGGTCCTTGTCAACAGAGGAGTCCTAAACTTTGGGGTGCTTGTGTCTTGCTGAATTTTAATTTTCCCAATTTATACCCCCATGAGTGGAAGTGCCCTATGCTCTCTAAGCTTTGCTTTTCAGACGTTTCAGGACTCACCGTACACTTCTCCAGAGTGGCTGTTGACAATTTACATCCCGCCCATCAGTGTAGCAAGGCTCCCATTTCTCCATGACCTGTCCTGCATTTCTGGTTTTGAAACTTTTTTCAGCATGGCCCTTTTGACCGATGGGAAGCGAGACATCTTTGTAGCGCTGATTTGCCTTTCCAGGTTGCTTGGTTGGCCAAAAAGGGCGTATGCGTTTTTTCCTGAATATATTCAGGAAAAAACGCATACGCCCTTTTTGGCCAAGGGCATCATTGTCAACGTTTTGCCGCTTTTCATGTGCTTTAAAGGCGATTCGAATCTACCTCCTGAAATCTGTTTCTGCAATTCTGCCTTGATTTCAAATCCTCTTCTTTGCCTTCCCTCAATATATTTGTGGATGAGAGTTATCATTTATAATTCTGCAGGTTTGTGAATTGCAGTGCCCTGAACCTCCATTTTACAACTCGCTTTTTAGGGAGCTGGCCGCAAAAGCGCAGGATGGCTTCAGGCCCTGTTCTGGTTCCGGGGGGCAGGCTGAGCATGTGGTTAATTCTTCTTCCTGATGGGAAAATAGAGTGACCTGTGCCTGTCCCAACACCAAGAGCTAGTCTTTCATTGGTTCCACGTCTTCCCGTTCATCCTCAGTACAAATTGCAACCTGTACGGAACAGGAGGTTAAAGGTGCTGATGCTCCAAGGAGGGAGATTGCTAGTAAAGTGGCTGGAATGGCGAACCCGGGCACAAGCAGATGAGAAATGAGGTGCGTTTTAGAAACCTTTCCCCATCACACGGTGTACCATCTTCTGGGTATCTCATGCATGTTTTCGATGTAGGAAGATGCCCTTGAACCTGGAGATTTGGGACCCATGCGATGGGTACCACGCAGTATTACTTTAAAGGGTCTGCGTTTGCTCACCCAACCTCACCAAACCTCTCAGCCGCAACAGTGTCCACCCTTATGTCTCATCCAGCTGTGGGTCTAGATATGGTCAATCCAGGTTGCATCACAGCCCCTGAACGCATTGTGTAAGAATTTCTCTCTCTTTCACTGTCTTTGTTTCATGGGTTTTTCAAAGTAATTTATTTTTATAATGGGGTTTAGCTGCTTTTCACTGCTGTGTTTATGCCGCTTTTTACCCACTTGACACACTAACAGAGAGATATCAATACATAGGTTTTAAGATTATTACTAGTCAGATATATTCTTGTGCGGTGCATAGGGTGTGTTGAGTCCAGTTCTCTGAGCAAGGAGTAGGTCTTGTCTATTACATATTGGGTTTATGGAACGGTATCTGAGCTAATTTGAAACCCTTGTTTTATGTATCACCCCACCTCACCTTTCCCGTTAAGCAGCCATAGTGTGTTTTCTGCATGTGTGACTCTGTTCTGTTTTGTAATTCAGTTCAAGTGTAACGGTTTTTACATTCCCTCTATAAGTGATACCTTATGAGAAGTGTCCTTTTCTGTGTGACTTATTTCACTTAGAGTCGTCGTACCTAAATCCACTCATCATGCTGCTACTACCCTTATGACAGTGATTTCATGGCTGAGTGATATTCCATTGTACATAAGGACCACAACTTCTTTATCCATTTTTCTCTTTCCTGGGATATTGAAGGTGGAATGAAGTGGAGGTCCTTGTCAACAGAGCAGCCCTAAACTTTGGGGTGCTTGTGTCTTGCTGATTTTTAATTTTCCCAATTTATACCCCCATGAGTGGAAGTGCCCTATGCTCTCTAAGCTTTGCTTTTTAGACGTTTCAGGACTCACCGTACGCTTCTCCAGAGTGGCTGTTGACAATTTACATCCCGCCCATCAGTGTAGCAAGGCTCCCATTTCTCCATGGCCTGTCCTGCATTTCTGGTTTTGACACTTTTTTCAGCATGGCCCTTTTGACCGATGGGAAGCGAGACATCTTTGTAGCGCTGATTTGCCTTTCCAGGTTGCTTGGTTGGCCAAAAAGGGCGTATGCGTTTTTTCCTGAATATATTCAGGAAAAAACGCATACGCCCTTTTTGGCCAAGGGTATCATTGTCAACGTTTTGCCGCTTTTCATGTGCTTTAAAGGCGATTCGAATCTACCTCCTGAAATCTGTTTCCTGCAATTCTGCCTTGATTTCAAATCCTCTTCTTTGCCTTCCCTCAATATATTTGTGGACGAGAGTTATCATTTATAACTCTGCAGGTTTGTGAATTGCAGTGCCCTGAACCTCCATTTTGCAACTCGCTTTTTAGGGAGCTGGCCGCAAAAGCGCAGGATGCCTTCAGGCCCTGTTCTGGTTCCGGGGGGCAGGCTGAGCCTGTGGTTAATTCTTCTTCCTGATGGGAAAATAGAGTGACCTGTGCCTGTCCCAACACCAAGAGCTAGTCTCTCATTGCTTCCCCGTCTTCCCGTTCACCCTCAGGACAAATTGCAACCTGTACGGAGCAGGAGGTTAAAGGTGCTGATGCTCCAAGGAGGGAGATTGCTAGTAAAGTGGCTGGAATGGCGAACCCGGGCACAAGCAGATGAGAAATGAGGTGCGTTTTAGAAACCTTTCCCCATCACACGGTGTACCATCTTCTGGGTATCTCATGCATGTTTTCGATGTAGGAAGATGCCCTTGAACCTGGAGATTTGGGACCCATGCGATGGGTACCACGCAGTATTACTTTAAAGGGTCTGCGTTTGCTCACCCAACCTCACCAAACCTCTCAGCCGCAACAGTGTCCACCCTTATGTCTCATCCAGCTGTGGGTCTAGATATGGTCAATCCAGGTTGCATCACAGCCCCTGAACGCATTGTGTAAGAATTTCTCTCTCTTTCACTGTCTTTGTTTCATGGGTTTTTCAAAGTAATTTATTTTTATAATGGGGTTTAGCTGCTTTTCACTGCTGTGTTTATGCCGCTTTTTACCCACTTGACACACTAACAGAGAGATATCAATACATAGGTTTTAAGATTACTAGTCAGATATATTCTTGTGCGGTGAATAGGGCGTGTTGAGTCCAGTTCTCTGAGCAAGGAGTAGGTCTTGTCTATTACATATTGGGTTTATGGAACGGTACCTGAGCTAATTTGAAACCCTTGTTTTATGTATCACCCCACCTCACCTTTCCCGTGAAGCAACCATAGTGTGTTTTCTGCATGTGTGACTCTGTTCTGTTTTGTAATTCAGTTCAAGTGTAACGGTTTTTACATTCCCTCTATAAGTGATACCTTATGAGAAGTGTCCTTTTCTGTGTGACTTATTTCACTTAGAGTCGTCATACCTAAATCCACTCATCATGCTGCTACTAGCCTTATGACATTGATTTCACGGCTGAGTGATATTCCATTGTACATAAGGACCACAACTTCTTTATCCATTTTTCTCTTTCCTGGGATATTGAAGGTGGAATGAAGTGGAGGTCCTTGTCAACAGAGCAGCCCTAAACTTTGGGGTGCTTGTGTCTTGCTGATTTTTAATTTTCCCAATTTATACCCCCATGAGTGGAAGTGCCCTATGCTCTCTAAGCTTTGCTTTTTAGACGTTTCAGGACTCACCGTACACTTCTCCAGAGTGGCTGTTGACAATTTACATCCCGCCCATCAGTGTAGCAAGGCTCCCATTTCTCTATGGCCTGTCCTGCATTTCTGGTCTTGACACTTTTTTCAGCATGGCCCTTTTGACCGATGGGAAGCGAGACATCTTTGTAGCGCTGATTTGCCTTTCCAGGTTGCTTGGTTGGCCAAAAAGGGCGTATGCGTTTTTTCCTGAATATATTCAGGAAAAAACGCATACGCCCTTTTTGGCCAAGGGCATCATTGTCAACGTTTTGCCGCTTTTCATGTGCTTTAAAGGCGATTCGAATCTACCTCCTGAAATCTGTTTCCTGCAATTCTGCCTTGATTTCAAATCCTCTTCTTTGCCTTCCCTCAATAAATTTGTGGACGAGAGTTATCATTTATAACTCTGCAGGTTTGTGAATTGCAGTGCCCTGAACCTCCATTTTGCAACTCGCTTTTTAGGGAGCTGGCCGCAAAAGCGCAGGATGCCTTCAGGCCCTGTTCTGGTTCCGGGGGCAGGCTGAGCCTGTGGTTAATTCTTCTTCCTGATGGGAAAATAGAGTGACCTGTGCCTGTCCCAACACCAAGAGCTAGTCTCTCATTGCTTCCCCGTCTTCCCGTTCACCCTCAGGACAAATTGCAACCTGTACGGAGCAGGAGGTTAAAGGTGCTGATGCTCCAAGGAGGGAGATTGCTAGTAAAGTGGCTGGAATGGCGAACCCGGGCACAAGCAGATGAGAAATGAGGTGCGTTTTAGAAACCTTTCCCCATCACACGGTGTACCATCTTCTGGGTATCTCATGCATGTTTTCGATGTAGGAAGATGCCCTTGAACCTGGAGATTTGGGACCCATGCGATGGGTACCACGCAGTATTACTTTAAAGGGTCTGCGTTTGCTCACCCAACCTCACCAAACCTCTCAGCCGCAACAGTGTCCACCCTTATGTCTCATCCAGCTGTGGGTCTAGATATGGTCAATCCAGGTTGCATCACAGCCCCTGAACGCATTGTGTAAGAATTTCTCTCTCTTTCACTGTCTTTGTTTCATGGGTTTTTCAAAGTAATTTATTTTTATAATGGGGTTTAGCTGCTTTTCACTGCTGTGTTTATGCCGCTTTTTACCCACTTGACACACTAACAGAGAGATATCAATACATAGGTTTTAAGATTACTAGTCAGATATATTCTTGTGCGGTGAATAGGGCGTGTTGAGTCCAGTTCTCTGAGCAAGGAGTAGGTCTTGTCTATTACATATTGGGTTTATGGAACGGTATCTGAGCTAATTTGAAACCCTTGTTTTATGTATCACCCCACCTCACCTTTCCCGTTAAGCAACCATAGTGTGTTTTCTGCATGTGTGACTCTGTTCTGTTTTGTAATTCAGTTCAAGTGTAACGGTTTTTACATTCCCTCTATAAGTGATACCTTATGAGAAGTGTCCTTTTCTGTGTGACTTATTTCACTTAGAGTCGTCATACCTAAATCCACTCATCATGCTGCTACTAGCCTTATGACATTGATTTCACGGCTGAGTGATATTCCATTGTACATAAGGACCACAACTTCTTTATCCATTTTTCTCTTTCCTGGGATATTGAAGGTGGAATGAAGTGGAGGTCCTTGTCAACAGAGCAGCCCTAAACTTTGGGGTGCTTGTGTCTTGCTGATTTTTAATTTTCCCAATTTATACCCCCATGAGTGGAAGTGCCCTATGCTCTCTAAGCTTTGCTTTTTAGACGTTTCAGGACTCACCGTACACTTCTCCAGAGTGGCTGTTGACAATTTACATCCCGCCCATCAGTGTAGCAAGGCTCCCATTTCTCCATGGCCTGTCCTGCATTTCTGGTCTTGACACTTTTTTCAGCATGGCCCTTTTGACCGATGGGAAGCGAGACATCTTTGTAGCGCTGATTTGCCTTTCCAGGTTGCTTGGTTGGCCAAAAAGGGCGTATGCGTTTTTTCCTGAATATATTCAGGAAAAAACGCATACGCCCTTTTTGGCCAAGGGCATCATTGTCAACGTTTTGCCGCTTTTCATGTGCTTTAAAGGCGATTCGAATCTACCTCCTGAAATCTGTTTCTGCAATTCTGCCTTGATTTCAAATCCTCTTCTTTGCCTTCCCTCAATATATTTGTGGATGAGAGTTATCATTTATAAGTCTGCAGGTTTGTGAATTGCAGTGCCCTGAACCTCCATTTTACAACTCGCTTTTTAGGGAGCTGGCCGCAAAAGCGCAGGATGGCTTCAGGCCCTGTTCTGGTTCCGGGGGGCAGGCTGAGCATGTGGTTAATTCTTCTTCCTGATGGGAAAATAGAGTGACCTGTGCCTGTCCCAACACCAAGAGCTAGTCTTTCATTGGTTCCACGTCTTCCCGTTCATCCTCAGTACAAATTGCAACCTGTACGGAACAGGAGGTTAAAGGTGCTGATGCTCCAAGGAGGGAGATTGCTAGTAAAGTGGCTGGAATGGCGAACCCGGGCACAAGCAGATGAGAAATGAGGTGCGTTTTAGAAACCTTTCCCCATCACACGGTGTACCATCTTCTGGGTATCTCATGCATGTTTTCGATGTAGGAAGATGCCCTTGAACCTGGAGATTTGGGACCCATGCGATGGGTACCACGCAGTATTACTTTAAAGGGTCTGCGTTTGCTCACCCAACCTCACCAAACCTCTCAGCCGCAACAGTGTCCACCCTTATGTCTCATCCAGCTTTGGGTCTAGATATGGTCAATCCAGGTTGCATCACAGCCCCTGAACGCATTGTGTAAGAATTTCTTTCTCTTTCACTGTCTTTGTTTCATGGGTTTTTCAAAGTAATTTATTTTTATAATGGGGTTTAGCTGCTTTTCACTGCTGTGTTTATGCCGCTTTTTACCCACTTGACACACTAACAGAGAGATATCAATACATAGGTTTTAAGATTATTACTAGTCAGATATATTCTTGTGCGGTGAATAGGGTGTGTTGAGTCCAGTTCTCTGAGCAAGGAGTAGGTCTTGTCTATTACATATTGGGTTTATGGAACGGTATCTGAGCTAATTTGAAACCCTTGTTTTATGTATCACCCCACCTCACCTTTCCCGTTAAGCAGCCATAGTGTGTTTTCTGCATGTGTGACTCTGTTCTGTTTTGTAATTCAGTTCAAGTGTAACGGTTTTTACATTCCCTCTATAAGTGATACCTTATGAGAAGTGTCCTTTTCTGTGTGACTTATTTCACTTAGAGTCGTCGTACCTAAATCCACTCATCATGCTGCTACTACCCTTATGACAGTGATTTCATGGCTGAGTGATATTCCATTGTACATAAGGACCACAACTTCTTTATCCATTTTTCTCTTTCCTGGGATATTGAAGGTGGAATGAAGTGGAGGTCCTTGTCAACAGAGCAGCCCTAAACTTTGGGGTGCTTGTGTCTTGCTGATTTTTAATTTTCCCAATTTATACCCCCATGAGTGGAAGTGCCCTATGCTCTCTAAGCTTTGCTTTTTAGACGTTTCAGGACTCACCGTACACTTCTCCAGAGTGGCTGTTGACAATTTACATCCCGCCCATCAGTGTAGCAAGGCTCCCATTTCTCTATGGCCTGTCCTGCATTTCTGGTCTTGACACTTTTTTCAGCATGGCCCTTTTGACCGATGGGAAGCGAGACATCTTTGTAGCGCTGATTTGCCTTTCCAGGTTGCTTGGTTGGCCAAAAAGGGCGTATGCGTTTTTTCCTGAATATATTCAGGAAAAAACGCATACGCCCTTTTTGGCCAAGGGCATCATTGTCAACGTTTTGCCGCTTTTCATGTGCTTTAAAGGCGATTCGAATCTACCTCCTGAAATCTGTTTCCTGCAATTCTGCCTTGATTTCAAATCCTCTTCTTTGCCTTCCCTCAATAAATTTGTGGACGAGAGTTATCATTTATAACTCTGCAGGTTTGTGAATTGCAGTGCCCTGAACCTCCATTTTGCAACTCGCTTTTTAGGGAGCTGGCCGCAAAAGCGCAGGATGCCTTCAGGCCCTGTTCTGGTTCCGGGGGCAGGCTGAGCCTGTGGTTAATTCTTCTTCCTGATGGGAAAATAGAGTGACCTGTGCCTGTCCCAACACCAAGAGCTAGTCTCTCATTGCTTCCCCGTCTTCCCGTTCACCCTCAGGACAAATTGCAACCTGTACGGAGCAGGAGGTTAAAGGTGCTGATGCTCCAAGGAGGGAGATTGCTAGTAAAGTGGCTGGAATGGCGAACCCGGGCACAAGCAGATGAGAAATGAGGTGCGTTTTAGAAACCTTTCCCCATCACACGGTGTACCATCTTCTGGGTATCTCATGCATGTTTTCGATGTAGGAAGATGCCCTTGAACCTGGAGATTTGGGACCCATGCGATGGGTACCACGCAGTATTACTTTAAAGGGTCTGCGTTTGCTCACCCAACCTCACCAAACCTCTCAGCCGCAACAGTGTCCACCCTTATGTCTCATCCAGCTGTGGGTCTAGATATGGTCAATCCAGGTTGCATCACAGCCCCTGAACGCATTGTGTAAGAATTTCTCTCTCTTTCACTGTCTTTGTTTCATGGGTTTTTCAAAGTAATTTATTTTTATAATGGGGTTTAGCTGCTTTTCACTGCTGTGTTTATGCCGCTTTTTACCCACTTGACACACTAACAGAGAGATATCAATACATAGGTTTTAAGATTACTAGTCAGATATATTCTTGTGCGGTGAATAGGGCGTGTTGAGTCCAGTTCTCTGAGCAAGGAGTAGGTCTTGTCTATTACATATTGGGTTTATGGAACGGTATCTGAGCTAATTTGAAACCCTTGTTTTATGTATCACCCCACCTCACCTTTCCCGTTAAGCAACCATAGTGTGTTTTCTGCATGTGTGACTCTGTTCTGTTTTGTAATTCAGTTCAAGTGTAACGGTTTTTACATTCCCTCTATAAGTGATACCTTATGAGAAGTGTCCTTTTCTGTGTGACTTATTTCACTTAGAGTCGTCATACCTAAATCCACTCATCATGCTGCTACTAGCCTTATGACATTGATTTCACGGCTGAGTGATATTCCATTGTACATAAGGACCACAACTTCTTTATCCATTTTTCTCTTTCCTGGGATATTGAAGGTGGAATGAAGTGGAGGTCCTTGTCAACAGAGCAGCCCTAAACTTTGGGGTGCTTGTGTCTTGCTGATTTTTAATTTTCCCAATTTATACCCCCATGAGTGGAAGTGCCCTATGCTCTCTAAGCTTTGCTTTTTAGACGTTTCAGGACTCACCGTACACTTCTCCAGAGTGGCTGTTGACAATTTACATCCCGCCCATCAGTGTAGCAAGGCTCCCATTTCTCCATGGCCTGTCCTGCATTTCTGGTCTTGACACTTTTTTCAGCATGGCCCTTTTGACCGATGGGAAGCGAGACATCTTTGTAGCGCTGATTTGCCTTTCCAGGTTGCTTGGTTGGCCAAAAAGGGCGTATGCGTTTTTTCCTGAATATATTCAGGAAAAAACGCATACGCCCTTTTTGGCCAAGGGCATCATTGTCAACGTTTTGCCGCTTTTCATGTGCTTTAAAGGCGATTCGAATCTACCTCCTGAAATCTGTTTCTGCAATTCTGCCTTGATTTCAAATCCTCTTCTTTGCCTTCCCTCAATATATTTGTGGATGAGAGTTATCATTTATAAGTCTGCAGGTTTGTGAATTGCAGTGCCCTGAACCTCCATTTTACAACTCGCTTTTTAGGGAGCTGGCCGCAAAAGCGCAGGATGGCTTCAGGCCCTGTTCTGGTTCCGGGGGGCAGGCTGAGCATGTGGTTAATTCTTCTTCCTGATGGGAAAATAGAGTGACCTGTGCCTGTCCCAACACCAAGAGCTAGTCTTTCATTGGTTCCACGTCTTCCCGTTCATCCTCAGTACAAATTGCAACCTGTACGGAACAGGAGGTTAAAGGTGCTGATGCTCCAAGGAGGGAGATTGCTAGTAAAGTGGCTGGAATGGCGAACCCGGGCACAAGCAGATGAGAAATGAGGTGCGTTTTAGAAACCTTTCCCCATCACACGGTGTACCATCTTCTGGGTATCTCATGCATGTTTTCGATGTAGGAAGATGCCCTTGAACCTGGAGATTTGGGACCCATGCGATGGGTACCACGCAGTATTACTTTAAAGGGTCTGCGTTTGCTCACCCAACCTCACCAAACCTCTCAGCCGCAACAGTGTCCACCCTTATGTCTCATCCAGCTTTGGGTCTAGATATGGTCAATCCAGGTTGCATCACAGCCCCTGAACGCATTGTGTAAGAATTTCTTTCTCTTTCACTGTCTTTGTTTCATGGGTTTTTCAAAGTAATTTATTTTTATAATGGGGTTTAGCTGCTTTTCACTGCTGTGTTTATGCCGCTTTTTACCCACTTGACACACTAACAGAGAGATATCAATACATAGGTTTTAAGATTATTACTAGTCAGATATATTCTTGTGCGGTGAATAGGGTGTGTTGAGTCCAGTTCTCTGAGCAAGGAGTAGGTCTTGTCTATTACATATTGGGTTTATGGAACGGTATCTGAGCTAATTTGAAACCCTTGTTTTATGTATCACCCCACCTCACCTTTCCCGTTAAGCAGCCATAGTGTGTTTTCTGCATGTGTGACTCTGTTCTGTTTTGTAATTCAGTTCAAGTGTAACGGTTTTTACATTCCCTCTATAAGTGATACCTTATGAGAAGTGTCCTTTTCTGTGTGACTTATTTCACTTAGAGTCGTCGTACCTAAATCCACTCATCATGCTGCTACTACCCTTATGACAGTGATTTCATGGCTGAGTGATATTCCATTGTACATAAGGACCACAACTTCTTTATCCATTTTTCTCTTTCCTGGGATATTGAAGGTGGAATGAAGTGGAGGTCCTTGTCAACAGAGCAGCCCTAAACTTTGGGGTGCTTGTGTCTTGCTGATTTTTAATTTTCCCAATTTATACCCCCATGAGTGGAAGTGCCCTATGCTCTCTAAGCTTTGCTTTTTAGACGTTTCAGGACTCACCGTACGCTTCTCCAGAGTGGCTGTTGACAATTTACATCCCGCCCATCAGTGTAGCAAGGCTCCCATTTCTCCATGGCCTGTCCTGCATTTCTGGTTTTGACACTTTTTTCAGCATGGCCCTTTTGACCGATGGGAAGCGAGACATCTTTGTAGCGCTGATTTGCCTTTCCAGGTTGCTTGGTTGGCCAAAAAGGGCGTATGCGTTTTTTCCTGAATATATTCAGGAAAAAACGCATACGCCCTTTTTGGCCAAGGGTATCATTGTCAACGTTTTGCCGCTTTTCATGTGCTTTAAAGGCGATTCGAATCTACCTCCTGAAATCTGTTTCCTGCAATTCTGCCTTGATTTCAAATCCTCTTCTTTGCCTTCCCTCAATATATTTGTGGACGAGAGTTATCATTTATAACTCTGCAGGTTTGTGAATTGCAGTGCCCTGAACCTCCATTTTGCAACTCGCTTTTTAGGGAGCTGGCCGCAAAAGCGCAGGATGCCTTCAGGCCCTGTTCTGGTTCCGGGGGCAGGCTGAGCCTGTGGTTAATTCTTCTTCCTGATGGGAAAATAGAGTGACCTGTGCCTGTCCCAACACCAAGAGCTAGTCTCTCATTGCTTCCCCGTCTTCCCGTTCACCCTCAGGACAAATTGCAACCTGTACGGAGCAGGAGGTTAAAGGTGCTGATGCTCCAAGGAGGGAGATTGCTAGTAAAGTGGCTGGAATGGCGAACCCGGGCACAAGCAGATGAGAAATGAGGTGCGTTTTAGAAACCTTTCCCCATCACACGGTGTACCATCTTCTGGGTATCTCATGCATGTTTTCGATGTAGGAAGATGCCCTTGAACCTGGAGATTTGGGACCCATGCGATGGGTACCACGCAGTATTACTTTAAAGGGTCTGCGTTTGCTCACCCAACCTCACCAAACCTCTCAGCCGCAACAGTGTCCACCCTTATGTCTCATCCAGCTGTGGGTCTAGATATGGTCAATCCAGGTTGCATCACAGCCCCTGAACGCATTGTGTAAGAATTTCGCTCTCTTTCACTGTCTTTGTTTCATGGGTTTTTCAAAGTAATTTATTTTTATAATGGGGTTTAGCTGCTTTTCACTGCTGTGTTTATGCCGCTTTTTACCCACTTGACACACTAACAGAGAGATATCAATACATAGGTTTTAAGATTACTAGTCAGATATATTCTTGTGCGGTGAATAGGGCGTGTTGAGTCCAGTTCTCTGAGCAAGGAGTAGGTCTTGTCTATTACATATTGGGTTTATGGAACGGTATCTGAGCTAATTTGAAACCCTTGTTTTATGTATCACCCCACCTCACCTTTCCCGTTAAGCAACCATAGTGTGTTTTCTGCATGTGTGACTCTGTTCTGTTTTGTAATTCAGTTCAAGTGTAACGGTTTTTACATTCCCTCTATAAGTGATACCTTATGAGAAGTGTCCTTTTCTGTGTGACTTATTTCACTTAGAGTCGTCATACCTAAATCCACTCATCATGCTGCTACTAGCCTTATGACATTGATTTCACGGCTGAGTGATATTCCATTGTACATAAGGACCACAACTTCTTTATCCATTTTTCTCTTTCCTGGGATATTGAAGGTGGAATGAAGTGGAGGTCCTTGTCAACAGAGCAGCCCTAAACTTTGGGGTGCTTGTGTCTTGCTGATTTTTAATTTTCCCAATTTATACCCCCATGAGTGGAAGTGCCCTATGCTCTCTAAGCTTTGCTTTTTAGACGTTTCAGGACTCACCGTACACTTCTTCAGAGTGGCTGTTGACAATTTACATCCCGCCCATCAGTGTAGCAAGGCTCCCATTTCTCCATGGCCTGTCCTGCATTTCTGGTCTTGACACTTTTTTCAGCATGGCCCTTTTGACCGATGGGAAGCGAGACATCTTTGTAGCGCTGATTTGCCTTTCCAGGTTGCTTGGTTGGCCAAAAAGGGCGTATGCGTTTTTTCCTGAATATATTCAGGAAAAAACGCATACGCCCTTTTTGGCCAAGGGCATCATTGTCAACGTTTTGCCGCTTTTCATGTGCTTTAAAGGCGATTCGAATCTACCTCCTGAAATCTGTTTCCTGCAATTCTGCCTTGATTTCAAATCCTCTTCTTTGCCTTCCCTCAATAAATTTGTGGACGAGAGTTATCATTTATAACTCTGCAGGTTTGTGAATTGCAGTGCCCTGAACCTCCATTTTGCAACTCGCTTTTTAGGGAGCTGGCCGCAAAAGCGCAGGATGCCTTCAGGCCCTGTTCTGGTTCCGGGGGCAGGCTGAGCCTGTGGTTAATTCTTCTTCCTGATGGGAAAATAGAGTGACCTGTGCCTGTCCCAACACCAAGAGCTAGTCTCTCATTGCTTCCCCGTCTTCCCGTTCACCCTCAGGACAAATTGCAACCTGTACGGAGCAGGAGGTTAAAGGTGCTGATGCTCCAAGGAGGGAGATTGCTAGTAAAGTGGCTGGAATGGCGAACCCGGGCACAAGCAGATGAGAAATGAGGTGCGTTTTAGAAACCTTTCCCCATCACACGGTGTACCATCTTCTGGGTATCTCATGCATGTTTTCGATGTAGGAAGATGCCCTTGAACCTGGAGATTTGGGACCCATGCGATGGGTACCACGCAGTATTACTTTAAAGGGTCTGCGTTTGCTCACCCAACCTCACCAAACCTCTCAGCCGCAACAGTGTCCACCCTTATGTCTCATCCAGCTGTGGGTCTAGATATGGTCAATCCAGGTTGCATCACAGCCCCTGAACGCATTGTGTAAGAATTTCGCTCTCTTTCACTGTCTTTGTTTCATGGGTTTTTCAAAGTAATTTATTTTTATAATGGGGTTTAGCTGCTTTTCACTGCTGTGTTTATGCCGCTTTTTACCCACTTGACACACTAACAGAGAGATATCAATACATAGGTTTTAAGATTACTAGTCAGATATATTCTTGTGCGGTGAATAGGGCGTGTTGAGTCCAGTTCTCTGAGCAAGGAGTAGGTCTTGTCTATTACATATTGGGTTTATGGAACGGTATCTGAGCTAATTTGAAACCCTTGTTTTATGTATCACCCCACCTCACCTTTCCCGTTAAGCAACCATAGTGTGTTTTCTGCATGTGTGACTCTGTTCTGTTTTGTAATTCAGTTCAAGTGTAACGGTTTTTACATTCCCTCTATAAGTGATACCTTATGAGAAGTGTCCTTTTCTGTGTGACTTATTTCACTTAGAGTCGTCATACCTAAATCCACTCATCATGCTGCTACTAGCCTTATGACATTGATTTCACGGCTGAGTGATATTCCATTGTACATAAGGACCACAACTTCTTTATCCATTTTTCTCTTTCCTGGGATATTGAAGGTGGAATGAAGTGGAGGTCCTTGTCAACAGAGCAGCCCTAAACTTTGGGGTGCTTGTGTCTTGCTGATTTTTAATTTTCCCAATTTATACCCCCATGAGTGGAAGTGCCCTATGCTCTCTAAGCTTTGCTTTTTAGACGTTTCAGGACTCACCGTACACTTCTCCAGAGTGGCTGTTGACAATTTACATCCCGCCCATCAGTGTAGCAAGGCTCCCATTTCTCCATGGCCTGTCCTGCATTTCTGGTCTTGACACTTTTTTCAGCATGGCCCTTTTGACCGATGGGAAGCGAGACATCTTTGTAGCGCTGATTTGCCTTTCCAGGTTGCTTGGTTGGCCAAAAAGGGCGTATGCGTTTTTTCCTGAATATATTCAGGAAAAAACGCATACGCCCTTTTTGGCCAAGGGCATCATTGTCAACGTTTTGCCGCTTTTCATGTGCTTTAAAGGCGATTCGAATCTACCTCCTGAAATCTGTTTCTGCAATTCTGCCTTGATTTCAAATCCTCTTCTTTGCCTTCCCTCAATATATTTGTGGACGAGAGTTATCATTTATAACTCTGCAGGTTTGTGAATTGCAGTGCCCTGAACCTCCATTTTGCAACTCGCTTTTTAGGGAGCTGGCCGCAAAAGCGCAGGATGCCTTCAGGCCCTGTTCTGGTTCCGGGGGCAGGCTGAGCCTGTGGTTAATTCTTCTTCCTGATGGGAAAATAGAGTGACCTGTGCCTGTCCCAACACCAAGAGCTAGTCTCTCATTGCTTCCCCGTCTTCCCGTTCACCCTCAGGACAAATTGCAACCTGTACGGAGCAGGAGGTTAAAGGTGCTGATGCTCCAAGGAGGGAGATTGCTAGTAAAGTGGCTGGAATGGCGAACCCGGGCACAAGCAGATGAGAAATGAGGTGCGTTTTAGAAACCATTCCCCATCACACGGTGTACCATCTTCTGGGTATCTCATGCATGTTTTCGATGTAGGAAGATGCCCTTGAACCTGGAGATTTGGGACCCATGCGATGGGTACCACGCAGTATTACTTTAAAGGGTCTGCGTTTGCTCACCCAACCTCACCAAACCTCTCAGCCGCAACAGTGTCCACCCTTATGTCTCATCCAGCTGTGGGTCTAGATATGGTCAATCCAGGTTGCATCACAGCCCCTGAACGCATTGTGTAAGAATTTCTCTCTCTTTCACTGTCTTTGTTTCATGGGTTTTTCAAAGTAATTTATTTTTATAATGGGGTTTAGCTGCTTTTCACTGCTGTGTTTATGCCGCTTTTTACCCACTTGACACACTAACAGAGAGATATCAATACATAGGTTTTAAGATTATTACTAGTCAGATATATTCTTGTGCGGTGAATAGGGTGTGTTGAGTCCAGTTCTCTGAGCAAGGAGTAGGTCTTGTCTATTACATATTGGGTTTATGGAACGGTATCTGAGCTAATTTGAAACCCTTGTTTTATGTATCACCCCACCTCACCTTTCCCGTTAAGCAGCCATAGTGTGTTTTCTGCATGTGTGACTCTGTTCTGTTTTGTAATTCAGTTCAAGTGTAACGGTTTTTACATTCCCTCTATAAGTGATACCTTATGAGAAGTGTCCTTTTCTGTGTGACTTATTTCACTTAGAGTCGTCGTACCTAAATCCACTCATCATGCTGCTACTACCCTTATGACAGTGATTTCATGGCTGAGTGATATTCCATTGTACATAAGGACCACAACTTCTTTATCCATTTTTCTCTTTCCTGGGATATTGAAGGTGGAATGAAGTGGAGGTCCTTGTCAACAGAGCAGCCCTAAACTTTGGGGTGCTTGTGTCTTGCTGATTTTTAATTTTCCCAATTTATACCCCCATGAGTGGAAGTGCCCTATGCTCTCTAAGCTTTGCTTTTTAGACGTTTCAGGACTCACCGTACGCTTCTCCAGAGTGGCTGTTGACAATTTACATCCCGCCCATCAGTGTAGCAAGGCTCCCATTTCTCCATGGCCTGTCCTGCATTTCTGGTTTTGACACTTTTTTCAGCATGGCCCTTTTGACCGATGGGAAGCGAGACATCTTTGTAGCGCTGATTTGCCTTTCCAGGTTGCTTGGTTGGCCAAAAAGGGCGTATGCGTTTTTTCCTGAATATATTCAGGAAAAAACGCATACGCCCTTTTTGGCCAAGGGTATCATTGTCAACGTTTTGCCGCTTTTCATGTGCTTTAAAGGCGATTCGAATCTACCTCCTGAAATCTGTTTCCTGCAATTCTGCCTTGATTTCAAATCCTCTTCTTTGCCTTCCCTCAATATATTTGTGGACGAGAGTTATCATTTATAACTCTGCAGGTTTGTGAATTGCAGTGCCCTGAACCTCCATTTTGCAACTCGCTTTTTAGGGAGCTGGCCGCAAAAGCGCAGGATGCCTTCAGGCCCTGTTCTGGTTCCGGGGGCAGGCTGAGCCTGTGGTTAATTCTTCTTCCTGATGGGAAAATAGAGTGACCTGTGCCTGTCCCAACACCAAGAGCTAGTCTCTCATTGCTTCCCCGTCTTCCCGTTCACCCTCAGGACAAATTGCAACCTGTACGGAGCAGGAGGTTAAAGGTGCTGATGCTCCAAGGAGGGAGATTGCTAGTAAAGTGGCTGGAATGGCGAACCCGGGCACAAGCAGATGAGAAATGAGGTGCGTTTTAGAAACCTTTCCCCATCACACGGTGTACCATCTTCTGGGTATCTCATGCATGTTTTCGATGTAGGAAGATGCCCTTGAACCTGGAGATTTGGGACCCATGCGATGGGTACCACGCAGTATTACTTTAAAGGGTCTGCGTTTGCTCACCCAACCTCACCAAACCTCTCAGCCGCAACAGTGTCCACCCTTATGTCTCATCCAGCTGTGGGTCTAGATATGGTCAATCCAGGTTGCATCACAGCCCCTGAACGCATTGTGTAAGAATTTCGCTCTCTTTCACTGTCTTTGTTTCATGGGTTTTTCAAAGTAATTTATTTTTATAATGGGGTTTAGCTGCTTTTCACTGCTGTGTTTATGCCGCTTTTTACCCACTTGACACACTAACAGAGAGATATCAATACATAGGTTTTAAGATTACTAGTCAGATATATTCTTGTGCGGTGAATAGGGCGTGTTGAGTCCAGTTCTCTGAGCAAGGAGTAGGTCTTGTCTATTACATATTGGGTTTATGGAACGGTACCTGAGCTAATTTGAAACCCTTGTTTTATGTATCACCCCACCTCACCTTTCCCGTTAAGCAACCATAGTGTGTTTTCTGCATGTGTGACTCTGTTCTGTTTTGTAATTCAGTTCAAGTGTAACGGTTTTTACATTCCCTCTATAAGTGATACCTTATGAGAAGTGTCCTTTTCTGTGTGACTTATTTCACTTAGAGTCGTCATACCTAAATCCACTCATCATGCTGCTACTAGCCTTATGACATTGATTTCACGGCTGAGTGATATTCCATTGTACATAAGGACCACAACTTCTTTATCCATTTTTCTCTTTCCTGGGATATTGAAGGTGGAATGAAGTGGAGGTCCTTGTCAACAGAGCAGCCCTAAACTTTGGGGTGCTTGTGTCTTGCTGATTTTTAATTTTCCCAATTTATACCCCCATGAGTGGAAGTGCCCTATGCTCTCTAAGCTTTGCTTTTTAGACGTTTCAGGACTCACCGTACACTTCTCCAGAGTGGCTGTTGACAATTTACATCCCGCCCATCAGTGTAGCAAGGCTCCCATTTCTCTATGGCCTGTCCTGCATTTCTGGTCTTGACACTTTTTTCAGCATGGCCCTTTTGACCGATGGGAAGCGAGACATCTTTGTAGCGCTGATTTGCCTTTCCAGGTTGCTTGGTTGGCCAAAAAGGGCGTATGCGTTTTTTCCTGAATATATTCAGGAAAAAACGCATACGCCCTTTTTGGCCAAGGGCATCATTGTCAACGTTTTGCCGCTTTTCATGTGCTTTAAAGGCGATTCGAATCTACCTCCTGAAATCTGTTTCCTGCAATTCTGCCTTGATTTCAAATCCTCTTCTTTGCCTTCCCTCAATAAATTTGTGGACGAGAGTTATCATTTATAACTCTGCAGGTTTGTGAATTGCAGTGCCCTGAACCTCCATTTTGCAACTCGCTTTTTAGGGAGCTGGCCGCAAAAGCGCAGGATGCCTTCAGGCCCTGTTCTGGTTCCGGGGGCAGGCTGAGCCTGTGGTTAATTCTTCTTCCTGATGGGAAAATAGAGTGACCTGTGCCTGTCCCAACACCAAGAGCTAGTCTCTCATTGCTTCCCCGTCTTCCCGTTCACCCTCAGGACAAATTGCAACCTGTACGGAGCAGGAGGTTAAAGGTGCTGATGCTCCAAGGAGGGAGATTGCTAGTAAAGTGGCTGGAATGGCGAACCCGGGCACAAGCAGATGAGAAATGAGGTGCGTTTTAGAAACCTTTCCCCATCACACGGTGTACCATCTTCTGGGTATCTCATGCATGTTTTCGATGTAGGAAGATGCCCTTGAACCTGGAGATTTGGGACCCATGCGATGGGTACCACGCAGTATTACTTTAAAGGGTCTGCGTTTGCTCACCCAACCTCACCAAACCTCTCAGCCGCAACAGTGTCCACCCTTATGTCTCATCCAGCTGTGGGTCTAGATATGGTCAATCCAGGTTGCATCACAGCCCCTGAACGCATTGTGTAAGAATTTCTCTCTCTTTCACTGTCTTTGTTTCATGGGTTTTTCAAAGTAATTTATTTTTATAATGGGGTTTAGCTGCTTTTCACTGCTGTGTTTATGCCGCTTTTTACCCACTTGACACACTAACAGAGAGATATCAATACATAGGTTTTAAGATTACTAGTCAGATATATTCTTGTGCGGTGAATAGGGCGTGTTGAGTCCAGTTCTCTGAGCAAGGAGTAGGTCTTGTCTATTACATATTGGGTTTATGGAACGGTATCTGAGCTAATTTGAAACCCTTGTTTTATGTATCACCCCACCTCACCTTTCCCGTTAAGCAACCATAGTGTGTTTTCTGCATGTGTGACTCTGTTCTGTTTTGTAATTCAGTTCAAGTGTAACGGTTTTTACATTCCCTCTATAAGTGATACCTTATGAGAAGTGTCCTTTTCTGTGTGACTTATTTCACTTAGAGTCGTCATACCTAAATCCACTCATCATGCTGCTACTAGCCTTATGACATTGATTTCACGGCTGAGTGATATTCCATTGTACATAAGGACCACAACTTCTTTATCCATTTTTCTCTTTCCTGGGATATTGAAGGTGGAATGAAGTGGAGGTCCTTGTCAACAGAGCAGCCCTAAACTTTGGGGTGCTTGTGTCTTGCTGATTTTTAATTTTCCCAATTTATACCCCCATGAGTGGAAGTGCCCTATGCTCTCTAAGCTTTGCTTTTTAGACGTTTCAGGACTCACCGTACACTTCTCCAGAGTGGCTGTTGACAATTTACATCCCGCCCATCAGTGTAGCAAGGCTCCCATTTCTCCATGGCCTGTCCTGCATTTCTGGTCTTGACACTTTTTTCAGCATGGCCCTTTTGACCGATGGGAAGCGAGACATCTTTGTAGCGCTGATTTGCCTTTCCAGGTTGCTTGGTTGGCCAAAAAGGGCGTATGCGTTTTTTCCTGAATATATTCAGGAAAAAACGCATACGCCCTTTTTGGCCAAGGGCATCATTGTCAACGTTTTGCCGCTTTTCATGTGCTTTAAAGGCGATTCGAATCTACCTCCTGAAATCTGTTTCTGCAATTCTGCCTTGATTTCAAATCCTCTTCTTTGCCTTCCCTCAATATATTTGTGGATGAGAGTTATCATTTATAAGTCTGCAGGTTTGTGAATTGCAGTGCCCTGAACCTCCATTTTACAACTCGCTTTTTAGGGAGCTGGCCGCAAAAGCGCAGGATGGCTTCAGGCCCTGTTCTGGTTCCGGGGGGCAGGCTGAGCATGTGGTTAATTCTTCTTCCTGATGGGAAAATAGAGTGACCTGTGCCTGTCCCAACACCAAGAGCTAGTCTTTCATTGGTTCCACGTCTTCCCGTTCATCCTCAGTACAAATTGCAACCTGTACGGAACAGGAGGTTAAAGGTGCTGATGCTCCAAGGAGGGAGATTGCTAGTAAAGTGGCTGGAATGGCGAACCCGGGCACAAGCAGATGAGAAATGAGGTGCGTTTTAGAAACCTTTCCCCATCACACGGTGTACCATCTTCTGGGTATCTCATGCATGTTTTCGATGTAGGAAGATGCCCTTGAACCTGGAGATTTGGGACCCATGCGATGGGTACCACGCAGTATTACTTTAAAGGGTCTGCGTTTGCTCACCCAACCTCACCAAACCTCTCAGCCGCAACAGTGTCCACCCTTATGTCTCATCCAGCTTTGGGTCTAGATATGGTCAATCCAGGTTGCATCACAGCCCCTGAACGCATTGTGTAAGAATTTCTTTCTCTTTCACTGTCTTTGTTTCATGGGTTTTTCAAAGTAATTTATTTTTATAATGGGGTTTAGCTGCTTTTCACTGCTGTGTTTATGCCGCTTTTTACCCACTTGACACACTAACAGAGAGATATCAATACATAGGTTTTAAGATTATTACTAGTCAGATATATTCTTGTGCGGTGAATAGGGTGTGTTGAGTCCAGTTCTCTGAGCAAGGAGTAGGTCTTGTCTATTACATATTGGGTTTATGGAACGGTATCTGAGCTAATTTGAAACCCTTGTTTTATGTATCACCCCACCTCACCTTTCCCGTTAAGCAGCCATAGTGTGTTTTCTGCATGTGTGACTCTGTTCTGTTTTGTAATTCAGTTCAAGTGTAACGGTTTTTACATTCCCTCTATAAGTGATACCTTATGAGAAGTGTCCTTTTCTGTGTGACTTATTTCACTTAGAGTCGTCGTACCTAAATCCACTCATCATGCTGCTACTACCCTTATGACAGTGATTTCATGGCTGAGTGATATTCCATTGTACATAAGGACCACAACTTCTTTATCCATTTTTCTCTTTCCTGGGATATTGAAGGTGGAATGAAGTGGAGGTCCTTGTCAACAGAGCAGCCCTACACTTTGGGGTGCTTGTGTCTTGCTGATTTTTAATTTTCCCAATTTATACCCCCATGAGTGGAAGTGCCCTATGCTCTCTAAGCTTTGCTTTTTAGACGTTTCAGGACTCACCGTACGCTTCTCCAGAGTGGCTGTTGACAATTTACATCCCGCCCATCAGTGTAGCAAGGCTCCCATTTCTCCATGGCCTGTCCTGCATTTCTGGTTTTGACACTTTTTTCAGCATGGCCCTTTTGACCGATGGGAAGCGAGACATCTTTGTAGCGCTGATTTGCCTTTCCAGGTTGCTTGGTTGGCCAAAAAGGGCGTATGCGTTTTTTCCTGAATATATTCAGGAAAAAACGCATACGCCCTTTTTGGCCAAGGGTATCATTGTCAACGTTTTGCCGCTTTTCATGTGCTTTAAAGGC
This sequence comes from Balaenoptera borealis, assembly GCF_965194805.1. Classification (NCBI taxonomy): domain Eukaryota; kingdom Metazoa; phylum Chordata; class Mammalia; order Artiodactyla; family Balaenopteridae; genus Balaenoptera; species Balaenoptera borealis. The sequence continues at coordinate 828,196 of NW_028123976.1, read as the reverse complement.
GATTCGAATCTACCTCCTGAAATCTGTTTCCTGCAATTCTGCCTTGATTTCAAATCCTCTTCTTTGCCTTCCCTCAATATATTTGTGGACGAGAGTTATCATTTATAACTCTGCAGGTTTGTGAATTGCAGTGCCCTGAACCTCCATTTTGCAACTCGCTTTTTAGGGAGCTGGCCGCAAAAGCGCAGGATGCCTTCAGGCCCTGTTCTGGTTCCGGGGGCAGGCTGAGCCTGTGGTTAATTCTTCTTCCTGATGGGAAAATAGAGTGACCTGTGCCTGTCCCAACACCAAGAGCTAGTCTCTCATTGCTTCCCCGTCTTCCCGTTCACCCTCAGGACAAATTGCAACCTGTACGGAGCAGGAGGTTAAAGGTGCTGATGCTCCAAGGAGGGAGATTGCTAGTAAAGTGGCTGGAATGGCGAACCCGGGCACAAGCAGATGAGAAATGAGGTGCGTTTTAGAAACCTTTCCCCATCACACGGTGTACCATCTTCTGGGTATCTCATGCATGTTTTCGATGTAGGAAGATGCCCTTGAACCTGGAGATTTGGGACCCATGCGATGGGTACCACGCAGTATTACTTTAAAGGGTCTGCGTTTGCTCACCCAACCTCACCAAACCTCTCAGCCGCAACAGTGTCCACCCTTATGTCTCATCCAGCTGTGGGTCTAGATATGGTCAATCCAGGTTGCATCACAGCCCCTGAACGCATTGTGTAAGAATTTCGCTCTCTTTCACTGTCTTTGTTTCATGGGTTTTTCAAAGTAATTTATTTTTATAATGGGGTTTAGCTGCTTTTCACTGCTGTGTTTATGCCGCTTTTTACCCACTTGACACACTAACAGAGAGATATCAATACATAGGTTTTAAGATTACTAGTCAGATATATTCTTGTGCGGTGAATAGGGCGTGTTGAGTCCAGTTCTCTGAGCAAGGAGTAGGTCTTGTCTATTACATATTGGGTTTATGGAACGGTATCTGAGCTAATTTGAAACCCTTGTTTTATGTATCACCCCACCTCACCTTTCCCGTTAAGCAACCATAGTGTGTTTTCTGCATGTGTGACTCTGTTCTGTTTTGTAATTCAGTTCAAGTGTAACGGTTTTTACATTCCCTCTATAAGTGATACCTTATGAGAAGTGTCCTTTTCTGTGTGACTTATTTCACTTAGAATCGTCATACCTAAATCCACTCATCATGCTGCTACTAGCCTTATGACATTGATTTCACGGCTGAGTGATATTCCATTGTACATAAGGACCACAACTTCTTTATCCATTTTTCTCTTTCCTGGGATATTGAAGGTGGAATGAAGTGGAGGTCCTTGTCAACAGAGCAGCCCTAAACTTTGGGGTGCTTGTGTCTTGCTGATTTTTAATTTTCCCAATTTATACCCCCATGAGTGGAAGTGCCCTATGCTCTCTAAGCTTTGCTTTTTAGACGTTTCAGGACTCACCGTACACTTCTCCAGAGTGGCTGTTGACAATTTACATCCCGCCCATCAGTGTAGCAAGGCTCCCATTTCTCCATGGCCTGTCCTGCATTTCTGGTCTTGACACTTTTTTCAGCATGGCCCTTTTGACCGATGGGAAGCGAGACATCTTTGTAGCGCTGATTTGCCTTTCCAGGTTGCTTGGTTGGCCAAAAAGGGCGTATGCGTTTTTTCCTGAATATATTCAGGAAAAAACGCATACGCCCTTTTTGGCCAAGGGCATCATTGTCAACGTTTTGCCGCTTTTCATGTGCTTTAAAGGCGATTCGAATCTACCTCCTGAAATCTGTTTCTGCAATTCTGCCTTGATTTCAAATCCTCTTCTTTGCCTTCCCTCAATATATTTGTGGATGAGAGTTATCATTTATAAGTCTGCAGGTTTGTGAATTGCAGTGCCCTGAACCTCCATTTTACAACTCGCTTTTTAGGGAGCTGGCCGCAAAAGCGCAGGATGGCTTCAGGCCCTGTTCTGGTTCCGGGGGGCAGGCTGAGCATGTGGTTAATTCTTCTTCCTGATGGGAAAATAGAGTGACCTGTGCCTGTCCCAACACCAAGAGCTAGTCTTTCATTGGTTCCACGTCTTCCCGTTCATCCTCAGTACAAATTGCAACCTGTACGGAACAGGAGGTTAAAGGTGCTGATGCTCCAAGGAGGGAGATTGCTAGTAAAGTGGCTGGAATGGCGAACCCGGGCACAAGCAGATGAGAAATGAGGTGCGTTTTAGAAACCTTTCCCCATCACACGGTGTACCATCTTCTGGGTATCTCATGCATGTTTTCGATGTAGGAAGATGCCCTTGAACCTGGAGATTTGGGACCCATGCGATGGGTACCACGCAGTATTACTTTAAAGGGTCTGCGTTTGCTCACCCAACCTCACCAAACCTCTCAGCCGCAACAGTGTCCACCCTTATGTCTCATCCAGCTTTGGGTCTAGATATGGTCAATCCAGGTTGCATCACAGCCCCTGAACGCATTGTGTAAGAATTTCTCTCTCTTTCACTGTCTTTGTTTCATGGGTTTTTCAAAGTAATTTATTTTTATAATGGGGTTTAGCTGCTTTTCACTGCTGTGTTTATGCCGCTTTTTACCCACTTGACACACTAACAGAGAGATATCAATACATAGGTTTTAAGATTATTACTAGTCAGATATATTCTTGTGCGGTGAATAGGGTGTGTTGAGTCCAGTTCTCTGAGCAAGGAGTAGGTCTTGTCTATTACATATTGGGTTTATGGAACGGTATCTGAGCTAATTTGAAACCCTTTTTTTATGTATCACCCCACCTCACCTTTCCCGTTAAGCAGCCATAGTGTGTTTTCTGCATGTGTGACTCTGTTCTGTTTTGTAATTCAGTTCAAGTGTAACGGTTTTTACATTCCCTCTATAAGTGATACCTTATGAGAAGTGTCCTTTTCTGTGTGACTTATTTCACTTAGAGTCGTCGTACCTAAATCCACTCATCATGCTGCTACTACCCTTATGACAGTGATTTCATGGCTGAGTGATATTCCATTGTACATAAGGACCACAACTTCTTTATCCATTTTTCTCTTTCCTGGGATATTGAAGGTGGAATGAAGTGGAGGTCCTTGTCAACAGAGCAGCCCTAAACTTTGGGGTGCTTGTGTCTTGCTGATTTTTAATTTTCCCAATTTATACCCCCATGAGTGGAAGTGCCCTATGCTCTCTAAGCTTTGCTTTTTAGACGTTTCAGGACTCACCGTACGCTTCTCCAGAGTGGCTGTTGACAATTTACATCCCGCCCATCAGTGTAGCAAGGCTCCCATTTCTCCATGGCCTGTCCTGCATTTCTGGTTTTGACACTTTTTTCAGCATGGCCCTTTTGACCGATGGGAAGCGAGACATCTTTGTAGCGCTGATTTGCCTTTCCAGGTTGCTTGGTTGGCCAAAAAGGGCGTATGCGTTTTTTCCTGAATATATTCAGGAAAAAACGCATACGCCCTTTTTGGCCAAGGGTATCATTGTCAACGTTTTGCCGCTTTTCATGTGCTTTAAAGGCGATTCGAATCTACCTCCTGAAATCTGTTTCCTGCAATTCTGCCTTGATTTCAAATCCTCTTCTTTGCCTTCCCTCAATATATTTGTGGACGAGAGTTATCATTTATAACTCTGCAGGTTTGTGAATTGCAGTGCCCTGAACCTCCATTTTGCAACTCGCTTTTTAGGGAGCTGGCCGCAAAAGCGCAGGATGCCTTCAGGCCCTGTTCTGGTTCCGGGGGCAGGCTGAGCCTGTGGTTAATTCTTCTTCCTGATGGGGAAATAGAGTGACCTGTGCCTGTCCCAACACCAAGAGCTAGTCTCTCATTGCTTCCCCGTCTTCCCGTTCACCCTCAGGACAAATTGCAACCTGTACGGAGCAGGAGGTTAAAGGTGCTGATGCTCCAAGGAGGGAGATTGCTAGTAAAGTGGCTGGAATGGCGAACCCGGGCACAAGCAGATGAGAAATGAGGTGCGTTTTAGAAACCATTCCCCATCACACGGTGTACCATCTTCTGGGTATCTCATGCATGTTTTCGATGTAGGAAGATGCCCTTGAACCTGGAGATTTGGGACCCATGCGATGGGTTCCACGCAGTATTACTTTAAAGGGTCTGCGTTTGCTCACCCAACCTCACCAAACCTCTCAGCCGCAACAGTGTCCACCCTTATGTCTCATCCAGCTGTGGGTCTAGATATGGTCAATCCAGGTTGCATCACAGCCCCTGAACGCATTGTGTAAGAATTTCTCTCTCTTTCACTGTCTTTGTTTCATGGGTTTTTCAAAGTAATTTATTTTTATAATGGGGTTTAGCTGCTTTTCACTGCTGTGTTTATGCCGCTTTTTACCCACTTGACACACTAACAGAGAGATATCAATACATAGGTTTTAAGATTATTACTAGTCAGATATATTCTTGTGCGGTGAATAGGGTGTGTTGAGTCCAGTTCTCTGAGCAAGGAGTAGGTCTTGTCTATTACATATTGGGTTTATGGAACGGTATCTGAGCTAATTTGAAACCCTTGTTTTATGTATCACCCCACCTCACCTTTCCCGTTAAGCAGCCATAGTGTGTTTTCTGCATGTGTGACTCTGTTCTGTTTTGTAATTCAGTTCAAGTGTAACGGTTTTTACATTCCCTCTATAAGTGATACCTTATGAGAAGTGTCCTTTTCTGTGTGACTTATTTCACTTAGAGTCGTCATACCTAAATCCACTCATCATGCTGCTACTACCCTTATGACAGTGATTTCATGGCTGAGTGATATTCCATTGTACATAAGGACCACAACTTCTTTATCCATTTTTCTCTTTCCTGGGATATTGAAGGTGGAATGAAGTGGAGGTCCTTGTCAACAGAGCAGCCCTAAACTTTGGGGTGCTTGTGTCTTGCTGATTTTTAATTTTCCCAATTTATACCCCCATGAGTGGAAGTGCCCTATGCTCTCTAAGCTTTGCTTTTTAGACGTTTCAGGACTCACCGTACGCTTCTCCAGAGTGGCTGTTGACAATTTACATCCCGCCCATCAGTGTAGCAAGGCTCCCATTTCTCCATGGCCTGTCCTGCATTTCTGGTTTTGACACTTTTTTCAGCATGGCCCTTTTGACCGATGGGAAGCGAGACATCTTTGTAGCGCTGATTTGCCTTTCCAGGTTGCTTGGTTGGCCAAAAAGGGCGTATGCGTTTTTTCCTGAATATATTCAGGAAAAAACGCATACGCCCTTTTTGGCCAAGGGTATCATTGTCAACGTTTTGCCGCTTTTCATGTGCTTTAAAGGCGATTCGAATCTACCTCCTGAAATCTGTTTCCTGCAATTCTGCCTTGATTTCAAATCCTCTTCTTTGCCTTCCCTCAATATATTTGTGGACGAGAGTTATCATTTATAACTCTGCAGGTTTGTGAATTGCAGTGCCCTGAACCTCCATTTTGCAACTCGCTTTTTAGGGAGCTGGCCGCAAAAGCGCAGGATGCCTTCAGGCCCTGTTCTGGTTCCGGGGGCAGGCTGAGCCTGTGGTTAATTCTTCTTCCTGATGGGAAAATAGAGTGACCTGTGCCTGTCCCAACACCAAGAGCTAGTCTCTCATTGCTTCCCCGTCTTCCCGTTCACCCTCAGGACAAATTGCAACCTGTACGGAGCAGGAGGTTAAAGGTGCTGATGCTCCAAGGAGGGAGATTGCTAGTAAAGTGGCTGGAATGGCGAACCCGGGCACAAGCAGATGAGAAATGAGGTGCGTTTTAGAAACCATTCCCCATCACACGGTGTACCATCTTCTGGGTATCTCATGCATGTTTTCGATGTAGGAAGATGCCCTTGAACCTGGAGATTTGGGACCCATGCGATGGGTACCACGCAGTATTACTTTAAAGGGTCTGCGTTTGCTCACCCAACCTCACCAAACCTCTCAGCCGCAACAGTGTCCACCCTTATGTCTCATCCAGCTGTGGGTCTAGATATGGTCAATCCAGGTTGCATCACAGCCCCTGAACGCATTGTGTAAGAATTTCTCTCTCTTTCACTGTCTTTGTTTCATGGGTTTTTCAAAGTAATTTATTTTTATAATGGGGTTTAGCTGCTTTTCACTGCTGTGTTTATGCCGCTTTTTACCCACTTGACACACTAACAGAGAGATATCAATACATAGGTTTTAAGATTATTACTAGTCAGATATATTCTTGTGCGGTGAATAGGGTGTGTTGAGTCCAGTTCTCTGAGCAAGGAGTAGGTCTTGTCTGTTACATATTGGGTTTATGGAACGGTATCTGAGCTAATTTGAAACCCTTGTTTTATGTATCACCCCACCTCACCTTTCCCGTTAAGCAGCCATAGTGTGTTTTCTGCATGTGTGACTCTGTTCTGTTTTGTAATTCAGTTCAAGTGTAACGGTTTTTACATTCCCTCTATAAGTGATACCTTATGAGAAGTGTCCTTTTCTGTGTGACTTATTTCACTTAGAGTCGTCGTACCTAAATCCACTCATCATGCTGCTACTACCCTTATGACAGTGATTTCATGGCTGAGTGATATTCCATTGTACATAAGGACCACAACTTCTTTATCCATTTTTCTCTTTCCTGGGATATTGAAGGTGGAATGAAGTGGAGGTCCTTGTCAACAGAGCAGCCCTAAACTTTGGGGTGCTTGTGTCTTGCTGATTTTTAATTTTCCCAATTTATACCCCCATGAGTGGAAGTGCCCTATGCTCTCTAAGCTTTGCTTTTTAGACGTTTCAGGACTCACCGTACGCTTCTCCAGAGTGGCTGTTGACAATTTACATCCCGCCCATCAGTGTAGCAAGGCTCCCATTTCTCCATGGCCTGTCCTGCATTTCTGGTTTTGACACTTTTTTCAGCATGGCCCTTTTGACCGATGGGAAGCGAGACATCTTTGTAGCGCTGATTTGCCTTTCCAGGTTGCTTGGTTGGCCAAAAAGGGCGTATGCGTTTTTTCCTGAATATATTCAGGAAAAAACGCATACGCCCTTTTTGGCCAAGGGTATCATTGTCAACGTTTTGCCGCTTTTCATGTGCTTTAAAGGCGATTCGAATCTACCTCCTGAAATCTGTTTCCTGCAATTCTGCCTTGATTTCAAATCCTCTTCTTTGCCTTCCCTCAATATATTTGTGGACGAGAGTTATCATTTATAACTCTGCAGGTTTGTGAATTGCAGTGCCCTGAACCTCCATTTTGCAACTCGCTTTTTAGGGAGCTGGCCGCAAAAGCGCAGGATGCCTTCAGGCCCTGTTCTGGTTCCGGGGGCAGGCTGAGCCTGTGGTTAATTCTTCTTCCTGATGGGAAAATAGAGTGACCTGTGCCTGTCCCAACACCAAGAGCTAGTCTCTCATTGCTTCCCCGTCTTCCCGTTCACCCTCAGGACAAATTGCAACCTGTACGGAGCAGGAGGTTAAAGGTGCTGATGCTCCAAGGAGGGAGATTGCTAGTAAAGTGGCTGGAATGGCGAACCCGGGCACAAGCAGATGAGAAATGAGGTGCGTTTTAGAAACCTTTCCCCATCACACGGTGTACCATCTTCTGGGTATCTCATGCATGTTTTCGATGTAGGAAGATGCCCTTGAACCTGGAGATTTGGGACCCATGCGATGGGTACCACGCAGTATTACTTTAAAGGGTCTGCGTTTGCTCACCCAACCTCACCAAACCTCTCAGCCGCAACAGTGTCCACCCTTATGTCTCATCCAGCTGTGGGTCTAGATATGGTCAATCCAGGTTGCATCACAGCCCCTGAACGCATTGTGTAAGAATTTCGCTCTCTTTCACTGTCTTTGTTTCATGGGTTTTTCAAAGTAATTTATTTTTATAATGGGGTTTAGCTGCTTTTCACTGCTGTGTTTATGCCGCTTTTTACCCACTTGACACACTAACAGAGAGATATCAATACATAGGTTTTAAGATTACTAGTCAGATATATTCTTGTGCGGTGAATAGGGCGTGTTGAGTCCAGTTCTCTGAGCAAGGAGTAGGTCTTGTCTATTACATATTGGGTTTATGGAACGGTATCTGAGCTAATTTGAAACCCTTGTTTTATGTATCACCCCACCTCACCTTTCCCGTTAAGCAACCATAGTCTGTTTTCTGCATGTGTGACTCTGTTCTGTTTTGTAATTCAGTTCAAGTGTAACGGTTTTTACATTCCCTCTATAAGTGATACCTTATGAGAAGTGTCCTTTTCTGTGTGACTTATTTCACTTAGAGTCGTCATACCTAAATCCACTCATCATGCTGCTACTAGCCTTATGACATTGATTTCACGGCTGAGTGATATTCCATTGTACATAAGGACCACAACTTCTTTATCCATTTTTCTCTTTCCTGGGATATTGAAGGTGGAATGAAGTGGAGGTCCTTGTCAACAGAGCAGCCCTAAACTTTGGGGTGCTTGTGTCTTGCTGATTTTTAATTTTCCCAATTTATACCCCCATGAGTGGAAGTGCCCTATGCTCTCTAAGCTTTGCTTTTTAGACGTTTCAGGACTCACCGTACACTTCTTCAGAGTGGCTGTTGACAATTTACATCCCGCCCATCAGTGTAGCAAGGCTCCCATTTCTCCATGGCCTGTCCTGCATTTCTGGTCTTGACACTTTTTTCAGCATGGCCCTTTTGACCGATGGGAAGCGAGACATCTTTGTAGCGCTGATTTGCCTTTCCAGGTTGCTTGGTTGGCCAAAAAGGGCGTATGCGTTTTTTCCTGAATATATTCAGGAAAAAACGCATACGCCCTTTTTGGCCAAGGGCATCATTGTCAACGTTTTGCCGCTTTTCATGTGCTTTAAAGGCGATTCGAATCTACCTCCTGAAATCTGTTTCCTGCAATTCTGCCTTGATTTCAAATCCTCTTCTTTGCCTTCCCTCAATAAATTTGTGGACGAGAGTTATCATTTATAACTCTGCAGGTTTGTGAATTGCAGTGCCCTGAACCTCCATTTTGCAACTCGCTTTTTAGGGAGCTGGCCGCAAAAGCGCGGGATGCCTTCAGGCCCTGTTCTGGTTCCGGGGGCAGGCTGAGCCTGTGGTTAATTCTTCTTCCTGATGGGAAAATAGAGTGACCTGTGCCTGTCCCAACACCAAGAGCTAGTCTCTCATTGCTTCCCCGTCTTCCCGTTCACCCTCAGGACAAATTGCAACCTGTACGGAGCAGGAGGTTAAAGGTGCTGATGCTCCAAGGAGGGAGATTGCTAGTAAAGTGGCTGGAATGGCGAACCCGGGCACAAGCAGATGAGAAATGAGGTGCGTTTTAGAAACCTTTCCCCATCACACGGTGTACCATCTTCTGGGTATCTCATGCATGTTTTCGATGTAGGAAGATGCCCTTGAACCTGGAGATTTGGGACCCATGCGATGGGTACCACGCAGTATTACTTTAAAGGGTCTGCGTTTGCTCACCCAACCTCACCAAACCTCTCAGCCGCAACAGTGTCCACCCTTATGTCTCATCCAGCTGTGGGTCTAGATATGGTCAATCCAGGTTGCATCACAGCCCCTGAACGCATTGTGTAAGAATTTCTCTCTCTTTCACTGTCTTTGTTTCATGGGTTTTTCAAAGTAATTTATTTTTATAATGGGGTTTAGCTGCTTTTCACTGCTGTGTTTATGCCGCTTTTTACCCACTTGACACACTAACAGAGAGATATCAATACATAGGTTTTAAGATTACTAGTCAGATATATTCTTGTGCGGTGAATAGGGCGTGTTGAGTCCAGTTCTCTGAGCAAGGAGTAGGTCTTGTCTATTACATATTGGGTTTATGGAACGGTATCTGAGCTAATTTGAAACCCTTGTTTTATGTATCACCCCACCTCACCTTTCCCGTTAAGCAACCATAGTGTGTTTTCTGCATGTGTGACTCTGTTCTGTTTTGTAATTCAGTTCAAGTGTAACGGTTTTTACATTCCCTCTATAAGTGATACCTTATGAGAAGTGTCCTTTTCTGTGTGACTTATTTCACTTAGAGTCGTCATACCTAAATCCACTCATCATGCTGCTACTAGCCTTATGACATTGATTTCACGGCTGAGTGATATTCCATTGTACATAAGGACCACAACTTCTTTATCCATTTTTCTCTTTCCTGGGATATTGAAGGTGGAATGAAGTGGAGGTCCTTGTCAACAGAGCAGCCCTAAACTTTGGGGTGCTTGTGTCTTGCTGATTTTTAATTTTCCCAATTTATACCCCCATGAGTGGAAGTGCCCTATGCTCTCTAAGCTTTGCTTTTTAGACGTTTCAGGACTCACCGTACACTTCTCCAGAGTGGCTGTTGACAATTTACATCCCGCCCATCAGTGTAGCAAGGCTCCCATTTCTCCATGGCCTGTCCTGCATTTCTGGTCTTGACACTTTTTTCAGCATGGCCCTTTTGACCGATGGGAAGCGAGACATCTTTGTAGCGCTGATTTGCCTTTCCAGGTTGCTTGGTTGGCCAAAAAGGGCGTATGCGTTTTTTCCTGAATATATTCAGGAAAAAACGCATACGCCCTTTTTGGCCAAGGGCATCATTGTCGAGGTTTTGCCGCTTTTCCTGTGCTTTAAAGGCGATTCGAATCTACCTCCTGAAATCTGTTTCTGCAATTCTGCCTTGATTTCAAATCCTCTTCTTTGCCTTCCCTCAATATATTTGTGGATGAGAGTTATCATTTATAAGTCTGCAGGTTTGTGAATTGCAGTGCCCTGAACCTCCATTTTACAACTCGCTTTTTAGGGAGCTGGCCGCAAAAGCGCAGGATGGCTTCAGGCCCTGTTCTGGTTCCGGGGGGCAGGCTGAGCATGTGGTTAATTCTTCTTCCTGATGGGAAAATAGAGTGACCTGTGCCTGTCCCAACACCAAGAGCTAGTCTTTCATTGGTTCCACGTCTTCCCGTTCATCCTCAGTACAAATTGCAACCTGTACGGAACAGGAGGTTAAAGGTGCTGATGCTCCAAGGAGGGAGATTGCTAGTAAAGTGGCTGGAATGGCGAACCCGGGCACAAGCAGATGAGAAATGAGGTGCGTTTTAGAAACCTTTCCCCATCACACGGTGTACCATCTTCTGGGTATCTCATGCATGTTTTCGATGTAGGAAGATGCCCTTGAACCTGGAGATTTGGGACCCATGCGATGGGTACCACGCAGTATTACTTTAAAGGGTCTGCGTTTGCTCACCCAACCTCACCAAACCTCTCAGCCGCAACAGTGTCCACCCTTATGTCTCATCCAGCTGTGGGTCTAGATATGGTCAATCCAGGTTGCATCACAGCCCCTGAACGCATTGTGTAAGAATTTCGCTCTCTTTCACTGTCTTTGTTTCATGGGTTTTTCAAAGTAATTTATTTTTATAATGGGGTTTAGCTGCTTTTCACTGCTGTGTTTATGCCGCTTTTTACCCACTTGACACACTAACAGAGAGATATCAATACATAGGTTTTAAGATTACTAGTCAGATATATTCTTGTGCGGTGAATAGGGCGTGTTGAGTCCAGTTCTCTGAGCAAGGAGTAGGTCTTGTCTATTACATATTGGGTTTATGGAACGGTATCTGAGCTAATTTGAAACCCTTGTTTTATGTATCACCCCACCTCACCTTTCCCGTTAAGCAACCATAGTCTGTTTTCTGCATGTGTGACTCTGTTCTGTTTTGTAATTCAGTTCAAGTGTAACGGTTTTTACATTCCCTCTATAAGTGATACCTTATGAGAAGTGTCCTTTTCTGTGTGACTTATTTCACTTAGAGTCGTCATACCTAAATCCACTCATCATGCTGCTACTAGCCTTATGACATTGATTTCACGGCTGAGTGATATTCCATTGTACATAAGGACCACAACTTCTTTATCCATTTTTCTCTTTCCTGGGATATTGAAGGTGGAATGAAGTGGAGGTCCTTGTCAACAGAGCAGCCCTAAACTTTGGGGTGCTTGTGTCTTGCTGATTTTTAATTTTCCCAATTTATACCCCCATGAGTGGAAGTGCCCTATGCTCTCTAAGCTTTGCTTTTTAGACGTTTCAGGACTCACCGTACACTTCTTCAGAGTGGCTGTTGACAATTTACATCCCGCCCATCAGTGTAGCAAGGCTCCCATTTCTCCATGGCCTGTCCTGCATTTCTGGTCTTGACACTTTTTTCAGCATGGCCCTTTTGACCGATGGGAAGCGAGACATCTTTGTAGCGCTGATTTGCCTTTCCAGGTTGCTTGGTTGGCCAAAAAGGGCGTATGCGTTTTTTCCTGAATATATTCAGGAAAAAACGCATACGCCCTTTTTGGCCAAGGGCATCATTGTCAACGTTTTGCCGCTTTTCATGTGCTTTAAAGGCGATTCGAATCTACCTCCTGAAATCTGTTTCCTGCAATTCTGCCTTGATTTCAAATCCTCTTCTTTGCCTTCCCTCAATAAATTTGTGGACGAGAGTTATCATTTATAACTCTGCAGGTTTGTGAATTGCAGTGCCCTGAACCTCCATTTTGCAACTCGCTTTTTAGGGAGCTGGCCGCAAAAGCGCGGGATGCCTTCAGGCCCTGTTCTGGTTCCGGGGGCAGGCTGAGCCTGTGGTTAATTCTTCTTCCTGATGGGAAAATAGAGTGACCTGTGCCTGTCCCAACACCAAGAGCTAGTCTCTCATTGCTTCCCCGTCTTCCCGTTCACCCTCAGGACAAATTGCAACCTGTACGGAGCAGGAGGTTAAAGGTGCTGATGCTCCAAGGAGGGAGATTGCTAGTAAAGTGGCTGGAATGGCGAACCCGGGCACAAGCAGATGAGAAATGAGGTGCGTTTTAGAAACCTTTCCCCATCACACGGTGTACCATCTTCTGGGTATCTCATGCATGTTTTCGATGTAGGAAGATGCCCTTGAACCTGGAGATTTGGGACCCATGCGATGGGTACCACGCAGTATTACTTTAAAGGGTCTGCGTTTGCTCACCCAACCTCACCAAACCTCTCAGCCGCAACAGTGTCCACCCTTATGTCTCATCCAGCTGTGGGTCTAGATATGGTCAATCCAGGTTGCATCACAGCCCCTGAACGCATTGTGTAAGAATTTCTCTCTCTTTCACTGTCTTTGTTTCATGGGTTTTTCAAAGTAATTTATTTTTATAATGGGGTTTAGCTGCTTTTCACTGCTGTGTTTATGCCGCTTTTTACCCACTTGACACACTAACAGAGAGATATCAATACATAGGTTTTAAGATTACTAGTCAGATATATTCTTGTGCGGTGAATAGGGCGTGTTGAGTCCAGTTCTCTGAGCAAGGAGTAGGTCTTGTCTATTACATATTGGGTTTATGGAACGGTATCTGAGCTAATTTGAAACCCTTGTTTTATGTATCACCCCACCTCACCTTTCCCGTTAAGCAACCATAGTGTGTTTTCTGCATGTGTGACTCTGTTCTGTTTTGTAATTCAGTTCAAGTGTAACGGTTTTTACATTCCCTCTATAAGTGATACCTTATGAGAAGTGTCCTTTTCTGTGTGACTTATTTCACTTAGAGTCGTCATACCTAAATCCACTCATCATGCTGCTACTAGCCTTATGACATTGATTTCACGGCTGAGTGATATTCCATTGTACATAAGGACCACAACTTCTTTATCCATTTTTCTCTTTCCTGGGATATTGAAGGTGGAATGAAGTGGAGGTCCTTGTCAACAGAGCAGCCCTAAACTTTGGGGTGCTTGTGTCTTGCTGATTTTTAATTTTCCCAATTTATACCCCCATGAGTGGAAGTGCCCTATGCTCTCTAAGCTTTGCTTTTTAGACGTTTCAGGACTCACCGTACACTTCTCCAGAGTGGCTGTTGACAATTTACATCCCGCCCATCAGTGTAGCAAGGCTCCCATTTCTCCATGGCCTGTCCTGCATTTCTGGTCTTGACACTTTTTTCAGCATGGCCCTTTTGACCGATGGGAAGCGAGACATCTTTGTAGCGCTGATTTGCCTTTCCAGGTTGCTTGGTTGGCCAAAAAGGGCGTATGCGTTTTTTCCTGAATATATTCAGGAAAAAACGCATACGCCCTTTTTGGCCAAGGGCATCATTGTCGAGGTTTTGCCGCTTTTCCTGTGCTTTAAAGGCGATTCGAATCTACCTCCTGAAATCTGTTTCTGCAATTCTGCCTTGATTTCAAATCCTCTTCTTTGCCTTCCCTCAATATATTTGTGGATGAGAGTTATCATTTATAAGTCTGCAGGTTTGTGAATTGCAGTGCCCTGAACCTCCATTTTACAACTCGCTTTTTAGGGAGCTGGCCGCAAAAGCGCAGGATGGCTTCAGGCCCTGTTCTGGTTCCGGGGGGCAGGCTGAGCATGTGGTTAATTCTTCTTCCTGATGGGAAAATAGAGTGACCTGTGCCTGTCCCAACACCAAGAGCTAGTCTTTCATTGGTTCCACGTCTTCCCGTTCATCCTCAGTACAAATTGCAACCTGTACGGAACAGGAGGTTAAAGGTGCTGATGCTCCAAGGAGGGAGATTGCTAGTAAAGTGGCTGGAATGGCGAACCCGGGCACAAGCAGATGAGAAATGAGGTGCGTTTTAGAAACCTTTCCCCATCACACGGTGTACCATCTTCTGGGTATCTCATGCATGTTTTCGATGTAGGAAGATGCCCTTGAACCTGGAGATTTGGGACCCATGCGATGGGTACCACGCAGTATTACTTTAAAGGGTCTGCGTTTGCTCACCCAACCTCACCAAACCTCTCAGCCGCAACAGTGTCCACCCTTATGTCTCATCCAGCTGTGGGTCTAGATATGGTCAATCCAGGTTGCATCACAGCCCCTGAACGCATTGTGTAAGAATTTCTCTCTCTTTCACTGTCTTTGTTTCATGGGTTTTTCAAAGTAATTTATTTTTATAATGGGGTTTAGCTGCTTTTCACTGCTGTGTTTATGCCGCTTTTTACCCACTTGACACACTAACAGAGAGATATCAATACATAGGTTTTAAGATTATTACTAGTCAGATATATTCTTGTGCGGTGAATAGGGTGTGTTGAGTCCAGTTCTCTGAGCAAGGAGTAGGTCTTGTCTATTACATATTGGGTTTATGGAACGGTATCTGAGCTAATTTGAAACCCTTTTTTTATGTATCACCCCACCTCACCTTTCCCGTTAAGCAGCCATAGTGTGTTTTCTGCATGTGTGACTCTGTTCTGTTTTGTAATTCAGTTCAAGTGTAACGGTTTTTACATTCCCTCTATAAGTGATACCTTATGAGAAGTGTCCTTTTCTGTGTGACTTATTTCACTTAGAGTCGTCGTACCTAAATCCACTCATCATGCTGCTACTACCCTTATGACAGTGATTTCATGGCTGAGTGATATTCCATTGTACATAAGGACCACAACTTCTTTATCCATTTTTCTCTTTCCTGGGATATTGAAGGTGGAATGAAGTGGAGGTCCTTGTCAACAGAGCAGCCCTAAACTTTGGGGTGCTTGTGTCTTGCTGATTTTTAATTTTCCCAATTTATACCCCCATGAGTGGAAGTGCCCTATGCTCTCTAAGCTTTGCTTTTTAGACGTTTCAGGACTCACCGTACGCTTCTCCAGAGTGGCTGTTGACAATTTACATCCCGCCCATCAGTGTAGCAAGGCTCCCATTTCTCCATGGCCTGTCCTGCATTTCTGGTTTTGACACTTTTTTCAGCATGGCCCTTTTGACCGATGGGAAGCGAGACATCTTTGTAGCGCTGATTTGCCTTTCCAGGTTGCTTGGTTGGCCAAAAAGGGCGTATGCGTTTTTTCCTGAATATATTCAGGAAAAAACGCATACGCCCTTTTTGGCCAAGGGTATCATTGTCAACGTTTTGCCGCTTTTCATGTGCTTTAAAGGCGATTCGAATCTACCTCCTGAAATCTGTTTCCTGCAATTCTGCCTTGATTTCAAATCCTCTTCTTTGCCTTCCCTCAATATATTTGTGGACGAGAGTTATCATTTATAACTCTGCAGGTTTGTGAATTGCAGTGCCCTGAACCTCCATTTTGCAACTCGCTTTTTAGGGAGCTGGCCGCAAAAGCGCAGGATGCCTTCAGGCCCTGCTCTGGTTCCGGGGGCAGGCTGAGCCTGTGGTTAATTCTTCTTCCTGATGGGAAAATAGAGTGACCTGTGCCTGTCCCAACACCAAGAGCTAGTCTCTCATTGCTTCCCCGTCTTCCCGTTCACCCTCAGGACAAATTGCAACCTGTACGGAGCAGGAGGTTAAAGGTGCTGATGCTCCAAGGAGGGAGATTGCTAGTAAAGTGGCTGGAATGGCGAACCCGGGCACAAGCAGATGAGAAATGAGGTGCGTTTTAGAAACCTTTCCCCATCACACGGTGTACCATCTTCTGGGTATCTCATGCATGTTTTCGATGTAGGAAGATGCCCTTGAACCTGGAGATTTGGGACCCATGCGATGGGTACCACGCAGTATTACTTTAAAGGGTCTGCGTTTGCTCACCCAACCTCACCAAACCTCTCAGCCGCAACAGTGTCCACCCTTATGTCTCATCCAGCTGTGGGTCTAGATATGGTCAATCCAGGTTGCATCACAGCCCCTGAACGCATTGTGTAAGAATTTCTCTCTCTTTCACTGTCTTTGTTTCATGGGTTTTTCAAAGTAATTTATTTTTATAATGGGGTTTAGCTGCTTTTCACTGCTGTGTTTATGCCGCTTTTTACCCACTTGACACACTAACAGAGAGATATCAATACATAGGTTTTAAGATTACTAGTCAGATATATTCTTGTGCGGTGAATAGGGCGTGTTGAGTCCAGTTCTCTGAGCAAGGAGTAGGTCTTGTCTATTACATATTGGGTTTATGGAACGGTATCTGAGCTAATTTGAAACCCTTGTTTTATGTATCACCCCACCTCACCTTTCCCGTTAAGCAACCATAGTGTGTTTTCTGCATGTGTGACTCTGTTCTGTTTTGTAATTCAGTTCAAGTGTAACGGTTTTTACATTCCCTCTATAAGTGATACCTTATGAGAAGTGTCCTTTTCTGTGTGACTTATTTCACTTAGAGTCGTCATACCTAAATCCACTCATCATGCTGCTACTAGCCTTATGACATTGATTTCACGGCTGAGTGATATTCCATTGTACATAAGGACCACAACTTCTTTATCCATTTTTCTCTTTCCTGGGATATTGAAGGTGGAATGAAGTGGAGGTCCTTGTCAACAGAGCAGCCCTAAACTTTGGGGTGCTTGTGTCTTGCTGATTTTTAATTTTCCCAATTTATACCCCCATGAGTGGAAGTGCCCTATGCTCTCTAAGCTTTGCTTTTTAGACGTTTCAGGACTCACCGTACACTTCTTCAGAGTGGCTGTTGACAATTTACATCCCGCCCATCAGTGTAGCAAGGCTCCCATTTCTCCATGGCCTGTCCTGCATTTCTGGTCTTGACACTTTTTTCAGCATGGCCCTTTTGACCGATGGGAAGCGAGACATCTTTGTAGCGCTGATTTGCCTTTCCAGGTTGCTTGGTTGGCCAAAAAGGGCGTATGCGTTTTTTCCTGAATATATTCAGGAAAAAACGCATACGCCCTTTTTGGCCAAGGGCATCATTGTCAACGTTTTGCCGCTTTTCATGTGCTTTAAAGGCGATTCGAATCTACCTCCTGAAATCTGTTTCCTGCAATTCTGCCTTGATTTCAAATCCTCTTCTTTGCCTTCCCTCAATATATTTGTGGACGAGAGTTATCATTTATAACTCTGCAGGTTTGTGAATTGCAGTGCCCTGAACCTCCATTTTGCAACTCGCTTTTTAGGGAGCTGGCCGCAAAAGCGCAGGATGCCTTCAGGCCCTGCTCTGGTTCCGGGGGCAGGCTGAGCCTGTGGTTAATTCTTCTTCCTGATGGGAAAATAGAGTGACCTGTGCCTGTCCCAACACCAAGAGCTAGTCTCTCATTGCTTCCCCGTCTTCCCGTTCACCCTCAGGACAAATTGCAACCTGTACGGAGCAGGAGGTTAAAGGTGCTGATGCTCCAAGGAGGGAGATTGCTAGTAAAGTGGCTGGAATGGCGAACCCGGGCACAAGCAGATGAGAAATGAGGTGCGTTTTAGAAACCTTTCCCCATCACACGGTGTACCATCTTCTGGGTATCTCATGCATGTTTTCGATGTAGGAAGATGCCCTTGAACCTGGAGATTTGGGACCCATGCGATGGGTACCACGCAGTATTACTTTAAAGGGTCTGCGTTTGCTCACCCAACCTCACCAAACCTCTCAGCCGCAACAGTGTCCACTCTTATGTCTCATCCAGCTGTGGGTCTAGATATGGTCAATCCAGGTTGCATCACAGCCCCTGAACGCATTGTGTAAGAATTTCTCTCTCTTTCACTGTCTTTGTTTCATGGGTTTTTCAAAGTAATTTATTTTTATAATGGGGTTTAGCTGCTTTTCACTGCTGTGTTTATGCCGCTTTTTACCCACTTGACACACTAACAGAGAGATATCAATACATAGGTTTTAAGATTACTAGTCAGATATATTCTTGTGCGGTGAATAGGGCGTGTTGAGTCCAGTTCTCTGAGCAAGGAGTAGGTCTTGTCTATTACATATTGGGTTTATGGAACGGTATCTGAGCTAATTTGAAACCCTTGCTTTATGTATCACCCCACCTCACCTTTCCCGTTAAGCAGCCATAGTGTGTTTTCTGCATGTGTGACTCTGTTCTGTTTTGTAATTCAGTTCAAGTGTAACGGTTTTTACATTCCCTCTATAAGTGATACTTTATGAGAAGTGTCCTTTTCTGTGTGACTTATTTCACTTAGAGTCGTCGTACCTAAATCCACTCATCATGCTGCTACTACCCTTATGACAGTGATTTCATGGCTGAGTGATATTCCATTGTACATAAGGACCACAACTTCTTTATCCATTTTTCTCTTTCCTGGGATATTGAAGGTGGAATGAAGTGGAGGTCCTTGTCAACAGAGCAGCCCTAAACTTTGGGGTGCTTGTGTCTTGCTGATTTTTAATTTTCCCAATTTATACCCCCATGAGTGGAAGTGCCCTATGCTCTCTAAGCTTTGCTTTTTAGACGTTTCAGGACTCACCGTACACTTCTTCAGAGTGGCTGTTGACAATTTACATCCCGCCCATCAGTGTAGCAAGGCTCCCATTTCTCCATGGCCTGTCCTGCATTTCTGGTCTTGACACTTTTTTCAGCATGGCCCTTTTGACCGATGGGAAGCGAGACATCTTTGTAGCGCTGATTTGCCTTTCCAGGTTGCTTGGTTGGCCAAAAAGGGCGTATGCGTTTTTTCCTGAATATATTCAGGAAAAAACGCATACGCCCTTTTTGGCCAAGGGCATCATTGTCAACGTTTTGCCGCTTTTCATGTGCTTTAAAGGCGATTCGAATCTACCTCCTGAAATCTGTTTCCTGCAATTCTGCCTTGATTTCAAATCCTCTTCTTTGCCTTCCCTCAATATATTTGTGGACGAGAGTTATCATTTATAACTCTGCAGGTTTGTGAATTGCAGTGCCCTGAACCTCCATTTTGCAACTCGCTTTTTAGGGAGCTGGCCGCAAAAGCGCAGGATGCCTTCAGGCCCTGTTCTGGTTCCGGTGGCAGGCTGAGCCTGTGGTTAATTCTTCTTCCTGATGGGAAAATAGAGTGACCTGTGCCTGTCCCAACACCAAGAGCTAGTCTCTCATTGCTTCCCCGTCTTCCCGTTCACCCTCAGGACAAATTGCAACCTGTACGGAGCAGGAGGTTAAAGGTGCTGATGCTCCAAGGAGGGAGATTGCTAGTAAAGTGGCTGGAATGGCGAACCCGGGCACAAGCAGATGAGAAATGAGGTGCGTTTTAGAAACCTTTCCCCATCACACGGTGTACCATCTTCTGGGTATCTCATGCATGTTTTCGATGTAGGAAGATGCCCTTGAACCTGGAGATTTGGGACCCATGCGATGGGTACCACGCAGTATTACTTTAAAGGGTCTGCGTTTGCTCACCCAACCTCACCAAACCTCTCAGCCGCAACAGTGTCCACTCTTATGTCTCATCCAGCTGTGGGTCTAGATATGGTCAATCCAGGTTGCATCACAGCCCCTGAACGCATTGTGTAAGAATTTCTCTCTCTTTCACTGTCTTTGTTTCATGGGTTTTTCAAAGTAATTTATTTTTATAATGGGGTTTAGCTGCTTTTCACTGCTGTGTTTATGCCGCTTTTTACCCACTTGACACACTAACAGAGAGATATCAATACATAGGTTTTAAGATTACTAGTCAGATATATTCTTGTGCGGTGAATAGGGCGTGTTGAGTCCAGTTCTCTGAGCAAGGAGTAGGTCTTGTCTATTACATATTGGGTTTATGGAACGGTATCTGAGCTAATTTGAAACCCTTGCTTTATGTATCACCCCACCTCACCTTTCCCGTTAAGCAGCCATAGTGTGTTTTCTGCATGTGTGACTCTGTTCTGTTTTGTAATTCAGTTCAAGTGTAACGGTTTTTACATTCCCTCTATAAGTGATACTTTATGAGAAGTGTCCTTTTCTGTGTGACTTATTTCACTTAGAGTCGTCGTACCTAAATCCACTCATCATGCTGCTACTACCCTTATGACAGTGATTTCATGGCTGAGTGATATTCCATTGTACATAAGGACCACAACTTCTTTATCCATTTTTCTCTTTCCTGGGATATTGAAGGTGGAATGAAGTGGAGGTCCTTGTCAACAGAGCAGCCCTAAACTTTGGGGTGCTTGTGTCTTGCTGATTTTTAATTTTCCCAATTTATACCCCCATGAGTGGAAGTGCCCTATGCTCTCTAAGCTTTGCTTTTTAGACGTTTCAGGACTCACCGTACGCTTCTGCAGAGTGGGTGTTGACAATTTACATCCCGCCCATCAGTGTAGCAAGGCTCCCATTTCTCCATGGCCGGTCCTGCATTTCTGGTTTTGACACTTTTTTCAGCATGGCCCTTTTGACCGATGGGAAGCGAGACATCTTTGTAGCGCTGATTTGCCTTTCCAGGTTGCTTGGTTGGCCAAAAAGGGCGTATGCGTTTTTTCCTGAATATATTCAGGAAAAAACGCATACGCCCTTTTTGGCCAAGGGCATCATTGTCAACGTTTTGCCGCTTTTCATGTGCTTTAAAGGCGATTCGAATCTACCTCCTGAAATCTGTTTCCTGCAATTCTGCCTTGATTTCAAATCCTCTTCTTTGCCTTCCCTCAATATATTTGTGGACGAGAGTTATCATTTATAACTCTGCAGGTTTGTGAATTGCAGTGCCCTGAACCTCCATTTTGCAACTCGCTTTTTAGGGAGCTGGCCGCAAAACGCAGGATGCCTTCAGGCCCTGTTCTGGTTCCGGGGGCAGGCTGAGCCTGTGGTTAATTCTTCTTCCTGATGGGAAAATAGAGTGACCTGTGCCTCTCCCAACACCAAGAGCTAGTCTCTTATTGGTTCCACGTCTTCCCGTTCATCCTCAGGACAAATCGTAACCTGTACGGAACAGGAGGTTAAAGGTGATGATGCTCCAAGGAGGGAGATTGCTAGTAAAGTGGCTGGAATGGCGAACCCGAGCACAAGGAGATGAGAAATGAGGTGCGTTTTAGAAACCTTTCCCCATCACACGGTGTACCATCTTCTGGGTTTCTCATGCATGTTTTCGATGTAGGAAGATTCCCTTGAACCTGGAGATTTGGGACCCATGCGATGGGTTCCATGCAGTATTACTTTAAGGGGGCTGCGTTTGCTCACCCAACCTCACCAAACCTCTCAGCCGCAACAGTGTCCACCCTTATGTCTCATCCAGCTGTGGGTCTAGATATGGTCAATCCAGGTTGCATCACAGCCCCTGAACGCATTGTGTAAGAATTTCGCTCTCTTTCACTGTCTTTGTTTCATGGGTTTTTCAAAGTAATTTATTTTTATAATGGGGTTTAGCTGCTTTTCACTGCTGTGTTTATGCCACTTTACACCCACTTGACACACTAACAGAGAGATATCAATACATAGCTTTTAAGATTATTACTAGTCAGATATATTCTTGTGCGGTGAATAGGGCGTGTTGAGTCCAGTTCTCTGAGCAAGGAGTAGGTCTTGTCTATTACATATTGGGTTTATGGAACGGTATCTGAGCTAATTTGAAACCCTTGTTTTATGTATCACCCCACCTCACCTTTCCCGTTAAGCAGCCATAGTGTGTTTTCTGCATGTGTGACTCTGTTCTGTTTTGTAATTCAGTTCAAGTGTAACGGTTTTTACATTCCCTCTATAAGTGATACCTTATGAGAAGTGTCCTTTTCTGTGTGACTTATTTCACTTAGAATCGTCGTACCTAAATCCACTCATCATGCTGCTACTAGCCTTATGACATTGATTTCATGGCTGAGTGATATTCCATTGTACATAAGGACCACAACTTCTTTATCCATTTTTCTCTTTCCTGGGAAATTGAAGGTGGAATGAAGTGGAGGTCCTTGTCAACAGAGCAGTCCTAAACTTTGGGGTGCTTGTGTCTTGCTGAATTTTAATTTTCCCAATTTATACCCCCATGAGTGGAAGTGCCCTATGCTCTCTAAGCTTTGCTTTTCAGACGTTTCAGGACTCACCGTACACTTCTCCAGAGTGGCTGGTGACAATTTACATCCCGCCCATCAGTGTAGCAAGGCTCCCATTTCTCCATGGCCTGTCCTGCATTTCTGGTTTTGACACTTTTTTCAGCATGGCCCTTTTGACCGATGGGAAGCGAGACATCTTTGTAGCGCTGATTTGCCTTTCCAGGTTGCTTGGTTGGCCAAAAAGGGCGTATGCGTTTTTTCCTGAATATATTCAGGAAAAAACGCATACGCCCTTTTTGGCCAAGGGCATCATTGTCAACGTTTTGCCGCTTTTCATGTGCTTTAAAGGCGATTCGAATCTACCTCCTGAAATCTGTTTCCTGCAATTCTGCCTTGATTTCAAATCCTCTTCTTTGCCTTCCCTCAATATATTTGTGGACGAGAGTTATCATTTATAACTCTGCAGGTTTGTGAATTGCAGTGCCCTGAACCTTCATTTTGCAACTCGCTTTTTAGGGAGCTGGCCGCAAAAGCGCAGGATGCCTTCAGGCCCTGTTCTGGTTCCGGGGGCAGGCTGAGCCTGTGGTCAATTCTTCTTCCTGATGGGAAAATAGAGTGACCTGTGCCTGTCCCAACACCAAGAGCTAGTCTCTCATTGCTTCCCCGTCTTCCCGTTCACCCTCAGGACAAATTGCAACCTGTACGGAGCAGGAGGTTAAAGGTGCTGATGCTCCAAGGAGGGAGATTGCTAGTAAAGTGGCTGGAATGGCGAACCCGGGCACAAGCAGATGAGAAATGAGGTGCGTTTTAGAAACCTTTCCCCATCACACGGTGTACCATCTTCTGGGTATCTCATGCATGTTTTCGATGTAGGAAGATGCCCTTGAACCTGGAGATTTGGGACCCATGCGATGGGTACCACGCAGTATTACTTTAAAGGGTCTGCGTTTGCTCACCCAACCTCACCAAACCTCTCAGCCTCAAGAGTGTCCACCCTTGTGTGTCATCCAGCTGTGGGTCTAGATATGGTCAATCCAGGTTGCATCACAGCCCCTGAACGAATTGTGTAAGAATTTCGCTCTCTTTCACTGTCTTTGTTTCATGGGTTTTTCAAAGTAATTTATTTTTATAATGGGGTTTAGCTGCTTTTCACTGCTGTGTTTATGCCGCCTTACACCCACTTGACACACTAACAGAGAGATATCAATACATAGGTTTTAAGATTATTACTAGTCAGATATATTCTTGTGCGGTGAATAGGGCGTGTTGAGTCCAGTTCTCTGAGCAAGGAGTAGGTCTTGTCTATTACATATTGGGTTTATGGAACGGTATCTGAGCTAATTTGAAACCCTTGTTTTATATATCACCCCACCTCACCTTTCCCGTTAAGCAGCCATAGTGTGTTTTCTGCATGTGTGACTCTGTTCTGTTTTGTAATTCAGTTCAAGTGTAACGGTTTTTACATTCCCTCTATAAGTGATACCTTATGAGAAGTGTCCTTTTCTGTGTGACTTATTTCACTTAGAATCGTCGTACCTAAATCCACTCATCATGCTGCTACTAGCCTTATGACATTGATTTCATGGCTGAGTGATATTCCATTGTACATAAGGACCACAACTTCTTTATCCATTTTTCTCTTTCCTGGGATATTGAAGGTGGAATGAAGTGGAGGTCCTTGTCAACAGAGCAGCCCTAAACTTTGGGGTGCTTGTGTCTTGCTGATTTTTCATTTTCCCAATTTATACCCCCATGAGTGGAAGTGCCCTATGCTCTCTATGCTTTGCTTTTTAGACGTTTCAGGACTCACTGTACACTTCTCCAGAGTGGCTGTTGACAATTTACATCCCGCCCATCAGTGTAGCAAGGCTCCCATTTCTTCATGGCCTGTCCTGCATTTCTGGTTTTGAGACTTTTTTCAGCATGGCCCTTTTGACCGATGGGAAGCGAGACATCTTTGTAGCGCTGATTTGCCTTTCCAGGTTGCTTGGTTGGCCAAAAAGGGCGTATGCGTTTTTCCCTGAATATATTCAGGAAAAGACGCATACGTCCTTTTTGGCCAAGGGCATCATTGTCAACGTTTTGCCGCTTTTCATGTGCTTTAAAGGCGATTCGAATCTACCTCCTGAAATCTGTTTCCTGCAATTCTGCCTTGATTTCAAATCCTCTTCTTTGCCTTCCCTCAATATATTTGTGGATGAGAGTTATCATTTATAACTCTGCAGGTTTGTGAATTGCAGTGCTCTGAACCTCCATTTTACAACTCGCTTTTTAGGGAGCTGGCCACAAAAGCGCAGGATGGCTTCAGGCCCTGTTCTGGTTCCGGGGGGCAGGCTGATCCTGTGGTTAATTCTTCTTCCTGATGGGAAAATAGAGTGACCTGTGCCTGTCCCAACACCAAGAGCTAGTCTCTCATTGGTTCCACGTCTTCCCGTTCACGCTCAGGACAAATTGCAACCTGTACGGAGCAGGAGGTTAAAGGTGCTGATGCTCCAAGGAGGGAGATTGCTAGTAAAGTGGCTGGAATGGCGAACCCGGGCACAAGCAGATGAGAAATGAGGTGCGTTTTAGAAACCTTTCCCCATCACACGGTGTACCATCTTCTGGGTATCTCATGCATGATTTCGATGTAGGAAGATGCCCTTGAACCTGGAGATTTGGGACCCATGCGATGGGTTCCATGCAGTATTACTTTAAAGGGTCTGCGTTTGCTCACCCAACCTCACCAAACCTCTCAGCCGCAACAGTGTCCACCCTTATGTCTCATCCAGCTGTGGGTCTAGATATGGTCAATCCAGGTTGCATCACAGCCCCTGAACGCATTGTGTAAGAATTTCTCTCTCTTTCACTGTCTTTGTTTCATGGGTTTTTCAAAGTAATTTATTTTTATAATGGGGTTTAGCTGCTTTTCACTGCTGTGTTTATGCCGCTTTTTACCCACTTGACACACTAACAGAGAGATATCAATACATAGGTTTTAAGATTACTAGTCAGATATATTCTTGTGCGGTGAATAGGGCGTGTTGAGTCCAGTTCTCTGAGCAAGGAGTAGGTCTTGTCTATTACATATTGGGTTTATGGAACGGTATCTGAGCTAATTTGAAACCCTTGTTTTATGTATCACCCCACCTCACCTTTCCCGTTAAGCAGCCATAGTGTGTTTTCTGCATGTGTGACTCTGTTCTGTTTTGTAATTCAGTTCAAGTGTAACGGTTTTTACATTCCCTCTATAAGTGATACCTTATGAGAAGTGTCCTTTTCTGTGTGACTTATTTCACTTAGAGTCGTCGTACCTAAATCCACTCATCATGCTGCTACTACCCTTATGACAGTGATTTCATGGCTGAGTGATATTCCATTGTACATAAGGACCACAACTTCTTTATCCATTTTTCTCTTTCCTGGGATATTGAAGGTGGAATGAAGTGGAGGTCCTTGTCAACAGAGCAGCCCTAAACTTTGGGGTGCTTGTGTCTTGCTGATTTTTAATTTTCCCAATTTATACCCCCATGAGTGGAAGTGCCCTATGCTCTCTAAGCTTTGCTTTTTAGACGTTTCAGGACTCACCGTACGCTTCTCCAGAGTGGCTGTTGACAATTTACATCCCGCCCATCAGTGTAGCAAGGCTCCCATTTCTCCATGGCCTGTCCTGCATTTCTGGTTTTGACACTTTTTTCAGCATGGCCCTTTTGACCGATGGGAAGCGAGACATCTTTGTAGCGCTGATTTGCCTTTCCAGGTTGCTTGGTTGGCCAAAAAGGGCGTATGCGTTTTTTCCTGAATATATTCAGGAAAAAACGCATACGCCCTTTTTGGCCAAGGGCATCATTGTCAACGTTTTGCCGCTTTTCATGTGCTTTAAAGGCGATTCGAATCTACCTCCTGAAATCTGTTTCCTGCAATTCTGCCTTGATTTCAAATCCTCTTCTTTGCCTTCCCTCAATATATTTGTGGACGAGAGTTATCATTTATAACTCTGCAGGTTTGTGAATTGCAGTGCCCTGAACCTCCATTTTGCAACTCGCTTTTTAGGGAGCTGGCCGCAAAAGCGCAGGATGCCTTCAGGCCCTGTTCTGGTTCCGGGGGCAGGCTGAGCCTGTGGTTAATTCTTCTTCCTGATGGGAAAATAGAGTGACCTGTGCCTGTCCCAACACCAAGAGCTAGTCTCTCATTGGTTCCACGTCTTCCCGTTCATCCTCAGGAAAAATCGCAACCTGTACGGAACAGGAGGTTAAAGGTGATGATGCTCCAAGGAGGGAGATTGCTAGTAAAGTGGCTGGAATGGCGAACCCGAGCACAAGGAGATGAGAAATGAGGTGCGTTTTAGAAACCTTTCCCCATCACACGGTGTACCATATTCTGGGTTTCTCATGCATGTTTTCGATGTAGGAAGATGCCCTTGAACCTGGAGATTTGGGACCCATGCGATGGGTACCATGCAGTATTACTTTAAAGGGGCTGCATTTGCTCACCCAACCTCACCAAACCTCTCAGCCGCAACAGTGTCCACCCTTATGTCTCATCCAGCTGTGGGTCTAGATATGGTCAATCCAGGTTGCATCACAGCCCCTGAACGCATTGTGTAAGAATTTCGCTCTCTTTCACTGTCTTTGTTTCATGGGTTTTTCAAAGTAATTTATTTTTATAATGGGGTTTAGCTGCTTTTCACTGCTGTGTTTATGCCGCTTTACACCCACTTGACACACTAACAGAGAGATATCAATACATAGCTTTTAAGATTATTACTAGTCAGATATATTCTTGTGCGGTGAATAGGGCGTGTTGAGTCCAGTTCTCTGAGCAAGGAGTAGGTCTTGTCTATTACATATTGGGTTTATGGAACGGTATCTGAGCTAATTTGAAACCCTTGTTTTATGTATCACCCCACCTCACCTTTCCCGTTAAGCAGCCATAGTGTGTTTTCTGCATGTGTGACTCTGTTCTGTTTTGTAATTCAGTTCAAGTGTAACGGTTTTTACATTCCCTCTATAAGTGATACCTTATGAGAAGTGTCCTTTTCTGTGTGACTTATTTCACTTAGAATCGTCGTACCTAAATCCACTCATCATGCTGCTACTAGCCTTATGACATTGATTTCATGGCTGAGTGATATTCCATTGTACATAAGGACCACAACTTCTTTATCCATTTTTCTCTTTCCTGGGAAATTGAAGGTGGAATGAAGTGGAGGTCCTTGTCAACAGAGCAGCCCTAAACTTTGGGGTGCTTGTGTCTTGCTGATTTTTAATTTTCCCAATTTATACCCCCATGAGTGGAAGTGCCCTATGCTCTCTAAGCTTTGCTTTTCAGACGTTTCAGGACTCACCATACGCTTCTCCAGAGTGGCCGTTGACAATTTACATCCCGCCCATCAGTGTAGCAAGGCTCCCATTTCTCCATGGCCTTTCCTGCATTTCTGGTTTTGACACTTTTTTCAGCATGGCCCTTTTGACCGATGGGAAGCGAGACATCTTTGTAGCGCTGATTTGCCTTTCCAGGTTGCTTGGTTGGCCAAAAAGGGCGTATGCGTTTTTTCCTGAATATATTCAGGAAAAAACGCATACGCCCTTTTTGGCCAAGGGCATCATTGTCAACGTTTTGCCGCTTTTCATGTGCTTTAAAGGCGATTCGAATCTACCTCCTGAAATCTGTTTCCTGCAATTCTGCCTTGATTTCAAATCCTCTTCTTTGCCTTCCCTCAATATATTTGTGGACGAGAGTTATCATTTATAACTCTGCAGTTTTGTGAATTGCAGTGCCCTGAACCTCCATTTTGCAACTCGCTTTTTAGGGAGCTGGCCGCAAAAGCGCAGGATGCCTTCAGGCCCTGTTCTGGTTCCGGAGGCAGGCTGAGCCTGTGGTTAATTCTTCTTCCAGATGGGAAAATAGAGTGACCTGTGCCTGTCCCAACACCAAGAGCTAGTCTCTCATTGCTTCCCCGTCTTCCCGTTCACCCTCAGGACAAATTGCAACCTGTACGGAGCAGGAGGTTAAAGGTGCTGATGCTCCAAGGAGGGAGATTGCTAGTAAAGTGGCTGGAATGGCGAACCCGGGCACAAGCAGATGAGAAATGAGGTGCGTTTTAGAAACCTTTCCCCATCACACGGTGTACCATCTTCTGGGTATCTCATGCATGTTTTCGATGTAGGAAGATGCCCTTGAACCTGGAGATTTGGGACCCATGCGATGGGTACCACGCAGTATTACTTTAAAGGGTCTGCGTTTGCTCACCCAACCTCACCAAACCTCTCAGCCGCAACAGTGTCCACTCTTATGTCTCATCCAGCTGTGGGTCTAGATATGGTCAATCCAGGTTGCATCACAGCCCCTGAACGCATTGTGTAAGAATTTCTCTCTCTTTCACTGTCTTTGTTTCATGGGTTTTTCAAAGTAATTTATTTTTATAATGGGGTTTAGCTGCTTTTCACTGCTGTGTTTATGCCGCTTTTTACCCACTTGACACACTAACAGAGAGATATCAATACATAGGTTTTAAGATTACTAGTCAGATATATTCTTGTGCGGTGAATAGGGCGTGTTGAGTCCAGTTCTCTGAGCAAGGAGTAGGTCTTGTCTATTACATATTGGGTTTATGGAACGGTATCTGAGCTAATTTGAAACCCTTGCTTTATGTATCACCCCACCTCACCTTTCCCGTTAAGCAGCCATAGTGTGTTTTCTGCATGTGTGACTCTGTTCTGTTTTGTAATTCAGTTCAAGTGTAACGGTTTTTACATTCCCTCTATAAGTGATACCTTATGAGAAGTGTCCTTTTCTGTGTGACTTATTTCACTTAGAGTCGTCGTACCTAAATCCACTCATCATGCTGCTACTACCCTTATGACAGTGATTTCATGGCTGAGTGATATTCCATTGTACATAAGGACCACAACTTCTTTATCCATTTTTCTCTTTCCTGGGATATTGAAGGTGGAATGAAGTGGAGGTCCTTGTCAACAGAGCAGCCCTAAACTTTGGGGTGCTTGTGTCTTGCTGATTTTTAATTTTCCCAATTTATACCCCCATGAGTGGAAGTGCCCTATGCTCTCTAAGCTTTGCTTTTTAGACGTTTCAGGACTCACCGTAAGCTTCTGCAGAGTGGGTGTTGACAATTTACATCCCGCCCATCAGTGTAGCAAGGCTCCCATTTCTCCATGGCCTGTCCTGCATTTCTGGTTTTGACACTTTTTTCAGCATGGCCCTTTTGACCGATGGGAAGCGAGACATCTTTGTAGCGCTGATTTGCCTTTCCAGGTTGCTTGGTTGGCCAAAAAGGGCGTATGCGTTTTTTCCTGAATATATTCAGGAAAAAACGCATACGCCCTTTTTGGCCAAGGGCATCATTGTCAACGTTTTGCCGCTTTTCATGTGCTTTAAAGGCGATTCGAATCTACCTCCTGAAATCTGTTTCCTGCAATTCTGCCTTGATTTCAAATCCTCTTCTTTGCCTTCCCTCAATATATTTGTGGACGAGAGTTATCATTTATAACTCTGCAGGTTTGTGAATTGCAGTGCCCTGAACCTCCATTTTGCAACTCGCTTTTTAGGGAGCTGGCCGCAAAACGCAGGATGCCTTCAGGCCCTGTTCTGGTTCCGGGGGCAGGCTGAGCCTGTGGTTAATTCTTCTTCTTGATGGGAAAATAGAGTGACCTGTGCCTCTCCCAACACCAAGAGCTAGTCTCTCATTGGTTCCACGTCTTCCCGTTCATCCTCAGGACAAATCGTAACCTGTACGGAACAGGAGGTTAAAGGTGATGATGCTCCAAGGAGGGAGATTGCTAGTAAAGTGGCTGGAATGGCGAACCCGAGCACAAGGAGATGAGAAATGAGGTGCGTTTTAGAAACCTTTCCCCATCACACGGTGTACCATCTTCTGGGTTTCTCATGCATGTTTTCGATGTAGGAAGATTCCCTTGAACCTGGAGATTTGGGACCCATGCGATGGGTTCCATGCAGTATTACTTTAAAGGGGCTGCGTTTGCTCACCCAACCTCACCAAACCTCTCAGCCGCAACAGTGTCCACCCTTATGTCTCATCCAGCTGTGGGTCTAGATATGGTCAATCCAGGTTGCATCACAGCCCCTGAACGCATTGTGTAAGAATTTCGCTCTCTTTCACTGTCTTTGTTTCATGGGGTTTTCAAAGTAATTTATTTTTATAATGGGGTTTAGCTGCTTTTCACTGCTGTGTTTATGCCACTTTACACCCACTTGACACACTAACAGAGAGATATCAATACATAGCTTTTAAGATTATTACTAGTCAGATATATTCTTGTGCGGTGAATAGGGCGTGTTGAGTCCAGTTCTCTGAGCAAGGAGTAGGTCTTGTCTATTACATATTGGGTTTATGGAACGGTATCTGAGCTAATTTGAAACCCTTGTTTTATGTATCACCCCACCTCACCTTTCCCGTTAAGCAGCCATAGTGTGTTTTCTGCATGTGTGACTCTGTTCTGTTTTGTAATTCAGTTCAAGTGTAACGGTTTTTACATTCCCTCTATAAGTGATACCTTATGAGAAGTGTCCTTTTCTGTGTGACTTATTTCACTTAGAATCGTCGTACCTAAATCCACTCATCATGCTGCTACTAGCCTTATGACATTGATTTCATGGCTGAGTGATATTCCATTGTACATAAGGACCACAACTTCTTTATCCATTTTTCTCTTTCCTGGGAAATTGAAGGTGGAATGAAGTGGAGGTCCTTGTCAACAGAGCAGTCCTAAACTTTGGGGTGCTTGTGTCTTGCTGAATTTTAATTTTCCCAATTTATACCCCCATGAGTGGAAGTGCCCTATGCTCTCTAAGCTTTGCTTTTCAGACGTTTCAGGACTCACCGTACACTTCTCCAGAGTGGCTGGTGACAATTTACATCCCGCCCATCAGTGTAGCAAGGCTCCCATTTCTCCATGGCCTGTCCTGCATTTCTGGTTTTGACACTTTTTTCAGCATGGCCCTTTTGACCGATGGGAAGCGAGACATCTTTGTAGCGCTGATTTGCCTTTCCAGGTTGCTTGGTTGTCCAAAAAGGGCGTATGCGTTTTTTCCTGAATATATTCAGGAAAAAACGCATACGCCCTTTTTGGCCAAGGGCATCATTGTCAACGTTTTGCCGCTTTTCATGTGCTTTAAAGGCGATTCGAATCTACCTCCTGAAATCTGTTTCCTGCAATTCTGCCTTGATTTCAAATCCTCTTCTTTGCCTTCCCTCAATATATTTGTGGACGAGAGTTATCATTTATAACTCTGCAGGTTTGTGAATTGCAGTGCCCTGAACCTCCATTTTGCAACTCGCTTTTTAGGGAGCTGGCCGCAAAACGCAGGATGCCTTCAGGCCCTGTTCTGGTTCCGGGGGCAGGCTGAGCCTGTGGTTAATTCTTCTTCTTGATGGGAAAATAGAGTGACCTGTGCCTCTCCCAACACCAAGAGCTAGTCTCTCATTGGTTCCACGTCTTCCCGTTCATCCTCAGGACAAATCGTAACCTGTACGGAACAGGAGGTTAAAGGTGATGATGCTCCAAGGAGGGAGATTGCTAGTAAAGTGGCTGGAATGGCGAACCCGAGCACAAGGAGATGAGAAATGAGGTGCGTTTTAGAAACCTTTCCCCATCACACGGTGTACCATCTTCTGGGTTTCTCATGCATGTTTTCGATGTAGGAAGATTCCCTTGAACCTGGAGATTTGGGACCCATGCGATGGGTTCCATGCAGTATTACTTTAAAGGGGCTGCGTTTGCTCACCCAACCTCACCAAACCTCTCAGCCGCAACAGTGTCCACCCTTATGTCTCATCCAGCTGTGGGTCTAGATATGGTCAATCCAGGTTGCATCACAGCCCCTGAACGCATTGTGTAAGAATTTCGCTCTCTTTCACTGTCTTTGTTTCATGGGGTTTTCAAAGTAATTTATTTTTATAATGGGGTTTAGCTGCTTTTCACTGCTGTGTTTATGCCACTTTACACCCACTTGACACACTAACAGAGAGATATCAATACATAGCTTTTAAGATTATTACTAGTCAGATATATTCTTGTGCGGTGAATAGGGCGTGTTGAGTCCAGTTCTCTGAGCAAGGAGTAGGTCTTGTCTATTACATATTGGGTTTATGGAACGGTATCTGAGCTAATTTGAAACCCTTGTTTTATGTATCACCCCACCTCACCTTTCCCGTTAAGCAGCCATAGTGTGTTTTCTGCATGTGTGACTCTGTTCTGTTTTGTAATTCAGTTCAAGTGTAACGGTTTTTACATTCCCTCTATAAGTGATACCTTATGAGAAGTGTCCTTTTCTGTGTGACTTATTTCACTTAGAATCGTCGTACCTAAATCCACTCATCATGCTGCTACTAGCCTTATGACATTGATTTCATGGCTGAGTGATATTCCATTGTACATAAGGACCACAACTTCTTTATCCATTTTTCTCTTTCCTGGGAAATTGAAGGTGGAATGAAGTGGAGGTCCTTGTCAACAGAGCAGTCCTAAACTTTGGGGTGCTTGTGTCTTGCTGAATTTTAATTTTCCCAATTTATACCCCCATGAGTGGAAGTGCCCTATGCTCTCTAAGCTTTGCTTTTCAGACGTTTCAGGACTCACCGTACACTTCTCCAGAGTGGCTGTTGACAATTTACATCCCGCCCATCAGTGTAGCAAGGCTCCCATTTCTCCATGGCCTGTCCTGCATTTCTGGTTTTGAGACTTTTTTCAGCATGGCCCTTTTGACCGATGGGAAGCGAGACATCTTTGTAGCGCTGATTTGCCTTTCCAGGTTGCTTGGTTGTCCAAAAAGGGCGTATGCGTTTTTTCCTGAATATATTCAGGAAAAAACGCATACGCCCTTTTTGGCCAAGGGCATCATTGTCAACGTTTTGCCGCTTTTCATGTGCTTTAAAGGCGATTCGAATCTACCTCCTGAAATCTGTTTCCTGCAATTCTGCCTTGATTTCAAATCCTCTTCTTTGCCTTCCCTCAATATATTTGTGGACGAGAGTTATCATTTATAACTCTGCAGGTTTGTGAATTGCAGTGCCCTGAACCTTCATTTTGCAACTCGCTTTTTAGGGAGCTGGCCGCAAAAGCGCAGGATGCCTTCAGGCCCTGTTCTGGTTCCGGGGGCAGGCTGAGCCTGTGGTCAATTCTTCTTCCTGATGGGAAAATAGAGTGACCTGTGCCTGTCCCAACACCAAGAGCTAGTCTCTCATTGCTTCCCCGTCTTCCCGTTCACCCTCAGGACAAATTGCAACCTGTACGGAGCAGGAGGTTAAAGGTGCTGATGCTCCAAGGAGGGAGATTGCTAGTAAAGTGGCTGGAATGGCGAACCCGGGCACAAGCAGATGAGAAATGAGGTGCGTTTTAGAAACCTTTCCCCATCACACGGTGTACCATCTTCTGGGTATCTCATGCATGTTTTCGATGTAGGAAGATGCCCTTGAACCTGGAGATTTGGGACCCATGCGATGGGTACCACGCAGTATTACTTTAAAGGGTCTGCGTTTGCTCACCCAACCTCACCAAACCTCTCAGCCCCAAGAGTGTCCACCCTTATGTGTCATCCAGCTGTGGGTCTAGATATGGTCAATCCAGGTTGCATCACAGCCCCTGAACGAATTGTGTAAGAATTTCGCTCTCTTTCACTGTCTTTGTTTCATGGGTTTTTCAAAGTAATTTATTTTTATAATGGGGTTTAGCTGCTTTTCACTGCTGTGTTTATGCCGCTTTACACCCACTTGACACACTAACAGAGAGATATCAATACATAGGTTTTAAGATTATTACTAGTCAGATATATTCTTGTGCGGTGAATAGGGCGTGTTGAGTCCAGTTCTCTGAGCAAGGAGTAGGTCTTGTCTATTACATATTGGGTTTATGGAACGGTATCTGAGCTAATTTGAAACCCTTGTTTTATATATCACCCCACCTCACCTTTCCCGTTAAGCAGCCATAGTGTGTTTTCTGCATGTGTGACTCTGTTCTGTTTTGTAATTCAGTTCAAGTGTAACGGTTTTTACATTCCCTCTATAAGTGATACCTTATGAGAAGTGTCCTTTTCTGTGTGACTTATTTCACTTAGAATCGTCGTACCTAAATCCACTCATCATGCTGCTACTAGCCTTATGACATTGATTTCATGGCTGAGTGATATTCCATTGTACATAAGGACCACAACTTCTTTATCCATTTTTCTCTTTCCTGGGATATTGAAGGTGGAATGAAGTGGAGGTCCTTGTCAACAGAGCAGCTCTAAACTTTGGGGTGCTTGTGTCTTGCTGATTTTTCATTTTCCCAATTTATACCCCCATGAGTGGAAGTGCCCTATGCTCTCTATGCTTTGCTTTTTAGACGTTTCAGGACTCACTGTACACTTCTCCAGAGTGGCTGTTGACAATTTACATCCCGCCCATCAGTGTAGCAAGGCTCCCATTTCTCCATGGCCTGTCCTGCATTTCTGGTTTTGAGACTTTTTTCAGCATGGCCCTTTTGACCGATGGGAAGCGAGACATCTTTGTAGCGCTGATTTGCCTTTCCAGGTTGCTTGGTTGGCCAAAAAGGGCGTATGCCTTTTTCCCTGAATATATTCAGGAAAAGACGCATACGTCCTTTTTGGCCAAGGGCATCATTGTCAACGTTTTGCCGCTTTTCATGTGCTTTAAAGGCGATTCGAATCTACCTCCTGAAATCTGTTTCCTGCAATTCTGCCTTGATTTCAAATCCTCTTCTTTGCCTTCCCTCAATATATTTGTGGATGAGAGTTATCATTTATAACTCTGCAGGTTTGTGAATTGCAGTGCTCTGAACCTCCATTTTACAACTCGCTTTTTAGGGAGCTGGCCGCAAAAGCGCAGGATGGCTTCAGGCCCTGTTCTCGTTCCGGGGGGCAGGCTGATCCTGTGGTTAATTCTTCTTCCTGATGGGAAAATAGAGTGACCTGTGCCTGTCCCAACACCAAGAGCTAGTCTCTCATTGGTTCCACGTCTTCCCGTTCACGCTCAGGACAAATTGCAACCTGTACGGAGCAGGAGGTTAAAGGTGCTGATGCTCCAAGGAGGGAGATTGCTAGTAAAGTGGCTGGAATGGCGAACCCGGGCACAAGCAGATGAGAAATGAGGTGCGTTTTAGAAACCTTTCCCCATCACACGGTGTACCATCTTCTGGGTATCTCATGCATGTTTTCGATGTAGGAAGATGCCCTTGAACCTGGAGATTTGGGACCCATGCGATGGGTACCACGCAGTATTACTTTAAAGGGTCTGCGTTTGCTCACCCAACCTCACCAAACCTCTCAGCCGCAACAGTGTCCACCCTTATGTCTCATCCAGCTGTGGGTCTAGATATGGTCAATCCAGGTTGCATCACAGCCCCTGAACGCATTGTGTAAGAATTTCTCTCTCTTTCACTGTCTTTGTTTCATGGGTTTTTCAAAGTAATTTATTTTTATAATGGGGTTTAGCTGCTTTTCACTGCTGTGTTTATGCCGCTTTTTACCCACTTGACACACTAACAGAGAGATATCAATACATAGGTTTTAAGATTACTAGTCAGATATATTCTTGTGCGGTGAATAGGGCGTGTTGAGTCCAGTTCTCTGAGCAAGGAGTAGGTCTTGTCTATTACATATTGGGTTTATGGAACGGTATCTGAGCTAATTTGAAACCCTTGTTTTATGTATCACCCCACCTCACCTTTCCCGTTAAGCAGCCATAGTGTGTTTTCTGCATGTGTGACTCTGTTCTGTTTTGTAATTCAGTTCAAGTGTAACGGTTTTTACATTCCCTCTATAAGTGATACCTTATGAGAAGTGTCCTTTTCTGTGTGACTTATTTCACTTAGAGTCGTCGTACCTAAATCCACTCATCATGCTGCTACTAGCCTTATGACAGTGATTTCATGGCTGAGTGATATTCCATTGTACATAAGGACCACAACTTCTTTATCCATTTTTCTCTTTCCTGGGATATTGAAGGTGGAATGAAGTGGAGGTCCTTGTCAACAGAGCAGCCCTAAACTTTGGGGTGCTTGTGTCTTGCTGATTTTTAATTTTCCCAATTTATACCCCCATGAGTGGAAGTGCCCTATGCTCTCTAAGCTTTGCTTTTTAGACGTTTCAGGACTCACCGTACGCTTCTCCAGAGTGGCTGTTGACAATTTACATCCCGCCCATCAGTGTAGCAAGGCTCCCATTTCTCCATGGCCTGTCCTGCATTTCTGGTTTTGACACTTTTTTCAGCATGGCCCTTTTGACCGATGGGAAGCGAGACATCTTTGTAGCGCTGATTTGCCTTTCCAGGTTGCTTGGTTGGCCAAAAAGGGCGTATGCGTTTTTTCCTGAATATATTCAGGAAAAAACGCATACGCCCTTTTTGGCCAAGGGCATCATTGTCAACGTTTTGCCGCTTTTCATGTGCTTTAAAGGCGATTCGAATCTACCTCCTGAAATCTGTTTCCTGCAATTCTGCCTTGATTTCAAATCCTCTTCTTTGCCTTCCCTCAATATATTTGTGGACGAGAGTTATCATTTATAACTCTGCAGGTTTGTGAATTGCAGTGCCCTGAACCTCCATTTTGCAACTCGCTTTTTAGGGAGCTGGCCGCAAAAGCGCAGGATGCCTTCAGGCCCTGTTCTGGTTCCGGGGGCAGGCTGAGCCTGTGGTTAATTCTTCTTCCTGATGGGAAAATAGAGTGACCTGTGCCTGTCCCAACACCAAGAGCTAGTCTCTCATTGGTTCCACGTCTTCCCGTTCATCCTCAGGACAAATCGCAACCTGTACGGAACAGGAGGTTAAAGGTGATGATGCTCCAAGGAGGGAGATTGCTAGTAAAGTGGCTGGAATGGCGAACCCGAGCACAAGGAGATGAGAAATGAGGTGCGTTTTAGAAACCTTTCCCCATCACACGGTGTACCATCTTCTGGGTTTCTCATGCATGTTTTCGATGTAGGAAGATGCCCTTGAACCTGGAGATTTGGGACCCATGCGATGGGTACCATGCAGTATTACTTTAAAGGGGCTGCGTTTGCTCACCCAACCTCACCAAACCTCTCAGCCGCAACAGTGTCCACCCTTATGTCTCATCCAGCTGTGGGTCTAGATATGGTCAATCCAGGTTGCATCACAGCCCCTGAACGCATTGTGTAAGAATTTCGCTCTCTTTCACTGTCTTTGTTTCATGGGTTTTTCAAAGTAATTTATTTTTATAATGGGGTTTAGCTGCTTTTCACTGCTGTGTTTATGCCGCTTTACACCCACTTGACACACTAACAGAGAGATATCAATACATAGCTTTTAAGATTATTACTAGTCAGATATATTCTTGTGCGGTGAATAGGGCGTGTTGAGTCCAGTTCTCTGAGCAAGGAGTAGGTCTTGTCTATTACATATTGGGTTTATGGAACGGTATCTGAGCTAATTTGAAACCCTTGTTTTATGTATCACCCCACCTCACCTTTCCCGTTAAGCAGCCATAGTGTGTTTTCTGCATGTGTGACTCTGTTCTGTTTTGTAATTCAGTTCAAGTGTAACGGTTTTTACATTCCCTCTATAAGTGATACCTTATGAGAAGTGTCCTTTTCTGTGTGACTTATTTCACTTAGAGTCGTCGTACCTAAATCCACTCATCATGCTGCTACTACCCTTATGACAGTGATTTCATGGCTGAGTGATATTCCATTGTACATAAGGACCACAACTTCTTTATCCATTTTTCTCTTTCCTGGGATATTGAAGGTGGAATGAAGTGGAGGTCCTTGTCAACAGAGCAGCCCTAAACTTTGGGGTGCTTGTGTCTTGCTGATTTTTAATTTTCCCAATTTATACCCCCATGAGTGGAAGTGCCCTATGCTCTCTAAGCTTTGCTTTTTAGACGTTTCAGGACTCACCGTACGCTTCTCCAGAGTGGCTGTTGACAATTTACATCCCGCCCATCAGTGTAGCAAGGCTCCCATTTCTCCATGGCCTGTCCTGCATTTCTGGTTTTGACACTTTTTTCAGCATGGCCCTTTTGACCGATGGGAAGCGAGACATCTTTGTAGCGCTGATTTGCCTTTCCAGGTTGCTTGGTTGGCCAAAAAGGGCGTATGCGTTTTTTCCTGAATATATTCAGGAAAAAACGCATACGCCCTTTTTGGCCAAGGGCATCATTGTCAACGTTTTGCCGCTTTTCATGTGCTTTAAAGGCGATTCGAATCTACCTCCTGAAATCTGTTTCCTGCAATTCTGCCTTGATTTCAAATCCTCTTCTTTGCCTTCCCTCAATATATTTGTGGACGAGAGTTATCATTTATAACTCTGCAGGTTTGTGAATTGCAGTGCCCTGAACCTCCATTTTGCAACTCGCTTTTTAGGGAGCTGGCCGCAAAAGCGCAGGATGCCTTCAGGCCCTGTTCTGGTTCCGGGGGCAGGCTGAGCCTGTGGTTAATTCTTCTTCCTGATGGGAAAATAGAGTGACCTGTGCCTGTCCCAACACCAAGAGCTAGTCTCTCATTGGTTCCACGTCTTCCCGTTCATCCTCAGGACAAATCGCAACCTGTACGGAACAGGAGGTTAAAGGTGATGATGCTCCAAGGAGGGAGATTGCTAGTAAAGTGGCTGGAATGGCGAACCCGAGCACAAGGAGATGAGAAATGAGGTGCGTTTTAGAAACCTTTCCCCATCACACGGTGTACCATCTTCTGGGTTTCTCATGCATGTTTTCGATGTAGGAAGATGCCCTTGAACCTGGAGATTTGGGACCCATGCGATGGGTACCATGCAGTATTACTTTAAAGGGTCTGCGTTTGCTCACCCAACCTCACCAAACCTCTCAGCCGCAACAGTGTCCACCCTTATGTCTCATCCAGCTGTGGGTCTAGATATGGTCAATCCAGGTTGCATCACAGCCCCTGAACGCATTGTGTAAGAATTTCGCTCTCTTTCACTGTCTTTGTTTCATGGGTTTTTCAAAGTAATTTATTTTTATAATGGGGTTTAGCTGCTTTTCACTGCTGTGTTTATGCCGCTTTACACCCACTTGACACACTAACAGAGAGATATCAATACATAGCTTTTAAGATTATTACTAGTCAGATATATTCTTGTGCGGTGAATAGGGCGTGTTGAGTCCAGTTCTCTGAGCAAGGAGTAGGTCTTGTCTATTACATATTGGGTTTATGGAACGGTATCTGAGCTAATTTGAAACCCTTGTTTTATGTATCACCCCACCTCACCTTTCCCGTTAAGCAGCCATAGTGTGTTTTCTGCATGTGTGACTCTGTTCTGTTTTGTAATTCAGTTCAAGTGTAACGGTTTTTACATTCCCTCTATAAGTGATACCTTATGAGAAGTGTCCTTTTCTGTGTGACTTATTTCACTTAGAATCGTCGTACCTAAATCCACTCATCATGCTGCTACTAGCCTTATGACATTGATTTCATGGCTGAGTGATATTCCATTGTACATAAGGACCACAACTTCTTTATCCATTTTTCTCTTTCCTGGGAAATTGAAGGTGGAATGAAGTGGAGGTCCTTGTCAACAGAGCAGTCCTAAACTTTGGGGTGCTTGTGTCTTGCTGAATTTTAATTTTCCCAATTTATACCCCCATTAGTGGAAGTGCCCTATGCTCTCTAAGCTTTGCTTTTCAGACGTTTCAGGACTCACCGTACACTTCTCCAGAGTGGCCGTTGACAATTTACATCCCGCCCATCAGTGTAGCAAGGCTCCCATTTCTCCATGGCCTTTCCTGCATTTCTGGTTTTGACACTTTTTTCAGCATGGCCCTTTTGACCGATGGGAAGCGAGACATCTTTGTAGCGCTGATTTGCCTTTCCAGGTTGCTTGGTTGGCCAAAAAGGGCGTATGCGTTTTTTCCTGAATATATTCAGGAAAAAACGCATACGCCCTTTTTGGCCAAGGGCATCATTGTCAACGTTTTGCCGCTTTTCATGTGCTTTAAAGGCGATTCGAATCTACCTCCTGAAATCTGTTTCCTGCAATTCTGCCTTGATTTCAAATCCTCTTCTTTGCCTTCCCTCAATATATTTGTGGACGAGAGTTATCATTTATAACTCTGCAGGTTTGTGAATTGCAGTGCCCTGAACCTCCATTTTGCAACTCGCTTTTTAGGGAGCTGGCCGCAAAAGCGCAGGATGCCTTCAGGCCCTGTTCTGGTTCCGGTGGCAGGCTGAGCCTGTGGTTAATTCTTCTTCCAGATGGGAAAATAGAGTGACCTGTGCCTGTCCCAACACCAAGAGCTAGTCTCTCATTGCTTCCCCGTCTTCCCGTTCACCCTCAGGACAAATTGCAACCTGTACGGAGCAGGAGGTTAAAGGTGCTGATGCTCCAAGGAGGGAGATTGCTAGTAAAGTGGCTGGAATGGCGAACCCGGGCACAAGCAGATGAGAAATGAGGTGCGTTTTAGAAACCTTTCCCCATCACACGGTGTACCATCTTCTGGGTATCTCATGCATGTTTTCGATGTAGGAAGATGCCCTTGAACCTGGAGATTTGGGACCCATGCGATGGGTACCACGCAGTATTACTTTAAAGGGTCTGCGTTTGCTCACCCAACCTCACCAAACCTCTCAGCCGCAACAGTGTCCACTCTTATGTCTCATCCAGCTGTGGGTCTAGATATGGTCAATCCAGGTTGCATCACAGCCCCTGAACGCATTGTGTAAGAATTTCTCTCTCTTTCACTGTCTTTGTTTCATGGGTTTTTCAAAGTAATTTATTTTTATAATGGGGTTTAGCTGCTTTTCACTGCTGTGTTTATGCCGCTTTTTACCCACTTGACACACTAACAGAGAGATATCAATACATAGGTTTTAAGATTACTAGTCAGATATATTCTTGTGCGGTGAATAGGGCGTGTTGAGTCCAGTTCTCTGAGCAAGGAGTAGGTCTTGTCTATTACATATTGGGTTTATGGAACGGTATCTGAGCTAATTTGAAACCCTTGCTTTATGTATCACCCCACCTCACCTTTCCCGTTAAGCAGCCATAGTGTGTTTTCTGCATGTGTGACTCTGTTCTGTTTTGTAATTCAGTTCAAGTGTAACGGTTTTTACATTCCCTCTATAAGTGATACCTTATGAGAAGTGTCCTTTTCTGTGTGACTTATTTCACTTAGAGTCGTCGTACCTAAATCCACTCATCATGCTGCTACTACCCTTATGACAGTGATTTCATGGCTGAGTGATATTCCATTGTACATAAGGACCACAACTTCTTTATCCATTTTTCTCTTTCCTGGGATATTGAAGGTGGAATGAAGTGGAGGTCCTTGTCAACAGAGCAGCCCTAAACTTTGGGGTGCTTGTGTCTTGCTGATTTTTAATTTTCCCAATTTATACCCCCATGAGTGGAAGTGCCCTATGCTCTCTAAGCTTTGCTTTTTAGACGTTTCAGGACTCACCGTAAGCTTCTGCAGAGTGGGTGTTGACAATTTACATCCCGCCCATCAGTGTAGCAAGGCTCCCATTTCTCCATGGCCTGTCCTGCATTTCTGGTTTTGACACTTTTTTCAGCATGGCCCTTTTGACCGATGGGAAGCGAGACATCTTTGTAGCGCTGATTTGCCTTTCCAGGTTGCTTGGTTGGCCAAAAAGGGCGTATGCGTTTTTTCCTGAATATATTCAGGAAAAAACGCATACGCCCTTTTTGGCCAAGGGCATCATTGTCAACGTTTTGCCGCTTTTCATGTGCTTTAAAGGCGATTCGAATCTACCTCCTGAAATCTGTTTCCTGCAATTCTGCCTTGATTTCAAATCCTCTTCTTTGCCTTCCCTCAATATATTTGTGGACGAGAGTTATCATTTATAACTCTGCAGGTTTGTGAATTGCAGTGCCCTGAACCTCCATTTTGCAACTCGCTTTTTAGGGAGCTGGCCGCAAAACGCAGGATGCCTTCAGGCCCTGTTCTGGTTCCGGGGGCAGGCTGAGCCTGTGGTTAATTCTTCTTCTTGATGGGAAAATAGAGTGACCTGTGCCTCTCCCAACACCAAGAGCTAGTCTCTTATTGGTTCCACGTCTTCCCGTTCATCCTCAGGACAAATCGTAACCTGTACGGAACAGGAGGTTAAAGGTGATGATGCTCCAAGGAGGGAGATTGCTAGTAAAGTGGCTGGAATGGCGAACCCGAGCACAAGGAGATGAGAAATGAGGTGCGTTTTAGAAACCTTTCCCCATCACACGGTGTACCATCTTCTGGGTTTCTCATGCATGTTTTCGATGTAGGAAGATTCCCTTGAACCTGGAGATTTGGGACCCATGCGATGGGTTCCATGCAGTATTACTTTAAGGGGGCTGCGTTTGCTCACCCAACCTCACCAAACCTCTCAGCCGCAACAGTGTCCACCCTTATGTCTCATCCAGCTGTGGGTCTAGATATGGTCAATCCAGGTTGCATCACAGCCCCTGAACGCATTGTGTAAGAATTTCGCTCTCTTTCACTGTCTTTGTTTCATGGGTTTTTCAAAGTAATTTATTTTTATAATGGGGTTTAGCTGCTTTTCACTGCTGTGTTTATGCCACTTTACACCCACTTGACACACTAACAGAGAGATATCAATACATAGCTTTTAAGATTATTACTAGTCAGATATATTCTTGTGCGGTGAATAGGGCGTGTTGAGTCCAGTTCTCTGAGCAAGGAGTAGGTCTTGTCTATTACATATTGGGTTTATGGAACGGTATCTGAGCTAATTTGAAACCCTTGTTTTATGTATCACCCCACCTCACCTTTCCCGTTAAGCAGCCATAGTGTGTTTT
Source organism: Balaenoptera borealis (assembly GCF_965194805.1). Lineage (NCBI taxonomy): Eukaryota > Metazoa > Chordata > Mammalia > Artiodactyla > Balaenopteridae > Balaenoptera > Balaenoptera borealis. The sequence continues at coordinate 784,961 of NW_028123976.1, read as the reverse complement.
CTGCATGTGTGACTCTGTTCTGTTTTGTAATTCAGTTCAAGTGTAACGGTTTTTACATTCCCTCTATAAGTGATACCTTATGAGAAGTGTCCTTTTCTGTGTGACTTATTTCACTTAGAATCGTCGTACCTAAATCCACTCATCATGCTGCTACTAGCCTTATGACATTGATTTCATGGCTGAGTGATATTCCATTGTACATAAGGACCACAACTTCTTTATCCATTTTTCTCTTTCCTGGGAAATTGAAGGTGGAATGAAGTGGAGGTCCTTGTCAACAGAGCAGTCCTAAACTTTGGGGTGCTTGTGTCTTGCTGAATTTTAATTTTCCCAATTTATACCCCCATGAGTGGAAGTGCCCTATGCTCTCTAAGCTTTGCTTTTCAGACGTTTCAGGACTCACCGTACACTTCTCCAGAGTGGCTGGTGACAATTTACATCCCGCCCATCAGTGTAGCAAGGCTCCCATTTCTCCATGGCCTGTCCTGCATTTCTGGTTTTGACACTTTTTTCAGCATGGCCCTTTTGACCGATGGGAAGCGAGACATCTTTGTAGCGCTGATTTGCCTTTCCAGGTTGCTTGGTTGGCCAAAAAGGGCGTATGCGTTTTTTCCTGAATATATTCAGGAAAAAACGCATACGCCCTTTTTGGCCAAGGGCATCATTGTCAACGTTTTGCCGCTTTTCATGTGCTTTAAAGGCGATTCGAATCTACCTCCTGAAATCTGTTTCCTGCAATTCTGCCTTGATTTCAAATCCTCTTCTTTGCCTTCCCTCAATATATTTGTGGACGAGAGTTATCATTTATAACTCTGCAGGTTTGTGAATTGCAGTGCCCTGAACCTTCATTTTGCAACTCGCTTTTTAGGGAGCTGGCCGCAAAAGCGCAGGATGCCTTCAGGCCCTGTTCTGGTTCCGGGGGCAGGCTGAGCCTGTGGTCAATTCTTCTTCCTGATGGGAAAATAGAGTGACCTGTGCCTGTCCCAACACCAAGAGCTAGTCTCTCATTGCTTCCCCGTCTTCCCGTTCACCCTCAGGACAAATTGCAACCTGTACGGAGCAGGAGGTTAAAGGTGCTGATGCTCCAAGGAGGGAGATTGCTAGTAAAGTGGCTGGAATGGCGAACCCGGGCACAAGCAGATGAGAAATGAGGTGCGTTTTAGAAACCTTTCCCCATCACACGGTGTACCATCTTCTGGGTATCTCATGCATGTTTTCGATGTAGGAAGATGCCCTTGAACCTGGAGATTTGGGACCCATGCGATGGGTACCACGCAGTATTACTTTAAAGGGTCTGCGTTTGCTCACCCAACCTCACCAAACCTCTCAGCCCCAAGAGTGTCCACCCTTATGTGTCATCCAGCTGTGGGTCTAGATATGGTCAATCCAGGTTGCATCACAGCCCCTGAACGAATTGTGTAAGAATTTCGCTCTCTTTCACTGTCTTTGTTTCATGGGTTTTTCAAAGTAATTTATTTTTATAATGGGGTTTAGCTGCTTTTCACTGCTGTGTTTATGCCGCCTTACACCCACTTGACACACTAACAGAGAGATATCAATACATAGGTTTTAAGATTATTACTAGTCAGATATATTCTTGTGCGGTGAATAGGGCGTGTTGAGTCCAGTTCTCTGAGCAAGGAGTAGGTCTTGTCTATTACATATTGGGTTTATGGAACGGTATCTGAGCTAATTTGAAACCCTTGTTTTATATATCACCCCACCTCACCTTTCCCGTTAAGCAGCCATAGTGTGTTTTCTGCATGTGTGACTCTGTTCTGTTTTGTAATTCAGTTCAAGTGTAACGGTTTTTACATTCCCTCTATAAGTGATACCTTATGAGAAGTGTCCTTTTCTGTGTGACTTATTTCACTTAGAGTCGTCGTACCTAAATCCACTCATCATGCTGCTACTACCCTTATGACAGTGATTTCATGGCTGAGTGATATTCCATTGTACATAAGGACCACAACTTCTTTATCCATTTTTCTCTTTCCTGGGATATTGAAGGTGGAATGAAGTGGAGGTCCTTGTCAACAGAGCAGCCCTAAACTTTGGGGTGCTTGTGTCTTGCTGATTTTTAATTTTCCCAATTTATACCCCCATGAGTGGAAGTGCCCTATGCTCTCTAAGCTTTGCTTTTTAGACGTTTCAGGACTCACCGTACGCTTCTCCAGAGTGGCTGTTGACAATTTACATCCCGCCCATCAGTGTAGCAAGGCTCCCATTTCTCCATGGCCTGTCCTGCATTTCTGGTTTTGACACTTTTTTCAGCATGGCCCTTTTGACCGATGGGAAGCGAGACATCTTTGTAGCGCTGATTTGCCTTTCCAGGTTGCTTGGTTGGCCAAAAAGGGCGTATGCGTTTTTTCCTGAATATATTCAGGAAAAAACGCATACGCCCTTTTTGGCCAAGGGCATCATTGTCAACGTTTTGCCGCTTTTCATGTGCTTTAAAGGCGATTCGAATCTACCTCCTGAAATCTGTTTCCTGCAATTCTGCCTTGATTTCAAATCCTCTTCTTTGCCTTCCCTCAATATATTTGTGGACGAGAGTTATCATTTATAACTCTGCAGGTTTGTGAATTGCAGTGCCCTGAACCTCCATTTTGCAACTCGCTTTTTAGGGAGCTGGCCGCAAAAGCGCAGGATGCCTTCAGGCCCTGTTCTGGTTCCGGGGGCAGGCTGAGCCTGTGGTTAATTCTTCTTCCTGATGGGAAAATAGAGTGACCTGTGCCTGTCCCAACACCAAGAGCTAGTCTCTCATTGGTTCCACGTCTTCCCGTTCATCCTCAGGACAAATCGCAACCTGTACGGAACAGGAGGTTAAAGGTGATGATGCTCCAAGGAGGGAGATTGCTAGTAAAGTGGCTGGAATGGCGAACCCGAGCACAAGGAGATGAGAAATGAGGTGCGTTTTAGAAACCTTTCCCCATCACACGGTGTACCATCTTCTGGGTTTCTCATGCATGTTTTCGATGTAGGAAGATGCCCTTGAACCTGGAGATTTGGGACCCATGCGATGGGTACCATGCAGTATTACTTTAAAGGGTCTGCGTTTGCTCACCCAACCTCACCAAACCTCTCAGCCGCAACAGTGTCCACCCTTATGTCTCATCCAGCTGTGGGTCTAGATATGGTCAATCCAGGTTGCATCACAGCCCCTGAACGCATTGTGTAAGAATTTCGCTCTCTTTCACTGTCTTTGTTTCATGGGTTTTTCAAAGTAATTTATTTTTATAATGGGGTTTAGCTGCTTTTCACTGCTGTGTTTATGCCGCTTTACACCCACTTGACACACTAACAGAGAGATATCAATACATAGCTTTTAAGATTATTACTAGTCAGATATATTCTTGTGCGGTGAATAGGGCGTGTTGAGTCCAGTTCTCTGAGCAAGGAGTAGGTCTTGTCTATTACATATTGGGTTTATGGAACGGTATCTGAGCTAATTTGAAACCCTTGCTTTATGTATCACCCCACCTCACCTTTCCCGTTAAGCAGCCATAGTGTGTTTTCTGCATGTGTGACTCTGTTCTGTTTTGTAATTCAGTTCAAGTGTAACGGTTTTTACATTCCCTCTATAAGTGATACCTTATGAGAAGTGTCCTTTTCTGTGTGACTTATTTCACTTAGAATCGTCGTACCTAAATCCACTCATCATGCTGCTACTAGCCTTATGACATTGATTTCATGGCTGAGTGATATTCCATTGTACATAAGGACCACAACTTCTTTATCCATTTTTCTCTTTCCTGGGAAATTGAAGGTGGAATGAAGTGGAGGTCCTTGTCAACAGAGCAGTCCTAAACTTTGGGGTGCTTGTGTCTTGCTGAATTTTAATTTTCCCAATTTATACCCCCATTAGTGGAAGTGCCCTATGCTCTCTAAGCTTTGCTTTTCAGACGTTTCAGGACTCACCGTACACTTCTCCAGAGTGGCCGTTGACAATTTACATCCCGCCCATCAGTGTAGCAAGGCTCCCATTTCTCCATGGCCTTTCCTGCATTTCTGGTTTTGACACTTTTTTCAGCATGGCCCTTTTGACCGATGGGAAGCGAGACATCTTTGTAGCGCTGATTTGCCTTTCCAGGTTGCTTGGTTGGCCAAAAAGGGCGTATGCGTTTTTTCCTGAATATATTCAGGAAAAAACGCATACGCCCTTTTTGGCCAAGGGCATCATTGTCAACGTTTTGCCGCTTTTCATGTGCTTTAAAGGCGATTCGAATCTACCTCCTGAAATCTGTTTCCTGCAATTCTGCCTTGATTTCAAATCCTCTTCTTTGCCTTCCCTCAATATATTTGTGGACGAGAGTTATCATTTATAACTCTGCAGGTTTGTGAATTGCAGTGCCCTGAACCTCCATTTTGCAACTCGCTTTTTAGGGAGCTGGCCGCAAAAGCGCAGGATGCCTTCAGGCCCTGTTCTGGTTCCGGTGGCAGGCTGAGCCTGTGGTTAATTCTTCTTCCAGATGGGAAAATAGAGTGACCTGTGCCTGTCCCAACACCAAGAGCTAGTCTCTCATTGCTTCCCCGTCTTCCCGTTCACCCTCAGGACAAATTGCAACCTGTACGGAGCAGGAGGTTAAAGGTGCTGATGCTCCAAGGAGGGAGATTGCTAGTAAAGTGGCTGGAATGGCGAACCCGGGCACAAGCAGATGAGAAATGAGGTGCGTTTTAGAAACCTTTCCCCATCACACGGTGTACCATCTTCTGGGTATCTCATGCATGTTTTCGATGTAGGAAGATGCCCTTGAACCTGGAGATTTGGGACCCATGCGATGGGTACCACGCAGTATTACTTTAAAGGGTCTGCGTTTGCTCACCCAACCTCACCAAACCTCTCAGCCGCAACAGTGTCCACTCTTATGTCTCATCCAGCTGTGGGTCTAGATATGGTCAATCCAGGTTGCATCACAGCCCCTGAACGCATTGTGTAAGAATTTCTCTCTCTTTCACTGTCTTTGTTTCATGGGTTTTTCAAAGTAATTTATTTTTATAATGGGGTTTAGCTGCTTTTCACTGCTGTGTTTATGCCGCTTTTTACCCACTTGACACACTAACAGAGAGATATCAATACATAGGTTTTAAGATTACTAGTCAGATATATTCTTGTGCGGTGAATAGGGCGTGTTGAGTCCAGTTCTCTGAGCAAGGAGTAGGTCTTGTCTATTACATATTGGGTTTATGGAACGGTATCTGAGCTAATTTGAAACCCTTGCTTTATGTATCACCCCACCTCACCTTTCCCGTTAAGCAGCCATAGTGTGTTTTCTGCATGTGTGACTCTGTTCTGTTTTGTAATTCAGTTCAAGTGTAACGGTTTTTACATTCCCTCTATAAGTGATACCTTATGAGAAGTGTCCTTTTCTGTGTGACTTATTTCACTTAGAGTCGTCGTACCTAAATCCACTCATCATGCTGCTACTACCCTTATGACAGTGATTTCATGGCTGAGTGATATTCCATTGTACATAAGGACCACAACTTCTTTATCCATTTTTCTCTTTCCTGGGATATTGAAGGTGGAATGAAGTGGAGGTCCTTGTCAACAGAGCAGCCCTAAACTTTGGGGTGCTTGTGTCTTGCTGATTTTTAATTTTCCCAATTTATACCCCCATGAGTGGAAGTGCCCTATGCTCTCTAAGCTTTGCTTTTTAGACGTTTCAGGACTCACCGTAAGCTTCTGCAGAGTGGGTGTTGACAATTTACATCCCGCCCATCAGTGTAGCAAGGCTCCCATTTCTCCATGGCCTGTCCTGCATTTCTGGTTTTGACACTTTTTTCAGCATGGCCCTTTTGACCGATGGGAAGCGAGACATCTTTGTAGCGCTGATTTGCCTTTCCAGGTTGCTTGGTTGGCCAAAAAGGGCGTATGCGTTTTTTCCTGAATATATTCAGGAAAAAACGCATACGCCCTTTTTGGCCAAGGGCATCATTGTCAACGTTTTGCCGCTTTTCATGTGCTTTAAAGGCGATTCGAATCTACCTCCTGAAATCTGTTTCCTGCAATTCTGCCTTGATTTCAAATCCTCTTCTTTGCCTTCCCTCAATATATTTGTGGACGAGAGTTATCATTTATAACTCTGCAGGTTTGTGAATTGCAGTGCCCTGAACCTCCATTTTGCAACTCGCTTTTTAGGGAGCTGGCCGCAAAACGCAGGATGCCTTCAGGCCCTGTTCTGGTTCCGGGGGCAGGCTGAGCCTGTGGTTAATTCTTCTTCTTGATGGGAAAATAGAGTGACCTGTGCCTCTCCCAACACCAAGAGCTAGTCTCTTATTGGTTCCACGTCTTCCCGTTCATCCTCAGGACAAATCGTAACCTGTACGGAACAGGAGGTTAAAGGTGATGATGCTCCAAGGAGGGAGATTGCTAGTAAAGTGGCTGGAATGGCGAACCCGAGCACAAGGAGATGAGAAATGAGGTGCGTTTTAGAAACCTTTCCCCATCACACGGTGTACCATCTTCTGGGTTTCTCATGCATGTTTTCGATGTAGGAAGATTCCCTTGAACCTGGAGATTTGGGACCCATGCGATGGGTTCCATGCAGTATTACTTTAAGGGGGCTGCGTTTGCTCACCCAACCTCACCAAACCTCTCAGCCGCAACAGTGTCCACCCTTATGTCTCATCCAGCTGTGGGTCTAGATATGGTCAATCCAGGTTGCATCACAGCCCCTGAACGCATTGTGTAAGAATTTCGCTCTCTTTCACTGTCTTTGTTTCATGGGTTTTTCAAAGTAATTTATTTTTATAATGGGGTTTAGCTGCTTTTCACTGCTGTGTTTATGCCACTTTACACCCACTTGACACACTAACAGAGAGATATCAATACATAGCTTTTAAGATTATTACTAGTCAGATATATTCTTGTGCGGTGAATAGGGCGTGTTGAGTCCAGTTCTCTGAGCAAGGAGTAGGTCTTGTCTATTACATATTGGGTTTATGGAACGGTATCTGAGCTAATTTGAAACCCTTGTTTTATGTATCACCCCACCTCACCTTTCCCGTTAAGCAGCCATAGTGTGTTTTCTGCATGTGTGACTCTGTTCTGTTTTGTAATTCAGTTCAAGTGTAACGGTTTTTACATTCCCTCTATAAGTGATACCTTATGAGAAGTGTCCTTTTCTGTGTGACTTATTTCACTTAGAATCGTCGTACCTAAATCCACTCATCATGCTGCTACTAGCCTTATGACATTGATTTCATGGCTGAGTGATATTCCATTGTACATAAGGACCACAACTTCTTTATCCATTTTTCTCTTTCCTGGGAAATTGAAGGTGGAATGAAGTGGAGGTCCTTGTCAACAGAGCAGTCCTAAACTTTGGGGTGCTTGTGTCTTGCTGAATTTTAATTTTCCCAATTTATACCCCCATGAGTGGAAGTGCCCTATGCTCTCTAAGCTTTGCTTTTCAGACGTTTCAGGACTCACCGTACACTTCTCCAGAGTGGCTGGTGACAATTTACATCCCGCCCATCAGTGTAGCAAGGCTCCCATTTCTCCATGGCCTGTCCTGCATTTCTGGTTTTGACACTTTTTTCAGCATGGCCCTTTTGACCGATGGGAAGCGAGACATCTTTGTAGCGCTGATTTGCCTTTCCAGGTTGCTTGGTTGGCCAAAAAGGGCGTATGCGTTTTTTCCTGAATATATTCAGGAAAAAACGCATACGCCCTTTTTGGCCAAGGGCATCATTGTCAACGTTTTGCCGCTTTTCATGTGCTTTAAAGGCGATTCGAATCTACCTCCTGAAATCTGTTTCCTGCAATTCTGCCTTGATTTCAAATCCTCTTCTTTGCCTTCCCTCAATATATTTGTGGACGAGAGTTATCATTTATAACTCTGCAGGTTTGTGAATTGCAGTGCCCTGAACCTTCATTTTGCAACTCGCTTTTTAGGGAGCTGGCCGCAAAAGCGCAGGATGCCTTCAGGCCCTGTTCTGGTTCCGGGGGCAGGCTGAGCCTGTGGTCAATTCTTCTTCCTGATGGGAAAATAGAGTGACCTGTGCCTGTCCCAACACCAAGAGCTAGTCTCTCATTGCTTCCCCGTCTTCCCGTTCACCCTCAGGACAAATTGCAACCTGTACGGAGCAGGAGGTTAAAGGTGCTGATGCTCCAAGGAGGGAGATTGCTAGTAAAGTGGCTGGAATGGCGAACCCGGGCACAAGCAGATGAGAAATGAGGTGCGTTTTAGAAACCTTTCCCCATCACACGGTGTACCATCTTCTGGGTATCTCATGCATGTTTTCGATGTAGGAAGATGCCCTTGAACCTGGAGATTTGGGACCCATGCGATGGGTACCACGCAGTATTACTTTAAAGGGTCTGCGTTTGCTCACCCAACCTCACCAAACCTCTCAGCCCCAAGAGTGTCCACCCTTATGTGTCATCCAGCTGTGGGTCTAGATATGGTCAATCCAGGTTGCATCACAGCCCCTGAACGAATTGTGTAAGAATTTCGCTCTCTTTCACTGTCTTTGTTTCATGGGTTTTTCAAAGTAATTTATTTTTATAATGGGGTTTAGCTGCTTTTCACTGCTGTGTTTATGCCGCCTTACACCCACTTGACACACTAACAGAGAGATATCAATACATAGGTTTTAAGATTATTACTAGTCAGATATATTCTTGTGCGGTGAATAGGGCGTGTTGAGTCCAGTTCTCTGAGCAAGGAGTAGGTCTTGTCTATTACATATTGGGTTTATGGAACGGTATCTGAGCTAATTTGAAACCCTTGTTTTATATATCACCCCACCTCACCTTTCCCGTTAAGCAGCCATAGTGTGTTTTCTGCATGTGTGACTCTGTTCTGTTTTGTAATTCAGTTCAAGTGTAACGGTTTTTACATTCCCTCTATAAGTGATACCTTATGAGAAGTGTCCTTTTCTGTGTGACTTATTTCACTTAGAATCGTCGTACCTAAATCCACTCATCATGCTGCTACTAGCCTTATGACATTGATTTCATGGCTGAGTGATATTCCATTGTACATAAGGACCACAACTTCTTTATCCATTTTTCTCTTTCCTGGGATATTGAAGGTGGAATGAAGTGGAGGTCCTTGTCAACAGAGCAGCCCTAAACTTTGGGGTGCTTGTGTCTTGCTGATTTTTCATTTTCCCAATTTATACCCCCATGAGTGGAAGTGCCCTATGCTCTCTATGCTTTGCTTTTTAGACGTTTCAGGACTCACTGTACACTTCTCCAGAGTGGCTGTTGACAATTTACATCCCGCCCATCAGTGTAGCAAGGCTCCCATTTCTTCATGGCCTGTCCTGCATTTCTGGTTTTGAGACTTTTTTCAGCATGGCCCTTTTGACCGATGGGAAGCGAGACATCTTTGTAGCGCTGATTTGCCTTTCCAGGTTGCTTGGTTGGCCAAAAAGGGCGTATGCGTTTTTCCCTGAATATATTCAGGAAAAGACGCATACGTCCTTTTTGGCCAAGGGCATCATTGTCAACGTTTTGCCGCTTTTCATGTGCTTTAAAGGCGATTCGAATCTACCTCCTGAAATCTGTTTCCTGCAATTCTGCCTTGATTTCAAATCCTCTTCTTTGCCTTCCCTCAATATATTTGTGGATGAGAGTTATCATTTATAACTCTGCAGGTTTGTGAATTGCAGTGCTCTGAACCTCCATTTTACAACTCGCTTTTTAGGGAGCTGGCCGCAAAAGCGCAGGATGGCTTCAGGCCCTGTTCTGGTTCCGGGGGGCAGGCTGATCCTGTGGTTAATTCTTCTTCCTGATGGGAAAATAGAGTGACCTGTGCCTGTCCCAACACCAAGAGCTAGTCTCTCATTGGTTCCACGTCTTCCCGTTCACGCTCAGGACAAATTGCAACCTGTACGGAGCAGGAGGTTAAAGGTGCTGATGCTCCAAGGAGGGAGATTGCTAGTAAAGTGGCTGGAATGGCGAACCCGGGCACAAGCAGATGAGAAATGAGGTGCGTTTTAGAAACCTTTCCCCATCACACGGTGTACCATCTTCTGGGTATCTCATGCATGATTTCGATGTAGGAAGATGCCCTTGAACCTGGAGATTTGGGACCCATGCGATGGGTTCCATGCAGTATTACTTTAAAGGGTCTGCGTTTGCTCACCCAACCTCACCAAACCTCTCAGCCGCAACAGTGTCCACCCTTATGTCTCATCCAGCTGTGGGTCTAGATATGGTCAATCCAGGTTGCATCACAGCCCCTGAACGCATTGTGTAAGAATTTCTCTCTCTTTCACTGTCTTTGTTTCATGGGTTTTTCAAAGTAATTTATTTTTATAATGGGGTTTAGCTGCTTTTCACTGCTGTGTTTATGCCGCTTTTTACCCACTTGACACACTAACAGAGAGATATCAATACATAGGTTTTAAGATTACTAGTCAGATATATTCTTGTGCGGTGAATAGGGCGTGTTGAGTCCAGTTCTCTGAGCAAGGAGTAGGTCTTGTCTATTACATATTGGGTTTATGGAACGGTATCTGAGCTAATTTGAAACCCTTGTTTTATGTATCACCCCACCTCACCTTTCCCGTTAAGCAGCCATAGTGTGTTTTCTGCATGTGTGACTCTGTTCTGTTTTGTAATTCAGTTCAAGTGTAACGGTTTTTACATTCCCTCTATAAGTGATACCTTATGAGAAGTGTCCTTTTCTGTGTGACTTATTTCACTTAGAGTCGTCGTACCTAAATCCACTCATCATGCTGCTACTACCCTTATGACAGTGATTTCATGGCTGAGTGATATTCCATTGTACATAAGGACCACAACTTCTTTATCCATTTTTCTCTTTCCTGGGATATTGAAGGTGGAATGAAGTGGAGGTCCTTGTCAACAGAGCAGCCCTAAACTTTGGGGTGCTTGTGTCTTGCTGATTTTTAATTTTCCCAATTTATACCCCCATGAGTGGAAGTGCCCTATGCTCTCTAAGCTTTGCTTTTTAGACGTTTCAGGACTCACCGTACGCTTCTCCAGAGTGGCTGTTGACAATTTACATCCCGCCCATCAGTGTAGCAAGGCTCCCATTTCTCCATGGCCTGTCCTGCATTTCTGGTTTTGACACTTTTTTCAGCATGGCCCTTTTGACCGATGGGAAGCGAGACATCTTTGTAGCGCTGATTTGCCTTTCCAGGTTGCTTGGTTGGCCAAAAAGGGCGTATGCGTTTTTTCCTGAATATATTCAGGAAAAAACGCATACGCCCTTTTTGGCCAAGGGCATCATTGTCAACGTTTTGCCGCTTTTCATGTGCTTTAAAGGCGATTCGAATCTACCTCCTGAAATCTGTTTCCTGCAATTCTGCCTTGATTTCAAATCCTCTTCTTTGCCTTCCCTCAATATATTTGTGGACGAGAGTTATCATTTATAACTCTGCAGGTTTGTGAATTGCAGTGCCCTGAACCTCCATTTTGCAACTCGCTTTTTAGGGAGCTGGCCGCAAAAGCGCAGGATGCCTTCAGGCCCTGTTCTGGTTCCGGGGGCAGGCTGAGCCTGTGGTTAATTCTTCTTCCTGATGGGAAAATAGAGTGACCTGTGCCTGTCCCAACACCAAGAGCTAGTCTCTCATTGGTTCCACGTCTTCCCGTTCATCCTCAGGAAAAATCGCAACCTGTACGGAACAGGAGGTTAAAGGTGATGATGCTCCAAGGAGGGAGATTGCTAGTAAAGTGGCTGGAATGGCGAACCCGAGCACAAGGAGATGAGAAATGAGGTGCGTTTTAGAAACCTTTCCCCATCACACGGTGTACCATATTCTGGGTTTCTCATGCATGTTTTCGATGTAGGAAGATGCCCTTGAACCTGGAGATTTGGGACCCATGCGATGGGTACCATGCAGTATTACTTTAAAGGGGCTGCATTTGCTCACCCAACCTCACCAAACCTCTCAGCCGCAACAGTGTCCACCCTTATGTCTCATCCAGCTGTGGGTCTAGATATGGTCAATCCAGGTTGCATCACAGCCCCTGAACGCATTGTGTAAGAATTTCGCTCTCTTTCACTGTCTTTGTTTCATGGGTTTTTCAAAGTAATTTATTTTTATAATGGGGTTTAGCTGCTTTTCACTGCTGTGTTTATGCCGCTTTACACCCACTTGACACACTAACAGAGAGATATCAATACATAGCTTTTAAGATTATTACTAGTCAGATATATTCTTGTGCGGTGAATAGGGCGTGTTGAGTCCAGTTCTCTGAGCAAGGAGTAGGTCTTGTCTATTACATATTGGGTTTATGGAACGGTATCTGAGCTAATTTGAAACCCTTGTTTTATGTATCACCCCACCTCACCTTTCCCGTTGAGCAGCCATAGTGTGTTTTCTGCATGTGTGACTCTGTTCTGTTTTGTAATTCAGTTCAAGTGTAACGGTTTTTACATTCCCTCTATAAGTGATACCTTATGAGAAGTGTCCTTTTCTGTGTGACTTATTTCACTTAGAATCGTCGTACCTAAATCCACTCATCATGCTGCTACTAGCCTTATGACATTGATTTCATGGCTGAGTGATATTCCATTGTACATAAGGACCACAACTTCTTTATCCATTTTTCTCTTTCCTGGGAAATTGAAGGTGGAATGAAGTGGAGGTCCTTGTCAACAGAGCAGTCCTAAACTTTGGGGTGCTTGTGTCTTGCTGAATTTTAATTTTCCCAATTTATACCCCCATTAGTGGAAGTGCCCTATGCTCTCTAAGCTTTGCTTTTCAGACGTTTCAGGACTCACCGTACGCTTCTCCAGAGTGGCCGTTGACAATTTACATCCCGCCCATCAGTGTAGCAAGGCTCCCATTTCTCCATGGCCTTTCCTGCATTTCTGGTTTTGACACTTTTTTCAGCATGGCCCTTTTGACCGATGGGAAGCGAGACATCTTTGTAGCGCTGATTTGCCTTTCCAGGTTGCTTGGTTGGCCAAAAAGGGCGTATGCGTTTTTTCCTGAATATATTCAGGAAAAAACGCATACGCCCTTTTTGGCCAAGGGCATCATTGTCAACGTTTTGCCGCTTTTCATGTGCTTTAAAGGCGATTCGAATCTACCTCCTGAAATCTGTTTCCTGCAATTCTGCCTTGATTTCAAATCCTCTTCTTTGCCTTCCCTCAATATATTTGTGGACGAGAGTTATCATTTATAACTCTGCAGGTTTGTGAATTGCAGTGCCCTGAACCTCCATTTTGCAACTCGCTTTTTAGGGAGCTGGCCGCAAAAGCGCAGGATGCCTTCAGGCCCTGTTCTGGTTCCGGTGGCAGGCTGAGCCTGTGGTTAATTCTTCTTCCAGATGGGAAAATAGAGTGACCTGTGCCTGTCCCAACACCAAGAGCTAGTCTCTCATTGCTTCCCCGTCTTCCCGTTCACCCTCAGGACAAATTGCAACCTGTACGGAGCAGGAGGTTAAAGGTGCTGATGCTCCAAGGAGGGAGATTGCTAGTAAAGTGGCTGGAATGGCGAACCCGGGCACAAGCAGATGAGAAATGAGGTGCGTTTTAGAAACCTTTCCCCATCACACGGTGTACCATCTTCTGGGTATCTCATGCATGTTTTCGATGTAGGAAGATGCCCTTGAACCTGGAGATTTGGGACCCATGCGATGGGTACCACGCAGTATTACTTTAAAGGGTCTGCGTTTGCTCACCCAACCTCACCAAACCTCTCAGCCGCAACAGTGTCCACTCTTATGTCTCATCCAGCTGTGGGTCTAGATATGGTCAATCCAGGTTGCATCACAGCCCCTGAACGCATTGTGTAAGAATTTCTCTCTCTTTCACTGTCTTTGTTTCATGGGTTTTTCAAAGTAATTTATTTTTATAATGGGGTTTAGCTGCTTTTCACTGCTGTGTTTATGCCGCTTTTTACCCACTTGACACACTAACAGAGAGATATCAATACATAGGTTTTAAGATTACTAGTCAGATATATTCTTGTGCGGTGAATAGGGCGTGTTGAGTCCAGTTCTCTGAGCAAGGAGTAGGTCTTGTCTATTACATATTGGGTTTATGGAACGGTATCTGAGCTAATTTGAAACCCTTGCTTTATGTATCACCCCACCTCACCTTTCCCGTTAAGCAGCCATAGTGTGTTTTCTGCATGTGTGACTCTGTTCTGTTTTGTAATTCAGTTCAAGTGTAACGGTTTTTACATTCCCTCTATAAGTGATACCTTATGAGAAGTGTCCTTTTCTGTGTGACTTATTTCACTTAGAGTCGTCGTACCTAAATCCACTCATCATGCTGCTACTACCCTTATGACAGTGATTTCATGGCTGAGTGATATTCCATTGTACATAAGGACCACAACTTCTTTATCCATTTTTCTCTTCCTGGGATATTGAAGGTGGAATGAAGTGGAGGTCCTTGTCAACAGAGCAGCCCTAAACTTTGGGGTGCTTGTGTCTTGCTGATTTTTAATTTTCCCAATTTATACCCCCATGAGTGGAAGTGCCCTATGCTCTCTAAGCTTTGCTTTTTAGACGTTTCAGGACTCACCGTAAGCTTCTGCAGAGTGGGTGTTGACAATTTACATCCCGCCCATCAGTGTAGCAAGGCTCCCATTTCTCCATGGCCTGTCCTGCATTTCTGGTTTTGACACTTTTTTCAGCATGGCCCTTTTGACCGATGGGAAGCGAGACATCTTTGTAGCGCTGATTTGCCTTTCCAGGTTGCTTGGTTGGCCAAAAAGGGCGTATGCGTTTTTTCCTGAATATATTCAGGAAAAAACGCATACGCCCTTTTTGGCCAAGGGCATCATTGTCAACGTTTTGCCGCTTTTCATGTGCTTTAAAGGCGATTCGAATCTACCTCCTGAAATCTGTTTCCTGCAATTCTGCCTTGATTTCAAATCCTCTTCTTTGCCTTCCCTCAATATATTTGTGGACGAGAGTTATCATTTATAACTCTGCAGGTTTGTGAATTGCAGTGCCCTGAACCTCCATTTTGCAACTCGCTTTTTAGGGAGCTGGCCGCAAAACGCAGGATGCCTTCAGGCCCTGTTCTGGTTCCGGGGGCAGGCTGAGCCTGTGGTTAATTCTTCTTCTTGATGGGAAAATAGAGTGACCTGTGCCTCTCCCAACACCAAGAGCTAGTCTCTCATTGGTTCCACGTCTTCCCGTTCATCCTCAGGACAAATCGTAACCTGTACGGAACAGGAGGTTAAAGGTGATGATGCTCCAAGGAGGGAGATTGCTAGTAAAGTGGCTGGAATGGCGAACCCGAGCACAAGGAGATGAGAAATGAGGTGCGTTTTAGAAACCTTTCCCCATCACACGGTGTACCATCTTCTGGGTTTCTCATGCATGTTTTCGATGTAGGAAGATTCCCTTGAACCTGGAGATTTGGGACCCATGCGATGGGTTCCATGCAGTATTACTTTAAAGGGGCTGCGTTTGCTCACCCAACCTCACCAAACCTCTCAGCCGCAACAGTGTCCACCCTTATGTCTCATCCAGCTGTGGGTCTAGATATGGTCAATCCAGGTTGCATCACAGCCCCTGAACGCATTGTGTAAGAATTTCGCTCTCTTTCACTGTCTTTGTTTCATGGGGTTTTCAAAGTAATTTATTTTTATAATGGGGTTTAGCTGCTTTTCACTGCTGTGTTTATGCCACTTTACACCCACTTGACACACTAACAGAGAGATATCAATACATAGCTTTTAAGATTATTACTAGTCAGATATATTCTTGTGCGGTGAATAGGGCGTGTTGAGTCCAGTTCTCTGAGCAAGGAGTAGGTCTTGTCTATTACATATTGGGTTTATGGAACGGTATCTGAGCTAATTTGAAACCCTTGTTTTATGTATCACCCCACCTCACCTTTCCCGTTAAGCAGCCATAGTGTGTTTTCTGCATGTGTGACTCTGTTCTGTTTTGTAATTCAGTTCAAGTGTAACGGTTTTTACATTCCCTCTATAAGTGATACCTTATGAGAAGTGTCCTTTTCTGTGTGACTTATTTCACTTAGAATCGTCGTACCTAAATCCACTCATCATGCTGCTACTAGCCTTATGACATTGATTTCATGGCTGAGTGATATTCCATTGTACATAAGGACCACAACTTCTTTATCCATTTTTCTCTTTCCTGGGAAATTGAAGGTGGAATGAAGTGGAGGTCCTTGTCAACAGAGCAGTCCTAAACTTTGGGGTGCTTGTGTCTTGCTGAATTTTAATTTTCCCAATTTATACCCCCATGAGTGGAAGTGCCCTATGCTCTCTAAGCTTTGCTTTTCAGACGTTTCAGGACTCACCGTACACTTCTCCAGAGTGGCTGTTGACAATTTACATCCCGCCCATCAGTGTAGCAAGGCTCCCATTTCTCCATGGCCTGTCCTGCATTTCTGGTTTTGAGACTTTTTTCAGCATGGCCCTTTTGACCGATGGGAAGCGAGACATCTTTGTAGCGCTGATTTGCCTTTCCAGGTTGCTTGGTTGGCCAAAAAGGGCGTATGCGTTTTTTCCTGAATATATTCAGGAAAAAACGCATACGCCCTTTTTGGCCAAGGGCATCATTGTCAACGTTTTGCCGCTTTTCATGTGCTTTAAAGGCGATTCGAATCTACCTCCTGAAATCTGTTTCCTGCAATTCTGCCTTGATTTCAAATCCTCTTCTTTGCCTTCCCTCAATATATTTGTGGACGAGAGTTATCATTTATAACTCTGCAAGTTTGTGAATTGCAGTGCCCTGAACCTTCATTTTGCAACTCGCTTTTTAGGGAGCTGGCCGCAAAAGCGCAGGATGCCTTCAGGCCCTGTTCTGGTTCCGGGGGCAGGCTGAGCCTGTGGTCAATTCTTCTTCCTGATGGGAAAATAGAGTGACCTGTGCCTGTCCCAACACCAAGAGCTAGTCTCTCATTGCTTCCCCGTCTTCCCGTTCACCCTCAGGACAAATTGCAACCTGTACGGAGCAGGAGGTTAAAGGTGATGATGCTCCAAGGAGGGAGATTGCTAGTAAAGTGGCTGGAATGGCGAACCCGGGCACAAGCAGATGAGAAATGAGGTGCGTTTTAGAAACCTTTCCCCATCACACGGTGTACCATCTTCTGGGTATCTCATGCATGTTTTCGATGTAGGAAGATACCCTTGAACCTGGAGATTTGGGACCCATGCGATGGGTACCATGCAGTATTACTTTAAAGGGTCTGCGTTTGCTCACCCAACCTCACCAAACCTCTCAGCCCCAAGAGTGTCCACCCTTATGTGTCATCCAGCTGTGGGTCTAGATATGGTCAATCCAGGTTGCATCACAGCCCCTGAACGAATTGTGTAAGAATTTCGCTCTCTTTCACTGTCTTTGTTTCATGGGTTTTTCAAAGTAATTTATTTTTATAATGGGGTTTAGCTGCTTTTCACTGCTGTGTTTATGCCGCTTTACACCCACTTGACACACTAACAGAGAGATATCAATACATAGGTTTTAAGATTATTACTAGTCAGATATATTCTTGTGCGGTGAATAGGGCGTGTTGAGTCCAGTTCTCTGAGCAAGGAGTAGGTCTTGTCTATTACATATTGGGTTTATGGAACGGTATCTGAGCTAATTTGAAACCCTTGTTTTATATATCACCCCACCTCACCTTTCCCGTTAAGCAGCCATAGTGTGTTTTCTGCATGTGTGACTCTGTTCTGTTTTGTAATTCAGTTCAAGTGTAACGGTTTTTACATTCCCTCTATAAGTGATACCTTATGAGAAGTGTCCTTTTCTGTGTGACTTATTTCACTTAGAATCGTCGTACCTAAATCCACTCATCATGCTGCTACTAGCCTTATGACATTGATTTCATGGCTGAGTGATATTCCATTGTACATAAGGACCACAACTTCTTTATCCATTTTTCTCTTTCCTGGGATATTGAAGGTGGAATGAAGTGGAGGTCCTTGTCAACAGAGCAGCCCTAAACTTTGGGGTGCTTGTGTCTTGCTGATTTTTCATTTTCCCAATTTATACCCCCATGAGTGGAAGTGCCCTATGCTCTCTAAGCTTTGCTTTTCAGACGTTTCAGGACTCACCGTACACTTCTCCAGAGTGGCTGTTGACAATTTACATCCCGCCCATCAGTGTAGCAAGGCTCCCATTTCTCCATGGCCTGTCCTGCATTTCTGGTTTTGAGACTTTTTTCAGCATGGCCCTTTTGACCGATGGGAAGCGAGACATCTTTGTAGCGCTGATTTGCCTTTCCAGGTTGCTTGGTTGGCCAAAAAGGGCGTATGCGTTTTTCCCTGAATATATTCAGGAAAAGACGCATACGTCCTTTTTGGCCAAGGGCATCATTGTCAACGTTTTGCCGCTTTTCATGTGCTTTAAAGGCGATTCGAATCTACCTCCTGAAATCTGTTTCCTGCAATTCTGCCTTGATTTCAAATCCTCTTCTTTGCCTTCCCTCAATATATTTGTGGATGAGAGTTATCATTTATAACTCTGCAGGTTTGTGAATTGCAGTGCTCTGAACCTCCATTTTACAACTCGCTTTTTAGGGAGCTGGCCGCAAAAGCGCAGGATGGCTTCAGGCCCTGTTCTGGTTCCGGGGGGCAGGCTGATCCTGTGGTTAATTCTTCTTCCTGATGGGAAAATAGAGTGACCTGTGCCTGTCCCAACACCAAGAGCTAGTCTCTCATTGGTTCCACGTCTTCCCGTTCACGCTCAGGACAAATTGCAACCTGTACGGAGCAGGAGGTTAAAGGTGCTGATGCTCCAAGGAGGGAGATTGCTAGTAAAGTGGCTGGAATGGCGAACCCGGGCACAAGCAGATGAGAAATGAGGTGCGTTTTAGAAACCTTTCCCCATCACACGGTGTACCATCTTCTGGGTATCTCATGCATGTTTTCGATGTAGGAAGATGCCCTTGAACCTGGAGATTTGGGACCCATGCGATGGGTACCACGCAGTATTACTTTAAAGGGTCTGCGTTTGCTCACCCAACCTCACCAAACCTCTCAGCCGCAACAGTGTCCACCCTTATGTCTCATCCAGCTGTGGGTCTAGATATGGTCAATCCAGGTTGCATCACAGCCCCTGAACGCATTGTGTAAGAATTTCTCTCTCTTTCACTGTCTTTGTTTCATGGGTTTTTCAAAGTAATTTATTTTTATAATGGGGTTTAGCTGCTTTTCACTGCTGTGTTTATGCCGCTTTTTACCCACTTGACACACTAACAGAGAGATATCAATACATAGGTTTTAAGATTACTAGTCAGATATATTCTTGTGCGGTGAATAGGGCGTGTTGAGTCCAGTTCTCTGAGCAAGGAGTAGGTCTTGTCTATTACATATTGGGTTTATGGAACGGTATCTGAGCTAATTTGAAACCCTTGTTTTATGTATCACCCCACCTCACCTTTCCCGTTAAGCAGCCATAGTGTGTTTTCTGCATGTGTGACTCTGTTCTGTTTTGTAATTCAGTTCAAGTGTAACGGTTTTTACATTCCCTCTATAAGTGATACCTTATGAGAAGTGTCCTTTTCTGTGTGACTTATTTCACTTAGAGTCGTCGTACCTAAATCCACTCATCATGCTGCTACTACCCTTATGACAGTGATTTCATGGCTGAGTGATATTCCATTGTACATAAGGACCACAACTTCTTTATCCATTTTTCTCTTTCCTGGGATATTGAAGGTGGAATGAAGTGGAGGTCCTTGTCAACAGAGCAGCCCTAAACTTTGGGGTGCTTGTGTCTTGCTGATTTTTAATTTTCCCAATTTATACCCCCATGAGTGGAAGTGCCCTATGCTCTCTAAGCTTTGCTTTTTAGACGTTTCAGGACTCACCGTACGCTTCTCCAGAGTGGCTGTTGACAATTTACATCCCGCCCATCAGTGTAGCAAGGCTCCCATTTCTCCATGGCCTGTCCTGCATTTCTGGTTTTGACACTTTTTTCAGCATGGCCCTTTTGACCGATGGGAAGCGAGACATCTTTGTAGCGCTGATTTGCCTTTCCAGGTTGCTTGGTTGGCCAAAAAGGGCGTATGCGTTTTTTCCTGAATATATTCAGGAAAAAACGCATACGCCCTTTTTGGCCAAGGGCATCATTGTCAACGTTTTGCCGCTTTTCATGTGCTTTAAAGGCGATTCGAATCTACCTCCTGAAATCTGTTTCCTGCAATTCTGCCTTGATTTCAAATCCTCTTCTTTGCCTTCCCTCAATATATTTGTGGACGAGAGTTATCATTTATAACTCTGCAGGTTTGTGAATTGCAGTGCCCTGAACCTCCATTTTGCAACTCGCTTTTTAGGGAGCTGGCCGCAAAAGCGCAGGATGCCTTCAGGCCCTGTTCTGGTTCCGGGGGCAGGCTGAGCCTGTGGTTAATTCTTCTTCCTGATGGGAAAATAGAGTGACCTGTGCCTGTCCCAACACCAAGAGCTAGTCTCTCATTGGTTCCACGTCTTCCCGTTCATCCTCAGGACAAATCGCAACCTGTACGGAACAGGAGGTTAAAGGTGATGATGCTCCAAGGAGGGAGATTGCTAGTAAAGTGGCTGGAATGGCGAACCCGAGCACAAGGAGATGAGAAATGAGGTGCGTTTTAGAAACCTTTCCCCATCACACGGTGTACCATCTTCTGGGTTTCTCATGCATGTTTTCGATGTAGGAAGATGCCCTTGAACCTGGAGATTTGGGACCCATGCGATGGGTACCATGCAGTATTACTTTAAAGGGGCTGCGTTTGCTCACCCAACCTCACCAAACCTCTCAGCCGCAACAGTGTCCACCCTTATGTCTCATCCAGCTGTGGGTCTAGATATGGTCAATCCAGGTTGCATCACAGCCCCTGAACGCATTGTGTAAGAATTTCGCTCTCTTTCACTGTCTTTGTTTCATGGGTTTTTCAAAGTAATTTATTTTTATAATGGGGTTTAGCTGCTTTTCACTGCTGTGTTTATGCCGCTTTACACCCACTTGACACACTAACAGAGAGATATCAATACATAGCTTTTAAGATTATTACTAGTCAGATATATTCTTGTGCGGTGAATAGGGCGTGTTGAGTCCAGTTCTCTGAGCAAGGAGTAGGTCTTGTCTATTACATATTGGGTTTATGGAACGGTATCTGAGCTAATTTGAAACCCTTGTTTTATGTATCACCCCACCTCACCTTTCCCGTTAAGCAGCCATAGTGTGTTTTCTGCATGTGTGACTCTGTTCTGTTTTGTAATTCAGTTCAAGTGTAACGGTTTTTACATTCCCTCTATAAGTGATACCTTATGAGAAGTGTCCTTTTCTGTGTGACTTATTTCACTTAGAGTCGTCGTACCTAAATCCACTCATCATGCTGCTACTACCCTTATGACAGTGATTTCATGGCTGAGTGATATTCCATTGTACATAAGGACCACAACTTCTTTATCCATTTTTCTCTTTCCTGGGATATTGAAGGTGGAATGAAGTGGAGGTCCTTGTCAACAGAGCAGCCCTAAACTTTGGGGTGCTTGTGTCTTGCTGATTTTTAATTTTCCCAATTTATACCCCCATGAGTGGAAGTGCCCTATGCTCTCTAAGCTTTGCTTTTTAGACGTTTCAGGACTCACCGTACGCTTCTCCAGAGTGGCTGTTGACAATTTACATCCCGCCCATCAGTGTAGCAAGGCTCCCATTTCTCCATGGCCTGTCCTGCATTTCTGGTTTTGACACTTTTTTCAGCATGGCCCTTTTGACCGATGGGAAGCGAGACATCTTTGTAGCGCTGATTTGCCTTTCCAGGTTGCTTGGTTGGCCAAAAAGGGCGTATGCGTTTTTTCCTGAATATATTCAGGAAAAAACGCATACGCCCTTTTTGGCCAAGGGCATCATTGTCAACGTTTTGCCGCTTTTCATGTGCTTTAAAGGCGATTCGAATCTACCTCCTGAAATCTGTTTCCTGCAATTCTGCCTTGATTTCAAATCCTCTTCTTTGCCTTCCCTCAATATATTTGTGGACGAGAGTTATCATTTATAACTCTGCAGGTTTGTGAATTGCAGTGCCCTGAACCTCCATTTTGCAACTCGCTTTTTAGGGAGCTGGCCGCAAAAGCGCAGGATGCCTTCAGGCCCTGTTCTGGTTCCGGGGGCAGGCTGAGCCTGTGGTTAATTCTTCTTCCTGATGGGAAAATAGAGTGACCTGTGCCTGTCCCAACACCAAGAGCTAGTCTCTCATTGGTTCCACGTCTTCCCGTTCATCCTCAGGACAAATCGCAACCTGTACGGAACAGGAGGTTAAAGGTGATGATGCTCCAAGGAGGGAGATTGCTAGTAAAGTGGCTGGAATGGCGAACCCGAGCACAAGGAGATGAGAAATGAGGTGCGTTTTAGAAACCTTTCCCCATCACACGGTGTACCATCTTCTGGGTTTCTCATGCATGTTTTCGATGTAGGAAGATGCCCTTGAACCTGGAGATTTGGGACCCATGCGATGGGTACCATGCAGTATTACTTTAAAGGGTCTGCGTTTGCTCACCCAACCTCACCAAACCTCTCAGCCGCAACAGTGTCCACCCTTATGTCTCATCCAGCTGTGGGTCTAGATATGGTCAATCCAGGTTGCATCACAGCCCCTGAACGCATTGTGTAAGAATTTCGCTCTCTTTCACTGTCTTTGTTTCATGGGTTTTTCAAAGTAATTTATTTTTATAATGGGGTTTAGCTGCTTTTCACTGCTGTGTTTATGCCGCTTTACACCCACTTGACACACTAACAGAGAGATATCAATACATAGCTTTTAAGATTATTACTAGTCAGATATATTCTTGTGCGGTGAATAGGGCGTGTTGAGTCCAGTTCTCTGAGCAAGGAGTAGGTCTTGTCTATTACATATTGGGTTTATGGAACGGTATCTGAGCTAATTTGAAACCCTTGTTTTATGTATCACCCCACCTCACCTTTCCCGTTAAGCAGCCATAGTGTGTTTTCTGCATGTGTGACTCTGTTCTGTTTTGTAATTCAGTTCAAGTGTAACGGTTTTTACATTCCCTCTATAAGTCATACCTTATGAGAAGTGTCCTTTTCTGTGTGACTTATTTCACTTAGAATCGTCGTACCTAAATCCACTCATCATGCTGCTACTAGCCTTATGACATTGATTTCATGGCTGAGTGATATTCCATTGTACATAAGGACCACAACTTCTTTATCCATTTTTCTCTTTCCTGGGAAATTGAAGGTGGAATGAAGTGGAGGTCCTTGTCAACAGAGCAGTCCTAAACTTTGGGGTGCTTGTGTCTTGCTGAATTTTAATTTTCCCAATTTATACCCCCATTAGTGGAAGTGCCCTATGCTCTCTAAGCTTTGCTTTTCAGACGTTTCAGGACTCACCGTACACTTCTCCAGAGTGGCCGTTGACAATTTACATCCCGCCCATCAGTGTAGCAAGGCTCCCATTTCTCCATGGCCTTTCCTGCATTTCTGGTTTTGACACTTTTTTCAGCATGGCCCTTTTGACCGATGGGAAGCGAGACATCTTTGTAGCGCTGATTTGCCTTTCCAGGTTGCTTGGTTGGCCAAAAAGGGCGTATGCGTTTTTTCCTGAATATATTCAGGAAAAAACGCATACGCCCTTTTTGGCCAAGGGCATCATTGTCAACGTTTTGCCGCTTTTCATGTGCTTTAAAGGCGATTCGAATCTACCTCCTGAAATCTGTTTCCTGCAATTCTGCCTTGATTTCAAATCCTCTTCTTTGCCTTCCCTCAATATATTTGTGGACGAGAGTTATCATTTATAACTCTGCAGGTTTGTGAATTGCAGTGCCCTGAACCTCCATTTTGCAACTCGCTTTTTAGGGAGCTGGCCGCAAAAGCGCAGGATGCCTTCAGGCCCTGTTCTGGTTCCGGTGGCAGGCTGAGCCTGTGGTTAATTCTTCTTCCAGATGGGAAAATAGAGTGACCTGTGCCTGTCCCAACACCAAGAGCTAGTCTCTCATTGCTTCCCCGTCTTCCCGTTCACCCTCAGGACAAATTGCAACCTGTACGGAGCAGGAGGTTAAAGGTGCTGATGCTCCAAGGAGGGAGATTGCTAGTAAAGTGGCTGGAATGGCGAACCCGGGCACAAGCAGATGAGAAATGAGGTGCGTTTTAGAAACCTTTCCCCATCACACGGTGTACCATTTTCTGGGTATCTCATGCATGTTTTCGATGTAGGAAGATGCCCTTGAACCTGGAGATTTGGGACCCATGCGATGGGTACCACGCAGTATTACTTTAAAGGGTCTGCGTTTGCTCACCCAACCTCACCAAACCTCTCAGCCGCAACAGTGTCCACTCTTATGTCTCATCCAGCTGTGGGTCTAGATATGGTCAATCCAGGTTGCATCACAGCCCCTGAACGCATTGTGTAAGAATTTCTCTCTCTTTCACTGTCTTTGTTTCATGGGTTTTTCAAAGTAATTTATTTTTATAATGGGGTTTAGCTGCTTTTCACTGCTGTGTTTATGCCGCTTTTTACCCACTTGACACACTAACAGAGAGATATCAATACATAGGTTTTAAGATTACTAGTCAGATATATTCTTGTGCGGTGAATAGGGCGTGTTGAGTCCAGTTCTCTGAGCAAGGAGTAGGTCTTGTCTATTACATATTGGGTTTATGGAACGGTATCTGAGCTAATTTGAAACCCTTGCTTTATGTATCACCCCACCTCACCTTTCCCGTTAAGCAGCCATAGTGTGTTTTCTGCATGTGTGACTCTGTTCTGTTTTGTAATTCAGTTCAAGTGTAACGGTTTTTACATTCCCTCTATAAGTGATACCTTATGAGAAGTGTCCTTTTCTGTGTGACTTATTTCACTTAGAGTCGTCGTACCTAAATCCACTCATCATGCTGCTACTACCCTTATGACAGTGATTTCATGGCTGAGTGATATTCCATTGTACATAAGGACCACAACTTCTTTATCCATTTTTCTCTTTCCTGGGATATTGAAGGTGGAATGAAGTGGAGGTCCTTGTCAACAGAGCAGCCCTAAACTTTGGGGTGCTTGTGTCTTGCTGATTTTTAATTTTCCCAATTTATACCCCCATGAGTGGAAGTGCCCTATGCTCTCTAAGCTTTGCTTTTTAGACGTTTCAGGACTCACCGTAAGCTTCTGCAGAGTGGGTGTTGACAATTTACATCCCGCCCATCAGTGTAGCAAGGCTCCCATTTCTCCATGGCCTGTCCTGCATTTCTGGTTTTGACACTTTTTTCAGCATGGCCCTTTTGACCGATGGGAAGCGAGACATCTTTGTAGCGCTGATTTGCCTTTCCAGGTTGCTTGGTTGGCCAAAAAGGGCGTATGCGTTTTTTCCTGAATATATTCAGGAAAAAACGCATACGCCCTTTTTGGCCAAGGGCATCATTGTCAACGTTTTGCCGCTTTTCATGTGCTTTAAAGGCGATTCGAATCTACCTCCTGAAATCTGTTTCCTGCAATTCTGCCTTGATTTCAAATCCTCTTCTTTGCCTTCCCTCAATATATTTGTGGACGAGAGTTATCATTTATAACTCTGCAGGTTTGTGAATTGCAGTGCCCTGAACCTCCATTTTGCAACTCGCTTTTTAGGGAGCTGGCCGCAAAACGCAGGATGCCTTCAGGCCCTGTTCTGGTTCCGGGGGCAGGCTGAGCCTGTGGTTAATTCTTCTTCTTGATGGGAAAATAGAGTGACCTGTGCCTCTCCCAACACCAAGAGCTAGTCTCTCATTGGTTCCACGTCTTCCCGTTCATCCTCAGGACAAATCGTAACCTGTACGGAACAGGAGGTTAAAGGTGATGATGCTCCAAGGAGGGAGATTGCTAGTAAAGTGGCTGGAATGGCGAACCCGAGCACAAGGAGATGAGAAATGAGGTGCGTTTTAGAAACCTTTCCCCATCACACGGTGTACCATCTTCTGGGTTTCTCATGCATGTTTTCGATGTAGGAAGATTCCCTTGAACCTGGAGATTTGGGACCCATGCGATGGGTTCCATGCAGTATTACTTTAAAGGGGCTGCGTTTGCTCACCCAACCTCACCAAACCTCTCAGCCGCAACAGTGTCCACCCTTATGTCTCATCCAGCTGAGGGTCTAGATATGGTCAATCCAGGTTGCATCACAGCCCCTGAACGAATTGTGTAAGAATTTCGCTCTCTTTCACTGTCTTTGTTTCATGGGTTTTTCAAAGTAATTTATTTTTATAATGGGGTTTAGCTGCTTTTCACTGCTGTGTTTATGCCGCTTTACACCCACTTGACACACTAACAGAGAGATATCAATACATAGGTTTTAAGATTATTACCAGTCAGATATATTCTTGTGCGGTGAATAGGGCGTGTTGAGTCCAGTTCTCTGAGCAAGGAGTAGGTCTTGTCTATTACATATTGGGTTTATGGAACGGTATCTGAGCTAATTTGAAACCCTTGTTTTATATATCACCCCACCTCACCTTTCCCGTTAAGCAGCCATAGTGTGTTTTCTGCATGTGTGACTCTGTTCTGTTTTGTAATTCAGTTCAAGTGTAACGGTTTTTACATTCCCTCTATAAGTGATACCTTATGAGAAGTGTCCTTTTCTGTGTGACTTATTTCACTTAGAATCGTCGTACCTAAATCCACTCATCATGCTGCTACTAGCCTTATGACATTGATTTCATGGCTGAGTGATATTCCATTGTACATAAGGACCACAACTTCTTTATCCATTTTTCTCTTTCCTGGGATATTGAAGGTGGAATGAAGTGGAGGTCCTTGTCAACAGAGCAGCCCTAAACTTTGGGGTGCTTGTGTCTTGCTGATTTTTCATTTTCCCAATTTATACCCCCATGAGTGGAAGTGCCCTATGCTCTCTATGCTTTGCTTTTTAGACGTTTCAGGACTCACTGTACACTTCTCCAGAGTGGCTGTTGACAATTTACATCCCGCCCATCAGTGTAGCAAGGCTCCCATTTCTCCATGGCCTGTCCTGCATTTCTGGTTTTGAGACTTTTTTCAGCATGGCCCTTTTGACCGATGGGAAGCGAGACATCTTTGTAGCGCTGATTTGCCTTTCCAGGTTGCTTGGTTGGCCAAAAAGGGCGTATGCGTTTTTCCCTGAATATATTCAGGAAAAGACGCATACGTCCTTTTTGGCCAAGGGCATCATTGTCAACGTTTTGCCGCTTTTCATGTGCTTTAAAGGCGATTCGAATCTACCTCCTGAAATCTGTTTCCTGCAATTCTGCCTTGATTTCAAATCCTCTTCTTTGCCTTCCCTCAATATATTTGTGGATGAGAGTTATCATTTATAACTCTGCAGGTTTGTGAATTGCAGTGCTCTGAACCTCCATTTTACAACTCGCTTTTTAGGGAGCTGGCCGCAAAAGCGCAGGATGGCTTCAGGCCCTGTTCTGGTTCCGGGGGGCAGGCTGATCCTGTGGTTAATTCTTCTTCCTGATGGGAAAATAGAGTGACCTGTGCCTGTCCCAACACCAAGAGCTAGTCTCTCATTGGTTCCACGTCTTCCCGTTCACGCTCAGGACAAATTGCAACCTGTACGGAGCAGGAGGTTAAAGGTGCTGATGCTCCAAGGAGGGAGATTGCTAGTAAAGTGGCTGGAATGGCGAACCCGGGCACAAGCAGATGAGAAATGAGGTGCGTTTTAGAAACCTTTCCCCATCACACGGTGTACCATCTTCTGGGTATCTCATGCATGTTTTCGATGTAGGAAGATGCCCTTGAACCTGGAGATTTGGGACCCATGCGATGGGTACCACGCAGTATTACTTTAAAGGGTCTGCGTTTGCTCACCCAACCTCACCAAACCTCTCAGCCGCAACAGTGTCCACCCTTATGTCTCATCCAGCTGTGGGTCTAGATATGGTCAATCCAGGTTGCATCACAGCCCCTGAACACATTGTGTAAGAATTTCTCTCTCTTTCACTGTCTTTGTTTCATGGGTTTTTCAAAGTAATTTATTTTTATAATGGGGTTTAGCTGCTTTTCACTGCTGTGTTTATGCCGCTTTTTACCCACTTGACACACTAACAGAGAGATATCAATACATAGGTTTTAAGATTACTAGTCAGATATATTCTTGTGCGGTGAATAGGGCGTGTTGAGTCCAGTTCTCTGAGCAAGGAGTAGGTCTTGTCTATTACATATTGGGTTTATGGAACGGTATCTGAGCTAATTTGAAACCCTTGTTTTATGTATCACCCCACCTCACCTTTCCCGTTAAGCAGCCATAGTGTGTTTTCTGCATGTGTGACTCTGTTCTGTTTTGTAATTCAGTTCAAGTGTAACGGTTTTTACATTCCCTCTATAAGTGATACCTTATGAGAAGTGTCCTTTTCTGTGTGACTTATTTCACTTAGAGTCATCGTACCTAAATCCACTCATCATGCTGCTACTACCCTTATGACAGTGATTTCATGGCTGAGTGATATTCCATTGTACATAAGGACCACAACTTCTTTATCCATTTTTCTCTTTCCTGGGATATTGAAGGTGGAATGAAGTGGAGGTCCTTGTCAACAGAGCAGCCCTAAACTTTGGGGTGCTTGTGTCTTGCTGATTTTTAATTTTCCCAATTTATACCCCCATGAGTGGAAGTGCCCTATGCTCTCTAAGCTTTGCTTTTTAGACGTTTCAGGACTCACCGTACGCTTCTGCAGAGTGGCTGTTGACAATTTACATCCCGCCCATCAGTGTAGCAAGGCTCCCGTTTCTCCATGGCCTGTCCTGCATTTCTGGTTTTGACACTTTTTTCAGCATGGCCCTTTTGACCGATGGGAAGCGAGACATCTTTGTAGCGCTGATTTGCCTTTCCAGGTTGCTTGGTTGGCCAAAAAGGGCGTATGCGTTTTTTCCTGAATATATTCAGGAAAAAACGCATACGCCCTTTTTGGCCAAGGGCATCATTGTCAACGTTTTGCCGCTTTTCATGTGCTTTAAAGGCGATTCGAATCTACCTCCTGAAATCTGTTTCCTGCAATTCTGCCTTGATTTCAAATCCTCTTCTTTGCCTTCCCTCAATATATTTGTGGACGAGAGTTATCATTTATAACTCTGCAGGTTTGTGAATTGCAGTGCCCTGAACCTCCATTTTGCAACTCGCTTTTTAGGGAGCTGGCCGCAAAAGCGCAGGATGCCTTCAGGCCCTGTTCTGGTTCCGGGGGCAGGCTGAGCCTGTGGTTAATTCTTCTTCCTGATGGGAAAATAGAGTGACCTGTGCCTGTCCCAACACCAAGAGCTAGACTCTCATTGGTTCCACGTCTTCCCGTTCATCCTCAGGACAAATCGCAACCTGTACGGAACAGGAGGTTAAAGGTGATGATGCTCCAAGGAGGGAGATTGCTAGTAAAGTGGCTGGAATGGCGAACCCGAGCACAAGGAGATGAGAAATGAGGTGCGTTTTAGAAACCTTTCCCCATCACACGGTGTACCATCTTCTGGGTTTCTCATGCATGTTTTCGATGTAGGAAGATGCCCTTGAACCTGGAGATTTGGGACCCATGCGATGGGTACCATGCAGTATTACTTTAAAGGGGCTGCGTTTGCTCACCCAACCTCACCAAACCTCTCAGCCGCAACAGTGTCCACCCTTATGTCTCATCCAGCTGTGGGTCTAGATATGGTCAATCCAGGTTGCATCACAGCCCCTGAACGCATTGTGTAAGAATTTCGCTCTCTTTCACTGTCTTTGTTTCATGGGTTTTTCAAAGTAATTTATTTTTATAATGGGGTTTAGCTGCTTTTCACTGCTGTGTTTATGCCACTTTTTACCCACTTGACACACTAACAGAGAGATATCAATACATAGGTTTTAAGATTACTAGTCAGATATATTCTTGTGCGGTGAATAGGGCGTGTTGAGTCCAGTTCTCTGAGCAAGGAGTAGGTCTTGTCTATTACATATTGGGTTTATGGAACGGTATCTGAGCTAATTTGAAACCCTTGTTTTATGTATCACCCCACCTCACCTTTCCCGTTAAGCAGCCATAGTGTGTTTTCTGCATGTGTGACTCTGTTCTGTTTTGTAATTCAGTTCAAGTGTAACGGTTTTTACATTCCCTCTATAAGTGATACCTTATGAGAAGTGTCCTTTTCTGTGTGACTTATTTCACTTAGAGTCGTCGTACCTAAATCCACTCATCATGCTGCTACTACCCTTATGACAGTGATTTCATGGCTGAGTGATATTCCATTGTACATAAGGACCACAATTTCTTTATCCATTTTTCTCTTTCCTGGGATATTGAAGGTGGAATGAAGTGGAGGTCCTTGTCAACAGAGCAGCCCTAAACTTTGGGGTGCTTGTGTCTTGCTGATTTTTAATTTTCCCAATTTATACCCCCATGAGTGGAAGTGCCCTATGCTCTCTAAGCTTTGCTTTTTAGACGTTTCAGGACTCACCGTACGCTTCTGCAGAGTGGCTGTTGACAATTTACATCCCGCCCATCAGTGTAGCAAGGCTCCCATTTCTCCATGGCCTGTCCTGCATTTCTGGTTTTGACACTTTTTTCAGCATGGCCCTTTTGACCGATGGGAAGCGAGACATCTTTGTAGCGCTGATTTGCCTTTCCAGGTTGCTTGGTTGGCCAAAAAGGGCGTATGCGTTTTTTCCTGAATATATTCAGGAAAAAACGCATACGCCCTTTTTGGCCAAGGGCATCATTGTCAACGTTTTGCCGCTTTTCATGTGCTTTAAAGGCGATTCGAATCTACCTCCTGAAATCTGTTTCCTGCAATTCTGCCTTGATTTCAAATCCTCTTCTTTGCCTTCCCTCAATATATTTGTGGACGAGAGTTATCATTTATAACTCTGCAGGTTTGTGAATTGCAGTGCCCTGAACCTCCATTTTGCAACTCGCTTTTTAGGGAGCTGGCCGCAAAAGCGCAGGATGCCTTCAGGCCCTGTTCTGGTTCCGGGGGCAGGCTGAGCCTGTGGTTAATTCTTCTTCCTGATGGGAAAATAGAGTGACCTGTGCCTGTCCCAACACCAAGAGCTAGTCTCTCATTGGTTCCACGTCTTCCCGTTCATCCTCAGGACAAATCGCAACCTGTACGGAACAGGAGGTTAAAGGTGATGATGCTCCAAGGAGGGAGATTGCTAGTAAAGTGGCTGGAATGGCGAACCCGAGCACAAGGAGATGAGAAATGAGGTGCGTTTTAGAAACCTTTCCCCATCACACGGTGTACCATCTTCTGGGTTTCTCATGCATGTTTTCGATGTAGGAAGATGCCCTTGAACCTGGAGATTTGGGACCCATGCGATGGGTACCATGCAGTATTACTTTAAAGGGGCTGCGTTTGCTCACCCAACCTCACCAAACCTCTCAGCCGCAACAGTGTCCACCCTTATGTCTCATCCAGCTGTGGGTCTAGATATGGTCAATCCAGGTTGCATCACAGCCCCTGAACGCATTGTGTAAGAATTTCGCTCTCTTTCACTGTCTTTGTTTCATGGGTTTTTCAAAGTAATTTATTTTTATAATGGGGTTTAGCTGCTTTTCACTGCTGTGTTTATGCCACTTTACACCCACTTGACACACTAACAGAGAGATATCAATACATAGCTTTTAAGGTTATTACTAGTCAGATATATTCTTGTGCGGTGAATAGGGCGTGTTGAGTCCAGTTCTCTGAGCAAGGAGTAGGTCTTGTCTATTACATATTGGGTTTATGGAACGGTATCTGAGCTAATTTGAAACCCTTGTTTTATGTATCACCCCACCTCACCTTTCCCGTTAAGCAGCCATAGTGTGTTTTCTGCATGTGTGACTCTGTTCTGTTTTGTAATTCAGTTCAAGTGTAACGGTTTTTACATTCCCTCTATAAGTCATACCTTATGAGAAGTGTCCTTTTCTGTGTGACTTATTTCACTTAGAATCGTCGTACCTAAATCCACTCATCATGCTGCTACTAGCCTTATGACATTGATTTCATGGCTGAGTGATATTCCATTGTACATAAGGACCACAACTTCTTTATCCATTTTTCTCTTTCCTGGGAAATTGAAGGTGGAATGAAGTGGAGGTCCTTGTCAACAGAGCAGTCCTAAACTTTGGGGTGCTTGTGTCTTGCTGAATTTTAATTTTCCCAATTTATACCCCCATGAGTGGAAGTGCCCTATGCTCTCTAAGCTTTGCTTTTCAGACGTTTCAGGACTCACCGTACACTTCTCCAGAGTGGCTGTTGACAATTTACATCCCGCCCATCAGTGTAGCAAGGCTCCCATTTCTCCATGGCCTGTCCTGCATTTCTGGTTTTGACACTTTTTTCAGCATGGCCCTTTTGACCGATGGGAAGCGAGACATCTTTGTAGCGCTGATTTGCCTTTCCAGGTTGCTTGGTTGGCCAAAAAGGGCGTATGCGTTTTTTCCTGAATATATTCAGGAAAAAACGCATACGCCCTTTTTGGCCAAGGGCATCATTGTCAACGTTTTGCCGCTTTTCATGTGCTTTAAAGGCGATTCGAATCTACCTCCTGAAATCTGTTTCCTGCAATTCTGCCTTGATTTCAAATCCTCTTCTTTGCCTTCCCTCAATATATTTGTGGACGAGAGTTATCATTTATAACTCTGCAGGTTTGTGAATTGCAGTGCCCTGAACCTCCATTTTGCAACTCGCTTTTTAGGGAGCTGGCCGCAAAAGCGCAGGATGCCTTCAGGCCCTGTTCTGGTTCCGGGGGCAGGCTGAGCCTGTGGTTAATTCTTCTTCCTGATGGGAAAATAGAGTGACCTGTGCCTATCCCAACACCACGAGCTAGTCTCTCATTGCTTCCCCGTCTTCCCGTTCACCCTCAGGACAAATTGCAACCTGTACGGAGCAGGAGGTTAAAGGTGCTGATGCTCCAAGGAGGGAGATTGCTAGTAAAGTGGCTGGAATGGCGAACCCGGGCACAAGCAGATGAGAAATGAGGTGCGTTTTAGAAACCTTTCCCCATCACACGGTGTACCATCTTCTGGGTATCTCATGCATGTTTTCGATGT
The DNA here is from genome assembly GCF_965194805.1 of Balaenoptera borealis. Taxonomy (NCBI): domain Eukaryota; kingdom Metazoa; phylum Chordata; class Mammalia; order Artiodactyla; family Balaenopteridae; genus Balaenoptera; species Balaenoptera borealis. The sequence goes on along the minus strand of NW_028123976.1, from coordinate 752,098 downwards.
AGGAAGATGACCTTGAACCTGGAGATTTGGGACCCATGCGATGGGTACCACGCAGTATTACTTTAAAGGGTCTGCGTTTGCTCACCCAACCTCACCAAACCTCTCAGCCGCAACAGTGTCCACCCTTATGTCTCATCCAGCTGTGGGTCTAGATATGGTCAATCCAGGTTGCATCACAGCCCCTGAACGCATTGTGTAAGAATTTCTCTCTCTTTCACTGTCTTTGTTTCATGGGTTTTTCAAAGTAATTTATTTTTATAATGGGGTTTAGCTGCTTTTCACTGCTGTGTTTATGCCGCTTTTTACCCACTTGACACACTAACAGAGAGATATCAATACATAGGTTTTAATATTACTAGTCAGATATATTCTTGTGTGGTGAATAGGGCGTGTTGAGTCCAGTTCTCTGAGCAAGGAGTAGGTCTTGTCTATTACATATTGGTTTTATGGAACGGTATCTGAGCTAATTTGAAACCCTTGTTTTATGTATCACCCCACCTCACCTTTCCCGTTAAGCAGCCATAGTGTGTTTTCTGCATGTGTGACTCTGTTCTGTTTTGTAATTCAGTTCAAGTGTAACGGTTTTTACATTCCCTCTATAAGTGATACCTTATGAGAAGTGTCCTTTTCTGTGTGACTTATTTCACTTAGAGTCGTCGTACCTAAATCCACTCATCATGCTGCTACTAGCCTTATGACAGTGATTTCATGGCTGAGTGATATTCCATTGTACATAAGGACCACAACTTCTTTATCCATTTTTCTCTTTCCTGGGATATTGAAGGTGGAATGAAGTGGAGGTCCTTGTCAACAGAGCAGCCCTAAACTTTGGGGTGCTTGTGTCTTGCTGATTTTTCATTTTCCCAATTTATACCCCCAGGAGTGGAAGTGCCCTATGCTCTCTAAGCTGTGTTTTTTAGATGTTTCAGGACACACCGTACGCTTCTCCAGAGTGGCTGCTGGCAATTTACATCCCGCCCATCAGTGTAGCAAGGCTCCCATTTCTCCATGGCCTGTCCTGCATTTCTGGTTTTGACACTTTTTTCAGCATGGCCCTTTTGACCGATGGGAAGCGAGACATCTTTGTAGCGCTGATTTGCCTTTCCAGGTTGCTTGGTTGGCCAAAAAGGGCGTATGCGTTTTTTCCTGAATATATTCAGGAAAAAACGCATACGCCCTTTTTGGCCAAGGGCATCATTGTCAACGTTTTGCCGCTTTTCATGTGCTTTAAAGGCGATTCGAATCTACCTCCTGAAATCTGTTTCCTGCAATTCTGCCTTGATTTCAAATCCTCTTCTTTGCCTTCCCTCAATATATTTGTGGACGAGAGTTATCATTTATAACTCTGCAGGTTTGTGAATTGCAGTGCCCTGAACCTCCATTTTGCAACTCGCTTTTTAGGGAGCTGGCCGCAAAAGCGCAGGATGCCTTCAGGCCCTGTTCTGGTTCCGGGGGCAGGCTGAGCCTGTGGTTAATTCTTCTTCCTGATGGGAAAATAGAGTGACCTGTGCCTGTCCCAACACCAAGAGCTAGTCTCTCATTGCTTCCCCGTCTTCCCGTTCACCCTCAGGACAAATTGCAACCTGTACGGAGCAGGAGGTTAAAGGTGCTGATGCTCCAAGGAGGGAGATTGCTAGTAAAGTGGCTGGAATGGCGAACCCGGGCACAAGCAGATGAGAAATGAGGTGCGTTTTAGAAACCTTTCCCCATCACACGGTGTACCATCTTCTGGGTATCTCATGCATGTTTTCGATGTAGGAAGATGCCCTTGAACCTGGAGATTTGGGACCCATGCGATGGGTACCACGCAGTATTACTTGAAAGGGTCTGCGTTTGCTCACCCAACCTCACCAAACCTCTCAGCCGCAACAGTGTCCACCCTTATGTCTCATCCAGCTGTGGGTCTAGATATGGTCAATCCAGGTTGCATCACAGCCCCTGAACGCATTGTGTAAGAATTTCTCTCTCTTTCACTGTCTTTGTTTCATGGGTTTTTCAAAGTAATTTATTTTTATAATGGGGTTTAGCTGCTTTTCACTGCTGTGTTTATGCCGCTTTTTACCCACTTGACACACTAACAGAGAGATATCAATACATAGGTTTTAAGATTACTAGTCAGATATATTCTTGTGCGGTGAATAGGGCGTGTTGAGTCCAGTTCTCTGAGCAAGGAGTAGGTCTTGTCTATTACATATTGGGTTTATGGAACGGTATCTGAGCTAATTTGAAACCCTTGTTTTATGTATCACCCCACCTCACCTTTCCCGTTAAGCAGCCATAGTGTGTTTTCTGCATGTGTGACTCTGTTCTGTTTTGTAATTCAGTTCAAGTGTAACGGTTTTTACATTCCCTCTATAAGTGATACCTTATGAGAAGTGTCCTTTTCTGTGTGACTTATTTCACTTAGAGTCGTCGTACCTAAATCCACTCATCATGCTGCTACTACCCTTATGACAGTGATTTCATGGCTGAGTGATATTCCACTGTACATAAGGACCACAACTTCTTTATCCATTTTTCTCTTTCCTGGGATATTGAAGGTGGAATGAAGTGGAGGTCCTTGTCAACAGAGCAGCCCTAAACTTTGGGGTGCTTGTGTCTTGCTGATTTTTCATTTTCCCAATTTATACCCCCATGAGTGGAAGTGCCCTATGCTCTCTAAGCTTTGCTTTTTAGACGTTTCAGGACTCACCGTACGCTTCTGCAGAGTGGCTGTTGACAATTTACATCCCGCCCATCAGTGTAGCAAGGCTCCCATTTCTCCATGGCCTGTCCTGCATTTCTGGTTTTGACACTTTTTTCAGCATGGCCCTTTTGACCGATGGGAAGCGAGACATCTTTGTAGCGCTGATTTGCCTTTCCAGGTTGCTTGGTTGGCCAAAAAGGGCGTATGCGTTTTTTCCTGAATATATTCAGGAAAAAACGCATACGCCCTTTTTGGCCAAGGGCATCATTGTCAACGTTTTGCCGCTTTTCATGTGCTTTAAAGGCGATTCGAATCTACCTCCTGAAATCTGTTTCCTGCAATTCTGCCTTGATTTCAAATCCTCTTCTTTGCCTTCCCTCAATATATTTGTGGACGAGAGTTATCATTTATAACTCTGCAGGTTTGTGAATTGCAGTGCCCTGAACCTCCATTTTGCAACTCGCTTTTTAGGGAGCTGGCCGCAAAAGCGCAGGATGCCTTCAGGCCCTGTTCTGGTTCCGGAGGCAGGCTGAGCCTGTGGTTAATTCTTCTTCCTGATGGGAAAATAGAGTGACCTGTGCCTGTCCCAACACCAAGAGCTAGTCTCTCATTGCTTCCCCGTCTTCCCGTTCACCCTCAGGACAAATTGCAACCTGTACGGAGCAGGAGGTTAAAGGTGCTGATGCTCCAAGGAGGGAGATTGCTAGTAAAGTGGCTGGAATGGCGAACCCGGGCACAAGCAGATGAGAAATGAGGTGCGTTTTAGAAACCTTTCCCCATCACACGGTGTACCATCTTCTGGGTATCTCATGCATGTTTTCGATGTAGGAAGATGCCCTTGAACCTGGAGATTTGGGACCCATGCGATGGGTACCACGCAGTATTACTTTAAAGGGTCTGCGTTTGCTCACCCAACCTCACCAAACCTCTCAGCCGCAACAGTGTCCACCCTTATGTCTCATCCAGCTGTGGGTCTAGATATGGTCAATCCAGGTTGCATCACAGCCCCTGAACGAATTGTGTAAGAATTTCTCTCTCTTTCACTGTCTTTGTTTCATGGGTTTTTCAAAGTAATTTATTTTTATAATGGGGTTTAGCTGCTTTTCACTGCTGTGTTTATGCCGCTTTACACCCACTTGACACACTAACAGAGAGATATCAATACATAGGTTTTAAGATTATTACTAGTCAGATATATTCTTGTGCGGTGAATAGGGCGTGTTGAGTCCAGTTCTCTGAGCAAGGAGTAGGTCTTGTCTATTACATATTGGGTTTATGGAATGGTATCTGAGCTAATTTGAAACCCTTGTTTTATATATCACCCCACCTCACCTTTCCCGTTAAGCAGCCATAGTGTGTTTTCTGCATGTGTGACTCTGTTCTGTTTTGTAATTCAGTTCAAGTGTAACGGTTTTTACATTCCCTCTATAAGTGATACCTTATGAGAAGTGTCCTTTTCTGTGTGACTTATTTCACTTAGAATCGTCGTACCTAAATCCACTCATCATGCTGCTACTAGCCTTATGACATTGATTTCATGGCTGAGTGATATTCCATTGTACATAAGGACCACAACTTCTTTATCCATTTTTCTCTTTCCTGGGATATTGAAGGTGGAATGAAGTGGAGGTCCTTGTCAACAGAGCAGCCCTAAACTTTGGGGTGCTTGTGTCTTGCTGATTTTTAATTTTCCCAATTTATACCCCCATGAGTGGAAGTGCCCTATGCTCTCTATGCTTTGCTTTTTAGACGTTTCAGGACTCACTGTACACTTCTCCAGAGTGGCTGTTGACAATTTACATCCCACCCATCAGTGTAGCAAGGCTCCCATTTCTCCATGGCCTGTCCTGCATTTCTGGTTTTGAGACTTTTTTCAGCATGGCCCTGTTGACCGATGGGAAGCGAGACATCTTTGTAGCGCTGATTTGCCTTTCCAGGTTGCTTGGTTGGCCAAAAAGGGCGTATGCGTTTTTTCCTGAATATATTCAGGAAAAAACGCATACACCCTTTTTGGCCAAGGGCATCATTGTCAACGTTTTGCCGCTTTTCATGTGCTTTAAAGGCGATTCGAATCTACCTCCTGAAATCTGTTTCCTGCAATTCTGCCTTGATTTCAAATCCTCTTCTTTGCCTTCCCTCAATATATTTGTGGATGAGAGTTATCATTTATAACTCTGCAGGTTTGTGAATTGCAGTGCTCTGAACCTCCATTTTACAACTCGCTTTTTAGGGAGCTGGCCGCAAAAGCGCAGGATGGCTTCAGGCCCTGTTCTGGTTCCGGGGGGCAGGGTGATCCTGTGGTTAATTCTTCTTCCTGATGGGAAAATAGAGTGACCTGTGCCTGTCCCAACACCAAGAGCTAGTCTCTCATTGGTTCCACGTCTTCCCGTTCACGCTCAGGACAAATTGCAACCTGTACGGAGCAGGAGGTTAAAGGTGCTGATGCTCCAAGTAGGGAGATTGCTAGTAAAGCGGCTGGAATAGCGAACCCGGGCACAAGGAGATGAGAAATGAGGTGCGTTTTAGAAACCTTTCCACATCACACGGTGTACCATCTTCTGGGTTTCTCATGCATGTTTTCGATGTAGGAAGATGCCCTTGAACCTGGAGATTTGGGACCCATGCGATGGGTACCACGCAGTATTACTTTAAAGGGTCTGCGTTTGCTCACCCAACCTCACCAAACCTCTCAGCCGCAACAGTGTCCACCCTTATGTCTCATCCAGCTGTGGGTCTAGATATGGTCAGTCCAGGTTGCATCACAGCCCCTGAACGCATTGTGTAAGAATTTCTATCTCTTTCACTGTCTTTGTTTCATGGGTTTTTCAAAGTAATTTATTTTTATAATGGGGTTTAGCTGCTTTTCACTGCTGTGTTTATGCCGCTTTACACCCACTTGACACACTAACAGAGAGATATCAATACATAGGTTTTAAGATTATTACTAGTCAGATATATTCTTGTGCGGTGAATAGGGCGTGTTGAGTCCAGTTCTCTGAGCAAGGAGTAGGTCTTGTCTATTACATATTGGTTTTATGGAACGGTATCTGAGCTAATTTGAAACCCTTGTTTTATGTATCACCCCACCTCACCTTTCCCGTTAAGCAGCCATAGTGTGTTTTCTGCATGTGTGACTCTGTTCTGTTTTGTAATTCAGTTCAAGTGTAACGGTTTTTACATTCCCTCTATAAGTGATACCTTATGAGAAGTGTCCTTTTCTGTGTGACTTATTTCACTTAGAATCGTCGTACCTAAATCCACTCATCATGCTGCTACTAGCCTTATGACATTGATTTCATGGCTGAGTGATATTCCATTGTACATAAGGACCACAACTTCTTTATCCATTTTTCTCTTTCCTGGGATATTGAAGGTGGAATGAAGTGGAGGTCCTTGTCAACAGAGCAGCCCTAAACTTTGGGGTGCTTGTGTCTTGCTGATTTTTAATTTTCCCAATTTATACCCCCATGAGTGGAAGTGCCCTATGCTCTCTATGCTTTGCTTTTTAGACGTTTCAGGACTCACTGTACACTTCTCCAGAGTGGCTGTTGACAATTTACATCCCGCCCATCAGTGTAGCAAGGCTCCCATTTCTCCATGGCCTGTCCTGCATTTCTGGTTTTGAGACTTTTTTCAGCATGGCCCTTTTGACCGATGGGAAGCGAGACATCTTTGTAGCGCTGATTTGCCTTTCCAGGTTGCTTGGTTGGCCAAAAAGGGCGTATGCGTTTTTCCCTGAATATATTCAGGAAAAGACGCATACGTCCTTTTTGGCCAAGGGCATCATTGTCAACGTTTTGCCGCTTTTCATGTGCTTTAAAGGCGATTCGAATCTACCTCCTGAAATCTGTTTCCTGCAATTCTGCCTTGATTTCAAATCCTCTTCTTTGCCTTCCCTCAATATATTTGTGGATGAGAGTTATCATTTATAACTCTGCAGGTTTGTGAATTGCAGTGCTCTGAACCTCCATTTTACAACTCGCTTTTTAGGGAGCTGGCCGCAAAAGCGCAGGATGGCTTCAGGCCCTGTTCTGGTTCCGGGGGGCAGGCTGATCCTGTGGTTAATTCTTCTTCCTGATGGGAAAATAGAGTGACCTGTGCCTGTCCCAACACCAAGAGCTAGTCTCTCATTGGTTCCACGTCTTCCCGTTCACGCTCAGGACAAATTGCAACCTGTACGGAGCAGGAGGTTAAAGGTGCTGATGCTCCAAGGAGGGAGATTGCTAGTAAAGTGGCTGGAATGGCGAACCCGGGCACAAGCAGATGAGAAATGAGGTGCGTTTTAGAAACCTTTCCCCATCACACGGTGTACCATCTTCTGGGTATCTCATGCATGTTTTCGATGTAGGAAGATGCCCTTGAACCTGGAGATTTGGGACCCATGCGATGGGTACCACGCAGTATTACTTTAAAGGGTCTGCGTTTGCTCACCCAACCTCACCAAACCTCTCAGCCGCAACAGTGTCCACCCTTATGTCTCATCCAGCTGTGGGTCTAGATATGGTCAATCCAGGTTGCATCACAGCCCCTGAACGCATTGTGTAAGAATTTCTCTCTCTTTCACTGTCTTTGTTTCATGGGTTTTTCAAAGTAATTTATTTTTATAATGGGGTTTAGCTGCTTTTCACTGCTGTGTTTATGCCGCTTTTTACCCACTTGACACACTAACAGAGAGATATCAATACATAGGTTTTAAGATTACTAGTCAGATATATTCTTGTGCGGTGAATAGGGCGTGTTGAGTCCAGTTCTCTGAGCAAGGAGTAGGTCTTGTCTATTACATATTGGGTTTATGGAACGGTATCTGAGCTAATTTGAAACCCTTGTTTTATGTATCACCCCACCTCACCTTTCCCGTTAAGCAGCCATAGTGTGTTTTCTGCATGTGTGACTCTGTTCTGTTTTGTAATTCAGTTCAAGTGTAACGGTTTTTACATTCCCTCTATAAGTGATACCTTATGAGAAGTGTCCTTTTCTGTGTGACTTATTTCACTTAGAGTCGTCGTACCTAAATCCACTCATCATGCTGCTACTACCCTTATGACAGTGATTTCATGGCTGAGTGATATTCCATTGTACATAAGGACCACAACTTCTTTATCCATTTTTCTCTTTCCTGGGATATTGAAGGTGGAATGAAGTGGAGGTCCTTGTCAACAGAGCAGCCCTAAACTTTGGGGTGCTTGTGTCTTGCTGATTTTTAATTTTCCCAATTTATACCCCCATGAGTGGAAGTGCCCTATGCTCTCTAAGCTTTGCTTTTTAGACGTTTCAGGACTCACCGTACGCTTCTGCAGAGTGGCTGTTGACAATTTACATCCCGCCCATCAGTGTAGCAAGGCTCCCATTTCTCCATGGCCTGTCCTGCATTTCTGGTTTTGACACTTTTTTCAGCATGGCCCTTTTGACCGATGGGAAGCGAGACATCTTTGTAGCGCTGATTTGCCTTTCCAGGTTGCTTGGTTGGCCAAAAAGGGCGTATGCGTTTTTTCCTGAATATATTCAGGAAAAAACGCATACGCCCTTTTTGGCCAAGGGCATCATTGTCAACGTTTTGCCGCTTTTCATGTGCTTTAAAGGCGATTCGAATCTACCTCCTGAAATCTGTTTCCTGCAATTCTGCCTTGATTTCAAATCCTCTTCTTTGCCTTCCCTCAATATATTTGTGGACGAGAGTTATCATTTATAACTCTGCAGGTTTGTGAATTGCAGTGCCCTGAACCTCCATTTTGCAACTCGCTTTTTAGGGAGCTGGCCGCAAAAGCGCAGGATGCCTTCAGGCCCTGTTCTGGTTCCGGGGGCAGGCTGAGCCTGTGGTTAATTCTTCTTCCTGATGGGAAAATAGAGTGACCTGTGCCTGTCCCAACACCAAGAGCTAGACTCTCATTGGTTCCACGTCTTCCCGTTCATCCTCAGGACAAATCGCAACCTGTACGGAACAGGAGGTTAAAGGTGATGATGCTCCAAGGAGGGAGATTGCTAGTAAAGTGGCTGGAATGGCGAACCCGAGCACAAGGAGATGAGAAATGAGGTGCGTTTTAGAAACCTTTCCCCATCACACGGTGTACCATCTTCTGGGTTTCTCATGCATGTTTTCGATGTAGGAAGATGCCCTTGAACCTGGAGATTTGGGACCCATGCGATGGGTACCATGCAGTATTACTTTAAAGGGGCTGCGTTTGCTCACCCAACCTCACCAAACCTCTCAGCCGCAACAGTGTCCACCCTTATGTCTCATCCAGCTGTGGGTCTAGATATGGTCAATCCAGGTTGCATCACAGCCCCTGAACGCATTGTGTAAGAATTTCGCTCTCTTTCACTGTCTTTGTTTCATGGGTTTTTCAAAGTAATTTATTTTTATAATGGGGTTTAGCTGCTTTTCACTGCTGTGTTTATGCCACTTTACACCCACTTGACACACTAACAGAGAGATATCAATACATAGCTTTTAAGATTATTACTAGTCAGATATATTCTTGTGCGGTGAATAGGGCGTGTTGAGTCCAGTTCTCTGAGCAAGGAGTAGGTCTTGTCTATTACATATTGGGTTTATGGAACGGTATCTGAGCTAATTTGAAACCCTTGTTTTATGTATCACCCCACCTCACCTTTCCCGTTAAGCAGCCATAGTGTGTTTTCTGCATGTGTGACTCTGTTCTGTTTTGTAATTCAGTTCAAGTGTAACGGTTTTTACATTCCCTCTATAAGTGATACCTTATGAGAAGTGTCCTTTTCTGTGTGACTTATTTCACTTAGAGTCGTCGTACCTAAATCCACTCATCATGCTGCTACTACCCTTATGACAGTGATTTCATGGCTGAGTGATATTCCATTGTACATAAGGACCACAACTTCTTTATCCATTTTTCTCTTTCCTGGGATATTGAAGGTGGAATGAAGTGGAGGTCCTTGTCAACAGAGCAGCCCTAAACTTTGGGGTGCTTGTGTCTTGCTGATTTTTAATTTTCCCAATTTATACCCCCATGAGTGGAAGTGCCCTATGCTCTCTAAGTTTTGCTTTTTAGACGTTTCAGGACTCACCGTACGCTTCTCCAGAGTGGCTGTTGACAATTTACATCCCGCCCATCAGTGTAGCAAGGCTCCCATTTCTCCATGGCCTGTCCTGCATTTCTGGTTTTGACACTTTTTTCAGCATGGCCCTTTTGACCGATGGGAAGCGAGACATCTTTGTAGCGCTGATTTGCCTTTCCAGGTTGCTTGGTTGGCCAAAAAGGGCGTATGCGTTTTTTCCTGAATATATTCAGGAAAAAACGCATACGCCCTTTTTGGCCAAGGGCATCATTGTCAACGTTTTGCCGCTTTTCATGTGCTTTAAAGGCGATTCGAATCTACCTCCTGAAATCTGTTTCCTGCAATTCTGCCTTGATTTCAAATCCTCTTCTTTGCCTTCCCTCAATATATTTGTGGACGAGAGTTATCATTTATAACTCTGCAGGTTTGTGAATTGCAGTGCCCTGAACCTCCATTTTGCAACTCGCTTTTTAGGGAGCTGGCCGCAAAAGCGCAGGATGCCTTCAGGCCCTGTTCTGGTTCCGGGGGCAGGCTGAGCCTGTGGTTAATTCTTCTTCCTGATGGGAAAATAGAGTGACCTGTGCCTGTCCCAACACCAAGAGCTAGACTCTCATTGGTTCCACGTCTTCCCGTTCATCCTCAGGACAAATCGCAACCTGTACGGAACAGGAGGTTAAAGGTGATGATGCTCCAAGGAGGGAGATTGCTAGTAAAGTGGCTGGAATGGCGAACCCGAGCACAAGGAGATGAGAAATGAGGTGCGTTTTAGAAACCTTTCCCCATCACACGGTGTACCATCTTCTGGGTTTCTCATGCATGTTTTCGATGTAGGAAGATGCCCTTGAACCTGGAGATTTGGGACCCATGCGATGGGTACCATGCAGTATTACTTTAAAGGGGCTGCGTTTGCTCACCCAACCTCACCAAACCTCTCAGCCGCAACAGTGTCCACCCTTATGTCTCATCCAGCTGTGGGTCTAGATATGGTCAATCCAGGTTGCATCACAGCCCCTGAACGCATTGTGTAAGAATTTCGCTCTCTTTCACTGTCTTTGTTTCATGGGTTTTTCAAAGTAATTTATTTTTATAATGGGGTTTAGCTGCTTTTCACTGCTGTGTTTATGCCACTTTACACCCACTTGACACACTAACAGAGAGATATCAATACATAGCTTTTAAGATTATTACTAGTCAGATATATTCTTGTGCGGTGAATAGGGCGTGTTGAGTCCAGTTCTCTGAGCAAGGAGTAGGTCTTGTCTATTACATATTGGGTTTATGGAACGGTATCTGAGCTAATTTGAAACCCTTGTTTTATGTATCACCCCACCTCACCTTTCCCGTTAAGCAGCCATAGTGTGTTTTCTGCATGTGTGACTCTGTTCTGTTTTGTAATTCAGTTCAAGTGTAACGGTTTTTACATTCCCTCTATAAGTGATACCTTATGAGAAGTGTCCTTTTCTGTGTGACTTATTTCACTTAGAGTCGTCGTACCTAAATCCACTCATCATGCTGCTACTACCCTTATGACAGTGATTTCATGGCTGAGTGATATTCCATTGTACATAAGGACCACAACTTCTTTATCCATTTTTCTCTTTCCTGGGATATTGAAGGTGGAATGAAGTGGAGGTCCTTGTCAACAGAGCAGCCCTAAACTTTGGGGTGCTTGTGTCTTGCTGATTTTTAATTTTCCCAATTTATACCCCCATGAGTGGAAGTGCCCTATGCTCTCTAAGTTTTGCTTTTTAGACGTTTCAGGACTCACCGTACGCTTCTCCAGAGTGGCTGTTGACAATTTACATCCCGCCCATCAGTGTAGCAAGGCTCCCATTTCTCCATGGCCTGTCCTGCATTTCTGGTTTTGACACTTTTTTCAGCATGGCCCTTTTGACCGATGGGAAGCGAGACATCTTTGTAGCGCTGATTTGCCTTTCCAGGTTGCTTGGTTGGCCAAAAAGGGCGTATGCGTTTTTTCCTGAATATATTCAGGAAAAAACGCATACGCCCTTTTTGGCCAAGGGCATCATTGTCAACGTTTTGCCGCTTTTCATGTGCTTTAAAGGCGATTCGAATCTACCTCCTGAAATCTGTTTCCTGCAATTCTGCCTTGATTTCAAATCCTCTTCTTTGCCTTCCCTCAATATATTTGTGGACGAGAGTTATCATTTATAACTCTGCAGGTTTGTGAATTGCAGTGCCCTGAACCTCCATTTTGCAACTCGCTTTTTAGGGAGCTGGCCGCAAAAGCGCAGGATGCCTTCAGGCCCTGTTCTGGTTCCGGGGGCAGGCTGAGCCTGTGGTTAATTCTTCTTCCTGATGGGAAAATAGAGTGACCTGTGCCTGTCCCAACACCAAGAGCTAGTCTCTCATTGGTTCCACGTCTTCCCGTTCATCCTCAGGACAAATCGCAACCTGTACGGAACAGGAGGTTAAAGGTGATGATGCTCCAAGGAGGGAGATTGCTAGTAAACTGGCTGGAATGGCGAACCCGAGCACAAGGAGATGAGAAATGAGGTGCGTTTTAGAAACCTTTCCCCATCACACGGTGTACCATCTTCTGGGTTTCTCATGCATGTTTTCGATGTAGGAAGATGCCCTTGAACCTGGAGATTTGGGACCCATGCGATGGGTACCATGCAGTATTACTTTAAAGGGGCTGCGTTTGCTCACCCAACCTCACCAAACCTCTCAGCCGCAACAGTGTCCACCCTTATGTCTCATCCAGCTGTGGGTCTAGATATGGTCAATCCAGGTTGCATCACAGCCCCTGAACGCATTGTGTAAGAATTACGCTCTCTTTCACTGTCTTTGTTTCATGGGTTTTTCAAAGTAATTTATTTTTATAATGGGGTTTAGCTGCTTTTCACTGCTGTGTTTATGCCACTTTACACCCACTTGACACACTAACAGAGAGATATCAATACATAGCTTTTAAGATTATTACTAGTCAGATATATTCTTGTGCGGTGAATAGGGCGTGTTGAGTCCAGTTCTCTGAGCAAGGAGTAGGTCTTGTCTATTACATATTGGGTTTATGGAACGGAATCTAAGCTAATTTGAAACCCTTGTTTTATGTATCACCCCACCTCACCTTTCCCGTTAAGCAGCCATAGTGTGTTTTCTGCATGTGTGACTCTGTTCTGTTTTGTAATTCAGTTCAAGTGTAACGGTTTTTACATTCCCTCTATAAGTGATACCTTATGAGAAGTGTCCTTTTCTGTGTGACTTATTTCACTTAGAATCGTCGTACCTAAATCCACTCATCATGCTGCTACTAGCCTTATGACATTGATTTCATGGCTGAGTGATATTCCATTGTACATAAGGACCACAACTTCTTTATCCATTTTTCTCTTTCCTGGGAAATTGTAGGTGGAATGAAGTGGAGGTCCTTGTCAACAGAGCAGTCCTAAACTTTGGGGTGCTTGTGTCTTGCTGAATTTTAATTTTCCCAATTTATACCCCCATGAGTGGAAGTGCCCTATGCTCTCTAAGCTTTGCTTTTCAGACGTTTCAGGACTCACCGTACACTTCTCCAGAGTGGCTGTTGACAATTTACATCCCGCCCATCAGTGTAGCAAGGCTCCCATTTCTCCATGGCCTGTCCTGCATTTCTGGTTTTGACACTTTTTTCAGCATGGCCCTTTTGACCGATGGGAAGCGAGACATCTTTGTAGCGCTGATTTGCCTTTCCAGGTTGCTTGGTTGGCCAAAAAGGGCGTATGCGTTTTTTCCTGAATATATTCAGGAAAAAACGCATACGCCCTTTTTGGCCAAGGGCATCATTGTCAACGTTTTGCCGCTTTTCATGTGCTTTAAAGGCGATTCGAATCTACCTCCTGAAATCTGTTTCCTGCAATTCTGCCTTGATTTCAAATCCTCTTCTTTGCCTTCCCTCAATATATTTGTGGACGAGAGTTATCATTTATAACTCTGCAGGTTTGTGAATTGCAGTGCCCTGAACCTCCATTTTGCAACTCGCTTTTTAGGGAGCTGGCCGCAAAAGCGCAGGATGCCTTCAGGCCCTGTTCTGGTTCCGGGGGCAGGCTGAGCCTGTGGTTAATTCTTCTTCCTGATGGGAAAATAGAGTGACCTGTGCCTGTCCCAACACCAAGAGCTAGTCTCTCATTGCTTCCCCGTCTTCCCGTTCACCCTCAGGACAAATTGCAACCTGTACGGAGCAGGAGGTTAAAGGTGCTGATGCTCCAAGGAGGGAGATTGCTAGTAAAGTGGCTGGAATGGCGAACCCGGGCACAAGCAGATGAGAAATGAGGTGCGTTTTAGAAACCTTTCCCCATCACACGGTGTACCATCTTCTGGGTATCTCATGCATGTTTTCGATGTAGGAAGATGCCCTTGAACCTGGAGATTTGGGACCCATGCGATGGGTACCACGCAGTATTACTTTAAAGGGTCTGCGTTTGCTCACCCAACCTCACCAAACCTCTCAGCCGCAACAGTGTCCACCCTTATGTCTCATCCAGCTGTGGGTCTAGATATGGTCAATCCAGGTTGCATCACAGCCCCTGAACGCATTGTGTAAGAATTTCTCTCTCTTTCACTGTCTTTGTTTCATGGGTTTTTCAAAGTAATTTATTTTTATAATGGGGTTTAGCTGCTTTTCACTGCTGTGTTTATGCCGCTTTTTACCCACTTGACACACTAACAGAGAGATATCAATACATAGGTTTTAAGATTACTAGTCAGATATATTCTTGTGCGGTGAATAGGGCGTGTTGAGTCCAGTTCTCTGAGCAAGGAGTAGGTCTTGTCTATTACATATTGGGTTTATGGAACGGTATCTGAGCTAATTTGAAACCCTTGTTTTATGTATCACCCCACCTCACCTTTCCCGTTAAGCAGCCATAGTGTGTTTTCTGCATGTGTGACTCTGTTCTGTTTTGTAATTCAGTTCAAGTGTAACGGTTTTTACATTCCCTCTATAAGTGATACCTTATGAGAAGTGTCCTTTTCTGTGTGACTTATTTCACTTAGAGTCGTCGTACCTAAATCCACTCATCATGCTGCTACTACCCTTATGACAGTGATTTCATGGCTGAGTGATATTCCATTGTACATAAGGACCACAATTTCTTTATCCATTTTTCTCTTTCCTGGGATATTGAAGGTGGAATGAAGTGGAGGTCCTTGTCAACAGAGCAGCCCTAAACTTTGGGGTGCTTGTGTCTTGCTGATTTTTAATTTTCCCAATTTATACCCCCATGAGTGGAAGTGCCCTATGCTCTCTAAGCTTTGCTTTTTAGACGTTTCAGGACTCACCGTACGCTTCTGCAGAGTGGCTGTTGACAATTTACATCCCGCCCATCAGTGTAGCAAGGCTCCCATTTCTCCATGGCCTGTCCTGCATTTCTGGTTTTGACACTTTTTTCAGCATGGCCCTTTTGACCGATGGGAAGCGAGACATCTTTGTAGCGCTGATTTGCCTTTCCAGGTTGCTTGGTTGGCCAAAAAGGGCGTATGCGTTTTTTCCTGAATATATTCAGGAAAAAACGCATACGCCCTTTTTGGCCAAGGGCATCATTGTCAACGTTTTGCCGCTTTTCATGTGCTTTAAAGGCGATTCGAATCTACCTCCTGAAATCTGTTTCCTGCAATTCTGCCTTGATTTCAAATCCTCTTCTTTGCCTTCCCTCAATATATTTGTGGACGAGAGTTATCATTTATAACTCTGCAGGTTTGTGAATTGCAGTGCCCTGAACCTCCATTTTGCAACTCGCTTTTTAGGGAGCTGGCCGCAAAAGCGCAGGATGCCTTCAGGCCCTGTTCTGGTTCCGGGGGCAGGCTGAGCCTGTGGTTAATTCTTCTTCCTGATGGGAAAATAGAGTGACCTGTGCCTGTCCCAACACCAAGAGCTAGTCTCTCATTGGTTCCACGTCTTCCCGTTCATCCTCAGGACAAATCGCAACCTGTACGGAACAGGAGGTTAAAGGTGATGATGCTCCAAGGAGGGAGATTGCTAGTAAAGTGGCTGGAATGGCGAACCCGAGCACAAGGAGATGAGAAATGAGGTGCGTTTTAGAAACCTTTCCCCATCACACGGTGTACCATCTTCTGGGTTTCTCATGCATGTTTTCGATGTAGGAAGATGCCCTTGAACCTGGAGATTTGGGACCCATGCGATGGGTACCATGCAGTATTACTTTAAAGGGGCTGCGTTTGCTCACCCAACCTCACCAAACCTCTCAGCCGCAACAGTGTCCACCCTTATGTCTCATCCAGCTGTGGGTCTAGATATGGTCAATCCAGGTTGCATCACAGCCCCTGAACGCATTGTGTAAGAATTTCGCTCTCTTTCACTGTCTTTGTTTCATGGGTTTTTCAAAGTAATTTATTTTTATAATGGGGTTTAGCTGCTTTTCACTGCTGTGTTTATGCCACTTTACACCCACTTGACACACTAACAGAGAGATATCAATACATAGCTTTTAAGGTTATTACTAGTCAGATATATTCTTGTGCGGTGAATAGGGCGTGTTGAGTCCAGTTCTCTGAGCAAGGAGTAGGTCTTGTCTATTACAAATTGGGTTTATGGAACGGTATCTGAGCTAATTTGAAACCCTTGTTTTATGTATCACCCCACCTCACCTTTCCCGTTAAGCAGCCATAGTGTGTTTTCTGCATGTGTGACTCTGTTCTGTTTTGTAATTCAGTTCAAGTGTAACGGTTTTTACATTCCCTCTATAAGTCATACCTTATGAGAAGTGTCCTTTTCTGTGTGACTTATTTCACTTAGAATCGTCGTACCTAAATCCACTCATCATGCTGCTACTAGCCTTATGACATTGATTTCATGGCTGAGTGATATTCCATTGTACATAAGGACCACAACTTCTTTATCCATTTTTCTCTTTCCTGGGAAATTGAAGGTGGAATGAAGTGGAGGTCCTTGTCAACAGAGCAGTCCTAAACTTTGGGGTGCTTGTGTCTTGCTGAATTTTAATTTTCCCAATTTATACCCCCATTAGTGGAAGTGCCCTATGCTCTCTAAGCTTTGCTTTTCAGACGTTTCAGGACTCACCGTACACTTCTCCAGAGTGGCTGTTGACAATTTACATCCCGCCCATCAGTGTAGCAAGGCTCCCATTTCTCCATGGCCTGTCCTGCATTTCTGGTTTTGACACTTTTTTCAGCATGGCCCTTTTGACCGATGGGAAGCGAGACATCTTTGTAGCGCTGATTTGCCTTTCCAGGTTGCTTGGTTGGCCAAAAAGGGCGTATGCGTTTTTTCCTGAATATATTCAGGAAAAAACGCATACGCCCTTTTTGGCCAAGGGCATCATTGTCAACGTTTTGCCGCTTTTCATGTGCTTTAAAGGCGATTCGAATCTACCTCCTGAAATCTGTTTCCTGCAATTCTGCCTTGATTTCAAATCCTCTTCTTTGCCTTCCCTCAATATATTTGTGGACGAGAGTTATCATTTATAACTCTGCAGGTTTGTGAATTGCAGTGCCCTGAACCTCCATTTTGCAACTCGCTTTTTAGGGAGCTGGCCGCAAAAGCGCAGGATGCCTTCAGGCCCTGTTCTGGTTCCGGGGGCAGGCTGAGCCTGTGGTTAATTCTTCTTCCTGATGGGAAAATAGAGTGACCTGTGCCTGTCCCAACACCAAGAGCTAGTCTCTCATTGCTTCCCCGTCTTCCCGTTCACCCTCAGGACAAATTGCAACCTGTACGGAGCAGGAGGTTAAAGGTGCTGATGCTCCAAGGAGGGAGATTGCTAGTAAAGTGGCTGGAATGGCGAACCCGGGCACAAGCAGATGAGAAATGAGGTGCGTTTTAGAAACCTTTCCCCATCACACGGTGTACCATCTTCTGGGTATCTCATGCATGTTTTCGATGTAGGAAGATGCCCTTGAACCTGGAGATTTGGGACCCATGCGATGGGTACCACGCAGTATTACTTTAAAGGGTCTGCGTTTGCTCACCCAACCTCACCAAACCTCTCAGCCGCAACAGTGTCCACCCTTATGTCTCATCCAGCTGTGGGTCTAGATATGGTCAATCCAGGTTGCATCACAGCCCCTGAACGCATTGTGTAAGAATTTCTCTCTCTTTCACTGTCTTTGTTTCATGGGTTTTTCAAAGTAATTTATTTTTATAATGGGGTTTAGCTGCTTTTCACTGCTGTGTTTATGCCGCTTTTTACCCACTTGACACACTAACAGAGAGATATCAATACATAGGTTTTAAGATTACTAGTCAGATATATTCTTGTGTGGTGAATAGGGCGTGTTGAGTCCAGTTCTCTGAGCAAGGAGTAGGTCTTGTCTATTACATATTGGTTTTATGGAACGGTATCTGAGCTAATTTGAAACCCTTGTTTTATGTATCACCCCACCTCACCTTTCCCGTGAAGCAGCCATAGTGTGTTTTCTGCATGTGTGACTCTGTTCTGTTTTGTAATTCAGTTCAAGTGTAATGGTTTTTACATTCCCTCTATAAGTGATACCTTATGAGAAGTGTCCTTTTCTGTGTGACTTATTTCACTTAGAGTCGTCGTACCTAAATCCACTCATCATGCTGCTACTAGCCTTATGACAGTGATTTCATGGCTGAGTGATATTCCATTGTACATAAGGACCACAACTTCTTTATCCATTTTTCTCTTTCCTGGGATATTGAAGGTGGAATGAAGTGGAGGTCCTTGTCAACAGAGCAGCCCTAAACTTTGGGGTGCTTGTGTCTTGCTGATTTTTCATTTTCCCAATTTATACCCCCATGAGTGGAAGTGCCCTATGCTCTCTAAGCTGTGTTTTTTAGATGTTTCAGGACACACCGTACGCTTCTCCAGAGTGGCTGCTGGCAATTTACATCCCGCCCATCAGTGTAGCAAGGCTCCCATTTCTCCATGGCATGTCCTGCATTTCTGGTTTTGACAGTTTTTTCAGCATGGCTCTTTTGACTGATGGGAAGCGAGACTTCTTTGTAGCACTGATTTGCCTTTCCAGGTTGCTTGCTTGGCCAAAAAGGGCGTATGCGTTTTTTCCTGAATATATTCAGGAAAAAACGCATACGCCCTTTTTGGCCAAGGGCATCATTGTCAACGTTTTGCCGCTTTTCATGTGCTTTAAAGGCGATTCGAATCTACCTCCTGAAATCTGTTTCCTGCAATTCTGCCTTGATTTCAAATCCTCTTCTTTGCCTTCCCTCAATATATTTGTGGACGAGAGTTATCATTTATAAGTTTGCAGTTTTGTGAATTGCAGTGCCCTGAACCTCCATTTTACAACTCGCTTTTTAGGGAGCTGGCCGCAATAGCGCAGGATGGCTTCAGGCCCTGTTCTGGTTCCGGGTGGCAGGCTGAGCCTGTGGTTAATTCTTCTTCCTGATAGGAAAATAGAGTGACCTGTGCCTGTCCCAACACCAAGAGCTAGTCTCTCATTGGTTCCACGTCTTCCCGTTCATCCTCAGGACAAATTGCTACCTGTACGGAACAGGAGGTTAAAGGTGATGATGCTCCAAGGAGGGAGATTGCTAGTAAAGTGGCTGGAATGGCGAACCCGAGCACAAGGAGATGAGAAATGAGGTGCGTTTTAGAAACCTTTCCCCATCACACGGTGTACCATCTTCTGGGTATCTCATGCATGTTTTCGATGTAGGAAGATGCCCTTGAACCTGGAGATTTGGGACCCATGCGATGGGTACCACGCAGTATTACTTTAAAGGGTCTGCGTTTGCTCACCCAACCTCACCAAACCTCTCAGCCGCAACAGTGTCCACCCTTATGTCTCATCCAGCTGTGGGTCTAGATATGGTCAATCCAGGTTGCATCACAGCCCCTGAACGCATTGTGTAAGAATTTCTCTCTCTTTCACTGTCTTTGTTTCATGGGTTTTTCAAAGTAATTTATTTTTAAAATGGGGTTTAGCTGCTTTTCACTGCTGTGTTTATGCCGCTTTACACCCACTTGACACACTAACAGAGAGATATCAATACATAGGTTTTAAGATTATTACTAGTCAGATATATTCTTGTGCGGTGAATAGGGCGTGTTGAGTCCAGTTCTCTGAGCAAGGAGTAGGTCTTGTCTATTACATATTGGTTTTATGGAACGGTATCTGAGCTAATTTGAAACCCTTGTTTTATGTATCACCCCACCTCACCTTTCCCGTTAAGCAGCCATAGTGTGTTTTCTGCATGTGTGACTCTGTTCTGTTTTGTAATTCAGTTCAAGTGTAACGGTTTTTACATTCCCTCTATAAGTGATACCTTATGAGAAGTGTCCTTTTCTGTGTGACTTATTTCACTTAGAATCGTCGTACCTAAATCCACTCATCATGCTGCTACTAGCCTTATGACAGTGATTTCATGGCTGAGTGATATTCCATTGTACATAAGGACCACAACTTCTTTATCCATTTTTCTCTTTCCTGGGATATTGAAGGTGGAATGAAGTGGAGGTCCTTGTCAACAGAGCAGCCCTAAACTTTGGGGTGCTTGTGTCTTGCTGATTTTTCATTTTCCCAATTTATACCCCCATGAGTGGAAGTGCCCTATGCTCTCTAAGCTGTGTTTTTTAGATGTTTCAGGACACACCGTACGCTTCTCCAGAGTGGCTGCTGGCAATTTACATCCCGCCCATCAGTGTAGCAAGGCTCCCATTTCTCCATGGCATGTCCTGCATTTCTGGTTTTGACAGTTTTTTCAGCATGGCTCTTTTGACTGATGGGAAGCGAGACTTCTTTGTAGCACTGATTTGCCTTTCCAGGTTGCTTGCTTGGCCAAAAAGGGCGTATGCGTTTTTTCCTGAATATATTCAGGAAAAAACGCATACGCCCTTTTTGGCCAAGGGCATCATTGTCAACGTTTTGCCGCTTTTCATGTGCTTTAAAGGCGATTCGAATCTACCTCCTGAAATCTGTTTCCTGCAATTCTGCCTTGATTTCAAATCCTCTTCTTTGCCTTCCCTCAATATATTTGTGGACGAGAGTTATCATTTATAAGTTTGCAGTTTTGTGAATTGCAGTGCCCTGAACCTCCATTTTACAACTCGCTTTTTAGGGAGCTGGCCGCAATAGCGCAGGATGGCTTCAGGCCCTGTTCTGGTTCCGGGTGGCAGGCTGAGCCTGTGGTTAATTCTTCTTCCTGATAGGAAAATAGAGTGACCTGTGCCTGTCCCAACACCAAGAGCTAGTCTCTCATTGGTTCCACGTCTTCCCGTTCATCCTCAGGACAAATTGCTACCTGTACGGAACAGGAGGTTAAAGGTGATGATGCTCCAAGGAGGGAGATTGCTAGTAAAGTGGCTGGAATGGCGAACCCGAGCACAAGGAGATGAGAAATGAGGTGCGTTTTAGAAACCTTTCCCCATCACACGGTGTACCATCTTCTGGGTATCTCATGCATGTTTTCGATGTAGGAAGATGCCCTTGAACCTGGAGATTTGGGACCCATGCGATGGGTACCACGCAGTATTACTTTAAAGGGTATGCGTTTGCTCACCCAACCTCACCAAACCTCTCAGCCCCAAGAGTGTCCACCCTTATGTGTCATCCAGCTGTGGGTCTAGATATGGTCAATCCAGGTTGCATCACAGCCCCTGAACGAATTGTGTAAGAATTTCGCTCTCTTTCACTGTCTTTGTTTCATGGGTTTTTCAAAGTAATTTATTTTTATAATGGGGTTTAGCTGCTTTTCACTGCTGTGTTTATGCCGCTTTACACCCACTTGACACACTAACAGAGAGATATCAATACATAGGTTTTAAGATTATTACTAGTCAGATATATTCTTGTGCGGTGAATAGGGCGTGTTGAGTCCAGTTCTCTGAGCAAGGAGTAGGTCTTGTCTATTACATATTGGGTTTATGGAATGGTATCTGAGCTAATTTGAAACCCTTGTTTTATATATCACCCCACCTCACCTTTCCTGTTAAGCAGCCATAGTATGTTTTCTGCATGTGTGACTCTGTTCTGTTTTGTAATTCAGTTCAAGTGTAACGGTTTTTACATTCCCTCTATAAGTGATACCTTATGAGAAGTGTCCTTTTCTGTGTGACTTATTTCACTTAGAATCGTCGTACCTAAATCCACTCATCATGCTGCTACTAGCCTTATGACATTGATTTCATGGCTGAGTGATATTCCATTGTACATAAGGACCACAACTTCTTTATCCATTTTTCTCTTTCCTGGGATATTGAAGGTGGAATGAAGTGGAGGTCCTTGTCAACAGAGCAGCCCTAAACTTTGGGGTGCTTGTGTCTTGCTGATTTTTCATTTTCCCAATTTATACCCCCATGAGTGGAAGTGCCCTATGCTCTCTATGCTTTGCTTTTTAGACGTTTCAGGACTCACTGTACACTTCTCCAGAGTGGCTGTTGACAATTTACATCCCGCCCATCAGTGTAGCAAGGCTCCCATTTCTCCATGGCCTGTCCTGCATTTCTGGTTTTGAGACTTTTTTCAGCATGGCCCTGTTGACCGATGGGAAGCGAGACATCTTTGTAGCGCTGATTTGCCTTTCCAGGTTGCTTGGTTGGCCAAAAAGGGCGTATGCGTTTTTTCCTGAATATATTCAGGAAAAAACGCATACGCCCTTTTTGGCCAAGGGCATCATTGTCAACGTTTTGCCGCTTTTCATGTGCTTTAAAGGCGATTCGAATCTACCTCCTGAAATCTGTTTCCTGCAATTCTGCCTTGATTTCAAATCCTCTTCTTTGCCTTCCCTCAATATATTTGTGGATGAGAGTTATCATTTATAACTCTGCAGGTTTGTGAATTGCAGTGCTCTGAACCTCCATTTTACAACTCGCTTTTTAGGGAGCTGGCCGCAAAAGCGCAGGATGGCTTCAGGCCCTGTTCTGGTTCCGGGGGGCAGGGTGATCCTGTGGTTAATTCTTCTTCCTGATGGGAAAATAGAGTGACCTGTGCCTGTCCCAACACCAAGAGCTAGTCTCTCATTGGTTCCACGTCTTCCCGTTCACGCTCAGGACAAATTGCAACCTGTACGGAGCAGGAGGTTAAAGGTGCTGATGCTCCAAGTAGGGAGATTGCTAGTAAAGCGGCTGGAATAGCGAACCCGGGCACAAGGAGATGAGAAATGAGGTGCGTTTTAGAAACCTTTCCACATCACACGGTGTACCATCTTCTGGGTTTCTCATGCATGTTTTCGATGTAGGAAGATGCCCTTGAACCTGGAGATTTGGGACCCATGCGATGGGTACCACGCAGTATTACTTTAAAGGGTCTGCGTTTGCTCACCCAACCTCACCAAACCTCTCAGCCGCAACAGTGTCCACCCTTATGTCTCATCCAGCTGTGGGTCTAGATATGGTCAATCCAGGTTGCATCACAGCCCCTGAACGCATTGTGTAAGAATTTCTCTCTCTTTCACTGTCTTTGTTTCATGGGTTTTTCAAAGTAATTTATTTTTATAATGGGGTTTAGCTGCTTTTCACTGCTGTGTTTATGCCGCTTTACACCCACTTGACACACTAACAGAGAGATATCAATACATAGGTTTTAAGATTATTACTAGTCAGATATATTCTTGTGCGGTGAATAGGGCGTGTTGAGTCCAGTTCTCTGAGCAAGGAGTAGGTCTTGTCTATTACATATTGGTTTTATGGAACGGTATCTGAGCTAATTTGAAACCCTTGTTTTATGTATCACCCCACCTCACCTTTCCCGTTAAGCAGCCATAGTGTGTTTTCTGCATGTGTGACTCTGTTCTGTTTTGTAATTCAGTTCAAGTGTAACGGTTTTTACATTCCCTCTATAAGTGATACCTTATGAGAAGTGTCCTTTTCTGTGTGACTTATTTCACTTAGAATCGTCGTACCTAAATCCACTCATCATGCTGCTACTAGCCTTATGACATTGATTTCATGGCTGAGTGATATTCCATTGTACATAAGGACCACAACTTCTTTATCCATTTTTCTCTTTCCTGGGATATTGAAGGTGGAATGAAGTGGAGGTCCTTGTCAACAGAGCAGCCCTAAACTTTGGGGTGCTTGTGTCTTGCTGATTTTTCATTTTCCCAATTTATACCCCCATGAGTGGAAGTGCCCTATGCTCTCTAAGCTGTATTTTTTAGATGTTTCAGGACACACCGTACGCTTCTCCAGAGTGGCTGCTGGCAATTTACATCCCGCCCATCAGTGTAGGAAGGCTCCCATTTCTCCATGGCATGTCCTGCATTTCTGGTTTTGACAGTTTTTTCAGCATGGCCCTTTTGACTGATGGGAAGCGAGACTTCTTTGTAGCACTGATTTGCCTTTCCAGGTTGCTTGGTTGGCCAAAAAGGGCGTATGCGTTTTTTCCTGAATATATTCAGGAAAAAACGCATACGCCCTTTTTGGCCAAGGGCATCATTGTCAACGTTTTGCCGCTTTTCATGTGCTTTAAAGGCGATTCGAATCTACCTCCTGAAATCTGTTTCCTGCAATTCTGCCTTGATTTCAAATCCTCTTCTTTGCCTTCCCTCAATATATTTGTGGACGAGAGTTATCATTTATAACTCTGCAGGTTTGTGAATTGCAGTGCCCTGAACCTCCATTTTGCAACTCGCTTTTTAGGGAGCTGGCCGCAAAAGCGCAGGATGCCTTCAGGCCCTGTTCTGGTTCTGGGGGCAGGCTGAGCCTGTGGTTAATTCTTCTTCCTGATGGGAAAATAGAGTGACCTGTGCCTGTCCCAACACCAAGAGCTAGTCTCTCATTGGTTCCACGTCTTCCCGTTCATCCTCAGGACAAATCGTAACCTGTACGGAACAGGAGGTTAAAGGTGATGATGCTCCAAGGAGGGAGATTGCTAGTAAAGTGGCTGGAATGGCGAACCCGAGCACAAGGAGATGAGAAATGAGGTGCGTTTTAGAAACCTTTCCCCATCACACGGTGTACCATCTTCTGGGTTTCTCATGCATGTTTTCGATGTAGGAAGATGCCCTTGAACCTGGAGATTTGGGACCCATGCGATGGGTACCATGCAGTATTACTTTAAAGGGGCTGCGTTTGCTCACCCAACCTCACCAAACCTCTCAGCCGCAACAGTGTCCACCCTTATGTCTCATCCAGCTGTGGGTCTAGATATGGTCAATCCAGGTTGCATCACAGCCCCTGAACGCATTGTGTAAGAATTTCGCTCTCTTTCACTGTCTTTGTTTCATGGGTTTTTCAAAGTAATTTATTTTTATAATGGGGTTTAGCTGCTTTTCACTGCTGTGTTTATGCCACTTTACACCCACTTGACACACTAACAGAGAGATATCAATACATAGCTTTTAAGATTATTACTAGTCAGATATATTCTTGTGCGGTGAATAGGGCGTGTTGAGTCCAGTTCTCTGAGCAAGGAGTAGGTCTTGTCTATTACATATTGGGTTTATGGAACGGTATCTGAGCTAATTTGAAACCCTTGTTTTATGTATCACCCCACCTCACCTTTCCCGTTAAGCAGCCATAGTGTGTTTTCTGCATGTGTGACTCTGTTCTGTTTTGTAATTCAGTTCAAGTGTAACGGTTTTTACATTCCCTCTATAAGTGATACCTTATGAGAAGTGTCCTTTTCTGTGTGACTTATTTCACTTAGAATCGTCGTACCTAAATCCACTCATCATGCTGCTACTAGCCTTATGACATTGATTTCATGGCTGAGTGATATTCCATTGTACATAAGGACCACAACTTCTTTATCCATTTTTCTCTTTCCTGGGAAATTGAAGGTGGAATGAAGTGGAGGTCCTTGTCAACAGAGCAGTCCTAAACTTTGGGGTGCTTGTGTCTTGCTGAATTTTAATTTTCCCAATTTATACCCCCATGAGTGGAAGTGCCCTATGCTCTCTAAGCTTTGCTTTTCAGACGTTTCAGGACTCACTGTACACTTCTCCAGAGTGGCTGTTGACAATTTACATCCCGCCCATCAGTGTAGCAAGGCTCCCATTTCTCCATGGCCTGTCCTGCATTTCTGGTTTTGACACTTTTTTCAGCATGGCCCTTTTGACCGATGGGAAGCGAGACATCTTTGTAGCGCTGATTTGCCTTTCCAGGTTGCTTGGTTGGCCAAAAAGGGCGTATGCGTTTTTTCCTGAATATATTCAGGAAAAAACGCATACGCCCTTTTTGGCCAAGGGCATCATTGTCAACGTTTTGCCGCTTTTCATGTGCTTTAAAGGCGATTCGAATCTACCTCCTGAAATCTGTTTCCTGCAATTCTGCCTTGATTTCAAATCCTCTTCTTTGCCTTCCCTCAATATATTTGTGGACGAGAGTTATCATTTATAACTCTGCAGGTTTGTGAATTGCAGTGCCCTGAACCTCCATTTTGCAACTCGCTTTTTAGGGAGCTGGCCGCAAAAGCGCAGGATGCCTTCAGGCCCTGTTCTGGTTCCGGGGGCAGGCTGAGCCTGTGGTTAATTCTTCTTCCTGATGGGAAAATAGAGTGACCTGTGCCTGTCCCAACACCAAGAGCTAGTCTCTCATTGCTTCCCCGTCTTCCCGTTCACCCTCAGGACAAATTGCAACCTGTACGGAGCAGGAGGTTAAAGGTGCTGATGCTCCAAGGAGGGAGATTGCTAGTAAAGTGGCTGGAATGGCGAACCCGGGCACAAGCAGATGAGAAATGAGGTGCGTTTTAGAAACCTTTCCCCATCACACGGTGTACCATCTTCTGGGTATCTCATGCATGTTTTCGATGTAGGAAGATGCCCTTGAACCTGGAGATTTGGGACCCATGCGATGGGTACCACGCAGTATTACTTTAAAGGGTCTGCGTTTGCTCACCCAACCTCACCAAACCTCTCAGCCGCAACAGTGTCCACCCTTATGTCTCATCCAGCTGTGGGTCTAGATATGGTCAATCCAGGTTGCATCACAGCCCCTGAACGCATTGTGTAAGAATTTCTCTCTCTTTCACTGTCTTTGTTTCATGGGTTTTTCAAAGTAATTTATTTTTATAATGGGGTTTAGCTGCTTTTCACTGCTGTGTTTATGCCGCTTTTTACCCACTTGACACACTAACAGAGAGATATCAATACATAGGTTTTAAGATTACTAGTCAGATATATTCTTGTGTGGTGAATAGGGCGTGTTGAGTCCAGTTCTCTGAGCAAGGAGTAGGTCTTGTCTATTACATATTGGTTTTATGGAACGGTATCTGAGCTAATTTGAAACCCTTGTTTTATGTATCACCCCACCTCACCTTTCCCGTGAAGCAGCCATAGTGTGTTTTCTGCATGTGTGACTCTGTTCTGTTTTGTAATTCAGTTCAAGTGTAACGGTTTTTACATTCCCTCTATAAGTGATACCTTATGAGAAGTGTCCTTTTCTGTGTGACTTATTTCACTTAGAGTCGTCGTACCTAAATCCACTCATCATGCTGCTACTAGCCTTATGACAGTGATTTCATGGCTGAGTGATATTCCATTGTACATAAGGACCACAACTTCTTTATCCATTTTTCTCTTTCCTGGGATATTGAAGGTGGAATGAAGTGGAGGTCCTTGTCAACAGAGCAGCCCTAAACTTTGGGGTGCTTGTGTCTTGCTGATTTTTCATTTTCCCAATTTATACCCCCATGAGTGGAAGTGCCCTATGCTCTCTAAGCTGTGTTTTTTAGATGTTTCAGGACACACCGTACGCTTCTCCAGAGTGGCTGCTGGCAATTTACATCCCGCCCATCAGTGTAGCAAGGCTCCCATTTCTCCATGGCATGTCCTGCATTTCTGGTTTTGACAGTTTTTTCAGCATGGCTCTTTTGACTGATGGGAAGCGAGACTTCTTTGTAGCACTGATTTGCCTTTCCAGGTTGCTTGGTTGGCCAAAAAGGGCGTATGCGTTTTTTCCTGAATATATTCAGGAAAAAACGCATACGCCCTTTTTGGCCAAGGGCATCATTGTCAACGTTTTGCCGCTTTTCATGTGCTTTAAAGGCGATTCGAATCTACCTCCTGAAATCTGTTTCCTGCAATTCTGCCTTGATTTCAAATCCTCTTCTTTGCCTTCCCTCAATATATTTGTGGACGAGAGTTATCATTTATAAGTTTGCAGTTTTGTGAATTGCAGTGCCCTGAACCTCCATTTTACAACTCGCTTTTTAGGGAGCTGGCCGCAATAGCGCAGGATGGCTTCAGGCCCTGTTCTGGTTCCGGGTGGCAGGCTGAGCCTGTGGTTAATTCTTCTTCCTGATAGGAAAATAGAGTGACCTGTGCCTGTCCCAACACCAAGAGCTAGTCTCTCATTGGTTCCACGTCTTCCCGTTCATCCTCAGGACAAATTGCTACCTGTACGGAACAGGAGGTTAAAGGTGATGATGCTCCAAGGAGGGAGATTGCTAGTAAAGTGGCTGGAATGGCGAACCCGAGCACAAGGAGATGAGAAATGAGGTGCGTTTTAGAAACCTTTCCCCATCACACGGTGTACCATCTTCTGGGTATCTCATGCATGTTTTCGATGTAGGAAGATGCCCTTGAACCTGGAGATTTGGGACCCATGCGATGGGTACCACGCAGTATTACTTTAAAGGGTATGCGTTTGCTCACCCAACCTCACCAAACCTCTCAGCCCCAAGAGTGTCCACCCTTATGTGTCATCCAGCTGTGGGTCTAGATATGGTCAATCCAGGTTGCATCACAGCCCCTGAACGAATTGTGTAAGAATTTCGCTCTCTTTCACTGTCTTTGTTTCATGGGTTTTTCAAAGTAATTTATTTTTATAATGGGGTTTAGCTGCTTTTCACTGCTGTGTTTATGCCGCTTTACACCCACTTGACACACTAACAGAGAGATATCAATACATAGGTTTTAAGATTATTACTAGTCAGATATATTCTTGTGCGGTGAATAGGGCGTGTTGAGTCCAGTTCTCTGAGCAAGGAGTAGGTCTTGTCTATTACATATTGGGTTTATGGAATGGTATCTGAGCTAATTTGAAACCCTTGTTTTATATATCACCCCACCTCACCTTTCCTGTTAAGCAGCCATAGTGTGTTTTCTGCATGTGTGACTCTGTTCTGTTTTGTAATTCAGTTCAAGTGTAACGGTTTTTACATTCCCTCTATAAGTGATACCTTATGAGAAGTGTCCTTTTCTGTGTGACTTATTTCACTTAGAATCGTCGTACCTAAATCCACTCATCATGCTGCTACTAGCCTTATGACATTGATTTCATGGCTGAGTGATATTCCATTGTACATAAGGACCACAACTTCTTTATCCATTTTTCTCTTTCCTGGGATATTGAAGGTGGAATGAAGTGGAGGTCCTTGTCAACAGAGCAGCCCTAAACTTTGGGGTGCTTGTGTCTTGCTGATTTTTCATTTTCCCAATTTATACCCCCATGAGTGGAAGTGCCCTATGCTCTCTATGCTTTGCTTTTTAGACGTTTCAGGACTCACTGTACACTTCTCCAGAGTGGCTGTTGACAATTTACATCCCGCCCATCAGTGTAGCAAGGCTCCCATTTCTCCATGGCCTGTCCTGCATTTCTGGTTTTGAGACTTTTTTCAGCATGGCCCTGTTGACCGATGGGAAGCGAGACATCTTTGTAGCGCTGATTTGCCTTTCCAGGTTGCTTGGTTGGCCAAAAAGGGCGTATGCGTTTTTTCCTGAATATATTCAGGAAAAAACGCATACGCCCTTTTTGGCCAAGGGCATCATTGTCAACGTTTTGCCGCTTTTCATGTGCTTTAAAGGCGATTCGAATCTACCTCCTGAAATCTGTTTCCTGCAATTCTGCCTTGATTTCAAATCCTCTTCTTTGCCTTCCCTCAATATATTTGTGGATGAGAGTTATCATTTATAACTCTGCAGGTTTGTGAATTGCAGTGCTCTGAACCTCCATTTTACAACTCGCTTTTTAGGGAGCTGGCCGCAAAAGCGCAGGATGGCTTCAGGCCCTGTTCTGGTTCCGGGGGGCAGGGTGATCCTGTGGTTAATTCTTCTTCCTGATGGGAAAATAGAGTGACCTGTGCCTGTCCCAACACCAAGAGCTAGTCTCTCATTGGTTCCACGTCTTCCCGTTCACGCTCAGGACAAATTGCAACCTGTACGGAGCAGGAGGTTAAAGGTGCTGATGCTCCAAGTAGGGAGATTGCTAGTAAAGCGGCTGGAATAGCGAACCCGGGCACAAGGAGATGAGAAATGAGGTGCGTTTTAGAAACCTTTCCACATCACACGGTGTACCATCTTCTGGGTTTCTCATGCATGTTTTCGATGTAGGAAGATGCCCTTGAACCTGGAGATTTGGGACCCATGCGATGGGTACCACGCAGTATTACTTTAAAGGGTCTGCGTTTGCTCACCCAACCTCACCAAACCTCTCAGCCGCAACAGTGTCCACCCTTATGTCTCATCCAGCTGTGGGTCTAGATATGGTCAATCCAGGTTGCATCACAGCCCCTGAACGCATTGTGTAAGAATTTCTCTCTCTTTCACTGTCTTTGTTTCATGGGTTTTTCAAAGTAATTTATTTTTATAATGGGGTTTAGCTGCTTTTCACTGCTGTGTTTATGCCGCTTTACACCCACTTGACACACTAACAGAGAGATATCAATACATAGGTTTTAAGATTATTACTAGTCAGATATATTCTTGTGCGGTGAATAGGGCGTGTTGAGTCCAGTTCTCTGAGCAAGGAGTAGGTCTTGTCTATTACATATTGGTTTTATGGAACGGTATCTGAGCTAATTTGAAACCCTTGTTTTATGTATCACCCCACCTCACCTTTCCCGTTAAGCAGCCATAGTGTGTTTTCTGCATGTGTGACTCTGTTCTGTTTTGTAATTCAGTTCAAGTGTAACGGTTTTTACATTCCCTCTATAAGTGATACCTTATGAGAAGTGTCCTTTTCTGTGTGACTTATTTCACTTAGAGTCGTCGTACCTAAATCCACTCATCATGCTGCTACTAGCCTTATGACAGTGATTTCATGGCTGAGTGATATTCCATTGTACATAAGGACCACAACTTCTTTATCCATTTTTCTCTTTCCTGGGATATTGAAGGTGGAATGAAGTGGAGGTCCTTGTCAACAGAGCAGCCCTAAACTTTGGGGTGCTTGTGTCTTGCTGATTTTTCATTTTCCCAATTTATACCCCCATGAGTGGAAGTGCCCTATGCTCTCTAAGCTGTGTTTTTTAGATGTTTCAGGACACACCGTACGCTTCTCCAGAGTGGCTGCTGGCAATTTACATCCCGCCCATCAGTGTAGCAAGGCTCCCATTTCTCCATGGCATGTCCTGCATTTCTGGTTTTGACAGTTTTTTCAGCATGGCTCTTTTGACTGATGGGAAGCGAGACTTCTTTGTAGCACTGATTTGCCTTTCCAGGTTGCTTGGTTGGCCAAAAAGGGCGTATGCGTTTTTTCCTGAATATATTCAGGAAAAAACGCATACGCCCTTTTTGGCCAAGGGCATCATTGTCAACGTTTTGCCGCTTTTCATGTGCTTTAAAGGCGATTCGAATCTACCTCCTGAAATCTGTTTCCTGCAATTCTGCCTTGATTTCAAATCCTCTTCTTTGCCTTCCCTCAATATATTTGTGGACGAGAGTTATCATTTATAAGTTTGCAGTTTTGTGAATTGCAGTGCCCTGAACCTCCATTTTACAACTCGCTTTTTAGGGAGCTGGCCGCAATAGCGCAGGATGGCTTCAGGCCCTGTTCTGGTTCCGGGTGGCAGGCTGAGCCTGTGGTTAATTCTTCTTCCTGATAGGAAAATAGAGTGACCTGTGCCTGTCCCAACACCAAGAGCTAGTCTCTCATTGGTTCCACGTCTTCCCGTTCATCCTCAGGACAAATTGCTACCTGTACGGAACAGGAGGTTAAAGGTGATGATGCTCCAAGGAGGGAGATTGCTAGTAAAGTGGCTGGAATGGCGAACCCGAGCACAAGGAGATGAGAAATGAGGTGCGTTTTAGAAACCTTTCCCCATCACACGGTGTACCATCTTCTGGGTATCTCATGCATGTTTTCGATGTAGGAAGATGCCCTTGAACCTGGAGATTTGGGACCCATGCGATGGGTACCACGCAGTATTACTTTAAAGGGTATGCGTTTGCTCACCCAACCTCACCAAACCTCTCAGCCCCAAGAGTGTCCACCCTTATGTGTCATCCAGCTGTGGGTCTAGATATGGTCAATCCAGGTTGCATCACAGCCCCTGAACGAATTGTGTAAGAATTTCGCTCTCTTTCACTGTCTTTGTTTCATGGGTTTTTCAAAGTAATTTATTTTTATAATGGGGTTTAGCTGCTTTTCACTGCTGTGTTTATGCCGCTTTACACCCACTTGACACACTAACAGAGAGATATCAATACATAGGTTTTAAGATTATTACTAGTCAGATATATTCTTGTGCGGTGAATAGGGCGTGTTGAGTCCAGTTCTCTGAGCAAGGAGTAGGTCTTGTCTATTACATATTGGGTTTATGGAATGGTATCTGAGCTAATTTGAAACCCTTGTTTTATATATCACCCCACCTCACCTTTCCTGTTAAGCAGCCATAGTGTGTTTTCTGCATGTGTGACTCTGTTCTGTTTTGTAATTCAGTTCAAGTGTAACGGTTTTTACATTCCCTCTATAAGTGATACCTTATGAGAAGTGTCCTTTTCTGTGTGACTTATTTCACTTAGAATCGTCGTACCTAAATCCACTCATCATGCTGCTACTAGCCTTATGACATTGATTTCATGGCTGAGTGATATTCCATTGTACATAAGGACCACAACTTCTTTATCCATTTTTCTCTTTCCTGGGATATTGAAGGTGGAATGAAGTGGAGGTCCTTGTCAACAGAGCAGCCCTAAACTTTGGGGTGCTTGTGTCTTGCTGATTTTTCATTTTCCCAATTTATACCCCCATGAGTGGAAGTGCCCTATGCTCTCTATGCTTTGCTTTTTAGACGTTTCAGGACTCACTGTACACTTCTCCAGAGTGGCTGTTGACAATTTACATCCCGCCCATCAGTGTAGCAAGGCTCCCATTTCTCCATGGCCTGTCCTGCATTTCTGGTTTTGAGACTTTTTTCAGCATGGCCCTGTTGACCGATGGGAAGCGAGACATCTTTGTAGCGCTGATTTGCCTTTCCAGGTTGCTTGGTTGGCCAAAAAGGGCGTATGCGTTTTTTCCTGAATATATTCAGGAAAAAACGCATACGCCCTTTTTGGCCAAGGGCATCATTGTCAACGTTTTGCCGCTTTTCATGTGCTTTAAAGGCGATTCGAATCTACCTCCTGAAATCTGTTTCCTGCAATTCTGCCTTGATTTCAAATCCTCTTCTTTGCCTTCCCTCAATATATTTGTGGATGAGAGTTATCATTTATAACTCTGCAGGTTTGTGAATTGCAGTGCTCTGAACCTCCATTTTACAACTCGCTTTTTAGGGAGCTGGCCGCAAAAGCGCAGGATGGCTTCAGGCCCTGTTCTGGTTCCGGGGGGCAGGGTGATCCTGTGGTTAATTCTTCTTCCTGATGGGAAAATAGAGTGACCTGTGCCTGTCCCAACACCAAGAGCTAGTCTCTCATTGGTTCCACGTCTTCCCGTTCACGCTCAGGACAAATTGCAACCTGTACGGAGCAGGAGGTTAAAGGTGCTGATGCTCCAAGTAGGGAGATTGCTAGTAAAGCGGCTGGAATAGCGAACCCGGGCACAAGGAGATGAGAAATGAGGTGCGTTTTAGAAACCTTTCCACATCACACGGTGTACCATCTTCTGGGTTTCTCATGCATGTTTTCGATGTAGGAAGATGCCCTTGAACCTGGAGATTTGGGACCCATGCGATGGGTACCACGCAGTATTACTTTAAAGGGTCTGCGTTTGCTCACCCAACCTCACCAAACCTCTCAGCCGCAACAGTGTCCACCCTTATGTCTCATCCAGCTGTGGGTCTAGATATGGTCAATCCAGGTTGCATCACAGCCCCTGAACGCATTGTGTAAGAATTTCTCTCTCTTTCACTGTCTTTGTTTCATGGGTTTTTCAAAGTAATTTATTTTTATAATGGGGTTTAGCTGCTTTTCACTGCTGTGTTTATGCCGCTTTACACCCACTTGACACACTAACAGAGAGATATCAATACATAGGTTTTAAGATTATTACTAGTCAGATATATTCTTGTGCGGTGAATAGGGCGTGTTGAGTCCAGTTCTCTGAGCAAGGAGTAGGTCTTGTCTATTACATATTGGTTTTATGGAACGGTATCTGAGCTAATTTGAAACCCTTGTTTTATGTATCACCCCACCTCACCTTTCCCGTTAAGCAGCCATAGTGTGTTTTCTGCATGTGTGACTCTGTTCTGTTTTGTAATTCAGTTCAAGTGTAACGGTTTTTACATTCCCTCTATAAGTGATACCTTATGAGAAGTGTCCTTTTCTGTGTGACTTATTTCACTTAGAATCGTCGTACCTAAATCCACTCATCATGCTGCTACTAGCCTTATGACATTGATTTCATGGCTGAGTGATATTCCATTGTACATAAGGACCACAACTTCTTTATCCATTTTTCTCTTTCCTGGGATATTGAAGGTGGAATGAAGTGGAGGTCCTTGTCAACAGAGCAGCCCTAAACTTTGGGGTGCTTGTGTCTTGCTGATTTTTCATTTTCCCAATTTATACCCCCATGAGTGGAAGTGCCCTATGCTCTCTAAGCTGTATTTTTTAGATGTTTCAGGACACACCGTACGCTTCTCCAGAGTGGCTGCTGGCAATTTACATCCCGCCCATCAGTGTAGGAAGGCTCCCATTTCTCCATGGCATGTCCTGCATTTCTGGTTTTGACAGTTTTTTCAGCATGGCCCTTTTGACTGATGGGAAGCGAGACTTCTTTGTAGCACTGATTTGCCTTTCCAGGTTGCTTGGTTGGCCAAAAAGGGCGTATGCGTTTTTTCCTGAATATATTCAGGAAAAAACGCATACGCCCTTTTTGGCCAAGGGCATCATTGTCAACGTTTTGCCGCTTTTCATGTGCTTTAAAGGCGATTCGAATCTACCTCCTGAAATCTGTTTCCTGCAATTCTGCCTTGATTTCAAATCCTCTTCTTTGCCTTCCCTCAATATATTTGTGGACGAGAGTTATCATTTATAACTCTGCAGGTTTGTGAATTGCAGTGCCCTGAACCTCCATTTTGCAACTCGCTTTTTAGGGAGCTGGCCGCAAATGCGCAGGATGCCTTCAGGCCCTGTTCTGGTTCTGGGGGCAGGCTGAGCCTGTGGTTAATTCTTCTTCCTGATGGGAAAATAGAGTGACCTGTGCCTGTCCCAACACCAAGAGCTAGTCTCTCATTGGTTCCACGTCTTCCCGTTCATCCTCAGGACAAATCGTAACCTGTACGGAACAGGAGGTTAAAGGTGATGATGCTCCAAGGAGGGAGATTGCTAGTAAAGTGGCTGGAATGGCGAACCCGAGCACAAGGAGATGAGAAATGAGGTGCGTTTTAGAAACCTTTCCCCATCACACGGTGTACCATCTTCTGGGTTTCTCATGCATGTTTTCGATGTAGGAAGATGCCCTTGAACCTGGAGATTTGGGACCCATGCGATGGGTACCATGCAGTATTACTTTAAAGGGGCTGCGTTTGCTCACCCAACCTCACCAAACCTCTCAGCCGCAACAGTGTCCACCCTTATGTCTCATCCAGCTGTGGGTCTAGATATGGTCAATCCAGGTTGCATCACAGCCCCTGAAC
This sequence comes from Balaenoptera borealis, assembly GCF_965194805.1. Lineage (NCBI taxonomy): Eukaryota > Metazoa > Chordata > Mammalia > Artiodactyla > Balaenopteridae > Balaenoptera > Balaenoptera borealis. The sequence goes on along the minus strand of NW_028123976.1, from coordinate 716,739 downwards.
GCATTGTGTAAGAATTTCGCTCTCTTTCACTGTCTTTGTTTCATGGGTTTTTCAAAGTAATTTATTTTTATAATGGGGTTTAGCTGCTTTTCACTGCTGTGTTTATGCCACTTTACACCCACTTGACACACTAACAGAGAGATATCAATACATAGCTTTTAAGATTATTACTAGTCAGATATATTCTTGTGCGGTGAATAGGGCGTGTTGAGTCCAGTTCTCTGAGCAAGGAGTAGGTCTTGTCTATTACATATTGGGTTTATGGAACGGTATCTGAGCTAATTTGAAACCCTTGTTTTATGTATCACCCCACCTCACCTTTCCCGTTAAGCAGCCATAGTGTGTTTTCTGCATGTGTGACTCTGTTCTGTTTTGTAATTCAGTTCAAGTGTAACGGTTTTTACATTCCCTCTATAAGTGATACCTTATGAGAAGTGTCCTTTTCTGTGTGACTTATTTCACTTAGAATCGTCGTACCTAAATCCACTCATCATGCTGCTACTAGCCTTATGACATTGATTTCATGGCTGAGTGATATTCCATTGTACATAAGGACCACAACTTCTTTATCCATTTTTCTCTTTCCTGGGAAATTGAAGGTGGAATGAAGTGGAGGTCCTTGTCAACAGAGCAGTCCTAAACTTTGGGGTGCTTGTGTCTTGCTGAATTTTAATTTTCCCAATTTATACCCCCATGAGTGGAAGTGCCCTATGCTCTCTAAGCTTTGCTTTTCAGACGTTTCAGGACTCACTGTACACTTCTCCAGAGTGGCTGTTGACAATTTACATCCCGCCCATCAGTGTAGCAAGGCTCCCATTTCTCCATGGCCTGTCCTGCATTTCTGGTTTTGACACTTTTTTCAGCATGGCCCTTTTGACCGATGGGAAGCGAGACATCTTTGTAGCGCTGATTTGCCTTTCCAGGTTGCTTGGTTGGCCAAAAAGGGCGTATGCGTTTTTTCCTGAATATATTCAGGAAAAAACGCATACGCCCTTTTTGGCCAAGGGCATCATTGTCAACGTTTTGCCGCTTTTCATGTGCTTTAAAGGCGATTCGAATCTACCTCCTGAAATCTGTTTCCTGCAATTCTGCCTTGATTTCAAATCCTCTTCTTTGCCTTCCCTCAATATATTTGTGGACGAGAGTTATCATTTATAACTCTGCAGGTTTGTGAATTGCAGTGCCCTGAACCTCCATTTTGCAACTCGCTTTTTAGGGAGCTGGCCGCAAAAGCGCAGGATGCCTTCAGGCCCTGTTCTGGTTCCGGGGGCAGGCTGAGCCTGTGGTTAATTCTTCTTCCTGATGGGAAAATAGAGTGACCTGTGCCTGTCCCAACACCAAGAGCTAGTCTCTCATTGCTTCCCCGTCTTCCCGTTCACCCTCAGGACAAATTGCAACCTGTACGGAGCAGGAGGTTAAAGGTGCTGATGCTCCAAGGAGGGAGATTGCTAGTAAAGTGGCTGGAATGGCGAACCCGGGCACAAGCAGATGAGAAATGAGGTGCGTTTTAGAAACCTTTCCCCATCACACGGTGTACCATCTTCTGGGTATCTCATGCATGTTTTCGATGTAGGAAGATGCCCTTGAACCTGGAGATTTGGGACCCATGCGATGGGTACCACGCAGTATTACTTTAAAGGGTATGCGTTTGCTCACCCAACCTCACCAAACCTCTCAGCCCCAAGAGTGTCCACCCTTATGTGTCATCCAGCTGTGGGTCTAGATATGGTCAATCCAGGTTGCATCACAGCCCCTGAACGAATTGTGTAAGAATTTCGCTCTCTTTCACTGTCTTTGTTTCATGGGTTTTTCAAAGTAATTTATTTTTATAATGGGGTTTAGCTGCTTTTCACTGCTGTGTTTATGCCGCTTTACACCCACTTGACACACTAACAGAGAGATATCAATACATAGGTTTTAAGATTATTACTAGTCAGATATATTCTTGTGCGGTGAATAGGGCGTGTTGAGTCCAGTTCTCTGAGCAAGGAGTAGGTCTTGTCTATTACATATTGGGTTTATGGAATGGTATCTGAGCTAATTTGAAACCCTTGTTTTATATATCACCCCACCTCACCTTTCCTGTTAAGCAGCCATAGTATGTTTTCTGCATGTGTGACTCTGTTCTGTTTTGTAATTCAGTTCAAGTGTAACGGTTTTTACATTCCCTCTATAAGTGATACCTTATGAGAAGTGTCCTTTTCTGTGTGACTTATTTCACTTAGAATCGTCGTACCTAAATCCACTCATCATGCTGCTACTAGCCTTATGACATTGATTTCATGGCTGAGTGATATTCCATTGTACATAAGGACCACAACTTCTTTATCCATTTTTCTCTTTCCTGGGATATTGAAGGTGGAATGAAGTGGAGGTCCTTGTCAACAGAGCAGCCCTAAACTTTGGGGTGCTTGTGTCTTGCTGATTTTTCATTTTCCCAATTTATACCCCCATGAGTGGAAGTGCCCTATGCTCTCTATGCTTTGCTTTTTAGACGTTTCAGGACTCACTGTACACTTCTCCAGAGTGGCTGTTGACAATTTACATCCCGCCCATCAGTGTAGCAAGGCTCCCATTTCTCCATGGCCTGTCCTGCATTTCTGGTTTTGAGACTTTTTTCAGCATGGCCCTGTTGACCGATGGGAAGCGAGACATCTTTGTAGCGCTGATTTGCCTTTCCAGGTTGCTTGGTTGGCCAAAAAGGGCGTATGCGTTTTTTCCTGAATATATTCAGGAAAAAACGCATACGCCCTTTTTGGCCAAGGGCATCATTGTCAACGTTTTGCCGCTTTTCATGTGCTTTAAAGGCGATTCGAATCTACCTCCTGAAATCTGTTTCCTGCAATTCTGCCTTGATTTCAAATCCTCTTCTTTGCCTTCCCTCAATATATTTGTGGATGAGAGTTATCATTTATAACTCTGCAGGTTTGTGAATTGCAGTGCTCTGAACCTCCATTTTACAACTCGCTTTTTAGGGAGCTGGCCGCAAAAGCGCAGGATGGCTTCAGGCCCTGTTCTGGTTCCGGGGGGCAGGGTGATCCTGTGGTTAATTCTTCTTCCTGATGGGAAAATAGAGTGACCTGTGCCTGTCCCAACACCAAGAGCTAGTCTCTCATTGGTTCCACGTCTTCCCGTTCACGCTCAGGACAAATTGCAACCTGTACGGAGCAGGAGGTTAAAGGTGCTGATGCTCCAAGTAGGGAGATTGCTAGTAAAGCGGCTGGAATAGCGAACCCGGGCACAAGGAGATGAGAAATGAGGTGCGTTTTAGAAACCTTTCCACATCACACGGTGTACCATCTTCTGGGTTTCTCATGCATGTTTTCGATGTAGGAAGATGCCCTTGAACCTGGAGATTTGGGACCCATGCGATGGGTACCACGCAGTATTACTTTAAAGGGTCTGCGTTTGCTCACCCAACCTCACCAAACCTCTCAGCCGCAACAGTGTCCACCCTTATGTCTCATCCAGCTGTGGGTCTAGATATGGTCAATCCAGGTTGCATCACAGCCCCTGAACGCATTGTGTAAGAATTTCTCTCTCTTTCACTGTCTTTGTTTCATGGGTTTTTCAAAGTAATTTATTTTTATAATGGGGTTTAGCTGCTTTTCACTGCTGTGTTTATGCCGCTTTACACCCACTTGACACACTAACAGAGAGATATCAATACATAGGTTTTAAGATTATTACTAGTCAGATATATTCTTGTGCGGTGAATAGGGCGTGTTGAGTCCAGTTCTCTGAGCAAGGAGTAGGTCTTGTCTATTACATATTGGTTTTATGGAACGGTATCTGAGCTAATTTGAAACCCTTGTTTTATGTATCACCCCACCTCACCTTTCCCGTTAAGCAGCCATAGTGTGTTTTCTGCATGTGTGACTCTGTTCTGTTTTGTAATTCAGTTCAAGTGTAACGGTTTTTACATTCCCTCTATAAGTGATACCTTATGAGAAGTGTCCTTTTCTGTGTGACTTATTTCACTTAGAATCGTCGTACCTAAATCCACTCATCATGCTGCTACTAGCCTTATGACATTGATTTCATGGCTGAGTGATATTCCATTGTACATAAGGACCACAACTTCTTTATCCATTTTTCTCTTTCCTGGGATATTGAAGGTGGAATGAAGTGGAGGTCCTTGTCAACAGAGCAGCCCTAAACTTTGGGGTGCTTGTGTCTTGCTGATTTTTCATTTTCCCAATTTATACCCCCATGAGTGGAAGTGCCCTATGCTCTCTAAGCTGTATTTTTTAGATGTTTCAGGACACACCGTACGCTTCTCCAGAGTGGCTGCTGGCAATTTACATCCCGCCCATCAGTGTAGGAAGGCTCCCATTTCTCCATGGCATGTCCTGCATTTCTGGTTTTGACAGTTTTTTCAGCATGGCCCTTTTGACTGATGGGAAGCGAGACTTCTTTGTAGCACTGATTTGCCTTTCCAGGTTGCTTGGTTGGCCAAAAAGGGCGTATGCGTTTTTTCCTGAATATATTCAGGAAAAAACGCATACGCCCTTTTTGGCCAAGGGCATCATTGTCAACGTTTTGCCGCTTTTCATGTGCTTTAAAGGCGATTCGAATCTACCTCCTGAAATCTGTTTCCTGCAATTCTGCCTTGATTTCAAATCCTCTTCTTTGCCTTCCCTCAATATATTTGTGGACGAGAGTTATCATTTATAACTCTGCAGGTTTGTGAATTGCAGTGCCCTGAACCTCCATTTTGCAACTCGCTTTTTAGGGAGCTGGCCGCAAAAGCGCAGGATGCCTTCAGGCCCTGTTCTGGTTCTGGGGGCAGGCTGAGCCTGTGGTTAATTCTTCTTCCTGATGGGAAAATAGAGTGACCTGTGCCTGTCCCAACACCAAGAGCTAGTCTCTCATTGGTTCCACGTCTTCCCGTTCATCCTCAGGACAAATCGTAACCTGTACGGAACAGGAGGTTAAAGGTGATGATGCTCCAAGGAGGGAGATTGCTAGTAAAGTGGCTGGAATGGCGAACCCGAGCACAAGGAGATGAGAAATGAGGTGCGTTTTAGAAACCTTTCCCCATCACACGGTGTACCATCTTCTGGGTTTCTCATGCATGTTTTCGATGTAGGAAGATGCCCTTGAACCTGGAGATTTGGGACCCATGCGATGGGTACCATGCAGTATTACTTTAAAGGGGCTGCGTTTGCTCACCCAACCTCACCAAACCTCTCAGCCGCAACAGTGTCCACCCTTATGTCTCATCCAGCTGTGGGTCTAGATATGGTCAATCCAGGTTGCATCACAGCCCCTGAACGCATTGTGTAAGAATTTCGCTCTCTTTCACTGTCTTTGTTTCATGGGTTTTTCAAAGTAATTTATTTTTATAATGGGGTTTAGCTGCTTTTCACTGCTGTGTTTATGCCACTTTACACCCACTTGACACACTAACAGAGAGATATCAATACATAGCTTTTAAGATTATTACTAGTCAGATATATTCTTGTGCGGTGAATAGGGCGTGTTGAGTCCAGTTCTCTGAGCAAGGAGTAGGTCTTGTCTATTACATATTGGGTTTATGGAACGGTATCTGAGCTAATTTGAAACCCTTGTTTTATGTATCACCCCACCTCACCTTTCCCGTTAAGCAGCCATAGTGTGTTTTCTGCATGTGTGACTCTGTTCTGTTTTGTAATTCAGTTCAAGTGTAACGGTTTTTACATTCCCTCTATAAGTGATACCTTATGAGAAGTGTCCTTTTCTGTGTGACTTATTTCACTTAGAATCGTCGTACCTAAATCCACTCATCATGCTGCTACTAGCCTTATGACATTGATTTCATGGCTGAGTGATATTCCATTGTACATAAGGACCACAACTTCTTTATCCATTTTTCTCTTTCCTGGGAAATTGAAGGTGGAATGAAGTGGAGGTCCTTGTCAACAGAGCAGTCCTAAACTTTGGGGTGCTTGTGTCTTGCTGAATTTTAATTTTCCCAATTTATACCCCCATGAGTGGAAGTGCCCTATGCTCTCTAAGCTTTGCTTTTCAGACGTTTCAGGACTCACTGTACACTTCTCCAGAGTGGCTGTTGACAATTTACATCCCGCCCATCAGTGTAGCAAGGCTCCCATTTCTCCATGGCCTGTCCTGCATTTCTGGTTTTGACACTTTTTTCAGCATGGCCCTTTTGACCGATGGGAAGCGAGACATCTTTGTAGCGCTGATTTGCCTTTCCAGGTTGCTTGGTTGGCCAAAAAGGGCGTATGCGTTTTTTCCTGAATATATTCAGGAAAAAACGCATACGCCCTTTTTGGCCAAGGGCATCATTGTCAACGTTTTGCCGCTTTTCATGTGCTTTAAAGGCGATTCGAATCTACCTCCTGAAATCTGTTTCCTGCAATTCTGCCTTGATTTCAAATCCTCTTCTTTGCCTTCCCTCAATATATTTGTGGACGAGAGTTATCATTTATAACTCTGCAGGTTTGTGAATTGCAGTGCCCTGAACCTCCATTTTGCAACTCGCTTTTTAGGGAGCTGGCCGCAAAAGCGCAGGATGCCTTCAGGCCCTGTTCTGGTTCCGGGGGCAGGCTGAGCCTGTGGTTAATTCTTCTTCCTGATGGGAAAATAGAGTGACCTGTGCCTGTCCCAACACCAAGAGCTAGTCTCTCATTGCTTCCCCGTCTTCCCGTTCACCCTCAGGACAAATTGCAACCTGTACGGAGCAGGAGGTTAAAGGTGCTGATGCTCCAAGGAGGGAGATTGCTAGTAAAGTGGCTGGAATGGCGAACCCGGGCACAAGCAGATGAGAAATGAGGTGCGTTTTAGAAACCTTTCCCCATCACACGGTGTACCATCTTCTGGGTATCTCATGCATGTTTTCGATGTAGGAAGATGCCCTTGAACCTGGAGATTTGGGACCCATGCGATGGGTACCACGCAGTATTACTTTAAAGGGTCTGCGTTTGCTCACCCAACCTCACCAAACCTCTCAGCCGCAACAGTGTCCACCCTTATGTCTCATCCAGCTGTGGGTCTAGATATGGTCAATCCAGGTTGCATCACAGCCCCTGAACGCATTGTGTAAGAATTTCTCTCTCTTTCACTGTCTTTGTTTCATGGGTTTTTCAAAGTAATTTATTTTTATAATGGGGTTTAGCTGCTTTTCACTGCTGTGTTTATGCCGCTTTTTACCCACTTGACACACTAACAGAGAGATATCAATACATAGGTTTTAAGATTACTAGTCAGATATATTCTTGTGTGGTGAATAGGGCGTGTTGAGTCCAGTTCTCTGAGCAAGGAGTAGGTCTTGTCTATTACATATTGGTTTTATGGAACGGTATCTGAGCTAATTTGAAACCCTTGTTTTATGTATCACCCCACCTCACCTTTCCCGTTAAGCAGCCATAGTGTGTTTTCTGCATGTGTGACTCTGTTCTGTTTTGTAATTCAGTTCAAGTGTAACGGTTTTTACATTCCCTCTATAAGTGATACCTTATGAGAAGTGTCCTTTTCTGTGTGACTTATTTCACTTAGAGTCGTCGTACCTAAATCCACTCATCATGCTGCTACTAGCCTTATGACAGTGATTTCATGGCTGAGTGATATTCCATTGTACATAAGGACCACAACTTCTTTATCCATTTTTCTCTTTCCTGGGATATTGAAGGTGGAATGAAGTGGAGGTCCTTGTCAACAGAGCAGCCCTAAACTTTGGGGTGCTTGTGTCTTGCTGATTTTTCATTTTCCCAATTTATACCCCCATGAGTGGAAGTGCCCTATGCTCTCTAAGCTGTGTTTTTTAGATGTTTCAGGACACACCGTACGCTTCTCCAGAGTGGCTGCTGGCAATTTACATCCCGCCCATCAGTGTAGCAAGGCTCCCATTTCTCCATGGCATGTCCTGCATTTCTGGTTTTGACAGTTTTTTCAGCATGGCTCTTTTGACTGATGGGAAGCGAGACTTCTTTGTAGCACTGATTTGCCTTTCCAGGTTGCTTGCTTGGCCAAAAAGGGCGTATGCGTTTTTTCCTGAATATATTCAGGAAAAAACGCATACGCCCTTTTTGGCCAAGGGCATCATTGTCAACGTTTTGCCGCTTTTCATGTGCTTTAAAGGCGATTCGAATCTACCTCCTGAAATCTGTTTCCTGCAATTCTGCCTTGATTTCAAATCCTCTTCTTTGCCTTCCCTCAATATATTTGTGGACGAGAGTTATCATTTATAAGTTTGCAGTTTTGTGAATTGCAGTGCCCTGAACCTCCATTTTACAACTCGCTTTTTAGGGAGCTGGCCGCAATAGCGCAGGATGGCTTCAGGCCCTGTTCTGGTTCCGGGTGGCAGGCTGAGCCTGTGGTTAATTCTTCTTCCTGATAGGAAAATAGAGTGACCTGTGCCTGTCCCAACACCAAGAGCTAGTCTCTCATTGGTTCCACGTCTTCCCGTTCATCCTCAGGACAAATTGCTACCTGTACGGAACAGGAGGTTAAAGGTGATGATGCTCCAAGGAGGGAGATTGCTAGTAAAGTGGCTGGAATGGCGAACCCGAGCACAAGGAGATGAGAAATGAGGTGCGTTTTAGAAACCTTTCCCCATCACACGGTGTACCAACTTCTGGGTATCTCATGCATGTTTTCGATGTAGGAAGATGCCCTTGAACCTGGAGATTTGGGACCCATGCGATGGGTACCACGCAGTATTACTTTAAAGGGTATGCGTTTGCTCACCCAACCTCACCAAACCTCTCAGCCCCAAGAGTGTCCACCCTTATGTGTCATCCAGCTGTGGGTCTAGATATGGTCAATCCAGGTTGCATCACAGCCCCTGAACGAATTGTGTAAGAATTTCGCTCTCTTTCACTGTCTTTGTTTCATGGGTTTTTCAAAGTAATTTATTTTTATAATGGGGTTTAGCTGCTTTTCACTGCTGTGTTTATGCCGCTTTACACCCACTTGACACACTAACAGAGAGATATCAATACATAGGTTTTAAGATTATTACTAGTCAGATATATTCTTGTGCGGTGAATAGGGCGTGTTGAGTCCAGTTCTCTGAGCAAGGAGTAGGTCTTGTCTATTACATATTGGGTTTATGGAATGGTATCTGAGCTAATTTGAAACCCTTGTTTTATATATCACCCCACCTCACCTTTCCTGTTAAGCAGCCATAGTGTGTTTTCTGCATGTGTGACTCTGTTCTGTTTTGTAATTCAGTTCAAGTGTAACGGTTTTTACATTCCCTCTATAAGTGATACCTTATGAGAAGTGTCCTTTTCTGTGTGACTTATTTCACTTAGAATCGTCGTACCTAAATCCACTCATCATGCTGCTACTAGCCTTATGACATTGATTTCATGGCTGAGTGATATTCCATTGTACATAAGGACCACAACTTCTTTATCCATTTTTCTCTTTCCTGGGATATTGAAGGTGGAATGAAGTGGAGGTCCTTGTCAACAGAGCAGCCCTAAACTTTGGGGTGCTTGTGTCTTGCTGATTTTTCATTTTCCCAATTTATACCCCCATGAGTGGAAGTGCCCTATGCTCTCTATGCTTTGCTTTTTAGACGTTTCAGGACTCACTGTACACTTCTCCAGAGTGGCTGTTGACAATTTACATCCCGCCCATCAGTGTAGCAAGGCTCCCATTTCTCCATGGCCTGTCCTGCATTTCTGGTTTTGAGACTTTTTTCAGCATGGCCCTGTTGACCGATGGGAAGCGAGACATCTTTGTAGCGCTGATTTGCCTTTCCAGGTTGCTTGGTTGGCCAAAAAGGGCGTATGCGTTTTTTCCTGAATATATTCAGGAAAAAACGCATACGCCCTTTTTGGCCAAGGGCATCATTGTCAACGTTTTGCCGCTTTTCATGTGCTTTAAAGGCGATTCGAATCTACCTCCTGAAATCTGTTTCCTGCAATTCTGCCTTGATTTCAAATCCTCTTCTTTGCCTTCCCTCAATATATTTGTGGATGAGAGTTATCATTTATAACTCTGCAGGTTTGTGAATTGCAGTGCTCTGAACCTCCATTTTACAACTCGCTTTTTAGGGAGCTGGCCGCAAAAGCGCAGGATGGCTTCAGGCCCTGTTCTGGTTCCGGGGGGCAGGGTGATCCTGTGGTTAATTCTTCTTCCTGATGGGAAAATAGAGTGACCTGTGCCTGTCCCAACACCAAGAGCTAGTCTCTCATTGGTTCCACGTCTTCCCGTTCACGCTCAGGACAAATTGCAACCTGTACGGAGCAGGAGGTTAAAGGTGCTGATGCTCCAAGTAGGGAGATTGCTAGTAAAGCGGCTGGAATAGCGAACCCGGGCACAAGGAGATGAGAAATGAGGTGCGTTTTAGAAACCTTTCCACATCACACGGTGTACCATCTTCTGGGTTTCTCATGCATGTTTTCGATGTAGGAAGATGCCCTTGAACCTGGAGATTTGGGACCCATGCGATGGGTACCACGCAGTATTACTTTAAAGGGTCTGCGTTTGCTCACCCAACCTCACCAAACCTCTCAGCCGCAACAGTGTCCACCCTTATGTCTCATCCAGCTGTGGGTCTAGATATGGTCAATCCAGGTTGCATCACAGCCCCTGAACGCATTGTGTAAGAATTTCTCTCTCTTTCACTGTCTTTGTTTCATGGGTTTTTCAAAGTAATTTATTTTTATAATGGGGTTTAGCTGCTTTTCACTGCTGTGTTTATGCCGCTTTACACCCACTTGACACACTAACAGAGAGATATCAATACATAGGTTTTAAGATTATTACTAGTCAGATATATTCTTGTGCGGTGAATAGGGCGTGTTGAGTCCAGTTCTCTGAGCAAGGAGTAGGTCTTGTCTATTACATATTGGTTTTATGGAACGGTATCTGAGCTAATTTGAAACCCTTGTTTTATGTATCACCCCACCTCACCTTTCCCGTTAAGCAGCCATAGTGTGTTTTCTGCATGTGTGACTCTGTTCTGTTTTGTAATTCAGTTCAAGTGTAACGGTTTTTACATTCCCTCTATAAGTGATACCTTATGAGAAGTGTCCTTTTCTGTGTGACTTATTTCACTTAGAATCGTCGTACCTAAATCCACTCATCATGCTGCTACTAGCCTTATGACATTGATTTCATGGCTGAGTGATATTCCATTGTACATAAGGACCACAACTTCTTTATCCATTTTTCTCTTTCCTGGGATATTGAAGGTGGAATGAAGTGGAGGTCCTTGTCAACAGAGCAGCCCTAAACTTTGGGGTGCTTGTGTCTTGCTGATTTTTCATTTTCCCAATTTATACCCCCATGAGTGGAAGTGCCCTATGCTCTCTAAGCTGTATTTTTTAGATGTTTCAGGACACACCGTACGCTTCTCCAGAGTGGCTGCTGGCAATTTACATCCCGCCCATCAGTGTAGGAAGGCTCCCATTTCTCCATGGCATGTCCTGCATTTCTGGTTTTGACAGTTTTTTCAGCATGGCCCTTTTGACTGATGGGAAGCGAGACTTCTTTGTAGCACTGATTTGCCTTTCCAGGTTGCTTGGTTGGCCAAAAAGGGCGTATGCGTTTTTTCCTGAATATATTCAGGAAAAAACGCATACGCCCTTTTTGGCCAAGGGCATCATTGTCAACGTTTTGCCGCTTTTCATGTGCTTTAAAGGCGATTCGAATCTACCTCCTGAAATCTGTTTCCTGCAATTCTGCCTTGATTTCAAATCCTCTTCTTTGCCTTCCCTCAATATATTTGTGGACGAGAGTTATCATTTATAACTCTGCAGGTTTGTGAATTGCAGTGCCCTGAACCTCCATTTTGCAACTCGCTTTTTAGGGAGCTGGCCGCAAAAGCGCAGGATGCCTTCAGGCCCTGTTCTGGTTCTGGGGGCAGGCTGAGCCTGTGGTTAATTCTTCTTCCTGATGGGAAAATAGAGTGACCTGTGCCTGTCCCAACACCAAGAGCTAGTCTCTCATTGGTTCCACGTCTTCCCGTTCATCCTCAGGACAAATCGTAACCTGTACGGAACAGGAGGTTAAAGGTGATGATGCTCCAAGGAGGGAGATTGCTAGTAAAGTGGCTGGAATGGCGAACCCGAGCACAAGGAGATGAGAAATGAGGTGCGTTTTAGAAACCTTTCCCCATCACACGGTGTACCATCTTCTGGGTTTCTCATGCATGTTTTCGATGTAGGAAGATGCCCTTGAACCTGGAGATTTGGGACCCATGCGATGGGTACCATGCAGTATTACTTTAAAGGGGCTGCGTTTGCTCACCCAACCTCACCAAACCTCTCAGCCGCAACAGTGTCCACCCTTATGTCTCATCCAGCTGTGGGTCTAGATATGGTCAATCCAGGTTGCATCACAGCCCCTGAACGCATTGTGTAAGAATTTCGCTCTCTTTCACTGTCTTTGTTTCATGGGTTTTTCAAAGTAATTTATTTTTATAATGGGGTTTAGCTGCTTTTCACTGCTGTGTTTATGCCACTTTACACCCACTTGACACACTAACAGAGAGATATCAATACATAGGTTTTAAGATTATTACTAGTCAGATATATTCTTGTGCGGTGAATAGGGCGTGTTGAGTCCAGTTCTCTGAGCAAGGAGTAGGTCTTGTCTATTACATATTGGGTTTATGGAACGGTATCTGAGCTAATTTGAAACCCTTGTTTTATGTATCACCCCACCTCACCTTTCCCGTTAAGCAGCCATAGTGTGTTTTCTGCATGTGTGACTCTGTTCTGTTTTGTAATTCAGTTCAAGTGTAACGGTTTTTACATTCCCTCTATAAGTGATACCTTATGAGAAGTGTCCTTTTCTGTGTGACTTATTTCACTTAGAATCGTCGTACCTAAATCCACTCATCATGCTGCTACTAGCCTTATGACATTGATTTCATGGCTGAGTGATATTCCATTGTACATAAGGACCACAACTTCTTTATCCATTTTTCTCTTTCCTGGGAAATTGAAGGTGGAATGAAGTGGAGGTCCTTGTCAACAGAGCAGTCCTAAACTTTGGGGTGCTTGTGTCTTGCTGAATTTTAATTTTCCCAATTTATACCCCCATGAGTGGAAGTGCCCTATGCTCTCTAAGCTTTGCTTTTTAGACGTTTCAGGACTCACCGTACGCTTCTGCAGAGTGGCTGTTGACAATTTACATCCCGCCCATCAGTGTAGCAAGGCTCCCATTTCTCCATGGCCTGTCCTGCATTTCTGGTTTTGACACTTTTTTCAGCATGGCCCTTTTGACCGATGGGAAGCGAGACATCTTTGTAGCGCTGATTTGCCTTTCCAGGTTGCTTGGTTGGCCAAAAAGGGCGTATGCGTTTTTTCCTGAATATATTCAGGAAAAAACGCATACGCCCTTTTTGGCCAAGGGCATCATTGTCAACGTTTTGCCGCTTTTCATGTGCTTTAAAGGCGATTCGAATCTACCTCCTGAAATCTGTTTCCTGCAATTCTGCCTTGATTTCAAATCCTCTTCTTTGCCTTCCCTCAATATATTTGTGGACGAGAGTTATCATTTATAACTCTGCAGGTTTGTGAATTGCAGTGCCCTGAACCTCCATTTTGCAACTCGCTTTTTAGGGAGCTGGCCGCAAAAGCGCAGGATGCCTTCAGGCCCTGTTCTGGTTCCGGGGGCAGGCTGAGCCTGTGGTTAATTCTTCTTCCTGATGGGAAAATAGAGTGACCTGTGCCTGTCCCAACACCAAGAGCTAGTCTCTCATTGGTTCCACGTCTTCCCGTTCATCCTCAGGACAAATCGCAACCTGTACGGAACAGGAGGTTAAAGGTGATGATGCTCCAAGGAGGGAGATTGCTAGTAAAGTGGCTGGAATGGCGAACCCGAGCACAAGGAGATGAGAAATGAGGTGCGTTTTAGAAACCTTTCCCCATCACACGGTGTACCATCTTCTGGGTTTCTCATGCATGTTTTCGATGTAGGAAGATGCCCTTGAACCTGGAGATTTGGGACCCATGCGATGGGTACCATGCAGTATTACTTTAAAGGGGCTGCGTTTGCTCACCCAACCTCACCAAACCTCTCAGCCGCAACAGTGTCCACCCTTATGTCTCATCCAGCTGTGGGTCTAGATATGGTCAATCCAGGTTGCATCACAGCCCCTGAACGCATTGTGTAAGAATTTCGCTCTCTTTCACTGTCTTTGTTTCATGGGTTTTTCAAAGTAATTTATTTTTATAATGGGGTTTAGCTGCTTTTCACTGCTGTGTTTATGCCACTTTACACCCACTTGACACACTAACAGAGAGATATCAATACATAGCTTTTAAGGTTATTACTAGTCAGATATATTCTTGTGCGGTGAATAGGGCGTGTTGAGTCCAGTTCTCTGAGCAAGGAGTAGGTCTTGTCTATTACATATTGGGTTTATGGAACGGTATCTGAGCTAATTTGAAACCCTTGTTTTATGTATCACCCCACCTCACCTTTCCCGTTAAGCAGCCATAGTGTGTTTTCTGCATGTGTGACTCTGTTCTGTTTTGTAATTCAGTTCAAGTGTAACGGTTTTTACATTCCCTCTATAAGTCATACCTTATGAGAAGTGTCCTTTTCTGTGTGACTTATTTCACTTAGAATCGTCGTACCTAAATCCACTCATCATGCTGCTACTAGCCTTATGACATTGATTTCATGGCTGAGTGATATTCCATTGTACATAAGGACCACAACTTCTTTATCCATTTTTCTCTTTCCTGGGAAATTGAAGGTGGAATGAAGTGGAGGTCCTTGTCAACAGAGCAGTCCTAAACTTTGGGGTGCTTGTGTCTTGCTGAATTTTAATTTTCCCAATTTATACCCCCATGAGTGGAAGTGCCCTATGCTCTCTAAGCTTTGCTTTTCAGACGTTTCAGGACTCACCGTACACTTCTCCAGAGTGGCTGTTGACAATTTACATCCCGCCCATCAGTGTAGCAAGGCTCCCATTTCTCCATGGCCTGTCCTGCATTTCTGGTTTTGACACTTTTTTCAGCATGGCCCTTTTGACCGATGGGAAGCGAGACATCTTTGTAGCGCTGATTTGCCTTTCCAGGTTGCTTGGTTGGCCAAAAAGGGCGTATGCGTTTTTTCCTGAATATATTCAGGAAAAAACGCATACGCCCTTTTTGGCCAAGGGCATCATTGTCAACGTTTTGCCGCTTTTCATGTGCTTTAAAGGCGATTCGAATCTACCTCCTGAAATCTGTTTCCTGCAATTCTGCCTTGATTTCAAATCCTCTTCTTTGCCTTCCCTCAATATATTTGTGGACGAGAGTTATCATTTATAACTCTGCAGGTATGTGAATTGCAGTGCCCTGAACCTCCATTTTGCAACTCGCTTTTTAGGGAGCTGGCCGCAAAAGCGCAGGATGCCTTCAGGCCCTGTTCTGGTTCCGGGGGCAGGCTGAGCCTGTGGTTAATTCTTCTTCCTGATGGGAAAATAGAGTGACCTGTGCCTATCCCAACACCACGAGCTAGTCTCTCATTGCTTCCCCGTCTTCCCGTTCACCCTCAGGACAAATTGCAACCTGTACGGAGCAGGAGGTTAAAGGTGCTGATGCTCCAAGGAGGGAGATTGCTAGTAAAGTGGCTGGAATGGCGAACCCGGGCACAAGCAGATGAGAAATGAGGTGCGTTTTAGAAACCTTTCCCCATCACACGGTGTACCATCTTCTGGGTATCTCATGCATGTTTTCGATGTAGGAAGATGCCCTTGAACCTGGAGATTTGGGACCCATGCGATGGGTACCACGCAGTATTACTTTAAAGGGTCTGCGTTTGCTCACCCAACCTCACCAAACCTCTCAGCCGCAACAGTGTCCACCCTTATGTCTCATCCAGCTGTGGGTCTAGATATGGTCAATCCAGGTTGCATCACAGCCCCTGAACGCATTGTGTAAGAATTTCTCTCTCTTTCACTGTCTTTGTTTCATGGGTTTTTCAAAGTAATTTATTTTTATAATGGGGTTTAGCTGCTTTTCACTGCTGTGTTTATGCCGCTTTTTACCCACTTGACACACTAACAGAGAGATATCAATACATAGGTTTTAATATTACTAGTCAGATATATTCTTGTGTGGTGAATAGGGCGTGTTGAGTCCAGTTCTCTGAGCAAGGAGTAGGTCTTGTCTATTACATATTGGTTTTATGGAACGGTATCTGAGCTAATTTGAAACCCTTGTTTTATGTATCACCCCACCTCACCTTTCCCGTGAAGCAGCCATAGTGTGTTTTCTGCATGTGTGACTCTGTTCTGTTTTGTAATTCAGTTCAAGTGTAACGGTTTTTACATTCCCTCTATAAGTGATACCTTATGAGAAGTGTCCTTTTCTGTGTGACTTATTTCACTTAGAGTCGTCGTACCTAAATCCACTCATCATGCTGCTACTAGCCTTATGACAGTGATTTCATGGCTGAGTGATATTCCATTGTACATAAGGACCACAACTTCTTTATCCATTTTTCTCTTTCCTGGGATATTGAAGGTGGAATGAAGTGGAGGTCCTTGTCAACAGAGCAGCCCTAAACTTTGGGGTGCTTGTGTCTTGCTGATTTTTCATTTTCCCAATTTATACCCCCATGAGTGGAAGTGCCCTATGCTCTCTAAGCTGTGTTTTTTAGATGTTTCAGGACACACCGTACGCTTCTCCAGAGTGGCTGCTGGCAATTTACATCCCGCCCATCAGTGTAGCAAGGCTCCCATTTCTCCATGGCATGTCCTGCATTTCTGGTTTTGACAGTTTTTTCAGCATGGCTCTTTTGACTGATGGGAAGCGAGACTTCTTTGTAGCACTGATTTGCCTTTCCAGGTTGCTTGCTTGGCCAAAAAGGGCGTATGCGTTTTTTCCTGAATATATTCAGGAAAAAACGCATACGCCCTTTTTGGCCAAGGGCATCATTGTCAACGTTTTGCCGCTTTTCATGTGCTTTAAAGGCGATTCGAATCTACCTCCTGAAATCTGTTTCCTGCAATTCTGCCTTGATTTCAAATCCTCTTCTTTGCCTTCCCTCAATATATTTGTGGACGAGAGTTATCATTTATAAGTTTGCAGTTTTGTGAATTGCAGTGCCCTGAACCTCCATTTTACAACTCGCTTTTTAGGGAGCTGGCCGCAATAGCGCAGGATGGCTTCAGGCCCTGTTCTGGTTCCGGGTGGCAGGCTGAGCCTGTGGTTAATTCTTCTTCCTGATAGGAAAATAGAGTGACCTGTGCCTGTCCCAACACCAAGAGCTAGTCTCTCATTGGTTCCACGTCTTCCCGTTCATCCTCAGGACAAATTGCTACCTGTACGGAACAGGAGGTTAAAGGTGATGATGCTCCAAGGAGGGAGATTGCTAGTAAAGTGGCTGGAATGGCGAACCCGAGCACAAGGAGATGAGAAATGAGGTGCGTTTTAGAAACCTTTCCCCATCACACGGTGTACCATCTTCTGGGTATCTCATGCATGTTTTCGATGTAGGAAGATGCCCTTGAACCTGGAGATTTGGGACCCATGCGATGGGTACCACGCAGTATTACTTTAAAGGGTATGCGTTTGCTCACCCAACCTCACCAAACCTCTCAGCCCCAAGAGTGTCCACCCTTATGTGTCATCCAGCTGTGGGTCTAGATATGGTCAATCCAGGTTGCATCACAGCCCCTGAACGTATTGTGTAAGAATTTCGCTCTCTTTCACTGTCTTTGTTTCATGGGTTTTTCAAAGTAATTTATTTTTATAATGGGGTTTAGCTGCTTTTCACTGCTGTGTTTATGCCGCTTTACACCCACTTGACACACTAACAGAGAGATATCAATACATAGGTTTTAAGATTATTACTAGTCAGATATATTCTTGTGCGGTGAATAGGGCGTGTTGAGTCCAGTTCTCTGAGCAAGGAGTAGGTCTTGTCTATTACATATTGGGTTTATGGAATGGTATCTGAGCTAATTTGAAACCCTTGTTTTATATATCACCCCACCTCACCTTTCCCGTTAAGCAGCCATAGTGTGTTTTCTGCATGTGTGACTCTGTTCTGTTTTGTAATTCAGTTCAAGTGTAACGGTTTTTACATTCCCTCTATAAGTGATACCTTATGAGAAGTGTCCTTTTCTGTGTGACTTATTTCACTTAGAATCGTCGTACCTAAATCCACTCATCATGCTGCTACTAGCCTTATGACATTGATTTCATGGCTGAGTGATATTCCATTGTACATAAGGACCACAACTTCTTTATCCATTTTTCTCTTTCCTGGGATATTGAAGGTGGAATGAAGTGGAGGTCCTTGTCAACAGAGCAGCCCTAAACTTTGGGGTGCTTGTGTCTTGCTGATTTTTCATTTTCCCAATTTATACCCCCATGAGTGGAAGTGCCCTATGCTCTCTATGCTTTGCTTTTTAGACGTTTCAGGACTCACTGTACACTTCTCCAGAGTGGCTGTTGACAATTTACATCCCGTCCATCAGTGTAGCAAGGCTCCCATTTCTCCATGGCCTGTCCTGCATTTCTGGTTTTGAGACTTTTTTCAGCATGGCCCTGTTGACCGATGGGAAGCGAGACATCTTTGTAGCGCTGATTTGCCTTTCCAGGTTGCTTGGTTGGCCAAAAAGGGCGTATGCGTTTTTTCCTGAATATATTCAGGAAAAAACGCATACGCCCTTTTTGGCCAAGGGCATCATTGTCAACGTTTTGCCGCTTTTCATGTGCTTTAAAGGCGATTCGAATCTACCTCCTGAAATCTGTTTCCTGCAATTCTGCCTTGATTTCAAATCCTCTTCTTTGCCTTCCCTCAATATATTTGTGGATGAGAGTTATCATTTATAACTCTGCAGGTTTGTGAATTGCAGTGCTCTGAACCTCCATTTTACAACTCGCTTTTTAGGGAGCTGGCCGCAAAAGCGCAGGATGGCTTCAGGCCCTGTTCTGGTTCCGGGGGGCAGGGTGATCCTGTGGTTAATTCTTCTTCCTGATGGGAAAATAGAGTGACCTGTGCCTGTCCCAACACCAAGAGCTAGTCTCTCATTGGTTCCACGTCTTCCCGTTCACGCTCAGGACAAATTGCAACCTGTACGGAGCAGGAGGTTAAAGGTGCTGATGCTCCAAGTAGGGAGATTGCTAGTAAAGCGGCTGGAATAGCGAACCCGGGCACAAGGAGATGAGAAATGAGGTGCGTTTTAGAAACCTTTCCACATCACACGGTGTACCATCTTCTGGGTTTCTCATGCATGTTTTCGATGTAGGAAGATGCCCTTGAACCTGGAGATTTGGGACCCATGCGATGGGTACCACGCAGTATTACTTTAAAGGGTCTGCGTTTGCTCACCCAACCTCACCAAACCTCTCAGCCGCAACAGTGTCCACCCTTATGTCTCATCCAGCTGTGGGTCTAGATATGGTCAATCCAGGTTGCATCACAGCCCCTGAACGCATTGTGTAAGAATTTCTATCTCTTTCACTGTCTTTGTTTCATGGGTTTTTCAAAGTAATTTATTTTTATAATGGGGTTTAGCTGCTTTTCACTGCTGTGTTTATGCCGCTTTACACCCACTTGACACACTAACAGAGAGATATCAATACATAGGTTTTAAGATTATTACTAGTCAGATATATTCTTGTGCGGTGAATAGGGCGTGTTGAGTCCAGTTCTCTGAGCAAGGAGTAGGTCTTGTCTATTACATATTGGTTTTATGGAACGGTATCTGAGCTAATTTGAAACCCTTGTTTTATGTATCACCCCACCTCACCTTTCCCGTTAAGCAGCCATAGTGTGTTTTCTGCATGTGTGACTCTGTTCTGTTTTGTAATTCAGTTCAAGTGTAACGGTTTTTACATTCCCTCTATAAGTGATACCTTATGAGAAGTGTCCTTTTCTGTGTGACTTATTTCACTTAGAATCGTCGTACCTAAATCCACTCATCATGCTGCTACTAGCCTTATGACATTGATTTCATGGCTGAGTGATATTCCATTGTACATAAGGACCACAACTTCTTTATCCATTTTTCTCTTTCCTGGGATATTGAAGGTGGAATGAAGTGGAGGTCCTTGTCAACAGAGCAGCCCTAAACTTTGGGGTGCTTGTGTCTTGCTGATTTTTCATTTTCCCAATTTATACCCCCATGAGTGGAAGTGCCCTATGCTCTCTAAGCTGTATTTTTTAGATGTTTCAGGACACACCGTACGCTTCTCCAGAGTGGCTGCTGGCAATTTACATCCCGCCCATCAGTGTAGGAAGGCTCCCATTTCTCCATGGCATGTCCTGCATTTCTGGTTTTGACAGTTTTTTCAGCATGGCCCTTTTGACTGATGGGAAGCGAGACTTCTTTGTAGCACTGATTTGCCTTTCCAGGTTGCTTGGTTGGCCAAAAAGGGCGTATGCGTTTTTTCCTGAATATATTCAGGAAAAAACGCATACGCCCTTTTTGGCCAAGGGCATCATTGTCAACGTTTTGCCGCTTTTCATGTGCTTTAAAGGCGATTCGAATCTACCTCCTGAAATCTGTTTCCTGCAATTCTGCCTTGATTTCAAATCCTCTTCTTTGCCTTCCCTCAATATATTTGTGGACGAGAGTTATCATTTATAACTCTGCAGGTTTGTGAATTGCAGTGCCCTGAACCTCCATTTTGCAACTCGCTTTTTAGGGAGCTGGCCGCAAAAGCGCAGGATGCCTTCAGGCCCTGTTCTGGTTCCGGGGGCAGGCTGAGCCTGTGGTTAATTCTTCTTCCTGATGGGAAAATAGAGTGACCTGTGCCTGTCCCAACACCAAGAGCTAGTCTCTCATTGGTTCCACGTCTTCCCGTTCATCCTCAGGACAAATCGCAACCTGTACGGAACAGGAGGTTAAAGGTGATGATGCTCCAAGGAGGGAGATTGCTAGTAAAGTGGCTGGAATGGCGAACCCGAGCACAAGGAGATGAGAAATGAGGTGCGTTTTAGAAACCTTTCCCCATCACACGGTGTACCATCTTCTGGGTTTCTCATGCATGTTTTCGATGTAGGAAGATGCCCTTGAACCTGGAGATTTGGGACCCATGCGATGGGTACCATGCAGTATTACTTTAAAGGGGCTGCGTTTGCTCACCCAACCTCACCAAACCTCTCAGCCGCAACAGTGTCCACCCTTATGTCTCATCCAGCTGTGGGTCTAGATATGGTCAATCCAGGTTGCATCACAGCCCCTGAACGCATTGTGTAAGAATTTCGCTCTCTTTCACTGTCTTTGTT
Organism: Balaenoptera borealis; assembly: GCF_965194805.1. Classification (NCBI taxonomy): domain Eukaryota; kingdom Metazoa; phylum Chordata; class Mammalia; order Artiodactyla; family Balaenopteridae; genus Balaenoptera; species Balaenoptera borealis. The sequence continues at coordinate 695,592 of NW_028123976.1, read as the reverse complement.
TCATGGGTTTTTCAAAGTAATTTATTTTTATAATGGGGTTTAGCTGCTTTTCACTGCTGTGTTTATGCCACTTTACACCCACTTGACACACTAACAGAGAGATATCAATACATAGCTTTTAAGGTTATTACTAGTCAGATATATTCTTGTGCGGTGAATAGGGCGTGTTGAGTCCAGTTCTCTGAGCAAGGAGTAGGTCTTGTCTATTACATATTGGGTTTATGGAACGGTATCTGAGCTAATTTGAAACCCTTGTTTTATGTATCACCCCACCTCACCTTTCCCGTTAAGCAGCCATAGTGTGTTTTCTGCATGTGTGACTCTGTTCTGTTTTGTAATTCAGTTCAAGTGTAACGGTTTTTACATTCCCTCTATAAGTCATACCTTATGAGAAGTGTCCTTTTCTGTGTGACTTATTTCACTTAGAATCGTCGTACCTAAATCCACTCATCATGCTGCTACTAGCCTTATGACATTGATTTCATGGCTGAGTGATATTCCATTGTACATAAGGACCACAACTTCTTTATCCATTTTTCTCTTTCCTGGGAAATTGAAGGTGGAATGAAGTGGAGGTCCTTGTCAACAGAGCAGTCCTAAACTTTGGGGTGCTTGTGTCTTGCTGAATTTTAATTTTCCCAATTTATACCCCCATGAGTGGAAGTGCCCTATGCTCTCTAAGCTTTGCTTTTCAGACGTTTCAGGACTCACCGTACACTTCTCCAGAGTGGCTGTTGACAATTTACATCCCGCCCATCAGTGTAGCAAGGCTCCCATTTCTCCATGGCCTGTCCTGCATTTCTGGTTTTGACACTTTTTTCAGCATGGCCCTTTTGACCGATGGGAAGCGAGACATCTTTGTAGCGCTGATTTGCCTTTCCAGGTTGCTTGGTTGGCCAAAAAGGGCGTATGCGTTTTTTCCTGAATATATTCAGGAAAAAACGCATACGCCCTTTTTGGCCAAGGGCATCATTGTCAACGTTTTGCCGCTTTTCATGTGCTTTAAAGGCGATTCGAATCTACCTCCTGAAATCTGTTTCCTGCAATTCTGCCTTGATTTCAAATCCTCTTCTTTGCCTTCCCTCAATATATTTGTGGACGAGAGTTATCATTTATAACTCTGCAGGTATGTGAATTGCAGTGCCCTGAACCTCCATTTTGCAACTCGCTTTTTAGGGAGCTGGCCGCAAAAGCGCAGGATGCCTTCAGGCCCTGTTCTGGTTCCGGGGGCAGGCTGAGCCTGTGGTTAATTCTTCTTCCTGATGGGAAAATAGAGTGACCTGTGCCTATCCCAACACCACGAGCTAGTCTCTCATTGCTTCCCCGTCTTCCCGTTCACCCTCAGGACAAATTGCAACCTGTACGGAGCAGGAGGTTAAAGGTGCTGATGCTCCAAGGAGGGAGATTGCTAGTAAAGTGGCTGGAATGGCGAACCCGGGCACAAGCAGATGAGAAATGAGGTGCGTTTTAGAAACCTTTCCCCATCACACGGTGTACCATCTTCTGGGTATCTCATGCATGTTTTCGATGTAGGAAGATGCCCTTGAACCTGGAGATTTGGGACCCATGCGATGGGTACCACGCAGTATTACTTTAAAGGGTCTGCGTTTGCTCACCCAACCTCACCAAACCTCTCAGCCGCAACAGTGTCCACCCTTATGTCTCATCCAGCTGTGGGTCTAGATATGGTCAATCCAGGTTGCATCACAGCCCCTGAACGCATTGTGTAAGAATTTCTCTCTCTTTCACTGTCTTTGTTTCATGGGTTTTTCAAAGTAATTTATTTTTATAATGGGGTTTAGCTGCTTTTCACTGCTGTGTTTATGCCGCTTTTTACCCACTTGACACACTAACAGAGAGATATCAATACATAGGTTTTAATATTACTAGTCAGATATATTCTTGTGTGGTGAATAGGGCGTGTTGAGTCCAGTTCTCTGAGCAAGGAGTAGGTCTTGTCTATTACATATTGGTTTTATGGAACGGTATCTGAGCTAATTTGAAACCCTTGTTTTATGTATCACCCCACCTCACCTTTCCCGTGAAGCAGCCATAGTGTGTTTTCTGCATGTGTGACTCTGTTCTGTTTTGTAATTCAGTTCAAGTGTAACGGTTTTTACATTCCCTCTATAAGTGATACCTTATGAGAAGTGTCCTTTTCTGTGTGACTTATTTCACTTAGAGTCGTCGTACCTAAATCCACTCATCATGCTGCTACTAGCCTTATGACAGTGATTTCATGGCTGAGTGATATTCCATTGTACATAAGGACCACAACTTCTTTATCCATTTTTCTCTTTCCTGGGATATTGAAGGTGGAATGAAGTGGAGGTCCTTGTCAACAGAGCAGCCCTAAACTTTGGGGTGCTTGTGTCTTGCTGATTTTTCATTTTCCCAATTTATACCCCCATGAGTGGAAGTGCCCTATGCTCTCTAAGCTGTGTTTTTTAGATGTTTCAGGACACACCGTACGCTTCTCCAGAGTGGCTGCTGGCAATTTACATCCCGCCCATCAGTGTAGCAAGGCTCCCATTTCTCCATGGCATGTCCTGCATTTCTGGTTTTGACAGTTTTTTCAGCATGGCTCTTTTGACTGATGGGAAGCGAGACTTCTTTGTAGCACTGATTTGCCTTTCCAGGTTGCTTGCTTGGCCAAAAAGGGCGTATGCGTTTTTTCCTGAATATATTCAGGAAAAAACGCATACGCCCTTTTTGGCCAAGGGCATCATTGTCAACGTTTTGCCGCTTTTCATGTGCTTTAAAGGCGATTCGAATCTACCTCCTGAAATCTGTTTCCTGCAATTCTGCCTTGATTTCAAATCCTCTTCTTTGCCTTCCCTCAATATATTTGTGGACGAGAGTTATCATTTATAAGTTTGCAGTTTTGTGAATTGCAGTGCCCTGAACCTCCATTTTACAACTCGCTTTTTAGGGAGCTGGCCGCAATAGCGCAGGATGGCTTCAGGCCCTGTTCTGGTTCCGGGTGGCAGGCTGAGCCTGTGGTTAATTCTTCTTCCTGATAGGAAAATAGAGTGACCTGTGCCTGTCCCAACACCAAGAGCTAGTCTCTCATTGGTTCCACGTCTTCCCGTTCATCCTCAGGACAAATTGCTACCTGTACGGAACAGGAGGTTAAAGGTGATGATGCTCCAAGGAGGGAGATTGCTAGTAAAGTGGCTGGAATGGCGAACCCGAGCACAAGGAGATGAGAAATGAGGTGCGTTTTAGAAACCTTTCCCCATCACACGGTGTACCATCTTCTGGGTATCTCATGCATGTTTTCGATGTAGGAAGATGCCCTTGAACCTGGAGATTTGGGACCCATGCGATGGGTACCACGCAGTATTACTTTAAAGGGTATGCGTTTGCTCACCCAACCTCACCAAACCTCTCAGCCCCAAGAGTGTCCACCCTTATGTGTCATCCAGCTGTGGGTCTAGATATGGTCAATCCAGGTTGCATCACAGCCCCTGAACGAATTGTGTAAGAATTTCGCTCTCTTTCACTGTCTTTGTTTCATGGGTTTTTCAAAGTAATTTATTTTTATAATGGGGTTTAGCTGCTTTTCACTGCTGTGTTTATGCCGCTTTACACCCACTTGACACACTAACAGAGAGATATCAATACATAGGTTTTAAGATTATTACTAGTCAGATATATTCTTGTGCGGTGAATAGGGCGTGTTGAGTCCAGTTCTCTGAGCAAGGAGTAGGTCTTGTCTATTACATATTGGGTTTATGGAATGGTATCTGAGCTAATTTGAAACCCTTGTTTTATATATCACCCCACCTCACCTTTCCCGTTAAGCAGCCATAGTGTGTTTTCTGCATGTGTGACTCTGTTCTGTTTTGTAATTCAGTTCAAGTGTAACGGTTTTTACATTCCCTCTATAAGTGATACCTTATGAGAAGTGTCCTTTTCTGTGTGACTTATTTCACTTAGAATCGTCGTACCTAAATCCACTCATCATGCTGCTACTAGCCTTATGACATTGATTTCATGGCTGAGTGATATTCCATTGTACATAAGGACCACAACTTCTTTATCCATTTTTCTCTTTCCTGGGATATTGAAGGTGGAATGAAGTGGAGGTCCTTGTCAACAGAGCAGCCCTAAACTTTGGGGTGCTTGTGTCTTGCTGATTTTTCATTTTCCCAATTTATACCCCCATGAGTGGAAGTGCCCTATGCTCTCTATGCTTTGCTTTTTAGACGTTTCAGGACTCACTGTACACTTCTCCAGAGTGGCTGTTGACAATTTACATCCCGCCCATCAGTGTAGCAAGGCTCCCATTTCTCCATGGCCTGTCCTGCATTTCTGGTTTTGAGACTTTTTTCAGCATGGCCCTGTTGACCGATGGGAAGCGAGACATCTTTGTAGCGCTGATTTGCCTTTCCAGGTTGCTTGGTTGGCCAAAAAGGGCGTATGCGTTTTTTCCTGAATATATTCAGGAAAAAACGCATACGCCCTTTTTGGCCAAGGGCATCATTGTCAACGTTTTGCCGCTTTTCATGTGCTTTAAAGGCGATTCGAATCTACCTCCTGAAATCTGTTTCCTGCAATTCTGCCTTGATTTCAAATCCTCTTCTTTGCCTTCCCTCAATATATTTGTGGATGAGAGTTATCATTTATAACTCTGCAGGTTTGTGAATTGCAGTGCTCTGAACCTCCATTTTACAACTCGCTTTTTAGGGAGCTGGCCGCAAAAGCGCAGGATGGCTTCAGGCCCTGTTCTGGTTCCGGGGGGCAGGGTGATCCTGTGGTTAATTCTTCTTCCTGATGGGAAAATAGAGTGACCTGTGCCTGTCCCAACACCAAGAGCTAGTCTCTCATTGGTTCCACGTCTTCCCGTTCACGCTCAGGACAAATTGCAACCTGTACGGAGCAGGAGGTTAAAGGTGCTGATGCTCCAAGTAGGGAGATTGCTAGTAAAGCGGCTGGAATAGCGAACCCGGGCACAAGGAGATGAGAAATGAGGTGCGTTTTAGAAACCTTTCCACATCACACGGTGTACCATCTTCTGGGTTTCTCATGCATGTTTTCGATGTAGGAAGATGCCCTTGAACCTGGAGATTTGGGACCCATGCGATGGGTACCACGCAGTATTACTTTAAAGGGTCTGCGTTTGCTCACCCAACCTCACCAAACCTCTCAGCCGCAACAGTGTCCACCCTTATGTCTCATCCAGCTGTGGGTCTAGATATGGTCAATCCAGGTTGCATCACAGCCCCTGAACGCATTGTGTAAGAATTTCTCTCTCTTTCACTGTCTTTGTTTCATGGGTTTTTCAAAGTAATTTATTTTTATAATGGGGTTTAGCTGCTTTTCACTGCTGTGTTTATGCCGCTTTACACCCACTTGACACACTAACAGAGAGATATCAATACATAGGTTTTAAGATTATTACTAGTCAGATATATTCTTGTGCGGTGAATAGGGCGTGTTGAGTCCAGTTCTCTGAGCAAGGAGTAGGTCTTGTCTATTACATATTGGTTTTATGGAACGGTATCTGAGCTAATTTGAAACCCTTGTTTTATGTATCACCCCACCTCACCTTTCCCGTTAAGCAGCCATAGTGTGTTTTCTGCATGTGTGACTCTGTTCTGTTTTGTAATTCAGTTCAAGTGTAACGGTTTTTACATTCCCTCTATAAGTGATACCTTATGAGAAGTGTCCTTTTCTGTGTGACTTATTTCACTTAGAATCGTCGTACCTAAATCCACTCATCATGCTGCTACTAGCCTTATGACATTGATTTCATGGCTGAGTGATATTCCATTGTACATAAGGACCACAACTTCTTTATCCATTTTTCTCTTTCCTGGGATATTGAAGGTGGAATGAAGTGGAGGTCCTTGTCAACAGAGCAGCCCTAAACTTTGGGGTGCTTGTGTCTTGCTGATTTTTCATTTTCCCAATTTATACCCCCATGAGTGGAAGTGCCCTATGCTCTCTAAGCTGTATTTTTTAGATGTTTCAGGACACACCGTACGCTTCTCCAGAGTGGCTGCTGGCAATTTACATCCCGCCCATCAGTGTAGGAAGGCTCCCATTTCTCCATGGCATGTCCTGCATTTCTGGTTTTGACAGTTTTTTCAGCATGGCCCTTTTGACTGATGGGAAGCGAGACTTCTTTGTAGCACTGATTTGCCTTTCCAGGTTGCTTGGTTGGCCAAAAAGGGCGTATGCGTTTTTTCCTGAATATATTCAGGAAAAAACGCATACGCCCTTTTTGGCCAAGGGCATCATTGTCAACGTTTTGCCGCTTTTCATGTGCTTTAAAGGCGATTCGAATCTACCTCCTGAAATCTGTTTCCTGCAATTCTGCCTTGATTTCAAATCCTCTTCTTTGCCTTCCCTCAATATATTTGTGGACGAGAGTTATCATTTATAACTCTGCAGGTTTGTGAATTGCAGTGCCCTGAACCTCCATTTTGCAACTCGCTTTTTAGGGAGCTGGCCGCAAAAGCGCAGGATGCCTTCAGGCCCTGTTCTGGTTCTGGGGGCAGGCTGAGCCTGTGGTTAATTCTTCTTCCTGATGGGAAAATAGAGTGACCTGTGCCTGTCCCAACACCAAGAGCTAGTCTCTCATTGGTTCCACGTCTTCCCGTTCATCCTCAGGACAAATCGTAACCTGTACGGAACAGGAGGTTAAAGGTGATGATGCTCCAAGGAGGGAGATTGCTAGTAAAGTGGCTGGAATGGCGAACCCGAGCACAAGGAGATGAGAAATGAGGTGCGTTTTAGAAACCTTTCCCCATCACACGGTGTACCATCTTCTGGGTTTCTCATGCATGTTTTCGATGTAGGAAGATGCCCTTGAACCTGGAGATTTGGGACCCATGCGATGGGTACCATGCAGTATTACTTTAAAGGGGCTGCGTTTGCTCACCCAACCTCACCAAACCTCTCAGCCGCAACAGTGTCCACCCTTATGTCTCATCCAGCTGTGGGTCTAGATATGGTCAATCCAGGTTGCATCACAGCCCCTGAACGCATTGTGTAAGAATTTCGCTCTCTTTCACTGTCTTTGTTTCATGGGTTTTTCAAAGTAATTTATTTTTATAATGGGGTTTAGCTGCTTTTCACTGCTGTGTTTATGCCACTTTACACCCACTTGACACACTAACAGAGAGATATCAATACATAGCTTTTAAGATTATTACTAGTCAGATATATTCTTGTGCGGTGAATAGGGCGTGTTGAGTCCAGTTCTCTGAGCAAGGAGTAGGTCTTGTCTATTACATATTGGGTTTATGGAACGGTATCTGAGCTAATTTGAAACCCTTGTTTTATGTATCACCCCACCTCACCTTTCCCGTTAAGCAGCCATAGTGTGTTTTCTGCATGTGTGACTCTGTTCTGTTTTGTAATTCAGTTCAAGTGTAACGGTTTTTACATTCCCTCTATAAGTGATACCTTATGAGAAGTGTCCTTTTCTGTGTGACTTATTTCACTTAGAATCGTCGTACCTAAATCCACTCATCATGCTGCTACTAGCCTTATGACATTGATTTCATGGCTGAGTGATATTCCATTGTACATAAGGACCACAACTTCTTTATCCATTTTTCTCTTTCCTGGGAAATTGAAGGTGGAATGAAGTGGAGGTCCTTGTCAACAGAGCAGTCCTAAACTTTGGGGTGCTTGTGTCTTGCTGAATTTTAATTTTCCCAATTTATACCCCCATGAGTGGAAGTGCCCTATGCTCTCTAAGCTTTGCTTTTTAGACGTTTCAGGACTCACCGTACGCTTCTGCAGAGTGGCTGTTGACAATTTACATCCCGCCCATCAGTGTAGCAAGGCTCCCATTTCTCCATGGCCTGTCCTGCATTTCTGGTTTTGACACTTTTTTCAGCATGGCCCTTTTGACCGATGGGAAGCGAGACATCTTTGTAGCGCTGATTTGCCTTTCCAGGTTGCTTGGTTGGCCAAAAAGGGCGTATGCGTTTTTTCCTGAATATATTCAGGAAAAAACGCATACGCCCTTTTTGGCCAAGGGCATCATTGTCAACGTTTTGCCGCTTTTCATGTGCTTTAAAGGCGATTCGAATCTACCTCCTGAAATCTGTTTCCTGCAATTCTGCCTTGATTTCAAATCCTCTTCTTTGCCTTCCCTCAATATATTTGTGGACGAGAGTTATCATTTATAACTCTGCAGGTTTGTGAATTGCAGTGCCCTGAACCTCCATTTTGCAACTCGCTTTTTAGGGAGCTGGCCGCAAAAGCGCAGGATGCCTTCAGGCCCTGTTCTGGTTCCGGGGGCAGGCTGAGCCTGTGGTTAATTCTTCTTCCTGATGGGAAAATAGAGTGACCTGTGCCTGTCCCAACACCAAGAGCTAGTCTCTCATTGGTTCCACGTCTTCCCGTTCATCCTCAGGACAAATCGCAACCTGTACGGAACAGGAGGTTAAAGGTGATGATGCTCCAAGGAGGGAGATTGCTAGTAAAGTGGCTGGAATGGCGAACCCGAGCACAAGGAGATGAGAAATGAGGTGCGTTTTAGAAACCTTTCCCCATCACACGGTGTACCATCTTCTGGGTTTCTCATGCATGTTTTCGATGTAGGAAGATGCCCTTGAACCTGGAGATTTGGGACCCATGCGATGGGTACCATGCAGTATTACTTTAAAGGGGCTGCGTTTGCTCACCCAACCTCACCAAACCTCTCAGCCGCAACAGTGTCCACCCTTATGTCTCATCCAGCTGTGGGTCTAGATATGGTCAATCCAGGTTGCATCACAGCCCCTGAACGCATTGTGTAAGAATTTCGCTCTCTTTCACTGTCTTTGTTTCATGGGTTTTTCAAAGTAATTTATTTTTATAATGGGGTTTAGCTGCTTTTCACTGCTGTGTTTATGCCACTTTACACCCACTTGACACACTAACAGAGAGATATCAATACATAGCTTTTAAGGTTATTACTAGTCAGATATATTCTTGTGCGGTGAATAGGGCGTGTTGAGTCCAGTTCTCTGAGCAAGGAGTAGGTCTTGTCTATTACATATTGGGTTTATGGAATGGTATCTGAGCTAATTTGAAACCCTTGTTTTATGTATCACCCCACCTCACCTTTCCCGTTAAGCAGCCATAGTGTGTTTTCTGCATGTGTGACTCTGTTCTGTTTTGTAATTCAGTTCAAGTGTAACGGTTTTTACATTCCCTCTATAAGTCATACCTTATGAGAAGTGTCCTTTTCTGTGTGACTTATTTCACTTAGAATCGTCGTACCTAAATCCACTCATCATGCTGCTACTAGCCTTATGACATTGATTTCATGGCTGAGTGATATTCCATTGTACATAAGGACCACAACTTCTTTATCCATTTTTCTCTTTCCTGGGAAATTGAAGGTGGAATGAAGTGGAGGTCCTTGTCAACAGAGCAGTCCTAAACTTTGGGGTGCTTGTGTCTTGCTGAATTTTAATTTTCCCAATTTATACCCCCATGAGTGGAAGTGCCCTATGCTCTCTAAGCTTTGCTTTTCAGACGTTTCAGGACTCACCGTACACTTCTCCAGAGTGGCTGTTGACAATTTACATCCCGCCCATCAGTGTAGCAAGGCTCCCATTTCTCCATGGCCTGTCCTGCATTTCTGGTTTTGACACTTTTTTCAGCATGGCCCTTTTGACCGATGGGAAGCGAGACATCTTTGTAGCGCTGATTTGCCTTTCCAGGTTGCTTGGTTGGCCAAAAAGGGCGTATGCGTTTTTTCCTGAATATATTCAGGAAAAAACGCATACGCCCTTTTTGGCCAAGGGCATCATTGTCAACGTTTTGCCGCTTTTCATGTGCTTTAAAGGCGATTCGAATCTACCTCCTGAAATCTGTTTCCTGCAATTCTGCCTTGATTTCAAATCCTCTTCTTTGCCTTCCCTCAATATATTTGTGGACGAGAGTTATCATTTATAACTCTGCAGGTATGTGAATTGCAGTGCCCTGAACCTCCATTTTGCAACTCGCTTTTTAGGGAGCTGGCCGCAAAAGCGCAGGATGCCTTCAGGCCCTGTTCTGGTTCCGGGGGCAGGCTGAGCCTGTGGTTAATTCTTCTTCCTGATGGGAAAATAGAGTGACCTGTGCCTATCCCAACACCACGAGCTAGTCTCTCATTGCTTCCCCGTCTTCCCGTTCACCCTCAGGACAAATTGCAACCTGTACGGAGCAGGAGGTTAAAGGTGCTGATGCTCCAAGGAGGGAGATTGCTAGTAAAGTGGCTGGAATGGCGAACCCGGGCACAAGCAGATGAGAAATGAGGTGCGTTTTAGAAACCTTTCCCCATCACACGGTGTACCATCTTCTGGGTATCTCATGCATGTTTTCGATGTAGGAAGATGCCCTTGAACCTGGAGATTTGGGACCCATGCGATGGGTACCACGCAGTATTACTTTAAAGGGTCTGCGTTTGCTCACCCAACCTCACCAAACCTCTCAGCCGCAACAGTGTCCACCCTTATGTCTCATCCAGCTGTGGGTCTAGATATGGTCAATCCAGGTTGCATCACAGCCCCTGAACGCATTGTGTAAGAATTTCTCTCTCTTTCACTGTCTTTGTTTCATGGGTTTTTCAAAGTAATTTATTTTTATAATGGGGTTTAGCTGCTTTTCACTGCTGTGTTTATGCCGCTTTTTACCCACTTGACACACTAACAGAGAGATATCAATACATAGGTTTTAATATTACTAGTCAGATATATTCTTGTGTGGTGAATAGGGCGTGTTGAGTCCAGTTCTCTGAGCAAGGAGTAGGTCTTGTCTATTACATATTGGTTTTATGGAACGGTATCTGAGCTAATTTGAAACCCTTGTTTTATGTATCACCCCACCTCACCTTTCCCGTGAAGCAGCCATAGTGTGTTTTCTGCATGTGTGACTCTGTTCTGTTTTGTAATTCAGTTCAAGTGTAACGGTTTTTACATTCCCTCTATAAGTGATACCTTATGAGAAGTGTCCTTTTCTGTGTGACTTATTTCACTTAGAGTCGTCGTACCTAAATCCACTCATCATGCTGCTACTAGCCTTATGACAGTGATTTCATGGCTGAGTGATATTCCATTGTACATAAGGACCACAACTTCTTTATCCATTTTTCTCTTTCCTGGGATATTGAAGGTGGAATGAAGTGGAGGTCCTTGTCAACAGAGCAGCCCTAAACTTTGGGGTGCTTGTGTCTTGCTGATTTTTCATTTTCCCAATTTATACCCCCATGAGTGGAAGTGCCCTATGCTCTCTAAGCTGTGTTTTTTAGATGTTTCAGGACACACCGTACGCTTCTCCAGAGTGGCTGCTGGCAATTTACATCCCGCCCATCAGTGTAGCAAGGCTCCCATTTCTCCATGGCATGTCCTGCATTTCTGGTTTTGACAGTTTTTTCAGCATGGCTCTTTTGACTGATGGGAAGCGAGACTTCTTTGTAGCACTGATTTGCCTTTCCAGGTTGCTTGCTTGGCCAAAAAGGGCGTATGCGTTTTTTCCTGAATATATTCAGGAAAAAACGCATACGCCCTTTTTGGCCAAGGGCATCATTGTCAACGTTTTGCCGCTTTTCATGTGCTTTAAAGGCGATTCGAATCTACCTCCTGAAATCTGTTTCCTGCAATTCTGCCTTGATTTCAAATCCTCTTCTTTGCCTTCCCTCAATATATTTGTGGACGAGAGTTATCATTTATAAGTTTGCAGTTTTGTGAATTGCAGTGCCCTGAACCTCCATTTTACAACTCGCTTTTTAGGGAGCTGGCCGCAATAGCGCAGGATGGCTTCAGGCCCTGTTCTGGTTCCGGGTGGCAGGCTGAGCCTGTGGTTAATTCTTCTTCCTGATAGGAAAATAGAGTGACCTGTGCCTGTCCCAACACCAAGAGCTAGTCTCTCATTGGTTCCACGTCTTCCCGTTCATCCTCAGGACAAATTGCTACCTGTACGGAACAGGAGGTTAAAGGTGATGATGCTCCAAGGAGGGAGATTGCTAGTAAAGTGGCTGGAATGGCGAACCCGAGCACAAGGAGATGAGAAATGAGGTGCGTTTTAGAAACCTTTCCCCATCACACGGTGTACCATCTTCTGGGTATCTCATGCATGTTTTCGATGTAGGAAGATGCCCTTGAACCTGGAGATTTGGGACCCATGCGATGGGTACCACGCAGTATTACTTTAAAGGGTATGCGTTTGCTCACCCAACCTCACCAAACCTCTCAGCCCCAAGAGTGTCCACCCTTATGTGTCATCCAGCTGTGGGTCTAGATATGGTCAATCCAGGTTGCATCACAGCCCCTGAACGAATTGTGTAAGAATTTCGCTCTCTTTCACTGTCTTTGTTTCATGGGTTTTTCAAAGTAATTTATTTTTATAATGGGGTTTAGCTGCTTTTCACTGCTGTGTTTATGCCGCTTTACACCCACTTGACACACTAACAGAGAGATATCAATACATAGGTTTTAAGATTATTACTAGTCAGATATATTCTTGTGCGGTGAATAGGGCGTGTTGAGTCCAGTTCTCTGAGCAAGGAGTAGGTCTTGTCTATTACATATTGGGTTTATGGAATGGTATCTGAGCTAATTTGAAACCCTTGTTTTATATATCACCCCACCTCACCTTTCCCGTTAAGCAGCCATAGTGTGTTTTCTGCATGTGTGACTCTGTTCTGTTTTGTAATTCAGTTCAAGTGTAACGGTTTTTACATTCCCTCTATAAGTGATACCTTATGAGAAGTGTCCTTTTCTGTGTGACTTATTTCACTTAGAATCGTCGTACCTAAATCCACTCATCATGCTGCTACTAGCCTTATGACATTGATTTCATGGCTGAGTGATATTCCATTGTACATAAGGACCACAACTTCTTTATCCATTTTTCTCTTTCCTGGGATATTGAAGGTGGAATGAAGTGGAGGTCCTTGTCAACAGAGCAGCCCTAAACTTTGGGGTGCTTGTGTCTTGCTGATTTTTCATTTTCCCAATTTATACCCCCATGAGTGGAAGTGCCCTATGCTCTCTATGCTTTGCTTTTTAGACGTTTCAGGACTCACTGTACACTTCTCCAGAGTGGCTGTTGACAATTTACATCCCGTCCATCAGTGTAGCAAGGCTCCCATTTCTCCATGGCCTGTCCTGCATTTCTGGTTTTGAGACTTTTTTCAGCATGGCCCTGTTGACCGATGGGAAGCGAGACATCTTTGTAGCGCTGATTTGCCTTTCCAGGTTGCTTGGTTGGCCAAAAAGGGCGTATGCGTTTTTTCCTGAATATATTCAGGAAAAAACGCATACGCCCTTTTTGGCCAAGGGCATCATTGTCAACGTTTTGCCGCTTTTCATGTGCTTTAAAGGCGATTCGAATCTACCTCCTGAAATCTGTTTCCTGCAATTCTGCCTTGATTTCAAATCCTCTTCTTTGCCTTCCCTCAATATATTTGTGGATGAGAGTTATCATTTATAACTCTGCAGGTTTGTGAATTGCAGTGCTCTGAACCTCCATTTTACAACTCGCTTTTTAGGGAGCTGGCCGCAAAAGCGCAGGATGGCTTCAGGCCCTGTTCTGGTTCCGGGGGGCAGGGTGATCCTGTGGTTAATTCTTCTTCCTGATGGGAAAATAGAGTGACCTGTGCCTGTCCCAACACCAAGAGCTAGTCTCTCATTGGTTCCACGTCTTCCCGTTCACGCTCAGGACAAATTGCAACCTGTACGGAGCAGGAGGTTAAAGGTGCTGATGCTCCAAGTAGGGAGATTGCTAGTAAAGCGGCTGGAATAGCGAACCCGGGCACAAGGAGATGAGAAATGAGGTGCGTTTTAGAAACCTTTCCACATCACACGGTGTACCATCTTCTGGGTTTCTCATGCATGTTTTCGATGTAGGAAGATGCCCTTGAACCTGGAGATTTGGGACCCATGCGATGGGTACCACGCAGTATTACTTTAAAGGGTCTGCGTTTGCTCACCCAACCTCACCAAACCTCTCAGCCGCAACAGTGTCCACCCTTATGTCTCATCCAGCTGTGGGTCTAGATATGGTCAATCCAGGTTGCATCACAGCCCCTGAACGCATTGTGTAAGAATTTCTATCTCTTTCACTGTCTTTGTTTCATGGGTTTTTCAAAGTAATTTATTTTTATAATGGGGTTTAGCTGCTTTTCACTGCTGTGTTTATGCCGCTTTACACCCACTTGACACACTAACAGAGAGATATCAATACATAGGTTTTAAGATTATTACTAGTCAGATATATTCTTGTGCGGTGAATAGGGCGTGTTGAGTCCAGTTCTCTGAGCAAGGAGTAGGTCTTGTCTATTACATATTGGTTTTATGGAACGGTATCTGAGCTAATTTGAAACCCTTGTTTTATGTATCACCCCACCTCACCTTTCCCGTTAAGCAGCCATAGTGTGTTTTCTGCATGTGTGACTCTGTTCTGTTTTGTAATTCAGTTCAAGTGTAACGGTTTTTACATTCCCTCTATAAGTGATACCTTATGAGAAGTGTCCTTTTCTGTGTGACTTATTTCACTTAGAATCGTCGTACCTAAATCCACTCATCATGCTGCTACTAGCCTTATGACATTGATTTCATGGCTGAGTGATATTCCATTGTACATAAGGACCACAACTTCTTTATCCATTTTTCTCTTTCCTGGGATATTGAAGGTGGAATGAAGTGGAGGTCCTTGTCAACAGAGCAGCCCTAAACTTTGGGGTGCTTGTGTCTTGCTGATTTTTCATTTTCCCAATTTATACCCCCATGAGTGGAAGTGCCCTATGCTCTCTAAGCTGTATTTTTTAGATGTTTCAGGACACACCGTACGCTTCTCCAGAGTGGCTGCTGGCAATTTACATCCCGCCCATCAGTGTAGGAAGGCTCCCATTTCTCCATGGCATGTCCTGCATTTCTGGTTTTGACAGTTTTTTCAGCATGGCCCTTTTGACTGATGGGAAGCGAGACTTCTTTGTAGCACTGATTTGCCTTTCCAGGTTGCTTGGTTGGCCAAAAAGGGCGTATGCGTTTTTTCCTGAATATATTCAGGAAAAAACGCATACGCCCTTTTTGGCCAAGGGCATCATTGTCAACGTTTTGCCGCTTTTCATGTGCTTTAAAGGCGATTCGAATCTACCTCCTGAAATCTGTTTCCTGCAATTCTGCCTTGATTTCAAATCCTCTTCTTTGCCTTCCCTCAATATATTTGTGGACGAGAGTTATCATTTATAACTCTGCAGGTTTGTGAATTGCAGTGCCCTGAACCTCCATTTTGCAACTCGCTTTTTAGGGAGCTGGCCGCAAAAGCGCAGGATGCCTTCAGGCCCTGTTCTGGTTCCGGGGGCAGGCTGAGCCTGTGGTTAATTCTTCTTCCTGATGGGAAAATAGAGTGACCTGTGCCTGTCCCAACACCAAGAGCTAGTCTCTCATTGGTTCCACGTCTTCCCGTTCATCCTCAGGACAAATCGCAACCTGTACGGAACAGGAGGTTAAAGGTGATGATGCTCCAAGGAGGGAGATTGCTAGTAAAGTGGCTGGAATGGCGAACCCGAGCACAAGGAGATGAGAAATGAGGTGCGTTTTAGAAACCTTTCCCCATCACACGGTGTACCATCTTCTGGGTTTCTCATGCATGTTTTCGATGTAGGAAGATGCCCTTGAACCTGGAGATTTGGGACCCATGCGATGGGTACCATGCAGTATTACTTTAAAGGGGCTGCGTTTGCTCACCCAACCTCACCAAACCTCTCAGCCGCAACAGTGTCCACCCTTATGTCTCATCCAGCTGTGGGTCTAGATATGGTCAATCCAGGTTGCATCACAGCCCCTGAACGCATTGTGTAAGAATTTCGCTCTCTTTCACTGTCTTTGTTTCATGGGTTTTTCAAAGTAATTTATTTTTATAATGGGGTTTAGCTGCTTTTCACTGCTGTGTTTATGCCACTTTACACCCACTTGACACACTAACAGAGAGATATCAATACATAGCTTTTAAGGTTATTACTAGTCAGATATATTCTTGTGCGGTGAATAGGGCGTGTTGAGTC
Organism: Balaenoptera borealis; assembly: GCF_965194805.1. Lineage (NCBI taxonomy): Eukaryota > Metazoa > Chordata > Mammalia > Artiodactyla > Balaenopteridae > Balaenoptera > Balaenoptera borealis. The sequence continues at coordinate 679,589 of NW_028123976.1, read as the reverse complement.
CAGTTCTCTGAGCAAGGAGTAGGTCTTGTCTATTACATATTGGGTTTATGGAACGGTATCTGAGCTAATTTGAAACCCTTGTTTTATGTATCACCCCACCTCACCTTTCCCGTTAAGCAGCCATAGTGTGTTTTCTGCATGTGTGACTCTGTTCTGTTTTGTAATTCAGTTCAAGTGTAACGGTTTTTACATTCCCTCTATAAGTCATACCTTATGAGAAGTGTCCTTTTCTGTGTGACTTATTTCACTTAGAATCGTCGTACCTAAATCCACTCATCATGCTGCTACTAGCCTTATGACATTGATTTCATGGCTGAGTGATATTCCATTGTACATAAGGACCACAACTTCTTTATCCATTTTTCTCTTTCCTGGGAAATTGAAGGTGGAATGAAGTGGAGGTCCTTGTCAACAGAGCAGTCCTAAACTTTGGGGTGCTTGTGTCTTGCTGAATTTTAATTTTCCCAATTTATACCCCCATGAGTGGAAGTGCCCTATGCTCTCTAAGCTTTGCTTTTCAGACGTTTCAGGACTCACCGTACACTTCTCCAGAGTGGCTGTTGACAATTTACATCCCGCCCATCAGTGTAGCAAGGCTCCCATTTCTCCATGGCCTGTCCTGCATTTCTGGTTTTGACACTTTTTTCAGCATGGCCCTTTTGACCGATGGGAAGCGAGACATCTTTGTAGCGCTGATTTGCCTTTCCAGGTTGCTTGGTTGGCCAAAAAGGGCGTATGCGTTTTTTCCTGAATATATTCAGGAAAAAACGCATACGCCCTTTTTGGCCAAGGGCATCATTGTCAACGTTTTGCCGCTTTTCATGTGCTTTAAAGGCGATTCGAATCTACCTCCTGAAATCTGTTTCCTGCAATTCTGCCTTGATTTCAAATCCTCTTCTTTGCCTTCCCTCAATATATTTGTGGACGAGAGTTATCATTTATAACTCTGCAGGTATGTGAATTGCAGTGCCCTGAACCTCCATTTTGCAACTCGCTTTTTAGGGAGCTGGCCGCAAAAGCGCAGGATGCCTTCAGGCCCTGTTCTGGTTCCGGGGGCAGGCTGAGCCTGTGGTTAATTCTTCTTCCTGATGGGAAAATAGAGTGACCTGTGCCTATCCCAACACCACGAGCTAGTCTCTCATTGCTTCCCCGTCTTCCCGTTCACCCTCAGGACAAATTGCAACCTGTACGGAGCAGGAGGTTAAAGGTGCTGATGCTCCAAGGAGGGAGATTGCTAGTAAAGTGGCTGGAATGGCGAACCCGGGCACAAGCAGATGAGAAATGAGGTGCGTTTTAGAAACCTTTCCCCATCACACGGTGTACCATCTTCTGGGTATCTCATGCATGTTTTCGATGTAGGAAGATGCCCTTGAACCTGGAGATTTGGGACCCATGCGATGGGTACCACGCAGTATTACTTTAAAGGGTCTGCGTTTGCTCACCCAACCTCACCAAACCTCTCAGCCGCAACAGTGTCCACCCTTATGTCTCATCCAGCTGTGGGTCTAGATATGGTCAATCCAGGTTGCATCACAGCCCCTGAACGCATTGTGTAAGAATTTCTCTCTCTTTCACTGTCTTTGTTTCATGGGTTTTTCAAAGTAATTTATTTTTATAATGGGGTTTAGCTGCTTTTCACTGCTGTGTTTATGCCGCTTTTTACCCACTTGACACACTAACAGAGAGATATCAATACATAGGTTTTAATATTACTAGTCAGATATATTCTTGTGTGGTGAATAGGGCGTGTTGAGTCCAGTTCTCTGAGCAAGGAGTAGGTCTTGTCTATTACATATTGGTTTTATGGAACGGTATCTGAGCTAATTTGAAACCCTTGTTTTATGTATCACCCCACCTCACCTTTCCCGTGAAGCAGCCATAGTGTGTTTTCTGCATGTGTGACTCTGTTCTGTTTTGTAATTCAGTTCAAGTGTAACGGTTTTTACATTCCCTCTATAAGTGATACCTTATGAGAAGTGTCCTTTTCTGTGTGACTTATTTCACTTAGAGTCGTCGTACCTAAATCCACTCATCATGCTGCTACTAGCCTTATGACAGTGATTTCATGGCTGAGTGATATTCCATTGTACATAAGGACCACAACTTCTTTATCCATTTTTCTCTTTCCTGGGATATTGAAGGTGGAATGAAGTGGAGGTCCTTGTCAACAGAGCAGCCCTAAACTTTGGGGTGCTTGTGTCTTGCTGATTTTTCATTTTCCCAATTTATACCCCCATGAGTGGAAGTGCCCTATGCTCTCTAAGCTGTGTTTTTTAGATGTTTCAGGACACACCGTACGCTTCTCCAGAGTGGCTGCTGGCAATTTACATCCCGCCCATCAGTGTAGCAAGGCTCCCATTTCTCCATGGCATGTCCTGCATTTCTGGTTTTGACAGTTTTTTCAGCATGGCTCTTTTGACTGATGGGAAGCGAGACTTCTTTGTAGCACTGATTTGCCTTTCCAGGTTGCTTGCTTGGCCAAAAAGGGCGTATGCGTTTTTTCCTGAATATATTCAGGAAAAAACGCATACGCCCTTTTTGGCCAAGGGCATCATTGTCAACGTTTTGCCGCTTTTCATGTGCTTTAAAGGCGATTCGAATCTACCTCCTGAAATCTGTTTCCTGCAATTCTGCCTTGATTTCAAATCCTCTTCTTTGCCTTCCCTCAATATATTTGTGGACGAGAGTTATCATTTATAAGTTTGCAGTTTTGTGAATTGCAGTGCCCTGAACCTCCATTTTACAACTCGCTTTTTAGGGAGCTGGCCGCAATAGCGCAGGATGGCTTCAGGCCCTGTTCTGGTTCCGGGTGGCAGGCTGAGCCTGTGGTTAATTCTTCTTCCTGATAGGAAAATAGAGTGACCTGTGCCTGTCCCAACACCAAGAGCTAGTCTCTCATTGGTTCCACGTCTTCCCGTTCATCCTCAGGACAAATTGCTACCTGTACGGAACAGGAGGTTAAAGGTGATGATGCTCCAAGGAGGGAGATTGCTAGTAAAGTGGCTGGAATGGCGAACCCGAGCACAAGGAGATGAGAAATGAGGTGCGTTTTAGAAACCTTTCCCCATCACACGGTGTACCATCTTCTGGGTATCTCATGCATGTTTTCGATGTAGGAAGATGCCCTTGAACCTGGAGATTTGGGACCCATGCGATGGGTACCACGCAGTATTACTTTAAAGGGTATGCGTTTGCTCACCCAACCTCACCAAACCTCTCAGCCCCAAGAGTGTCCACCCTTATGTGTCATCCAGCTGTGGGTCTAGATATGGTCAATCCAGGTTGCATCACAGCCCCTGAACGAATTGTGTAAGAATTTCGCTCTCTTTCACTGTCTTTGTTTCATGGGTTTTTCAAAGTAATTTATTTTTATAATGGGGTTTAGCTGCTTTTCACTGCTGTGTTTATGCCGCTTTACACCCACTTGACACACTAACAGAGAGATATCAATACATAGGTTTTAAGATTATTACTAGTCAGATATATTCTTGTGCGGTGAATAGGGCGTGTTGAGTCCAGTTCTCTGAGCAAGGAGTAGGTCTTGTCTATTACATATTGGGTTTATGGAATGGTATCTGAGCTAATTTGAAACCCTTGTTTTATATATCACCCCACCTCACCTTTCCCGTTAAGCAGCCATAGTGTGTTTTCTGCATGTGTGACTCTGTTCTGTTTTGTAATTCAGTTCAAGTGTAACGGTTTTTACATTCCCTCTATAAGTGATACCTTATGAGAAGTGTCCTTTTCTGTGTGACTTATTTCACTTAGAATCGTCGTACCTAAATCCACTCATCATGCTGCTACTAGCCTTATGACATTGATTTCATGGCTGAGTGATATTCCATTGTACATAAGGACCACAACTTCTTTATCCATTTTTCTCTTTCCTGGGATATTGAAGGTGGAATGAAGTGGAGGTCCTTGTCAACAGAGCAGCCCTAAACTTTGGGGTGCTTGTGTCTTGCTGATTTTTCATTTTCCCAATTTATACCCCCATGAGTGGAAGTGCCCTATGCTCTCTATGCTTTGCTTTTTAGACGTTTCAGGACTCACTGTACACTTCTCCAGAGTGGCTGTTGACAATTTACATCCCGTCCATCAGTGTAGCAAGGCTCCCATTTCTCCATGGCCTGTCCTGCATTTCTGGTTTTGAGACTTTTTTCAGCATGGCCCTGTTGACCGATGGGAAGCGAGACATCTTTGTAGCGCTGATTTGCCTTTCCAGGTTGCTTGGTTGGCCAAAAAGGGCGTATGCGTTTTTTCCTGAATATATTCAGGAAAAAACGCATACGCCCTTTTTGGCCAAGGGCATCATTGTCAACGTTTTGCCGCTTTTCATGTGCTTTAAAGGCGATTCGAATCTACCTCCTGAAATCTGTTTCCTGCAATTCTGCCTTGATTTCAAATCCTCTTCTTTGCCTTCCCTCAATATATTTGTGGATGAGAGTTATCATTTATAACTCTGCAGGTTTGTGAATTGCAGTGCTCTGAACCTCCATTTTACAACTCGCTTTTTAGGGAGCTGGCCGCAAAAGCGCAGGATGGCTTCAGGCCCTGTTCTGGTTCCGGGGGGCAGGGTGATCCTGTGGTTAATTCTTCTTCCTGATGGGAAAATAGAGTGACCTGTGCCTGTCCCAACACCAAGAGCTAGTCTCTCATTGGTTCCACGTCTTCCCGTTCACGCTCAGGACAAATTGCAACCTGTACGGAGCAGGAGGTTAAAGGTGCTGATGCTCCAAGTAGGGAGATTGCTAGTAAAGCGGCTGGAATAGCGAACCCGGGCACAAGGAGATGAGAAATGAGGTGCGTTTTAGAAACCTTTCCACATCACACGGTGTACCATCTTCTGGGTTTCTCATGCATGTTTTCGATGTAGGAAGATGCCCTTGAACCTGGAGATTTGGGACCCATGCGATGGGTACCACGCAGTATTACTTTAAAGGGTCTGCGTTTGCTCACCCAACCTCACCAAACCTCTCAGCCGCAACAGTGTCCACCCTTATGTCTCATCCAGCTGTGGGTCTAGATATGGTCAATCCAGGTTGCATCACAGCCCCTGAACGCATTGTGTAAGAATTTCTCTCTCTTTCACTGTCTTTGTTTCATGGGTTTTTCAAAGTAATTTATTTTTATAATGGGGTTTAGCTGCTTTTCACTGCTGTGTTTATGCCGCTTTACACCCACTTGACACACTAACAGAGAGATATCAATACATAGGTTTTAAGATTATTACTAGTCAGATATATTCTTGTGCGGTGAATAGGGCGTGTTGAGTCCAGTTCTCTGAGCAAGGAGTAGGTCTTGTCTATTACATATTGGTTTTATGGAACGGTATCTGAGCTAATTTGAAACCCTTGTTTTATGTATCACCCCACCTCACCTTTCCCGTTAAGCAGCCATAGTGTGTTTTCTGCATGTGTGACTCTGTTCTGTTTTGTAATTCAGTTCAAGTGTAACGGTTTTTACATTCCCTCTATAAGTGATACCTTATGAGAAGTGTCCTTTTCTGTGTGACTTATTTCACTTAGAATCGTCGTACCTAAATCCACTCATCATGCTGCTACTAGCCTTATGACATTGATTTCATGGCTGAGTGATATTCCATTGTACATAAGGACCACAACTTCTTTATCCATTTTTCTCTTTCCTGGGATATTGAAGGTGGAATGAAGTGGAGGTCCTTGTCAACAGAGCAGCCCTAAACTTTGGGGTGCTTGTGTCTTGCTGATTTTTCATTTTCCCAATTTATACCCCCATGAGTGGAAGTGCCCTATGCTCTCTAAGCTGTATTTTTTAGATGTTTCAGGACACACCGTACGCTTCTCCAGAGTGGCTGCTGGCAATTTACATCCCGCCCATCAGTGTAGGAAGGCTCCCATTTCTCCATGGCATGTCCTGCATTTCTGGTTTTGACAGTTTTTTCAGCATGGCCCTTTTGACTGATGGGAAGCGAGACTTCTTTGTAGCACTGATTTGCCTTTCCAGGTTGCTTGGTTGGCCAAAAAGGGCGTATGCGTTTTTTCCTGAATATATTCAGGAAAAAACGCATACGCCCTTTTTGGCCAAGGGCATCATTGTCAACGTTTTGCCGCTTTTCATGTGCTTTAAAGGCGATTCGAATCTACCTCCTGAAATCTGTTTCCTGCAATTCTGCCTTGATTTCAAATCCTCTTCTTTGCCTTCCCTCAATATATTTGTGGACGAGAGTTATCATTTATAACTCTGCAGGTTTGTGAATTGCAGTGCCCTGAACCTCCATTTTGCAACTCGCTTTTTAGGGAGCTGGCCGCAAAAGCGCAGGATGCCTTCAGGCCCTGTTCTGGTTCTGGGGGCAGGCTGAGCCTGTGGTTAATTCTTCTTCCTGATGGGAAAATAGAGTGACCTGTGCCTGTCCCAACACCAAGAGCTAGTCTCTCATTGGTTCCACGTCTTCCCGTTCATCCTCAGGACAAATCGTAACCTGTACGGAACAGGAGGTTAAAGGTGATGATGCTCCAAGGAGGGAGATTGCTAGTAAAGTGGCTGGAATGGCGAACCCGAGCACAAGGAGATGAGAAATGAGGTGCGTTTTAGAAACCTTTCCCCATCACACGGTGTACCATCTTCTGGGTTTCTCATGCATGTTTTCGATGTAGGAAGATGCCCTTGAACCTGGAGATTTGGGACCCATGCGATGGGTACCATGCAGTATTACTTTAAAGGGGCTGCGTTTGCTCACCCAACCTCACCAAACCTCTCAGCCGCAACAGTGTCCACCCTTATGTCTCATCCAGCTGTGGGTCTAGATATGGTCAATCCAGGTTGCATCACAGCCCCTGAACGCATTGTGTAAGAATTTCGCTCTCTTTCACTGTCTTTGTTTCATGGGTTTTTCAAAGTAATTTATTTTTATAATGGGGTTTAGCTGCTTTTCACTGCTGTGTTTATGCCACTTTACACCCACTTGACACACTAACAGAGAGATATCAATACATAGCTTTTAAGATTATTACTAGTCAGATATATTCTTGTGCGGTGAATAGGGCGTGTTGAGTCCAGTTCTCTGAGCAAGGAGTAGGTCTTGTCTATTACATATTGGGTTTATGGAACGGTATCTGAGCTAATTTGAAACCCTTGTTTTATGTATCACCCCACCTCACCTTTCCCGTTAAGCAGCCATAGTGTGTTTTCTGCATGTGTGACTCTGTTCTGTTTTGTAATTCAGTTCAAGTGTAACGGTTTTTACATTCCCTCTATAAGTGATACCTTATGAGAAGTGTCCTTTTCTGTGTGACTTATTTCACTTAGAGTCGTCGTACCTAAATCCACTCATCATGCTGCTACTACCCTTATGACAGTGATTTCATGGCTGAGTGATATTCCATTGTACATAAGGACCACAACTTCTTTATCCATTTTTCTCTTTCCTGGGATATTGAAGGTGGAATGAAGTGGAGGTCCTTGTCAACAGAGCAGCCCTAAACTTTGGGGTGCTTGTGTCTTGCTGATTTTTAATTTTCCCAATTTATACCCCCATGAGTGGAAGTGCCCTATGCTCTCTAAGCTTTGCTTTTTAGACGTTTCAGGACTCACCGTACGCTTCTGCAGAGTGGCTGTTGACAATTTACATCCCGCCCATCAGTGTAGCAAGGCTCCCGTTCCTCCATGGCCTGTCCTGCATTTCTGGTTTTGACACTTTTTTCAGCATGGCCCTTTTGACCGATGGGAAGCGAGACATCTTTGTAGCGCTGATTTGCCTTTCCAGGTTGCTTGGTTGGCCAAAAAGGGCGTATGCGTTTTTTCCTGAATATATTCAGGAAAAAACGCATACGCCCTTTTTGGCCAAGGGCATCATTGTCAACGTTTTGCCGCTTTTCATGTGCTTTAAAGGCGATTCGAATCTACCTCCTGAAATCTGTTTCCTGCAATTCTGCCTTGATTTCAAATCCTCTTCTTTGCCTTCCCTCAATATATTTGTGGACGAGAGTTATCATTTATAACTCTGCAGGTTTGTGAATTGCAGTGCCCTGAACCTCCATTTTGCAACTCGCTTTTTAGGGAGCTGGCCGCAAAAGCGCAGGATGCCTTCAGGCCCTGTTCTGGTTCTGGGGGCAGGCTGAGCCTGTGGTTAATTCTTCTTCCTGATGGGAAAATAGAGTGACCTGTGCCTGTCCCAACACCAAGAGCTAGACTCTCATTGGTTCCACGTCTTCCCGTTCATCCTCAGGACAAATCGCAACCTGTACGGAACAGGAGGTTAAAGGTGATGATGCTCCAAGGAGGGAGATTGCTAGTAAAGTGGCTGGAATGGCGAACCCGAGCACAAGGAGATGAGAAATGAGGTGCGTTTTAGAAACCTTTCCCCATCACACGGTGTACCATCTTCTGGGTTTCTCATGCATGTTTTCGATGTAGGAAGATGCCCTTGAACCTGGAGATTTGGGACCCATGCGATGGGTACCATGCAGTATTACTTTAAAGGGGCTGCGTTTGCTCACCCAACCTCACCAAACCTCTCAGCCGCAACAGTGTCCACCCTTATGTCTCATCCAGCTGTGGGTCTAGATATGGTCAATCCAGGTTGCATCACAGCCCCTGAACGCATTGTGTAAGAATTTCGCTCTCTTTCACTGTCTTTGTTTCATGGGTTTTTCAAAGTAATTTATTTTTATAATGGGGTTTAGCTGCTTTTCACTGCTGTGTTTATGCCACTTTTTACCCACTTGACACACTAACAGAGAGATATCAATACATAGGTTTTAAGATTACTAGTCAGATATATTCTTGTGCGGTGAATAGGGCGTGTTGAGTCCAGTTCTCTGAGCAAGGAGTAGGTCTTGTCTATTACATATTGGGTTTATGGAACGGTATCTGAGCTAATTTGAAACCCTTGTTTTATGTATCACCCCACCTCACCTTTCCCGTTAAGCAGCCATAGTGTGTTTTCTGCATGTGTGACTCTGTTCTGTTTTGTAATTCAGTTCAAGTGTAACGGTTTTTACATTCCCTCTATAAGTGATACCTTATGAGAAGTGTCCTTTTCTGTGTGACTTATTTCACTTAGAGTCGTCGTACCTAAATCCACTCATCATGCTGCTACTACCCTTATGACAGTGATTTCATGGCTGAGTGATATTCCATTGTACATAAGGACCACAATTTCTTTATCCATTTTTCTCTTTCCTGGGATATTGAAGGTGGAATGAAGTGGAGGTCCTTGTCAACAGAGCAGCCCTAAACTTTGGGGTGCTTGTGTCTTGCTGATTTTTAATTTTCCCAATTTATACCCCCATGAGTGGAAGTGCCCTATGCTCTCTAAGCTTTGCTTTTTAGACGTTTCAGGACTCACCGTACGCTTCTGCAGAGTGGCTGTTGACAATTTACATCCCGCCCATCAGTGTAGCAAGGCTCCCATTTCTCCATGGCCTGTCCTGCATTTCTGGTTTTGACACTTTTTTCAGCATGGCCCTTTTGACCGATGGGAAGCGAGACATCTTTGTAGCGCTGATTTGCCTTTCCAGGTTGCTTGGTTGGCCAAAAAGGGCGTATGCGTTTTTTCCTGAATATATTCAGGAAAAAACGCATACGCCCTTTTTGGCCAAGGGCATCATTGTCAACGTTTTGCCGCTTTTCATGTGCTTTAAAGGCGATTCGAATCTACCTCCTGAAATCTGTTTCCTGCAATTCTGCCTTGATTTCAAATCCTCTTCTTTGCCTTCCCTCAATATATTTGTGGACGAGAGTTATCATTTATAACTCTGCAGGTTTGTGAATTGCAGTGCCCTGAACCTCCATTTTGCAACTCGCTTTTTAGGGAGCTGGCCGCAAAAGCGCAGGATGCCTTCAGGCCCTGTTCTGGTTCCGGGGGCAGGCTGAGCCTGTGGTTAATTCTTCTTCCTGATGGGAAAATAGAGTGACCTGTGCCTGTCCCAACACCAAGAGCTAGTCTCTCATTGGTTCCACGTCTTCCCGTTCATCCTCAGGACAAATCGCAACCTGTACGGAACAGGAGGTTAAAGGTGATGATGCTCCAAGGAGGGAGATTGCTAGTAAAGTGGCTGGAATGGCGAACCCGAGCACAAGGAGATGAGAAATGAGGTGCGTTTTAGAAACCTTTCCCCATCACACGGTGTACCATCTTCTGGGTTTCTCATGCATGTTTTCGATGTAGGAAGATGCCCTTGAACCTGGAGATTTGGGACCCATGCGATGGGTACCATGCAGTATTACTTTAAAGGGGCTGCGTTTGCTCACCCAACCTCACCAAACCTCTCAGCCGCAACAGTGTCCACCCTTATGTCTCATCCAGCTGTGGGTCTAGATATGGTCAATCCAGGTTGCATCACAGCCCCTGAACGCATTGTGTAAGAATTTCGCTCTCTTTCACTGTCTTTGTTTCATGGGTTTTTCAAAGTAATTTATTTTTATAATGGGGTTTAGCTGCTTTTCACTGCTGTGTTTATGCCACTTTACACCCACTTGACACACTAACAGAGAGATATCAATACATAGCTTTTAAGGTTATTACTAGTCAGATATATTCTTGTGCGGTGAATAGGGCGTGTTGAGTCCAGTTCTCTGAGCAAGGAGTAGGTCTTGTCTATTACATATTGGGTTTATGGAACGGTATCTGAGCTAATTTGAAACCCTTGTTTTATGTATCACCCCACCTCACCTTTCCCGTTAAGCAGCCATAGTGTGTTTTCTGCATGTGTGACTCTGTTCTGTTTTGTAATTCAGTTCAAGTGTAACGGTTTTTACATTCCCTCTATAAGTCATACCTTATGAGAAGTGTCCTTTTCTGTGTGACTTATTTCACTTAGAATCGTCGTACCTAAATCCACTCATCATGCTGCTACTAGCCTTATGACATTGATTTCATGGCTGAGTGATATTCCATTGTACATAAGGACCACAACTTCTTTATCCATTTTTCTCTTTCCTGGGAAATTGAAGGTGGAATGAAGTGGAGGTCCTTGTCAACAGAGCAGTCCTAAACTTTGGGGTGCTTGTGTCTTGCTGAATTTTAATTTTCCCAATTTATACCCCCATGAGTGGAAGTGCCCTATGCTCTCTAAGCTTTGCTTTTCAGACGTTTCAGGACTCACCGTACACTTCTCCAGAGTGGCTGTTGACAATTTACATCCCGCCCATCAGTGTAGCAAGGCTCCCATTTCTCCATGGCCTGTCCTGCATTTCTGGTTTTGACACTTTTTTCAGCATGGCCCTTTTGACCGATGGGAAGCGAGACATCTTTGTAGCGCTGATTTGCCTTTCCAGGTTGCTTGGTTGGCCAAAAAGGGCGTATGCGTTTTTTCCTGAATATATTCAGGAAAAAACGCATACGCCCTTTTTGGCCAAGGGCATCATTGTCAACGTTTTGCCGCTTTTCATGTGCTTTAAAGGCGATTCGAATCTACCTCCTGAAATCTGTTTCCTGCAATTCTGCCTTGATTTCAAATCCTCTTCTTTGCCTTCCCTCAATATATTTGTGGACGAGAGTTATCATTTATAACTCTGCAGGTTTGTGAATTGCAGTGCCCTGAACCTCCATTTTGCAACTCGCTTTTTAGGGAGCTGGCCGCAAAAGCGCAGGATGCCTTCAGGCCCTGTTCTGGTTCCGGGGGCAGGCTGAGCCTGTGGTTAATTCTTCTTCCTGATGGGAAAATAGAGTGACCTGTGCCTATCCCAACACCACGAGCTAGTCTCTCATTGCTTCCCCGTCTTCCCGTTCACCCTCAGGACAAATTGCAACCTGTACGGAGCAGGAGGTTAAAGGTGCTGATGCTCCAAGGAGGGAGATTGCTAGTAAAGTGGCTGGAATGGCGAACCCGGGCACAAGCAGATGAGAAATGAGGTGCGTTTTAGAAACCTTTCCCCATCACACGGTGTACCATCTTCTGGGTATCTCATGCATGTTTTCGATGTAGGAAGATGCCCTTGAACCTGGAGATTTGGGACCCATGCGATGGGTACCACGCAGTATTACTTTAAAGGGTCTGCGTTTGCTCACCCAACCTCACCAAACCTCTCAGCCGCAACAGTGTCCACCCTTATGTCTCATCCAGCTGTGGGTCTAGATATGGTCAATCCAGGTTGCATCACAGCCCCTGAACGCATTGTGTAAGAATTTCTCTCTCTTTCACTGTCTTTGTTTCATGGGTTTTTCAAAGTAATTTATTTTTATAATGGGGTTTAGCTGCTTTTCACTGCTGTGTTTATGCCGCTTTTTACCCACTTGACACACTAACAGAGAGATATCAATACATAGGTTTTAAGATTACTAGTCAGATATATTCTTGTGCGGTGAATAGGGCGTGTTGAGTCCAGTTCTCTGAGCAAGGAGTAGGTCTTGTCTATTACATATTGGGTTTATGGAACGGTATCTGAGCTAATTTGAAACCCTTGTTTTATGTATCACCCCACCTCACCTTTCCCGTTAAGCAGCCATAGTGTGTTTTCTGCATGTGTGACTCTGTTCTGTTTTGTAATTCAGTTCAAGTGTAACGGTTTTTACATTCCCTCTATAAGTGATACCTTATGAGAAGTGTCCTTTTCTGTGTGACTTATTTCACTTAGAGTCGTCGTACCTAAATCCACTCATCATGCTGCTACTACCCTTATGACAGTGATTTCATGGCTGAGTGATATTCCATTGTACATAAGGACCACAATTTCTTTATCCATTTTTCTCTTTCCTGGGATATTGAAGGTGGAATGAAGTGGAGGTCCTTGTCAACAGAGCAGCCCTAAACTTTGGGGTGCTTGTGTCTTGCTGATTTTTAATTTTCCCAATTTATACCCCCATGAGTGGAAGTGCCCTATGCTCTCTAAGCTTTGCTTTTTAGACGTTTCAGGACTCACCGTACGCTTCTGCAGAGTGGCTGTTGACAATTTACATCCCGCCCATCAGTGTAGCAAGGCTCCCATTTCTCCATGGCCTGTCCTGCATTTCTGGTTTTGACACTTTTTTCAGCATGGCCCTTTTGACCGATGGGAAGCGAGACATCTTTGTAGCGCTGATTTGCCTTTCCAGGTTGCTTGGTTGGCCAAAAAGGGCGTATGCGTTTTTTCCTGAATATATTCAGGAAAAAACGCATACGCCCTTTTTGGCCAAGGGCATCATTGTCAACGTTTTGCCGCTTTTCATGTGCTTTAAAGGCGATTCGAATCTACCTCCTGAAATCTGTTTCCTGCAATTCTGCCTTGATTTCAAATCCTCTTCTTTGCCTTCCCTCAATATATTTGTGGACGAGAGTTATCATTTATAACTCTGCAGGTTTGTGAATTGCAGTGCCCTGAACCTCCATTTTGCAACTCGCTTTTTAGGGAGCTGGCCGCAAAAGCGCAGGATGCCTTCAGGCCCTGTTCTGGTTCCGGGGGCAGGCTGAGCCTGTGGTTAATTCTTCTTCCTGATGGGAAAATAGAGTGACCTGTGCCTGTCCCAACACCAAGAGCTAGTCTCTCATTGGTTCCACGTCTTCCCGTTCATCCTCAGGACAAATCGCAACCTGTACGGAACAGGAGGTTAAAGGTGATGATGCTCCAAGGAGGGAGATTGCTAGTAAAGTGGCTGGAATGGCGAACCCGAGCACAAGGAGATGAGAAATGAGGTGCGTTTTAGAAACCTTTCCCCATCACACGGTGTACCATCTTCTGGGTTTCTCATGCATGTTTTCGATGTAGGAAGATGCCCTTGAACCTGGAGATTTGGGACCCATGCGATGGGTACCATGCAGTATTACTTTAAAGGGGCTGCGTTTGCTCACCCAACCTCACCAAACCTCTCAGCCGCAACAGTGTCCACCCTTATGTCTCATCCAGCTGTGGGTCTAGATATGGTCAATCCAGGTTGCATCACAGCCCCTGAACGCATTGTGTAAGAATTTCGCTCTCTTTCACTGTCTTTGTTTCATGGGTTTTTCAAAGTAATTTATTTTTATAATGGGGTTTAGCTGCTTTTCACTGCTGTGTTTATGCCACTTTACACCCACTTGACACACTAACAGAGAGATATCAATACATAGCTTTTAAGGTTATTACTAGTCAGATATATTCTTGTGCGGTGAATAGGGCGTGTTGAGTCCAGTTCTCTGAGCAAGGAGTAGGTCTTGTCTATTACATATTGGGTTTATGGAACGGTATCTGAGCTAATTTGAAACCCTTGTTTTATGTATCACCCCACCTCACCTTTCCCGTTAAGCAGCCATAGTGTGTTTTCTGCATGTGTGACTCTGTTCTGTTTTGTAATTCAGTTCAAGTGTAACGGTTTTTACATTCCCTCTATAAGTCATACCTTATGAGAAGTGTCCTTTTCTGTGTGACTTATTTCACTTAGAATCGTCGTACCTAAATCCACTCATCATGCTGCTACTAGCCTTATGACATTGATTTCATGGCTGAGTGATATTCCATTGTACATAAGGACCACAACTTCTTTATCCATTTTTCTCTTTCCTGGGAAATTGAAGGTGGAATGAAGTGGAGGTCCTTGTCAACAGAGCAGTCCTAAACTTTGGGGTGCTTGTGTCTTGCTGAATTTTAATTTTCCCAATTTATACCCCCATGAGTGGAAGTGCCCTATGCTCTCTAAGCTTTGCTTTTCAGACGTTTCAGGACTCACCGTACACTTCTCCAGAGTGGCTGTTGACAATTTACATCCCGCCCATCAGTGTAGCAAGGCTCCCATTTCTCCATGGCCTGTCCTGCATTTCTGGTTTTGACACTTTTTTCAGCATGGCCCTTTTGACCGATGGGAAGCGAGACATCTTTGTAGCGCTGATTTGCCTTTCCAGGTTGCTTGGTTGGCCAAAAAGGGCGTATGCGTTTTTTCCTGAATATATTCAGGAAAAAACGCATACGCCCTTTTTGGCCAAGGGCATCATTGTCAACGTTTTGCCGCTTTTCATGTGCTTTAAAGGCGATTCGAATCTACCTCCTGAAATCTGTTTCCTGCAATTCTGCCTTGATTTCAAATCCTCTTCTTTGCCTTCCCTCAATATATTTGTGGACGAGAGTTATCATTTATAACTCTGCAGGTTTGTGAATTGCAGTGCCCTGAACCTCCATTTTGCAACTCGCTTTTTAGGGAGCTGGCCGCAAAAGCGCAGGATGCCTTCAGGCCCTGTTCTGGTTCCGGGGGCAGGCTGAGCCTGTGGTTAATTCTTCTTCCTGATGGGAAAATAGAGTGACCTGTGCCTATCCCAACACCACGAGCTAGTCTCTCATTGCTTCCCCGTCTTCCCGTTCACCCTCAGGACAAATTGCAACCTGTACGGAGCAGGAGGTTAAAGGTGCTGATGCTCCAAGGAGGGAGATTGCTAGTAAAGTGGCTGGAATGGCGAACCCGGGCACAAGCAGATGAGAAATGAGGTGCGTTTTAGAAACCTTTCCCCATCACACGGTGTACCATCTTCTGGGTATCTCATGCATGTTTTCGATGTAGGAAGATGACCTTGAACCTGGAGATTTGGGACCCATGCGATGGGTACCACGCAGTATTACTTTAAAGGGTCTGCGTTTGCTCACCCAACCTCACCAAACCTCTCAGCCGCAACAGTGTCCACCCTTATGTCTCATCCAGCTGTGGGTCTAGATATGGTCAATCCAGGTTGCATCACAGCCCCTGAACGCATTGTGTAAGAATTTCTCTCTCTTTCACTGTCTTTGTTTCATGGGTTTTTCAAAGTAATTTATTTTTATAATGGGGTTTAGCTGCTTTTCACTGCTGTGTTTATGCCGCTTTTTACCCACTTGACACACTAACAGAGAGATATCAATACATAGGTTTTAATATTACTAGTCAGATATATTCTTGTGTGGTGAATAGGGCGTGTTGAGTCCAGTTCTCTGAGCAAGGAGTAGGTCTTGTCTATTACATATTGGTTTTATGGAACGGTATCTGAGCTAATTTGAAACCCTTGTTTTATGTATCACCCCACCTCACCTTTCCCGTTAAGCAGCCATAGTGTGTTTTCTGCATGTGTGACTCTGTTCTGTTTTGTAATTCAGTTCAAGTGTAACGGTTTTTACATTCCCTCTATAAGTGATACCTTATGAGAAGTGTCCTTTTCTGTGTGACTTATTTCACTTAGAGTCGTCGTACCTAAATCCACTCATCATGCTGCTACTACCCTTATGACAGTGATTTCATGGCTGAGTGATATTCCATTGTACATAAGGACCACAACTTCTTTATCCATTTTTCTCTTTCCTGGGATATTGAAGGTGGAATGAAGTGGAGGTCCTTGTCAACAGAGCAGCCCTAAACTTTGGGGTGCTTGTGTCTTGCTGATTTTTCATTTTCCCAATTTATACCCCCAGGAGTGGAAGTGCCCTATGCTCTCTAAGCTGTGTTTTTTAGATGTTTCAGAACACACCGTACGCTTCTCCAGAGTGGCTGCTGGCAATTTACATCCCGCCCATCAGTGTAGCAAGGCTCCCATTTCTCCATGGCATGTCCTGCATTTCTGGTTTTGACAGTTTTTTCAGCATGGCTCTTTTGACTGATGGGAAGCGAGACTTCTTTGTAGCACTGATTTGCCTTTCCAGGTTGCTTGCTTGGCCAAAAAGGGCGTATGCGTTTTTTCCTGAATATATTCAGGAAAAAACGCATACGCCCTTTTTGGCCAAGGGCATCATTGTCAACGTTTTGCCGCTTTTCATGTGCTTTAAAGGCGATTCGAATCTACCTCCTGAAATCTGTTTCCTGCAATTCTGCCTTGATTTCAAATCCTCTTCTTTGCCTTCCCTCAATATATTTGTGGACGAGAGTTATCATTTATAAGTTTGCAGTTTTGTGAATTGCAGTGCCCTGAACCTCCATTTTACAACTCGCTTTTTAGGGAGCTGGCCGCAATAGCGCAGGATGGCTTCAGGCCCTGTTCTGGTTCCGGGTGGCAGGCTGAGCCTGTGGTTAATTCTTCTTCCTGATAGGAAAATAGAGTGACCTGTGCCTGTCCCAACACCAAGAGCTAGTCTCTCATTGGTTCCACGTCTTCCCGTTCATCCTCAGGACAAATTGCTACCTGTACGGAACAGGAGGTTAAAGGTGATGATCCTCCAAGGAGGGAGATTGCTAGTAAAGTGGCTGGAATGGCGAACCCGAGCACAAGGAGATGAGAAATGAGGTGCGTTTTAGAAACCTTTCCCCATCACACGGTGTACCATCTTCTGGGTATCTCATGCATGTTTTCGATGTAGGAAGATGCCCTTGAACCTGGAGATTTGGGACCCATGCGATGGGTACCACGCAGTATTACTTTAAAGGGTATGCGTTTGCTCACCCAACCTCACCAAACCTCTCAGCCCCAAGAGTGTCCACCCTTATGTGTCATCCAGCTGTGGGTCTAGATATGGTCAATCCAGGTTGCATCACAGCCCCTGAACGAATTGTGTAAGAATTTCGCTCTCTTTCACTGTCTTTGTTTCATGGGTTTTTCAAAGTAATTTATTTTTATAATGGGGTTTAGCTGCTTTTCACTGCTGTGTTTATGCCGCTTTACACCCACTTGACACACTAACAGAGAGATATCAATACATAGGTTTTAAGATTATTACTAGTCAGATATATTCTTGTGCGGTGAATAGGGCGTGTTGAGTCCAGTTCTCTGAGCAAGGAGTAGGTCTTGTCTATTACATATTGGGTTCATGGAATGGTATCTGAGCTAATTTGAAACCCTTGTTTTATATATCACCCCACCTCACCTTTCCCGTTAAGCAGCCATAGTGTGTTTTCTGCATGTGTGACTCTGTTCTGTTTTGTAATTCAGTTCAAGTGTAACGGTTTTTACATTCCCTCTATAAGTGATACCTTATGAGAAGTGTCCTTTTCTGTGTGACTTATTTCACTTAGAATCGTCGTACCTAAATCCACTCATCATGCTGCTACTAGCCTTATGACATTGATTTCATGGCTGAGTGATATTCCATTGTACATAAGGACCACAACTTCTTTATCCATTTTTCTCTTTCCTGGGATATTGAAGGTGGAATGAAGTGGAGGTCCTTGTCAACAGAGCAGCCCTAAACTTTGGGGTGCTTGTGTCTTGCTGATTTTTCATTTTCCCAATTTATACCCCCATGAGTGGAAGTGCCCTATGCTCTCTAAGCTGTATTTTTTAGATGTTTCAGGACACACCGTACGCTTCTCCAGAGTGGCTGCTGGCAATTTACATCCCGCCCATCAGTGTAGGAAGGCTCCCATTTCTCCATGGCATGTCCTGCATTTCTGGTTTTGACAGTTTTTTCAGCATGGCCCTTTTGACTGATGGGAAGCGAGACTTCTTTGTAGCACTGATTTGCCTTTCCAGGTTGCTTGGTTGGCCAAAAAGGGCGTATGCGTTTTTTCCTGAATATATTCAGGAAAAAACGCATACGCCCTTTTTGGCCAAGGGCATCATTGTCAACGTTTTGCCGCTTTTCATGTGCTTTAAAGGCGATTCGAATCTACCTCCTGAAATCTGTTTCCTGCAATTCTGCCTTGATTTCAAATCCTCTTCTTTGCCTTCCCTCAATATATTTGTGGACGAGAGTTATCATTTATAACTCTGCAGGTTTGTGAATTGCAGTGCCCTGAACCTCCATTTTGCAACTCGCTTTTTAGGGAGCTGGCCGCAAAAGCGCAGGATGCCTTCAGGCCCTGTTCTGGTTCTGGGGGCAGGCTGAGCCTGTGGTTAATTCTTCTTCCTGATGGGAAAATAGAGTGACCTGTGCCTGTCCCAACACCAAGAGCTAGTCTCTCATTGGTTCCACGTCTTCCCGTTCATCCTCAGGACAAATCGTAACCTGTACGGAACAGGAGGTTAAAGGTGATGATGCTCCAAGGAGGGAGATTGCTAGTAAAGTGGCTGGAATGGCGAACCCGAGCACAAGGAGATGAGAAATGAGGTGCGTTTTAGAAACCTTTCCCCATCACATGGTGTACCATCTTCTGGGTTTCTCATGCATGTTTTCGATGTAGGAAGATGCCCTTGAACCTGGAGATTTGGGACCCATGCGATGGGTACCATGCAGTATTACTTTAAAGGGGCTGCGTTTGCTCACCCAACCTCACCAAACCTCTCAGCCGCAACAGTGTCCACCCTTATGTCTCATCCAGCTGTGGGTCTAGATATGGTCAATCCAGGTTGCATCACAGCCCCTGAACGCATTGTGTAAGAATTTCGCTCTCTTTCACTGTCTTTGTTTCATGGGTTTTTCAAAGTAATTTATTTTTATAATGGGGTTTAGCTGCTTTTCACTGCTGTGTTTATGCCACTTTACACCCACTTGACACACTAACAGAGAGATATCAATACATAGCTTTTAAGATTATTACTAGTCAGATATATTCTTGTGCGGTGAATAGGGCGTGTTGAGTCCAGTTCTCTGAGCAAGGAGTAGGTCTTGTCTATTACATATTGGGTTTATGGAACGGTATCTGAGCTAATTTGAAACCCTTGTTTTATGTATCACCCCACCTCACCTTTCCCGTTAAGCAGCCATAGTGTGTTTTCTGCATGTGTGACTCTGTTCTGTTTTGTAATTCAGTTCAAGTGTAACGGTTTTTACATTCCCTCTATAAGTGATACCTTATGAGAAGTGTCCTTTTCTGTGTGACTTATTTCACTTAGAATCGTCGTACCTAAATCCACTCATCATGCTGCTACTAGCCTTATGACATTGATTTCATGGCTGAGTGATATTCCATTGTACATAAGGACCACAACTTCTTTATCCATTTTTCTCTTTCCTGGGAAATTGAAGGTGGAATGAAGTGGAGGTCCTTGTCAACAGAGCAGTCCTAAACTTTGGGGTGCTTGTGTCTTGCTGAATTTTAATTTTCCCAATTTATACCCCCATGAGTGGAAGTGCCCTATGCTCTCTAAGCTTTGCTTTTCAGACGTTTCAGGACTCACTGTACACTTCTCCAGAGTGGCTGTTGACAATTTACATCCCGCCCATCAGTGTAGCAAGGCTCCCATTTCTCCATGGCCTGTCCTGCATTTCTGGTTTTGACACTTTTTTCAGCATGGCCCTTTTGACCGATGGGAAGCGAGACATCTTTGTAGCGCTGATTTGCCTTTCCAGGTTGCTTGGTTGGCCAAAAAGGGCGTATGCGTTTTTTCCTGAATATATTCAGGAAAAAACGCATACGCCCTTTTTGGCCAAGGGCATCATTGTCAACGTTTTGCCGCTTTTCATGTGCTTTAAAGGCGATTCGAATCTACCTCCTGAAATCTGTTTCCTGCAATTCTGCCTTGATTTCAAATCCTCTTCTTTGCCTTCCCTCAATATATTTGTGGACGAGAGTTATCATTTATAACTCTGCAGGTTTGTGAATTGCAGTGCCCTGAACCTCCATTTTGCAACTCGCTTTTTAGGGAGCTGGCCGCAAAAGCGCAGGATGCCTTCAGGCCCTGTTCTGGTTCCGGGGGCAGGCTGAGCCTGTGGTTAATTCTTCTTCCTGATGGGAAAATAGAGTGACCTGTGCCTGTCCCAACACCAAGAGCTAGTCTCTCATTGCTTCCCCGTCTTCCCGTTCACCCTCAGGACAAATTGCAACCTGTACGGAGCAGGAGGTTAAAGGTGCTGATGCTCCAAGGAGGGAGATTGCTAGTAAAGTGGCTGGAATGGCGAACCCGGGCACAAGCAGATGAGAAATGAGGTGCGTTTTAGAAACCTTTCCCCATCACACGGTGTACCATCTTCTGGGTATCTCATGCATGTTTTCGATGTAGGAAGATGCCCTTGAACCTGGAGATTTGGGACCCATGCGATGGGTACCACGCAGTATTACTTTAAAGGGTCTGCGTTTGCTCACCCAACCTCACCAAACCTCTCAGCCGCAACAGTGTCCACCCTTATGTCTCATCCAGCTGTGGGTCTAGATATGGTCAATCCAGGTTGCATCACAGCCCCTGAACGCATTGTGTAAGAATTTCTCTCTCTTTCACTGTCTTTGTTTCATGGGTTTTTCAAAGTAATTTATTTTTATAATGGGGTTTAGCTGCTTTTCACTGCTGTGTTTATGCCGCTTTTTACCCACTTGACACACTAACAGAGAGATATCAATACATATGTTTTAATATTACTAGTCAGATATATTCTTGTGTGGTGAATAGGGCGTGTTGAGTCCAGTTCTCTGAGCAAGGAGTAGGTCTTGTCTATTACATATTGGTTTTATGGAACGGTATCTGAGCTAATTTGAAACCCTTGTTTTATGTATCACCCCACCTCACCTTTCCCGTGAAGCAGCCATAGTTTGTTTTCTGCATGTGTGACTCTGTTCTGTTTTGTAATTCAGTTCAAGTGTAACGGTTTTTACATTCCCTCTATAAGTGATACCTTATGAGAAGTGTCCTTTTCTGTGTGACTTATTTCACTTAGAGTCGTCGTACCTAAATCCACTCATCATGCTGCTACTACCCTTATGACAGTGATTTCATGGCTGAGTGATATTCCATTGTACATAAGGACCACAACTTCTTTATCCATTTTTCTCTTTCCTGGGATATTGAAGGTGGAATGAAGTGGAGGTCCTTGTCAACAGAGCAGCCCTAAACTTTGGGGTGCTTGTGTCTTGCTGATTTTTCATTTTCCCAATTTATACCCCCATGAGTGGAAGTGCCCTATGCTCTCTAAGCTTTGCTTTTTAGACGTTTCAGGACTCACCGTACGCTTCTGCAGAGTGGCTGTTGACAATTTACATCCCGCCCATCAGTGTAGCAAGGCTCCCATTTCTCCATGGCCTGTCCTGCATTTCTGGTTTTGACACTTTTTTCAGCATGGCCCTTTTGACCGATGGATAGCGAGACATCTTTGTAGCGCTGATTTGCCTTTCCAGGTTGCTTGGTTGGCCAAAAAGGGCGTATGCGTTTTTTCCTGAATATATTCAGGAAAAAACGCATACGCCCTTTTTGGCCAAGGGCATCATTGTCAACGTTTTGCCGCTTTTCATGTGCTTTAAAGGCGATTCGAATCTACCTCCTGAAATCTGTTTCCTGCAATTCTGCCTTGATTTCAAATCCTCTTCTTTGCCTTCCCTCAATATATTTGTGGACGAGAGTTATCATTTATAACTCTGCAGGTTTGTGAATTGCAGTGCCCTGAACCTCCATTTTGCAACTCGCTTTTTAGGGAGCTGGCCGCAAAAGCGCAGGATGCCTTCAGGCCCTGTTCTGGTTCCGGAGGCAGGCTGAGCCTGTGGTTAATTCTTCTTCCTGATGGGAAAATAGAGTGACCTGTGCCTGTCCCAACACCAAGAGCTAGTCTCTCATTGCTTCCCCGTCTTCCCGTTCACCCTCAGGACAAATTGCAACCTGTACGGAGCAGGAGGTTAAAGGTGCTGATGCTCCAAGGAGGGAGATTGCTAGTAAAGTGGCTGGAATGGCGAACCCGGGCACAAGCAGATGAGAAATGAGGTGCGTTTTAGAAACCTTTCCCCATCACACGGTGTACCATCTTCTGGGTATCTCATGCATGTTTTCGATGTAGGAAGATGCCCTTGAACCTGGAGATTTGGGACCCATGCGATGGGTACCACGCAGTATTACTTTAAAGGGTCTGCGTTTGCTCACCCAACCTCACCAAACCTCTCAGCCGCAACAGTGTCCACCCTTATGTCTCATCCAGCTGTGGGTCTAGATATGGTCAATCCAGGTTGCATCACAGCCCCTGAACGAATTGTGTAAGAATTTCGCTCTCTTTCACTGTCTTTGTTTCATGGGTTTTTCAAAGTAATTTATTTTTATAATGGGGTTTAGCTGCTTTTCACTGCTGTGTTTATGCCGCTTTACACCCACTTGACACACTAACAGAGAGATATCAATACATAGGTTTTAAGATTATTACTAGTCAGATATATTCTTGTGCGGTGAATAGGGCGTGTTGAGTCCAGTTCTCTGAGCAAGGAGTAGGTCTTGTCTATTACATATTGGGTTTATGGAATGGTATCTGAGCTAATTTGAAACCCTTGTTTTATATATCACCCCACCTCACCTTTCCCGTTAAGCAGCCATAGTGTGTTTTCTGCATGTGTGACTCTGTTCTGTTTTGTAATTCAGTTCAAGTGTAACGGTTTTTACATTCCCTCTATAAGTGATACCTTATGAGAAGTGTCCTTTTCTGTGTGACTTATTTCACTTAGAATCGTCGTACCTAAATCCACTCATCATGCTGCTACTAGCCTTATGACATTGATTTCATGGCTGAGTGATATTCCATTGTACATAAGGACCACAACTTCTTTATCCATTTTTCTCTTTCCTGGGATATTGAAGGTGGAATGAAGTGGAGGTCCTTGTCAACAGAGCAGCCCTAAACTTTGGGGTGCTTGTGTCTTGCTGATTTTTCATTTTCCCAATTTATACCCCCATGAGTGGAAGTGCCCTATGCTCTCTATGCTTTGCTTTTTAGACGTTTCAGGACTCACTGTACACTTCTCCAGAGTGGCTGTTGACAATTTACATCCCGCCCATCAGTGTAGCAAGGCTCCCATTTCTCCATGGCCTGTCCTGCATTTCTGGTTTTGAGACTTTTTTCAGCATGGCCCTTTTGACCGATGGGAAGCGAGACATCTTTGTAGCGCTGATTTGCCTTTCCAGGTTGCTTGGTTGGCCAAAAAGGGCGTATGCGTTTTTCCCTGAATATATTCAGGAAAAGACGCAT
This sequence comes from Balaenoptera borealis, assembly GCF_965194805.1. Lineage (NCBI taxonomy): Eukaryota > Metazoa > Chordata > Mammalia > Artiodactyla > Balaenopteridae > Balaenoptera > Balaenoptera borealis. The sequence goes on along the minus strand of NW_028123976.1, from coordinate 655,961 downwards.
ACGTCCTTTTTGGCCAAGGGCATCATTGTCAACGTTTTGCCGCTTTTCATGTGCTTTAAAGGCGATTCGAATCTACCTCCTGAAATCTGTTTCCTGCAATTCTGCCTTGATTTCAAATCCTCTTCTTTGCCTTCCCTCAATATATTTGTGGATGAGAGTTATCATTTATAACTCTGCAGGTTTGTGAATTGCAGTGCTCTGAACCTCCATTTTACAACTCGCTTTTTAGGGAGCTGGCCGCAAAAGCGCAGGATGGCTTCAGGCCCTGTTCTGGTTCCGGGGGGCAGGCTGATCCTGTGGTTAATTCTTCTTCCTGATGGGAAAATAGAGTGACCTGTGCCTGTCCCAACACCAAGAGCTAGTCTCTCATTGGTTCCACGTCTTCCCGTTCACGCTCAGGACAAATTGCAACCTGTACGGAGCAGGAGGTTAAAGGTGCTGATGCTCCAAGGAGGGAGATTGCTAGTAAAGTGGCTGGAATGGCGAACCCGGGCACAAGCAGATGAGAAATGAGGTGCGTTTTAGAAACCTTTCCCCATCACACGGTGTACCATCTTCTGGGTATCTCATGCATGTTTTCGATGTAGGAAGATGCCCTTGAACCTGGAGATTTGGGACCCATGCGATGGGTACCACGCAGTATTACTTTAAAGGGTATGCGTTTGCTCACCCAACCTCACCAAACCTCTCAGCCGCAACAGTGTCCACCCTTATGTCTCATCCAGCTGTGGGTCTAGATATGGTCAATCCAGGTTGCATCACAGCCCCTGAACGCATTGTGTAAGAATTTCTCTCTCTTTCACTGTCTTTGTTTCATGGGTTTTTCAAAGTAATTTATTTTTATAATGGGGTTTAGCTGCTTTTCACTGCTGTGTTTATGCCGCTTTTTACCCACTTGACACACTAACAGAGAGATATCAATACATAGGTTTTAAGATTACTAGTCAGATATATTCTTGTGCGATGAATAGGGCGTGTTGAGTCCAGTTCTCTGAGCAAGGAGTAGGTCTTGTCTATTACATATTGGGTTTATGGAACGGTATCTGAGCTAATTTGAAACCCTTGTTTTATGTATCACCCCACCTCACCTTTCCCGTTAAGCAGCCATAGTGTGTTTTCTGCATGTGTGACTCTGTTCTGTTTTGTAATTCAGTTCAAGTGTAACGGTTTTTACATTCCCTCTATAAGTGATACCTTATGAGAAGTGTCCTTTTCTGTGTGACTTATTTCACTTAGAGTCGTCGTACCTAAATCCACTCATCATGCTGCTACTACCCTTATGACAGTGATTTCATGGCTGAGTGATATTCCATTGTACATAAGGACCACAACTTCTTTATCCATTTTTCTCTTTCCTGGGATATTGAAGGTGGAATGAAGTGGAGGTCCTTGTCAACAGAGCAGCCCTAAACTTTGGGGTGCTTGTGTCTTGCTGATTTTTAATTTTCCCAATTTATACCCCCATGAGTGGAAGTGCCCTATGCTCTCTAAGCTTTGCTTTTTAGACGTTTCAGGACTCACCGTACGCTTCTCCAGAGTGGCTGTTGACAATTTACATCCCGCCCATCAGTGTAGCAAGGCTCCCATTTCTCCATGGCCTGTCCTGCATTTCTGGTTTTGACACTTTTTTCAGCATGGCCCTTTTGACCGATGGGAAGCGAGACATCTTTGTAGCGCTGATTTGCCTTTCCAGGTTGCTTGGTTGGCCAAAAAGGGCGTATGCGTTTTTTCCTGAATATATTCAGGAAAAAACGCATACGCCCTTTTTGGCCAAGGGCATCATTGTCAACGTTTTGCCGCTTTTCATGTGCTTTAAAGGCGATTCGAATCTACCTCCTGAAATCTGTTTCCTGCAATTCTGCCTTGATTTCAAATCCTCTTCTTTGCCTTCCCTCAATATATTTGTGGACGAGAGTTATCATTTATAACTCTGCAGGTTTGTGAATTGCAGTGCCCTGAACCTCCATTTTGCAACTCGCTTTTTAGGGAGCTGGCCGCAAAAGCGCAGGATGCCTTCAGGCCCTGTTCTGGTTCCGGGGGCAGGCTGAGCCTGTGGTTAATTCTTCTTCCTGATGGGAAAATAGAGTGACCTGTGCCTGTCCCAACACCAAGAGCTAGACTCTCATTGGTTCCACGTCTTCCCGTTCATCCTCAGGACAAATCGCAACCTGTACGGAACAGGAGGTTAAAGGTGATGATGCTCCAAGGAGGGAGATTGCTAGTAAAGTGGCTGGAATGGCGAACCCGAGCACAAGGAGATGAGAAATGAGGTGCGTTTTAGAAACCTTTCCCCATCACACGGTGTACCATCTTCTGGGTTTCTCATGCATGTTTTCGATGTAGGAAGATGCCCTTGAACCTGGAGATTTGGGACCCATGCGATGGGTACCATGCAGTATTACTTTAAAGGGGCTGCGTTTGCTCACCCAACCTCACCAAACCTCTCAGCCGCAACAGTGTCCACCCTTATGTCTCATCCAGCTGTGGGTCTAGATATGGTCAATCCAGGTTGCATCACAGCCCCTGAACGCATTGTGTAAGAATTACGCTCTCTTTCACTGTCTTTGTTTCATGGGTTTTTCAAAGTAATTTATTTTTATAATGGGGTTTAGCTGCTTTTCACTGCTGTGTTTATGCCACTTTACACCCACTTGACACACTAACAGAGAGATATCAATACATAGCTTTTAAGATTATTACTAGTCAGATATATTCTTGTGCGGTGAATAGGGCGTGTTGAGTCCAGTTCTCTGAGCAAGGAGTAGGTCTTGTCTATTACATATTGGGTTTATGGAACGGAATCTGAGCTAATTTGAAACCCTTGTTTTATGTATCACCCCACCTCACCTTTCCCGTTAAGCAGCCATAGTGTGTTTTCTGCATGTGTGACTCTGTTCTGTTTTGTAATTCAGTTCAAGTGTAACGGTTTTTACATTCCCTCTATAAGTGATACCTTATGAGAAGTGTCCTTTTCTGTGTGACTTATTTCACTTAGAATCGTCGTACCTAAATCCACTCATCATGCTGCTACTAGCCTTATGACATTGATTTCATGGCTGAGTGATATTCCATTGTACATAAGGACCACAACTTCTTTATCCATTTTTCTCTTTCCTGGGAAATTGTAGGTGGAATGAAGTGGAGGTCCTTGTCAACAGAGCAGTCCTAAACTTTGGGGTGCTTGTGTCTTGCTGAATTTTAATTTTCCCAATTTATACCCCCATGAGTGGAAGTGCCCTATGCTCTCTAAGCTTTGCTTTTCAGACGTTTCAGGACTCACCGTACACTTCTCCAGAGTGGCTGTTGACAATTTACATCCCGCCCATCAGTGTAGCAAGGCTCCCATTTCTCCATGGCCTGTCCTGCATTTCTGGTTTTGACACTTTTTTCAGCATGGCCCTTTTGACCGATGGGAAGCGAGACATCTTTGTAGCGCTGATTTGCCTTTCCAGGTTGCTTGGTTGGCCAAAAAGGGCGTATGCGTTTTTTCCTGAATATATTCAGGAAAAAACGCATACGCCCTTTTTGGCCAAGGGCATCATTGTCAACGTTTTGCCGCTTTTCATGTGCTTTAAAGGCGATTCGAATCTACCTCCTGAAATCTGTTTCCTGCAATTCTGCCTTGATTTCAAATCCTCTTCTTTGCCTTCCCTCAATATATTTGTGGACGAGAGTTATCATTTATAACTCTGCAGGTTTGTGAATTGCAGTGCCCTGAACCTCCATTTTGCAACTCGCTTTTTAGGGAGCTGGCCGCAAAAGCGCAGGATGCCTTCAGGCCCTGTTCTGGTTCCGGGGGCAGGCTGAGCCTGTGGTTAATTCTTCTTCCTGATGGGAAAATAGAGTGACCTGTGCCTGTCCCAACACCAAGAGCTAGTCTCTCATTGCTTCCCCGTCTTCCCGTTCACCCTCAGGACAAATTGCAACCTGTACGGAGCAGGAGGTTAAAGGTGCTGATGCTCCAAGGAGGGAGATTGCTAGTAAAGTGGCTGGAATGGCGAACCCGGGCACAAGCAGATGAGAAATGAGGTGCGTTTTAGAAACCTTTCCCCATCACACGGTGTACCATCTTCTGGGTATCTCATGCATGTTTTCGATGTAGGAAGATGCCCTTGAACCTGGAGATTTGGGACCCATGCGATGGGTACCACGCAGTATTACTTTAAAGGGTCTGCGTTTGCTCACCCAACCTCACCAAACCTCTCAGCCGCAACAGTGTCCACCCTTATGTCTCATCCAGCTGTGGGTCTAGATATGGTCAATCCAGGTTGCATCACAGCCCCTGAACGCATTGTGTAAGAATTTCTCTCTCTTTCACTGTCTTTGTTTCATGGGTTTTTCAAAGTAATTTATTTTTATAATGGGGTTTAGCTGCTTTTCACTGCTGTGTTTATGCCGCTTTTTACCCACTTGACACACTAACAGAGAGATATCAATACATAGGTTTTAAGATTACTAGTCAGATATATTCTTGTGCGGTGAATAGGGCGTGTTGAGTCCAGTTCTCTGAGCAAGGAGTAGGTCTTGTCTATTACATATTGGGTTTATGGAACGGTATCTGAGCTAATTTGAAACCCTTGTTTTATGTATCACCCCACCTCACCTTTCCCGTTAAGCAGCCATAGTGTGTTTTCTGCATGTGTGACTCTGTTCTGTTTTGTAATTCAGTTCAAGTGTAACGGTTTTTACATTCCCTCTATAAGTGATACCTTATGAGAAGTGTCCTTTTCTGTGTGACTTATTTCACTTAGAGTCGTCGTACCTAAATCCACTCATCATGCTGCTACTACCCTTATGACAGTGATTTCATGGCTGAGTGATATTCCATTGTACATAAGGACCACAATTTCTTTATCCATTTTTCTCTTTCCTGGGATATTGAAGGTGGAATGAAGTGGAGGTCCTTGTCAACAGAGCAGCCCTAAACTTTGGGGTGCTTGTGTCTTGCTGATTTTTAATTTTCCCAATTTATACCCCCATGAGTGGAAGTGCCCTATGCTCTCTAAGCTTTGCTTTTTAGACGTTTCAGGACTCACCGTACGCTTCTGCAGAGTGGCTGTTGACAATTTACATCCCGCCCATCAGTGTAGCAAGGCTCCCATTTCTCCATGGCCTGTCCTGCATTTCTGGTTTTGACACTTTTTTCAGCATGGCCCTTTTGACCGATGGGAAGCGAGACATCTTTGTAGCGCTGATTTGCCTTTCCAGGTTGCTTGGTTGGCCAAAAAGGGCGTATGCGTTTTTTCCTGAATATATTCAGGAAAAAACGCATACGCCCTTTTTGGCCAAGGGCATCATTGTCAACGTTTTGCCGCTTTTCATGTGCTTTAAAGGCGATTCGAATCTACCTCCTGAAATCTGTTTCCTGCAATTCTGCCTTGATTTCAAATCCTCTTCTTTGCCTTCCCTCAATATATTTGTGGACGAGAGTTATCATTTATAACTCTGCAGGTTTGTGAATTGCAGTGCCCTGAACCTCCATTTTGCAACTCGCTTTTTAGGGAGCTGGCCGCAAAAGCGCAGGATGCCTTCAGGCCCTGTTCTGGTTCCGGGGGCAGGCTGAGCCTGTGGTTAATTCTTCTTCCTGATGGGAAAATAGAGTGACCTGTGCCTGTCCCAACACCAAGAGCTAGTCTCTCATTGGTTCCACGTCTTCCCGTTCATCCTCAGGACAAATCGCAACCTGTACGGAACAGGAGGTTAAAGGTGATGATGCTCCAAGGAGGGAGATTGCTAGTAAAGTGGCTGGAATGGCGAACCCGAGCACAAGGAGATGAGAAATGAGGTGCGTTTTAGAAACCTTTCCCCATCACACGGTGTACCATCTTCTGGGTTTCTCATGCATGTTTTCGATGTAGGAAGATGCCCTTGAACCTGGAGATTTGGGACCCATGCGATGGGTACCATGCAGTATTACTTTAAAGGGGCTGCGTTTGCTCACCCAACCTCACCAAACCTCTCAGCCGCAACAGTGTCCACCCTTATGTCTCATCCAGCTGTGGGTCTAGATATGGTCAATCCAGGTTGCATCACAGCCCCTGAACGCATTGTGTAAGAATTTCGCTCTCTTTCACTGTCTTTGTTTCATGGGTTTTTCAAAGTAATTTATTTTTATAATGGGGTTTAGCTGCTTTTCACTGCTGTGTTTATGCCACTTTACACCCACTTGACACACTAACAGAGAGATATCAATACATAGCTTTTAAGGTTATTACTAGTCAGATATATTCTTGTGCGGTGAATAGGGCGTGTTGAGTCCAGTTCTCTGAGCAAGGAGTAGGTCTTGTCTATTACATATTGGGTTTATGGAACGGTATCTGAGCTAATTTGAAACCCTTGTTTTATGTATCACCCCACCTCACCTTTCCCGTTAAGCAGCCATAGTGTGTTTTCTGCATGTGTGACTCTGTTCTGTTTTGTAATTCAGTTCAAGTGTAACGGTTTTTACATTCCCTCTATAAGTGATACCTTATGAGAAGTGTCCTTTTCTGTGTGACTTATTTCACTTAGAGTCGTCGTACCTAAATCCACTCATCATGCTGCTACTACCCTTATGACAGTGATTTCATGGCTGAGTGATATTCCATTGTACATAAGGACCACAATTTCTTTATCCATTTTTCTCTTTCCTGGGATATTGAAGGTGGAATGAAGTGGAGGTCCTTGTCAACAGAGCAGCCCTAAACTTTGGGGTGCTTGTGTCTTGCTGATTTTTAATTTTCCCAATTTATACCCCCATGAGTGGAAGTGCCCTATGCTCTCTAAGCTTTGCTTTTTAGACGTTTCAGGACTCACCGTACGCTTCTGCAGAGTGGCTGTTGACAATTTACATCCCGCCCATCAGTGTAGCAAGGCTCCCATTTCTCCATGGCCTGTCCTGCATTTCTGGTTTTGACACTTTTTTCAGCATGGCCCTTTTGACCGATGGGAAGCGAGACATCTTTGTAGCGCTGATTTGCCTTTCCAGGTTGCTTGGTTGGCCAAAAAGGGCGTATGCGTTTTTTCCTGAATATATTCAGGAAAAAACGCATACGCCCTTTTTGGCCAAGGGCATCATTGTCAACGTTTTGCCGCTTTTCATGTGCTTTAAAGGCGATTCGAATCTACCTCCTGAAATCTGTTTCCTGCAATTCTGCCTTGATTTCAAATCCTCTTCTTTGCCTTCCCTCAATATATTTGTGGACGAGAGTTATCATTTATAACTCTGCAGGTTTGTGAATTGCAGTGCCCTGAACCTCCATTTTGCAACTCGCTTTTTAGGGAGCTGGCCGCAAAAGCGCAGGATGCCTTCAGGCCCTGTTCTGGTTCCGGGGGCAGGCTGAGCCTGTGGTTAATTCTTCTTCCTGATGGGAAAATAGAGTGACCTGTGCCTGTCCCAACACCAAGAGCTAGTCTCTCATTGGTTCCACGTCTTCCCGTTCATCCTCAGGACAAATCGCAACCTGTACGGAACAGGAGGTTAAAGGTGATGATGCTCCAAGGAGGGAGATTGCTAGTAAAGTGGCTGGAATGGCGAACCCGAGCACAAGGAGATGAGAAATGAGGTGCGTTTTAGAAACCTTTCCCCATCACACGGTGTACCATCTTCTGGGTTTCTCATGCATGTTTTCGATGTAGGAAGATGCCCTTGAACCTGGAGATTTGGGACCCATGCGATGGGTACCACGCAGTATTACTTTAAAGGGGCTGCGTTTGCTCACCCAACCTCACCAAACCTCTCAGCCGCAACAGTGTCCACCCTTATGTCTCATCCAGCTGTGGGTCTAGATATGGTCAATCCAGGTTGCATCACAGCCCCTGAACGCATTGTGTAAGAATTTCGCTCTCTTTCACTGTCTTTGTTTCATGGGTTTTTCAAAGTAATTTATTTTTATAATGGGGTTTAGCTGCTTTTCACTGCTGTGTTTATGCCACTTTACACCCACTTGACACACTAACAGAGAGATATCAATACATAGCTTTTAAGGTTATTACTAGTCAGATATATTCTTGTGCGGTGAATAGGGCGTGTTGAGTCCAGTTCTCTGAGCAAGGAGTAGGTCTTGTCTATTACATATTGGGTTTATGGAACGGTATCTGAGCTAATTTGAAACCCTTGTTTTATGTATCACCCCACCTCACCTTTCCCGTTAAGCAGCCATAGTGTGTTTTCTGCATGTGTGACTCTGTTCTGTTTTGTAATTCAGTTCAAGTGTAACGGTTTTTACATTCCCTCTATAAGTCATACCTTATGAGAAGTGTCCTTTTCTGTGTGACTTATTTCACTTAGAATCGTCGTACCTAAATCCACTCATCATGCTGCTACTAGCCTTATGACATTGATTTCATGGCTGAGTGATATTCCATTGTACATAAGGACCACAACTTCTTTATCCATTTTTCTCTTTCCTGGGAAATTGAAGGTGGAATGAAGTGGAGGTCCTTGTCAACAGAGCAGTCCTAAACTTTGGGGTGCTTGTGTCTTGCTGAATTTTAATTTTCCCAATTTATACCCCCATGAGTGGAAGTGCCCTATGCTCTCTAAGCTTTGCTTTTCAGACGTTTCAGGACTCACCGTACACTTCTCCAGAGTGGCTGTTGACAATTTACATCCCGCCCATCAGTGTAGCAAGGCTCCCATTTCTCCATGGCCTGTCCTGCATTTCTGGTTTTGACACTTTTTTCAGCATGGCCCTTTTGACCGATGGGAAGCGAGACATCTTTGTAGCGCTGATTTGCCTTTCCAGGTTGCTTGGTTGGCCAAAAAGGGCGTATGCGTTTTTTCCTGAATATATTCAGGAAAAAACGCATACGCCCTTTTTGGCCAAGGGCATCATTGTCAACGTTTTGCCGCTTTTCATGTGCTTTAAAGGCGATTCGAATCTACCTCCTGAAATCTGTTTCCTGCAATTCTGCCTTGATTTCAAATCCTCTTCTTTGCCTTCCCTCAATATATTTGTGGACGAGAGTTATCATTTATAACTCTGCAGGTTTGTGAATTGCAGTGCCCTGAACCTCCATTTTGCAACTCGCTTTTTAGGGAGCTGGCCGCAAAAGCGCAGGATGCCTTCAGGCCCTGTTCTGGTTCCGGGGGCAGGCTGAGCCTGTGGTTAATTCTTCTTCCTGATGGGAAAATAGAGTGACCTGTGCCTATCCCAACACCACGAGCTAGTCTCTCATTGCTTCCCCGTCTTCCCGTTCACCCTCAGGACAAATTGCAACCTGTACGGAGCAGGAGGTTAAAGGTGCTGATGCTCCAAGGAGGGAGATTGCTAGTAAAGTGGCTGGAATGGCGAACCCGGGCACAAGCAGATGAGAAATGAGGTGCGTTTTAGAAACCTTTCCCCATCACACGGTGTACCATCTTCTGGGTATCTCATGCATGTTTTCGATGTAGGAAGATGCCCTTGAACCTGGAGATTTGGGACCCATGCGATGGGTACCACGCAGTATTACTTTAAAGGGTCTGCGTTTGCTCACCCAACCTCACCAAACCTCTCAGCCGCAACAGTGTCCACCCTTATGTCTCATCCAGCTGTGGGTCTAGATATGGTCAATCCAGGTTGCATCACAGCCCCTGAACGCATTGTGTAAGAATTTCTCTCTCTTTCACTGTCTTTGTTTCATGGGTTTTTCAAAGTAATTTATTTTTATAATGGGGTTTAGCTGCTTTTCACTGCTGTGTTTATGCCGCTTTTTACCCACTTGACACACTAACAGAGAGATATCAATACATAGGTTTTAAGATTACTAGTCAGATATATTCTTGTGTGGTGAATAGGGCGTGTTGAGTCCAGTTCTCTGAGCAAGGAGTAGGTCTTGTCTATTACATATTGGTTTTATGGAACGGTATCTGAGCTAATTTGAAACCCTTGTTTTATGTATCACCCCACCTCACCTTTCCCGTGAAGCAGCCATAGTGTGTTTTCTGCATGTGTGACTCTGTTCTGTTTTGTAATTCAGTTCAAGTGTAACGGTTTTTACATTCCCTCTATAAGTGATACCTTATGAGAAGTGTCCTTTTCTGTGTGACTTATTTCACTTAGAGTCGTCGTACCTAAATCCACTCATCATGCTGCTACTAGCCTTATGACAGTGATTTCATGGCTGAGTGATATTCCATTGTACATAAGGACCACAACTTCTTTATCCATTTTTCTCTTTCCTGGGATATTGAAGGTGGAATGAAGTGGAGGTCCTTGTCAACAGAGCAGCCCTAAACTTTGGGGTGCTTGTGTCTTGCTGATTTTTCATTTTCCCAATTTATACCCCCATGAGTGGAAGTGCCCTATGCTCTCTAAGCTGTGTTTTTTAGATGTTTCAGGACACACCGTACGCTTCTCCAGAGTGGCTGCTGGCAATTTACATCCCGCCCATCAGTGTAGCAAGGCTCCCATTTCTCCATGGCATGTCCTGCATTTCTGGTTTTGACAGTTTTTTCAGCATGGCTCTTTTGACTGATGGGAAGCGATACTTCTTTGTAGCACTGATTTGCCTTTCCAGGTTGCTTGCTTGGCCAAAAAGGGCGTATGCGTTTTTTCCTGAATATATTCAGGAAAAAACGCATACGCCCTTTTTGGCCAAGGGCATCATTGTCAACGTTTTGCCGCTTTTCATGTGCTTTAAAGGCGATTCGAATCTACCTCCTGAAATCTGTTTCCTGCAATTCTGCCTTGATTTCAAATCCTCTTCTTTGCCTTCCCTCAATATATTTGTGGACGAGAGTTATCATTTATAAGTTTGCAGTTTTGTGAATTGCAGTGCCCTGAACCTCCATTTTACAACTCGCTTTTTAGGGAGCTGGCCGCAATAGCGCAGGATGGCTTCAGGCCCTGTTCTGGTTCCGGGTGGCAGGCTGAGCCTGTGGTTAATTCTTCTTCCTGATAGGAAAATAGAGTGACCTGTGCCTGTCCCAACACCAAGAGCTAGTCTCTCATTGGTTCCACGTCTTCCCGTTCATCCTCAGGACAAATTGCTACCTGTACGGAACAGGAGGTTAAAGGTGATGATGCTCCAAGGAGGGAGATTGCTAGTAAAGTGGCTGGAATGGCGAACCCGAGCACAAGGAGATGAGAAATGAGGTGCGTTTTAGAAACCTTTCCCCATCACACGGTGTACCATCTTCTGGGTATCTCATGCATGTTTTCGATGTAGGAAGATGCCCTTGAACCTAGAGATTTGGGACCCATGCGATGGGTACCACGCAGTATTACTTTAAAGGGTATGCGTTTGCTCACCCAACCTCACCAAACCTCTCAGCCCCAAGAGTGTCCACCCTTATGTGTCATCCAGCTGTGGGTCTAGATATGGTCAATCCAGGTTGCATCACAGCCCCTGAACGAATTGTGTAAGAATTTCGCTCTCTTTCACTGTCTTTGTTTCATGGGTTTTTCAAAGTAATTTATTTTTATAATGGGGTTTAGCTGCTTTTCACTGCTGTGTTTATGCCGCTTTACACCCACTTGACACACTAACAGAGAGATATCAATACATAGGTTTTAAGATTATTACTAGTCAGATATATTCTTGTGCGGTGAATAGGGCGTGTTGAGTCCAGTTCTCTGAGCAAGGAGTAGGTCTTGTCTATTACATATTGGGTTTATGGAATGGTATCTGAGCTAATTTGAAACCCTTGTTTTATATATCACCCCACCTCACCTTTCCTGTTAAGCAGCCATAGTGTGTTTTCTGCATGTGTGACTCTGTTCTGTTTTGTAATTCAGTTCAAGTGTAACGGTTTTTACATTCCCTCTATAAGTGATACCTTATGAGAAGTGTCCTTTTCTGTGTGACTTATTTCACTTAGAATCGTCGTACCTAAATCCACTCATCATGCTGCTACTAGCCTTATGACATTGATTTCATGGCTGAGTGATATTCCATTGTACATAAGGACCACAACTTCTTTATCCATTTTTCTCTTTCCTGGGATATTGAAGGTGGAATGAAGTGGAGGTCCTTGTCAACAGAGCAGCCCTAAACTTTGGGGTGCTTGTGTCTTGCTGATTTTTCATTTTCCCAATTTATACCCCCATGAGTGGAAGTGCCCTATGCTCTCTATGCTTTGCTTTTTAGACGTTTCAGGACTCACTGTACACTTCTCCAGAGTGGCTGTTGACAATTTACATCCCGCCCATCAGTGTAGCAAGGCTCCCATTTCTCCATGGCCTGTCCTGCATTTCTGGTTTTGAGACTTTTTTCAGCATGGCCCTGTTGACCGATGGGAAGCGAGACATCTTTGTAGCGCTGATTTGCCTTTCCAGGTTGCTTGGTTGGCCAAAAAGGGCGTATGCGTTTTTTCCTGAATATATTCAGGAAAAAACGCATACGCCCTTTTTGGCCAAGGGCATCATTGTCAACGTTTTGCCGCTTTTCATGTGCTTTAAAGGCGATTCGAATCTACCTCCTGAAATCTGTTTCCTGCAATTCTGCCTTGATTTCAAATCCTCTTCTTTGCCTTCCCTCAATATATTTGTGGATGAGAGTTATCATTTATAACTCTGCAGGTTTGTGAATTGCAGTGCTCTGAACCTCCATTTTACAACTCGCTTTTTAGGGAGCTGGCCGCAAAAGCGCAGGATGGCTTCAGGCCCTGTTCTGGTTCCGGGGGGCAGGGTGATCCTGTGGTTAATTCTTCTTCCTGATGGGAAAATAGAGTGACCTGTGCCTGTCCCAACACCAAGAGCTAGTCTCTCATTGGTTCCACGTCTTCCCGTTCACGCTCAGGACAAATTGCAACCTGTACGGAGCAGGAGGTTAAAGGTGCTGATGCTCCAAGTAGGGAGATTGCTAGTAAAGCGGCTGGAATAGCGAACCCGGGCACAAGGAGATGAGAAATGAGGTGCGTTTTAGAAACCTTTCCACATCACACGGTGTACCATCTTCTGGGTTTCTCATGCATGTTTTCGATGTAGGAAGATGCCCTTGAACCTGGAGATTTGGGACCCATGCGATGGGTACCACGCAGTATTACTTTAAAGGGTCTGCGTTTGCTCACCCAACCTCACCAAACCTCTCAGCCGCAACAGTGTCCACCCTTATGTCTCATCCAGCTGTGGGTCTAGATATGGTCAATCCAGGTTGCATCACAGCCCCTGAACGCATTGTGTAAGAATTTCTCTCTCTTTCACTGTCTTTGTTTCATGGGTTTTTCAAAGTAATTTATTTTTATAATGGGGTTTAGCTGCTTTTCACTGCTGTGTTTATGCCGCTTTACACCCACTTGACACACTAACAGAGAGATATCAATACATAGGTTTTAAGATTATTACTAGTCAGATATATTCTTGTGCGGTGAATAGGGCGTGTTGAGTCCAGTTCTCTGAGCAAGGAGTAGGTCTTGTCTATTACATATTGGTTTTATGGAACGGTATCTGAGCTAATTTGAAACCCTTGTTTTATGTATCACCCCACCTCACCTTTCCCGTTAAGCAGCCATAGTGTGTTTTCTGCATGTGTGACTCTGTTCTGTTTTGTAATTCAGTTCAAGTGTAACGGTTTTTACATTCCCTCTATAAGTGATACCTTATGAGAAGTGTCCTTTTCTGTGTGACTTATTTCACTTAGAATCGTCGTACCTAAATCCACTCATCATGCTGCTACTAGCCTTATGACATTGATTTCATGGCTGAGTGATATTCCATTGTACATAAGGACCACAACTTCTTTATCCATTTTTCTCTTTCCTGGGATATTGAAGGTGGAATGAAGTGGAGGTCCTTGTCAACAGAGCAGCCCTAAACTTTGGGGTGCTTGTGTCTTGCTGATTTTTCATTTTCCCAATTTATACCCCCATGAGTGGAAGTGCCCTATGCTCTCTAAGCTGTATTTTTTAGATGTTTCAGGACACACCGTACGCTTCTCCAGAGTGGCTGCTGGCAATTTACATCCCGCCCATCAGTGTAGGAAGGCTCCCATTTCTCCATGGCATGTCCTGCATTTCTGGTTTTGACAGTTTTTTCAGCATGGCCCTTTTGACTGATGGGAAGCGAGACTTCTTTGTAGCACTGATTTGCCTTTCCAGGTTGCTTGGTTGGCCAAAAAGGGCGTATGCGTTTTTTCCTGAATATATTCAGGAAAAAACGCATACGCCCTTTTTGGCCAAGGGCATCATTGTCAACGTTTTGCCGCTTTTCATGTGCTTTAAAGGCGATTCGAATCTACCTCCTGAAATCTGTTTCCTGCAATTCTGCCTTGATTTCAAATCCTCTTCTTTGCCTTCCCTCAATATATTTGTGGACGAGAGTTATCATTTATAACTCTGCAGGTTTGTGAATTGCAGTGCCCTGAACCTCCATTTTGCAACTCGCTTTTTAGGGAGCTGGCCGCAAAAGCGCAGGATGCCTTCAGGCCCTGTTCTGGTTCTGGGGGCAGGCTGAGCCTGTGGTTAATTCTTCTTCCTGATGGGAAAATAGAGTGACCTGTGCCTGTCCCAACACCAAGAGCTAGTCTCTCATTGGTTCCACGTCTTCCCGTTCATCCTCAGGACAAATCGTAACCTGTACGGAACAGGAGGTTAAAGGTGATGATGCTCCAAGGAGGGAGATTGCTAGTAAAGTGGCTGGAATGGCGAACCCGAGCACAAGGAGATGAGAAATGAGGTGCGTTTTAGAAACCTTTCCCCATCACACGGTGTACCATCTTCTGGGTTTCTCATGCATGTTTTCGATGTAGGAAGATGCCCTTGAACCTGGAGATTTGGGACCCATGCGATGGGTACCATGCAGTATTACTTTAAAGGGGCTGCGTTTGCTCACCCAACCTCACCAAACCTCTCAGCCGCAACAGTGTCCACCCTTATGTCTCATCCAGCTGTGGGTCTAGATATGGTCAATCCAGGTTGCATCACAGCCCCTGAACGCATTGTGTAAGAATTTCGCTCTCTTTCACTGTCTTTGTTTCATGGGTTTTTCAAAGTAATTTATTTTTATAATGGGGTTTAGCTGCTTTTCACTGCTGTGTTTATGCCACTTTACACCCACTTGACACACTAACAGAGAGATATCAATACATAGCTTTTAAGATTATTACTAGTCAGATATATTCTTGTGCGGTGAATAGGGCGTGTTGAGTCCAGTTCTCTGAGCAAGGAGTAGGTCTTGTCTATTACATATTGGGTTTATGGAACGGTATCTGAGCTAATTTGAAACCCTTGTTTTATGTATCACCCCACCTCACCTTTCCCGTTAAGCAGCCATAGTGTGTTTTCTGCATGTGTGACTCTGTTCTGTTTTGTAATTCAGTTCAAGTGTAACGGTTTTTACATTCCCTCTATAAGTCATACCTTATGAGAAGTGTCCTTTTCTGTGTGACTTATTTCACTTAGAATCGTCGTACCTAAATCCACTCATCATGCTGCTACTAGCCTTATGACATTGATTTCATGGCTGAGTGATATTCCATTGTACATAAGGACCACAACTTCTTTATCCATTTTTCTCTTTCCTGGGAAATTGAAGGTGGAATGAAGTGGAGGTCCTTGTCAACAGAGCAGTCCTAAACTTTGGGGTGCTTGTGTCTTGCTGAATTTTAATTTTCCCAATTTATACCCCCATGAGTGGAAGTGCCCTATGCTCTCTAAGCTTTGCTTTTCAGACGTTTCAGGACTCACTGTACACTTCTCCAGAGTGGCTGTTGACAATTTACATCCCGCCCATCAGTGTAGCAAGGCTCCCATTTCTCCATGGCCTGTCCTGCATTTC
Organism: Balaenoptera borealis; assembly: GCF_965194805.1. Lineage (NCBI taxonomy): Eukaryota > Metazoa > Chordata > Mammalia > Artiodactyla > Balaenopteridae > Balaenoptera > Balaenoptera borealis. The sequence goes on along the minus strand of NW_028123976.1, from coordinate 640,281 downwards.
TGGTTTTGACACTTTTTTCAGCATGGCCCTTTTGACCGATGGGAAGCGAGACATCTTTGTAGCGCTGATTTGCCTTTCCAGGTTGCTTGGTTGGCCAAAAAGGGCGTATGCGTTTTTTCCTGAATATATTCAGGAAAAAACGCATACGCCCTTTTTGGCCAAGGGCATCATTGTCAACGTTTTGCCGCTTTTCATGTGCTTTAAAGGCGATTCGAATCTACCTCCTGAAATCTGTTTCCTGCAATTCTGCCTTGATTTCAAATCCTCTTCTTTGCCTTCCCTCAATATATTTGTGGACGAGAGTTATCATTTATAACTCTGCAGGTTTGTGAATTGCAGTGCCCTGAACCTCCATTTTGCAACTCGCTTTTTAGGGAGCTGGCCGCAAAAGCGCAGGATGCCTTCAGGCCCTGTTCTGGTTCCGGGGGCAGGCTGAGCCTGTGGTTAATTCTTCTTCCTGATGGGAAAATAGAGTGACCTGTGCCTGTCCCAACACCAAGAGCTAGTCTCTCATTGCTTCCCCGTCTTCCCGTTCACCCTCAGGACAAATTGCAACCTGTACGGAGCAGGAGGTTAAAGGTGCTGATGCTCCAAGGAGGGAGATTGCTAGTAAAGTGGCTGGAATGGCGAACCCGGGCACAAGCAGATGAGAAATGAGGTGCGTTTTAGAAACCTTTCCCCATCACACGGTGTACCATCTTCTGGGTATCTCATGCATGTTTTCGATGTAGGAAGATGCCCTTGAACCTGGAGATTTGGGACCCATGCGATGGGTACCACGCAGTATTACTTTAAAGGGTCTGCGTTTGCTCACCCAACCTCACCAAACCTCTCAGCCGCAACAGTGTCCACCCTTATGTCTCATCCAGCTGTGGGTCTAGATATGGTCAATCCAGGTTGCATCACAGCCCCTGAACGCATTGTGTAAGAATTTCTCTCTCTTTCACTGTCTTTGTTTCATGGGTTTTTCAAAGTAATTTATTTTTATAATGGGGTTTAGCTGCTTTTCACTGCTGTGTTTATGCCGCTTTTTACCCACTTGACACACTAACAGAGAGATATCAATACATAGGTTTTAAGATTACTAGTCAGATATATTCTTGTGTGGTGAATAGGGCGTGTTGAGTCCAGTTCTCTGAGCAAGGAGTAGGTCTTGTCTATTACATATTGGTTTTATGGAACGGTATCTGAGCTAATTTGAAACCCTTGTTTTATGTATCACCCCACCTCACCTTTCCCGTGAAGCAGCCATAGTGTGTTTTCTGCATGTGTGACTCTGTTCTGTTTTGTAATTCAGTTCAAGTGTAACGGTTTTTACATTCCCTCTATAAGTGATACCTTATGAGAAGTGTCCTTTTCTGTGTGACTTATTTCACTTAGAGTCGTCGTACCTAAATCCACTCATCATGCTGCTACTAGCCTTATGACAGTGATTTCATGGCTGAGTGATATTCCATTGTACATAAGGACCACAACTTCTTTATCCATTTTTCTCTTTCCTGGGATATTGAAGGTGGAATGAAGTGGAGGTCCTTGTCAACAGAGCAGCCCTAAACTTTGGGGTGCTTGTGTCTTGCTGATTTTTCATTTTCCCAATTTATACCCCCATGAGTGGAAGTGCCCTATGCTCTCTAAGCTGTGTTTTTTAGATGTTTCAGGACACACCGTACGCTTCTCCAGAGTGGCTGCTGGCAATTTACATCCCGCCCATCAGTGTAGCAAGGCTCCCATTTCTCCATGGCATGTCCTGCATTTCTGGTTTTGACAGTTTTTTCAGCATGGCTCTTTTGACTGATGGGAAGCGAGACTTCTTTGTAGCACTGATTTGCCTTTCCAGGTTGCTTGCTTGGCCAAAAAGGGCGTATGCGTTTTTTCCTGAATATATTCAGGAAAAAACGCATACGCCCTTTTTGGCCAAGGGCATCATTGTCAACGTTTTGCCGCTTTTCATGTGCTTTAAAGGCGATTCGAATCTACCTCCTGAAATCTGTTTCCTGCAATTCTGCCTTGATTTCAAATCCTCTTCTTTGCCTTCCCTCAATATATTTGTGGACGAGAGTTATCATTTATAAGTTTGCAGTTTTGTGAATTGCAGTGCCCTGAACCTCCATTTTACAACTCGCTTTTTAGGGAGCTGGCCGCAATAGCGCAGGATGGCTTCAGGCCCTGTTCTGGTTCCGGGTGGCAGGCTGAGCCTGTGGTTAATTCTTCTTCCTGATAGGAAAATAGAGTGACCTGTGCCTGTCCCAACACCAAGAGCTAGTCTCTCATTGGTTCCACGTCTTCCCGTTCATCCTCAGGACAAATTGCTACCTGTACGGAACAGGAGGTTGAAGGTGATGATGCTCCAAGGAGGGAGATTGCTAGTAAAGTGGCTGGAATGGCGAACCCGAGCACAAGGAGATGAGAAATGAGGTGCGTTTTAGAAACCTTTCCCCATCACACGGTGTACCATCTTCTGGGTATCTCATGCATGTTTTCGATGTAGGAAGATGCCCTTGAACCTGGAGATTTGGGACCCATGCGATGGGTACCACGCAGTATTACTTTAAAGGGTATGCGTTTGCTCACCCAACCTCACCAAACCTCTCAGCCCCAAGAGTGTCCACCCTTATGTGTCATCCAGCTGTGGGTCTAGATATGGTCAATCCAGGTTGCATCACAGCCCCTGAACGAATTGTGTAAGAATTTCGCTCTCTTTCACTGTCTTTGTTTCATGGGTTTTTCAAAGTAATTTATTTTTATAATGGGGTTTAGCTGCTTTTCACTGCTGTGTTTATGCCGCTTTACACCCACTTGACACACTAACAGAGAGATATCAATACATAGGTTTTAAGATTATTACTAGTCAGATATATTCTTGTGCGGTGAATAGGGCGTGTTGAGTCCAGTTCTCTGAGCAAGGAGTAGGTCTTGTCTATTACATATTGGGTTTATGGAATGGTATCTGAGCTAATTTGAAACCCTTGTTTTATATATCACCCCACCTCACCTTTCCCGTTAAGCAGCCATAGTGTGTTTTCTGCATGTGTGACTCTGTTCTGTTTTGTAATTCAGTTCAAGTGTAACGGTTTTTACATTCCCTCTATAAGTGATACCTTATGAGAAGTGTCCTTTTCTGTGTGACTTATTTCACTTAGAATCGTCGTACCTAAATCCACTCATCATGCTGCTACTAGCCTTATGACATTGATTTCATGGCTGAGTGATAGTCCATTGTACATAAGGACCACAACTTCTTTATCCATTTTTCTCTTTCCTGGGATATTGAAGGTGGAATGAAGTGGAGGTCCTTGTCAACAGAGCAGCCCTAAACTTTGGGGTGCTTGTGTCTTGCTGATTTTTCATTTTCCCAATTTATACCCCCATGAGTGGAAGTGCCCTATGCTCTCTATGCTTTGCTTTTTAGACGTTTCAGGACTCACTGTACACTTCTCCAGAGTGGCTGTTGACAATTTACATCCCGTCCATCAGTGTAGCAAGGCTCCCATTTCTCCATGGCCTGTCCTGCATTTCTGGTTTTGAGACTTTTTTCAGCATGGCCCTGTTGACCGATGGGAAGCGAGACATCTTTGTAGCGCTGATTTGCCTTTCCAGGTTGCTTGGTTGGCCAAAAAGGGCGTATGCGTTTTTTCCTGAATATATTCAGGAAAAAACGCATACGCCCTTTTTGGCCAAGGGCATCATTGTCAACGTTTTGCCGCTTTTCATGTGCTTTAAAGGCGATTCGAATCTACCTCCTGAAATCTGTTTCCTGCAATTCTGCCTTGATTTCAAATCCTCTTCTTTGCCTTCCCTCAATATATTTGTGGACGAGAGTTATCATTTATAACTCTGCAGGTTTGTGAATTGCAGTGCTCTGAACCTCCATTTTACAACTCGCTTTTTAGGGAGCTGGCCGCAAAAGCGCAGGATGGCTTCAGGCCCTTTTCTGGTTCCGGGGGGCAGGGTGATCCTGTGGTTAATTCTTCTTCCTGATGGGAAAATAGAGTGACCTGTGCCTGTCCCAACACCAAGAGCTAGTCTCTCATTGGTTCCACGTCTTCCCGTTCACGCTCAGGACAAATTGCAACCTGTACGGAGCAGGAGGTTAAAGGTGCTGATGCTCCAAGTAGGGAGATTGCTAGTAAAGCGGCTGGAATAGCGAACCCGGGCACAAGGAGATGAGAAATGAGGTGCGTTTTAGAAACCTTTCCACATCACACGGTGTACCATCTTCTGGGTTTCTCATGCATGTTTTCGATGTAGGAAGATGCCCTTGAACCTGGAGATTTGGGACCCATGCGATGGGTACCACGCAGTATTACTTTAAAGGGTCTGCGTTTGCTCACCCAACCTCACCAAACCTCTCAGCCGCAACAGTGTCCACCCTTATGTCTCATCCAGCTGTGGGTCTAGATATGGTCAATCCAGGTTGCATCACAGCCCCTGAACGCATTGTGTAAGAATTTCTATCTCTTTCACTGTCTTTGTTTCATGGGTTTTTCAAAGTAATTTATTTTTATAATGGGGTTTAGCTGCTTTTCACTGCTGTGTTTATGCCGCTTTACACCCACTTGACACACTAACAGAGAGATATCAATACATAGGTTTTAAGATTATTACTAGTCAGATATATTCTTGTGCGGTGAATAGGGCGTGTTGAGTCCAGTTCTCTGAGCAAGGAGTAGGTCTTGTCTATTACATATTGGTTTTATGGAACGGTATCTGAGCTAATTTGAAACCCTTGTTTTATGTATCACCCCACCTCACCTTTCCCGTTAAGCAGCCATAGTGTGTTTTCTGCATGTGTGACTCTGTTCTGTTTTGTAATTCAGTTCAAGTGTAACGGTTTTTACATTCCCTCTATAAGTGATACCTTATGAGAAGTGTCCTTTTCTGTGTGACTTATTTCACTTAGAATCGTCGTACCTAAATCCACTCATCATGCTGCTACTAGCCTTATGACATTGATTTCATGGCTGAGTGATATTCCATTGTACATAAGGACCACAACTTCTTTATCCATTTTTCTCTTTCCTGGGATATTGAAGGTGGAATGAAGTGGAAGTCCTTGTCAACAGAGCAGCCCTAAACTTTGGGGTGCTTGTGTCTTGCTGATTTTTCATTTTCCCAATTTATACCCCCATGAGTGGAAGTGCCCTATGCTCTCTAAGCTGTATTTTTTAGATGTTTCAGGACACACCGTACGCTTCTCCAGAGTGGCTGCTGGCAATTTACATCCCGCCCATCAGTGTAGGAAGGCTCCCATTTCTCCATGGCATGTCCTGCATTTCTGGTTTTGACAGTTTTTTCAGCATGGCCCTTTTGACTGATGGGAAGCGAGACTTCTTTGTAGCACTGATTTGCCTTTCCAGGTTGCTTGGTTGGCCAAAAAGGGCGTATGCGTTTTTTCCTGAATATATTCAGGAAAAAACGCATACGCCCTTTTTGGCCAAGGGCATCATTGTCAACGTTTTGCCGCTTTTCATGTGCTTTAAAGGCGATTCGAATCTACCTCCTGAAATCTGTTTCCTGCAATTCTGCCTTGATTTCAAATCCTCTTCTTTGCCTTCCCTCAATATATTTGTGGACGAGAGTTATCATTTATAACTCTGCAGGTTTGTGAATTGCAGTGCCCTGAACCTCCATTTTGCAACTCGCTTTTTAGGGAGCTGGCCGCAAAAGCGCAGGATGCCTTCAGGCCCTGTTCTGGTTCTGGGGGCAGGCTGAGCCTGTGGTTAATTCTTCTTCCTGATGGGAAAATAGAGTGACCTGTGCCTGTCCCAACACCAAGAGCTAGTCTCTCATTGGTTCCACGTCTTCCCGTTCATCCTCAGGACAAATCGTAACCTGTACGGAACAGGAGGTTAAAGGTGATGATGCTCCAAGGAGGGAGATTGCTAGTAAAGTGGCTGGAATGGCGAACCCGAGCACAAGGAGATGAGAAATGAGGTGCGTTTTAGAAACCTTTCCCCATCACACGGTGTACCATCTTCTGGGTTTCTCATGCATGTTTTCGATGTAGGAAGATGCCCTTGAACCTGGAGATTTGGGACCCATGCGATGGGTACCATGCAGTATTACTTTAAAGGGGCTGCGTTTGCTCACCCAACCTCACCAAACCTCTCAGCCGCAACAGTGTCCACCCTTATGTCTCATCCAGCTGTGGGTCTAGATATGGTCAATCCAGGTTGCATCACAGCCCCTGAACGCATTGTGTAAGAATTTCGCTCTCTTTCACTGTCTTTGTTTCATGGGTTTTTCAAAGTAATTTATTTTTATAATGGGGTTTAGCTGCTTTTCACTGCTGTGTTTATGCCACTTTACACCCACTTGACACACTAACAGAGAGATATCAATACATAGCTTTTAAGATTATTACTAGTCAGATATATTCTTGTGCGGTGAATAGGGCGTGTTGAGTCCAGTTCTCTGAGCAAGGAGTAGGTCTTGTCTATTACATATTGGGTTTATGGAACGGTATCTGAGCTAATTTGAAACCCTTGTTTTATGTATCACCCCACCTCACCTTTCCCGTTAAGCAGCCATAGTGTGTTTTCTGCATGTGTGACTCTGTTCTGTTTTGTAATTCAGTTCAAGTGTAACGGTTTTTACATTCCCTCTATAAGTGATACCTTATGAGAAGTGTCCTTTTCTGTGTGACTTATTTCACTTAGAATCGTCGTACCTAAATCCACTCATCATGCTGCTACTAGCCTTATGACATTGATTTCATGGCTGAGTGATATTCCATTGTACATAAGGACCACAACTTCTTTATCCATTTTTCTCTTTCCTGGGAAATTGAAGGTGGAATGAAGTGGAGGTCCTTGTCAACAGAGCAGTCCTAAACTTTGGGGTGCTTGTGTCTTGCTGAATTTTAATTTTCCCAATTTATACCCCCATGAGTGGAAGTGCCCTATGCTCTCTAAGCTTTGCTTTTCAGACGTTTCAGGACTCACTGTACACTTCTCCAGAGTGGCTGTTGACAATTTACATCCCGCCCATCAGTGTAGCAAGGCTCCCATTTCTCCATGGCCTGTCCTGCATTTCTGGTTTTGACACTTTTTTCAGCATGGCCCTTTTGACCGATGGGAAGCGAGACATCTTTGTAGCGCTGATTTGCCTTTCCAGGTTGCTTGGTTGGCCAAAAAGGGCGTATGCGTTTTTTCCTGAATATATTCAGGAAAAAACGCATACGCCCTTTTTGGCCAAGGGCATCATTGTCAACGTTTTGCCGCTTTTCATGTGCTTTAAAGGCGATTCGAATCTACCTCCTGAAATCTGTTTCCTGCAATTCTGCCTTGATTTCAAATCCTCTTCTTTGCCTTCCCTCAATATATTTGTGGACGAGAGTTATCATTTATAACTCTGCAGGTTTGTGAATTGCAGTGCCCTGAACCTCCATTTTGCAACTCGCTTTTTAGGGAGCTGGCCGCAAAAGCGCAGGATGCCTTCAGGCCCTGTTCTGGTTCCGGGGGCAGGCTGAGCCTGTGGTTAATTCTTCTTCCTGATGGGAAAATAGAGTGACCTGTGCCTGTCCCAACACCAAGAGCTAGTCTCTCATTGCTTCCCCGTCTTCCCGTTCACCCTCAGGACAAATTGCAACCTGTACGGAGCAGGAGGTTAAAGGTGCTGATGCTCCAAGGAGGGAGATTGCTAGTAAAGTGGCTGGAATGGCGAACCCGGGCACAAGCAGATGAGAAATGAGGTGCGTTTTAGAAACCTTTCCCCATCACACGGTGTACCATCTTCTGGGTATCTCATGCATGTTTTCGATGTAGGAAGATGCCCTTGAACCTGGAGATTTGGGACCCATGCGATGGGTACCACGCAGTATTACTTTAAAGGGTCTGCGTTTGCTCACCCAACCTCACCAAACCTCTCAGCCGCAACAGTGTCCACCCTTATGTCTCATCCAGCTGTGGGTCTAGATATGGTCAATCCAGGTTGCATCACAGCCCCTGAACGCATTGTGTAAGAATTTCTCTCTCTTTCACTGTCTTTGTTTCATGGGTTTTTCAAAGTAATTTATTTTTATAATGGGGTTTAGCTGCTTTTCACTGCTGTGTTTATGCCGCTTTTTACCCACTTGACACACTAACAGAGAGATATCAATACATAGGTTTTAAGATTATTACTAGTCAGATATATTCTTGTGCGGTGAATAGGGCGTGTTGAGTCCAGTTCTCTGAGCAAGGAGTAGGTCTTGTCTATTACATATTGGTTTTATGGAACGGTATCTGAGCTAATTTGAAACCCTTGTTTTATGTATCACCCCACCTCACCTTTCCCGTTAAGCAGCCATAGTGTGTTTTCTGCATGTGTGACTCTGTTCTGTTTTGTAATTCAGTTCAAGTGTAACGGTTTTTACATTCCCTCTATAAGTGATACCTTATGAGAAGTGTCCTTTTCTGTGTGACTTATTTCACTTAGAATCGTCGTACCTAAATCCACTCATCATGCTGCTACTAGCCTTATGACATTGATTTCATGGCTGAGTGATATTCCATTGTACATAAGGACCACAACTTCTTTATCCATTTTTCTCTTTCCTGGGAAATTGAAGGTGGAATGAAGTGGAGGTCCTTGTCAACAGAGCAGTCCTAAACTTTGGGGTGCTTGTGTCTTGCTGAATTTTAATTTTCCCAATTTATACCCCCATGAGTGGAAGTGCCCTATGCTCTCTAAGCTTTGCTTTTCAGACGTTTCAGGACTCACTGTACACTTCTCCAGAGTGGCTGTTGACAATTTACATCCCGCCCATCAGTGTAGCAAGGCTCCCATTTCTCCATGGCCTGTCCTGCATTTCTGGTTTTGACACTTTTTTCAGCATGGCCCTTTTGACCGATGGGAAGCGAGACATCTTTGTAGCGCTGATTTGCCTTTCCAGGTTGCTTGGTTGGCCAAAAAGGGCGTATGCGTTTTTTCCTGAATATATTCAGGAAAAAACGCATACGCCCTTTTTGGCCAAGGGCATCATTGTCAACGTTTTGCCGCTTTTCATGTGCTTTAAAGGCGATTCGAATCTACCTCCTGAAATCTGTTTCCTGCAATTCTGCCTTGATTTCAAATCCTCTTCTTTGCCTTCCCTCAATATATTTGTGGACGAGAGTTATCATTTATAACTCTGCAGGTTTGTGAATTGCAGTGCCCTGAACCTCCATTTTGCAACTCGCTTTTTAGGGAGCTGGCCGCAAAAGCGCAGGATGCCTTCAGGCCCTGTTCTGGTTCCGGGGGCAGGCTGAGCCTGTGGTTAATTCTTCTTCCTGATGGGAAAATAGAGTGACCTGTGCCTGTCCCAACACCAAGAGCTAGTCTCTCATTGCTTCCCCGTCTTCCCGTTCACCCTCAGGACAAATTGCAACCTGTACGGAGCAGGAGGTTAAAGGTGCTGATGCTCCAAGGAGGGAGATTGCTAGTAAAGTGGCTGGAATGGCGAACCCGGGCACAAGCAGATGAGAAATGAGGTGCGTTTTAGAAACCTTTCCCCATCACACGGTGTACCATCTTCTGGGTATCTCATGCATGTTTTCGATGTAGGAAGATGCCCTTGAACCTGGAGATTTGGGACCCATGCGATGGGTACCACGCAGTATTACTTTAAAGGGTCTGCGTTTGCTCACCCAACCTCACCAAACCTCTCAGCCGCAACAGTGTCCACCCTTATGTCTCATCCAGCTGTGGGTCTAGATATGGTCAATCCAGGTTGCATCACAGCCCCTGAACGCATTGTGTAAGAATTTCTCTCTCTTTCACTGTCTTTGTTTCATGGGTTTTTCAAAGTAATTTATTTTTATAATGGGGTTTAGCTGCTTTTCACTGCTGTGTTTATGCCGCTTTTTACCCACTTGACACACTAACAGAGAGATATCAATACATAGGTTTTAAGATTATTACTAGTCAGATATATTCTTGTGCGGTGAATAGGGCGTGTTGAGTCCAGTTCTCTGAGCAAGGAGTAGGTCTTGTCTATTACATATTGGTTTTATGGAACGGTATCTGAGCTAATTTGAAACCCTTGATTTATGTATCACCCCACCTCACCTTTCCCGTTAAGCAGCCATAGTGTGTTTTCTGCATGTGTGACTCTGTTCTGTTTTGTAATTCAGTTCAAGTGTAACGGTTTTTACATTCCCTCTATAAGTGATACCTTATGAGAAGTGTCCTTTTCTGTGTGACTTATTTCACTTAGAATCGTCGTACCTAAATCCACTCATCATGCTGCTACTAGCCTTATGACATTGATTTCATGGCTGAGTGATATTCCATTGTACATAAGGACCACAACTTCTTTATCCATTTTTCTCTTTCCTGGGAAATTGAAGGTGGAATGAAGTGGAGGTCCTTGTCAACAGAGCAGTCCTAAACTTTGGGGTGCTTGTGTCTTGCTGAATTTTAATTTTCCCAATTTATACCCCCATGAGTGGAAGTGCCCTATGCTCTCTAAGCTTTGCTTTTCAGACGTTTCAGGACTCACCGTACACTTCTCCAGAGTGGCTGTTGACAATTTACATCCCGCCCATCAGTGTAGCAAGGCTCCCATTTCTCCATGGCCTGTCCTGCATTTCTGGTTTTGACACTTTTTTCAGCATGGCCCTTTTGACCGATGGGAAGCGAGACATCTTTGTAGCGCTGATTTGCCTTTCCAGGTTGCTTGGTTGGCCAAAAAGGGCGTATGCGTTTTTTCCTGAATATATTCAGGAAAAAACGCATACGCCCTTTTTGGCCAAGGGCATCATTGTCAACGTTTTGCCGCTTTTCATGTGCTTTAAAGGCGATTCGAATCTACCTCCTGAAATCTGTTTCCTGCAATTCTGCCTTGATTTCAAATCCTCTTCTTTGCCTTCCCTCAATATATTTGTGGACGAGAGTTATCATTTATAACTCTGCAGGTTTGTGAATTGCAGTGCCCTGAACCTCCATTTTGCAACTCGCTTTTTAGGGAGCTGGCCGCAAAAGCGCAGGATGCCTTCAGGCCCTGTTCTGGTTCCGGGGGCAGGCTGAGCCTGTGGTTAATTCTTCTTCCTGATGGGAAAATAGAGTGACCTGTGCCTATCCCAACACCACGAGCTAGTCTCTCATTGCTTCCCCGTCTTCCCGTTCACCCTCAGGACAAATTGCAACCTGTACGGAGCAGGAGGTTAAAGGTGCTGATGCTCCAAGGAGGGAGATTGCTAGTAAAGTGGCTGGAATGGCGAACCCGGGCACAAGCAGATGAGAAATGAGGTGCGTTTTAGAAACCTTTCCCCATCACACGGTGTACCATCTTCTGGGTATCTCATGCATGTTTTCGATGTAGGAAGATGCCCTTGAACCTGGAGATTTGGGACCCATGCGATGGGTACCACGCAGTATTACTTTAAAGGGTCTGCGTTTGCTCACCCAACCTCACCAAACCTCTCAGCCGCAACAGTGTCCACCCTTATGTCTCATCCAGCTGTGGGTCTAGATATGGTCAATCCAGGTTGCATCACAGCCCCTGAACGCATTGTGTAAGAATTTCTCTCTCTTTCACTGTCTTTGTTTCATGGGTTTTTCAAAGTAATTTATTTTTATAATGGGGTTTAGCTGCTTTTCACTGCTGTGTTTATGCCGCTTTTTACCCACTTGACACACTAACAGAGAGATATCAATACATATGTTTTAATATTACTAGTCAGATATATTCTTGTGTGGTGAATAGGGCGTGTTGAGTCCAGTTCTCTGAGCAAGGAGTAGGTCTTGTCTATTACATATTGGTTTTATGGAACGGTATCTGAGCTAATTTGAAACCCTTGTTTTATGTATCACCCCACCTCACCTTTCCCGTGAAGCAGCCATAGTTTGTTTTCTGCATGTGTGACTCTGTTCTGTTTTGTAATTCAGTTCAAGTGTAACGGTTTTTACATTCCCTCTATAAGTGATACCTTATGAGAAGTGTCCTTTTCTGTGTGACTTATTTCACTTAGAGTCGTCGTACCTAAATCCACTCATCATGCTGCTACTAGCCTTATGACAGTGATTTCATGGCTGAGTGATATTCCATTGTACATAAGGACCACAACTTCTTTATCCATTTTTCTCTTTCCTGGGATATTGAAGGTGGAATGAAGTGGAGGTCCTTGTCAACAGAGCAGCCCTAAACTTTGGGGTGCTTGTGTCTTGCTGATTTTTCATTTTCCCAATTTATACCCCCATGAGTGGAAGTGCCCTATGCTCTCTAAGCTGTGTTTTTTAGATGTTTCAGGACACACCGTACGCTTCTCCAGAGTGGCTGCTGGCAATTTACATCCCGCCCATCAGTGTAGCAAGGCTCCCATTTATCCATGGCATGTCCTGCATTTCTGGTTTTGACAGTTTTTTCAGCATGGCTCTTTTGACTGATGGGAAGCGAGACTTCTTTGTAGCACTGATTTGCCTTTCCAGGTTGCTTGCTTGGCCAAAAAGGGCGTATGCGTTTTTTCCTGAATATATTCAGGAAAAAACGCATACGCCCTTTTTGGCCAAGGGCATCATTGTCAACGTTTTGCCGCTTTTCATGTGCTTTAAAGGCGATTCGAATCTACCTCCTGAAATCTGTTTCCTGCAATTCTGCCTTGATTTCAAATCCTCTTCTTTGCCTTCCCTCAATATATTTGTGGACGAGAGTTATCATTTATAAGTTTGCAGTTTTGTGAATTGCAGTGCCCTGAACCTCCATTTTACAACTCGCTTTTTAGGGAGCTGGCCGCAATAGCGCAGGATGGCTTCAGGCCCTGTTCTGGTTCCGGGTGGCAGGCTGAGCCTGTGGTTAATTCTTCTTCCTGATAGGAAAATAGAGTGACCTGTGCCTGTCCCAACACCAAGAGCTAGTCTCTCATTGGTTCCACGTCTTCCCGTTCATCCTCAGGACAAATTGCTACCTGTACGGAACAGGAGGTTAAAGGTGATGATGCTCCAAGGAGGGAGATTGCTAGTAAAGTGGCTGGAATGGCGAACCCGAGCACAAGGAGATGAGAAATGAGGTGCGTTTTAGAAACCTTTCCCCATCACACGGTGTACCATCTTCTGGGTATCTCATGCATGTTTTCGATGTAGGAAGATGCCCTTGAACCTGGAGATTTGGGACCCATGCGATGGGTACCACGCAGTATTACTTTAAAGGGTATGCGTTTGCTCACCCAACCTCACCAAACCTCTCAGCCCCAAGAGTGTCCACCCTTATGTGTCATCCAGCTGTGGGTCTAGATATGGTCAATCCAGGTTGCATCACAGCCCCTGAACGAATTGTGTAAGAATTTCGCTCTCTTTCACTGTCTTTGTTTCATGGGTTTTTCAAAGTAATTTATTTTTATAATGGGGTTTAGCTGCTTTTCACTGCTGTGTTTATGCCGCTTTACACCCACTTGACACACTAACAGAGAGATATCAATACATAGGTTTTAAGATTATTACTAGTCAGATATATTCTTGTGCGGTGAATAGGGCGTGTTGAGTCCAGTTCTCTGAGCAAGGAGTAGGTCTTGTCTATTACATATTGGGTTTATGGAATGGTATCTGAGCTAATTTGAAACCCTTGTTTTATATATCACCCCACCTCACCTTTCCCGTTAAGCAGCCATAGTGTGTTTTCTGCATGTGTGACTCTGTTCTGTTTTGTAATTCAGTTCAAGTGTAACGGTTTTTACATTCCCTCTATAAGTGATACCTTATGAGAAGTGTCCTTTTCTGTGTGACTTATTTCACTTAGAATCGTCGTACCTAAATCCACTCATCATGCTGCTACTAGCCTTATGACATTGATTTCATGGCTGAGTGATATTCCATTGTACATAAGGACCACAACTTCTTTATCCATTTTTCTCTTTCCTGGGATATTGAAGGTGGAATGAAGTGGAGGTCCTTGTCAACAGAGCAGCCCTAAACTTTGGGGTGCTTGTGTCTTGCTGATTTTTCATTTTCCCAATTTATACCCCCATGAGTGGAAGTGCCCTATGCTCTCTATGCTTTGCTTTTTAGACGTTTCAGGACTCACTGTACACTTCTCCAGAGTGTCTGTTGACAATTTACATCCCGTCCATCAGTGTAGCAAGGCTCCCATTTCTCCATGGCCTGTCCTGCATTTCTGGTTTTGAGACTTTTTTCAGCATGGCCCTGTTGACCGATGGGAAGCGAGACATCTTTGTAGCGCTGATTTGCCTTTCCAGGTTGCTTGGTTGGCCAAAAAGGGCGTATGCGTTTTTTCCTGAATATATTCAGGAAAAAACGCATACGCCCTTTTTGGCCAAGGGCATCATTGTCAACGTTTTGCCGCTTTTCATGTGCTTTAAAGGCGATTCGAATCTACCTCCTGAAATCTGTTTCCTGCAATTCTGCCTTGATTTCAAATCCTCTTCTTTGCCTTCCCTCAATATATTTGTGGATGAGAGTTATCATTTATAACTCTGCAGGTTTGTGAATTGCAGTGCTCTGAACCTCCATTTTACAACTCGCTTTTTAGGGAGCTGGCCGCAAAAGCGCAGGATGGCTTCAGGCCCTTTTCTGATTCCGGGGGGCAGGGTGATCCTGTGGTTAATTCTTCTTCCTGATGGGAAAATAGAGTGACCTGTGCCTGTCCCAACACCAAGAGCTAGTCTCTCATTGGTTCCACGTCTTCCCGTTCACGCTCAGGACAAATTGCAACCTGTACGGAGCAGGAGGTTAAAGGTGCTGATGCTCCAAGTAGGGAGATTGCTAGTAAAGCGGCTGGAATAGCGAACCCGGGCACAAGGAGATGAGAAATGAGGTGCGTTTTAGAAACCTTTCCACATCACACGGTGTACCATCTTCTGGGTTTCTCATGCATGTTTTCGATGTAGGAAGATGCCCTTGAACCTGGAGATTTGGGACCCATGCGATGGGTACCACGCAGTATTACTTTAAAGGGTCTGCGTTTGCTCACCCAACCTCACCAAACCTCTCAGCCGCAACAGTGTCCACCCTTATGTCTCATCCAGCTGTGGGTCTAGATATGGTCAATCCAGGTTGCATCACAGCCCCTGAACGCATTGTGTAAGAATTTCTATCTCTTTCACTGTCTTTGTTTCATGGGTTTTTCAAAGTAATTTATTTTTATAATGGGGTTTAGCTGCTTTTCACTGCTGTGTTTATGCCGCTTTACACCCACTTGACACACTAACAGAGAGATATCAATACATAGGTTTTAAGATTATTACTAGTCAGATATATTCTTGTGCGGTGAATAGGGCGTGTTGAGTCCAGTTCTCTGAGCAAGGAGTAGGTCTTGTCTATTACATATTGGTTTTATGGAACGGTATCTGAGCTAATTTGAAACCCTTGTTTTATGTATCACCCCACCTCACCTTTCCCGTTAAGCAGCCATAGTGTGTTTTCTGCATGTGTGACTCTGTTCTGTTTTGTAATTCAGTTCAAGTGTAACGGTTTTTACATTCCCTCTATAAGTGATACCTTATGAGAAGTGTCCTTTTCTGTGTGACTTATTTCACTTAGAATCGTCGTACCTAAATCCACTCATCATGCTGCTACTAGCCTTATGACATTGATTTCATGGCTGAGTGATATTCCATTGTACATAAGGACCACAACTTCTTTATCCATTTTTCTCTTTCCTGGGATATTGAAGGTGGAATGAAGTGGAAGTCCTTGTCAACAGAGCAGCCCTAAACTTTGGGGTGCTTGTGTCTTGCTGATTTTTCATTTTCCCAATTTATACCCCCATGAGTGGAAGTGCCCTATGCTCTCTAAGCTGTATTTTTTAGATGTTTCAGGACACACCGTACGCTTCTCCAGAGTGGCTGCTGGCAATTTACATCCCGCCCATCAGTGTAGGAAGGCTCCCATTTCTCCATGGCATGTCCTGCATTTCTGGTTTTGACAGTTTTTTCAGCATGGCCCTTTTGACTGATGGGAAGCGAGACTTCTTTGTAGCACTGATTTGCCTTTCCAGGTTGCTTGGTTGGCCAAAAAGGGCGTATGCGTTTTTTCCTGAATATATTCAGGAAAAAACGCATACGCCCTTTTTGGCCAAGGGCATCATTGTCAACGTTTTGCCGCTTTTCATGTGCTTTAAAGGCGATTCGAATCTACCTCCTGAAATCTGTTTCCTGCAATTCTGCCTTGATTTCAAATCCTCTTCTTTGCCTTCCCTCAATATATTTGTGGACGAGAGTTATCATTTATAACTCTGCAGGTTTGTGAATTGCAGTGCCCTGAACCTCCATTTTGCAACTCGCTTTTTAGGGAGCTGGCCGCAAAAGCGCAGGATGCCTTCAGGCCCTGTTCTGGTTCTGGGGGCAGGCTGAGCCTGTGGTTAATTCTTCTTCCTGATGGGAAAATAGAGTGACCTGTGCCTGTCCCAACACCAAGAGCTAGTCTCTCATTGGTTCCACGTCTTCCCGTTCATCCTCAGGACAAATCGTAACCTGTACGGAACAGGAGGTTAAAGGTGATGATGCTCCAAGGAGGGAGATTGCT
Source organism: Balaenoptera borealis (assembly GCF_965194805.1). Classification (NCBI taxonomy): domain Eukaryota; kingdom Metazoa; phylum Chordata; class Mammalia; order Artiodactyla; family Balaenopteridae; genus Balaenoptera; species Balaenoptera borealis. Next base: position 623,844 of record NW_028123976.1, on the reverse strand, counting down.
AGTAAAGTGGCTGGAATGGCGAACCCGAGCACAAGGAGATGAGAAATGAGGTGCGTTTTAGAAACCTTTCCCCATCACACGGTGTACCATCTTCTGGGTTTCTCATGCATGTTTTCGATGTAGGAAGATGCCCTTGAACCTGGAGATTTGGGACCCATGCGATGGGTACCATGCAGTATTACTTTAAAGGGGCTGCGTTTGCTCACCCAACCTCACCAAACCTCTCAGCCGCAACAGTGTCCACCCTTATGTCTCATCCAGCTGTGGGTCTAGATATGGTCAATCCAGGTTGCATCACAGCCCCTGAACGCATTGTGTAAGAATTTCGCTCTCTTTCACTGTCTTTGTTTCATGGGTTTTTCAAAGTAATTTATTTTTATAATGGGGTTTAGCTGCTTTTCACTGCTGTGTTTATGCCACTTTACACCCACTTGACACACTAACAGAGAGATATCAATACATAGCTTTTAAGATTATTACTAGTCAGATATATTCTTGTGCGGTGAATAGGGCGTGTTGAGTCCAGTTCTCTGAGCAAGGAGTAGGTCTTGTCTATTACATATTGGGTTTATGGAACGGTATCTGAGCTAATTTGAAACCCTTGTTTTATGTATCACCCCACCTCACCTTTCCCGTTAAGCAGCCATAGTGTGTTTTCTGCATGTGTGACTCTGTTCTGTTTTGTAATTCAGTTCAAGTGTAACGGTTTTTACATTCCCTCTATAAGTGATACCTTATGAGAAGTGTCCTTTTCTGTGTGACTTATTTCACTTAGAATCGTCGTACCTAAATCCACTCATCATGCTGCTACTAGCCTTATGACATTGATTTCATGGCTGAGTGATATTCCATTGTACATAAGGACCACAACTTCTTTATCCATTTTTCTCTTTCCTGGGAAATTGAAGGTGGAATGAAGTGGAGGTCCTTGTCAACAGAGCAGTCCTAAACTTTGGGGTGCTTGTGTCTTGCTGAATTTTAATTTTCCCAATTTATACCCCCATGAGTGGAAGTGCCCTATGCTCTCTAAGCTTTGCTTTTCAGACGTTTCAGGACTCACTGTACACTTCTCCAGAGTGGCTGTTGACAATTTACATCCCGCCCATCAGTGTAGCAAGGCTCCCATTTCTCCATGGCCTGTCCTGCATTTCTGGTTTTGACACTTTTTTCAGCATGGCCCTTTTGACCGATGGGAAGCGAGACATCTTTGTAGCGCTGATTTGCCTTTCCAGGTTGCTTGGTTGGCCAAAAAGGGCGTATGCGTTTTTTCCTGAATATATTCAGGAAAAAACGCATACGCCCTTTTTGGCCAAGGGCATCATTGTCAACGTTTTGCCGCTTTTCATGTGCTTTAAAGGCGATTCGAATCTACCTCCTGAAATCTGTTTCCTGCAATTCTGCCTTGATTTCAAATCCTCTTCTTTGCCTTCCCTCAATATATTTGTGGACGAGAGTTATCATTTATAACTCTGCAGGTTTGTGAATTGCAGTGCCCTGAACCTCCATTTTGCAACTCGCTTTTTAGGGAGCTGGCCGCAAAAGCGCAGGATGCCTTCAGGCCCTGTTCTGGTTCCGGGGGCAGGCTGAGCCTGTGGTTAATTCTTCTTCCTGATGGGAAAATAGAGTGACCTGTGCCTGTCCCAACACCAAGAGCTAGTCTCTCATTGCTTCCCCGTCTTCCCGTTCACCCTCAGGACAAATTGCAACCTGTACGGAGCAGGAGGTTAAAGGTGCTGATGCTCCAAGGAGGGAGATTGCTAGTAAAGTGGCTGGAATGGCGAACCCGGGCACAAGCAGATGAGAAATGAGGTGCGTTTTAGAAACCTTTCCCCATCACACGGTGTACCATCTTCTGGGTATCTCATGCATGTTTTCGATGTAGGAAGATGCCCTTGAACCTGGAGATTTGGGACCCATGCGATGGGTACCACGCAGTATTACTTTAAAGGGTCTGCGTTTGCTCACCCAACCTCACCAAACCTCTCAGCCGCAACAGTGTCCACCCTTATGTCTCATCCAGCTGTGGGTCTAGATATGGTCAATCCAGGTTGCATCACAGCCCCTGAACGCATTGTGTAAGAATTTCTCTCTCTTTCACTGTCTTTGTTTCATGGGTTTTTCAAAGTAATTTATTTTTATAATGGGGTTTAGCTGCTTTTCACTGCTGTGTTTATGCCGCTTTTTACCCACTTGACACACTAACAGAGAGATATCAATACATAGGTTTTAAGATTATTACTAGTCAGATATATTCTTGTGCGGTGAATAGGGCGTGTTGAGTCCAGTTCTCTGAGCAAGGAGTAGGTCTTGTCTATTACATATTGGTTTTATGGAACGGTATCTGAGCTAATTTGAAACCCTTGTTTTATGTATCACCCCACCTCACCTTTCCCGTTAAGCAGCCATAGTGTGTTTTCTGCATGTGTGACTCTGTTCTGTTTTGTAATTCAGTTCAAGTGTAACGGTTTTTACATTCCCTCTATAAGTGATACCTTATGAGAAGTGTCCTTTTCTGTGTGACTTATTTCACTTAGAATCGTCGTACCTAAATCCACTCATCATGCTGCTACTAGCCTTATGACATTGATTTCATGGCTGAGTGATATTCCATTGTACATAAGGACCACAACTTCTTTATCCATTTTTCTCTTTCCTGGGATATTGAAGGTGGAATGAAGTGGAGGTCCTTGTCAACAGAGCAGCCCTAAACTTTGGGGTGCTTGTGTCTTGCTGATTTTTCATTTTCCCAATTTATACCCCCATGAGTGGAAGTGCCCTATGCTCTCTAAGCTGTATTTTTTAGATGTTTCAGGACACACCGTACGCTTCTCCAGAGTGGCTGCTGGCAATTTACATCCCGCCCATCAGTGTAGGAAGGCTCCCATTTCTCCATGGCATGTCCTGCATTTCTGGTTTTGACAGTTTTTTCAGCATGGCCCTTTTGACTGATGGGAAGCGAGACTTCTTTGTAGCACTGATTTGCCTTTCCAGGTTGCTTGGTTGGCCAAAAAGGGCGTATGCGTTTTTTCCTGAATATATTCAGGAAAAAACGCATACGCCCTTTTTGGCCAAGGGCATCATTGTCAACGTTTTGCCGCTTTTCATGTGCTTTAAAGGCGATTCGAATCTACCTCCTGAAATCTGTTTCCTGCAATTCTGCCTTGATTTCAAATCCTCTTCTTTGCCTTCCCTCAATATATTTGTGGACGAGAGTTATCATTTATAACTCTGCAGGTTTGTGAATTGCAGTGCCCTGAACCTCCATTTTGCAACTCGCTTTTTAGGGAGCTGGCCGCAAAAGCGCAGGATGCCTTCAGGCCCTGTTCTGGTTCTGGGGGCAGGCTGAGCCTGTGGTTAATTCTTCTTCCTGATGGGAAAATAGAGTGACCTGTGCCTGTCCCAACACCAAGAGCTAGTCTCTCATTGGTTCCACGTCTTCCCGTTCATCCTCAGGACAAATCGTAACCTGTACGGAACAGGAGGTTAAAGGTGATGATGCTCCAAGGAGGGAGATTGCTAGTAAAGTGGCTGGAATGGCGAACCCGAGCACAAGGAGATGAGAAATGAGGTGCGTTTTAGAAACCTTTCCCCATCACACGGTGTACCATCTTCTGGGTTTCTCATGCATGTTTTCGATGTAGGAAGATGCCCTTGAACCTGGAGATTTGGGACCCATGCGATGGGTACCATGCAGTATTACTTTAAAGGGGCTGCGTTTGCTCACCCAACCTCACCAAACCTCTCAGCCGCAACAGTGTCCACCCTTATGTCTCATCCAGCTGTGGGTCTAGATATGGTCAATCCAGGTTGCATCACAGCCCCTGAACGCATTGTGTAAGAATTTCGCTCTCTTTCACTGTCTTTGTTTCATGGGTTTTTCAAAGTAATTTATTTTTATAATGGGGTTTAGCTGCTTTTCACTGCTGTGTTTATGCCACTTTACACCCACTTGACACACTAACAGAGAGATATCAATACATAGCTTTTAAGATTATTACTAGTCAGATATATTCTTGTGCGGTGAATAGGGCGTGTTGAGTCCAGTTCTCTGAGCAAGGAGTAGGTCTTGTCTATTACATATTGGGTTTATGGAACGGTATCTGAGCTAATTTGAAACCCTTGTTTTATGTATCACCCCACCTCACCTTTCCCGTTAAGCAGCCATAGTGTGTTTTCTGCATGTGTGACTCTGTTCTGTTTTGTAATTCAGTTCAAGTGTAACGGTTTTTACATTCCCTCTATAAGTGATACCTTATGAGAAGTGTCCTTTTCTGTGTGACTTATTTCACTTAGAATCGTCGTACCTAAATCCACTCATCATGCTGCTACTAGCCTTATGACATTGATTTCATGGCTGAGTGATATTCCATTGTACATAAGGACCACAACTTCTTTATCCATTTTTCTCTTTCCTGGGAAATTGAAGGTGGAATGAAGTGGAGGTCCTTGTCAACAGAGCAGTCCTAAACTTTGGGGTGCTTGTGTCTTGCTGAATTTTAATTTTCCCAATTTATACCCCCATGAGTGGAAGTGCCCTATGCTCTCTAAGCTTTGCTTTTCAGACGTTTCAGGACTCACTGTACACTTCTCCAGAGTGGCTGTTGACAATTTACATCCCGCCCATCAGTGTAGCAAGGCTCCCATTTCTCCATGGCCTGTCCTGCATTTCTGGTTTTGACACTTTTTTCAGCATGGCCCTTTTGACCGATGGGAAGCGAGACATCTTTGTAGCGCTGATTTGCCTTTCCAGGTTGCTTGGTTGGCCAAAAAGGGCGTATGCGTTTTTTCCTGAATATATTCAGGAAAAAACGCATACGCCCTTTTTGGCCAAGGGCATCATTGTCAACGTTTTGCCGCTTTTCATGTGCTTTAAAGGCGATTCGAATCTACCTCCTGAAATCTGTTTCCTGCAATTCTGCCTTGATTTCAAATCCTCTTCTTTGCCTTCCCTCAATATATTTGTGGACGAGAGTTATCATTTATAACTCTGCAGGTTTGTGAATTGCAGTGCCCTGAACCTCCATTTTGCAACTCGCTTTTTAGGGAGCTGGCCGCAAAAGCGCAGGATGCCTTCAGGCCCTGTTCTGGTTCCGGGGGCAGGCTGAGCCTGTGGTTAATTCTTCTTCCTGATGGGAAAATAGAGTGACCTGTGCCTGTCCCAACACCAAGAGCTAGTCTCTCATTGCTTCCCCGTCTTCCCGTTCACCCTCAGGACAAATTGCAACCTGTACGGAGCAGGAGGTTAAAGGTGCTGATGCTCCAAGGAGGGAGATTGCTAGTAAAGTGGCTGGAATGGCGAACCCGGGCACAAGCAGATGAGAAATGAGGTGCGTTTTAGAAACCTTTCCCCATCACACGGTGTACCATCTTCTGGGTATCTCATGCATGTTTTCGATGTAGGAAGATGCCCTTGAACCTGGAGATTTGGGACCCATGCGATGGGTACCACGCAGTATTACTTTAAAGGGTCTGCGTTTGCTCACCCAACCTCACCAAACCTCTCAGCCGCAACAGTGTCCACCCTTATGTCTCATCCAGCTGTGGGTCTAGATATGGTCAATCCAGGTTGCATCACAGCCCCTGAACGCATTGTGTAAGAATTTCTCTCTCTTTCACTGTCTTTGTTTCATGGGTTTTTCAAAGTAATTTATTTTTATAATGGGGTTTAGCTGCTTTTCACTGCTGTGTTTATGCCGCTTTTTACCCACTTGACACACTAACAGAGAGATATCAATACATAGGTTTTAAGATTACTAGTCAGATATATTCTTGTGCGGTGAATAGGGCGTGTTGAGTCCAGTTCTCTGAGCAAGGAGTAGGTCTTGTCTATTACATATTGGGTTTATGGAACGGTATCTGAGCTAATTTGAAACCCTTGTTTTATGTATCACCCCACCTCACCTTTCCCGTTAAGCAGCCATAGTGTGTTTTCTGCATGTGTGACTCTGTTCTGTTTTGTAATTCAGTTCAAGTGTAACGGTTTTTACATTCCCTCTATAAGTGATACCTTATGAGAAGTGTCCTTTTCTGTGTGACTTATTTCACTTAGAGTCGTCGTACCTAAATCCACTCATCATGCTGCTACTACCCTTATGACAGTGATTTCATGGCTGAGTGATATTCCATTGTACATAAGGACCACAACTTCTTTATCCATTTTTCTCTTTCCTGGGATATTGAAGGTGGAATGAAGTGGAGGTCCTTGTCAACAGAGCAGCCCTAAACTTTGGGGTGCTTGTGTCTTGCTGATTTTTCATTTTCCCAATTTATACCCCCATGAGTGGAAGTGCCCTATGCTCTCTAAGCTTTGCTTTTTAGACTTTTCAGGACTCACCGTACGCTTCTGCAGAGTGGCTGTTGACAATTTACATCCCGCCCATCAGTGTAGCAAGGCTCCCATTTCTCCATGGCCTGTCCTGCATTTCTGGTTTTGACACTTTTTTCAGCATGGCCCTTTTGACCGATGGGAAGCGAGACATCTTTGTAGCGCTGATTTGCCTTTCCAGGTTGCTTGGTTGGCCAAAAAGGGCGTATGCGTTTTTTCCTGAATATATTCAGGAAAAAACGCATACGCCCTTTTTGGCCAAGGGCATCATTGTCAACGTTTTGCCGCTTTTCATGTGCTTTAAAGGCGATTCGAATCTACCTCCTGAAATCTGTTTCCTGCAATTCTGCCTTGATTTCAAATCCTCTTCTTTGCCTTCCCTCAATATATTTGTGGACGAGAGTTATCATTTATAACTCTGCAGGTTTGTGAATTGCAGTGCCCTGAACCTCCATTTTGCAACTCGCTTTTTAGGGAGCTGGCCGCAAAAGCGCAGGATGCCTTCAGGCCCTGTTCTGGTTCCGGAGGCAGGCTGAGCCTGTGGTTAATTCTTCTTCCTGATGGGAAAATAGAGTGACCTGTGCCTGTCCCAACACCAAGAGCTAGTCTCTCATTGCTTCCCCGTCTTCCCGTTCACCCTCAGGACAAATTGCAACCTGTACGGAGCAGGAGGTTAAAGGTGCTGATGCTCCAAGGAGGGAGATTGCTAGTAAAGTGGCTGGAATGGCGAACCCGGGCACAAGCAGATGAGAAATGAGGTGCGTTTTAGAAACCTTTCCCCATCACACGGTGTACCATCTTCTGGGTATCTCATGCATGTTTTCGATGTAGGAAGATGCCCTTGAACCTGGAGATTTGGGACCCATGCGATGGGTACCACGCAGTATTACTTTAAAGGGTCTGCGTTTGCTCACCCAACCTCACCAAACCTCTCAGCCGCAACAGTGTCCACCCTTATGTCTCATCCAGCTGTGGGTCTAGATATGGTCAATCCAGGTTGCATCACAGCCCCTGAACGAATTGTGTAAGAATTTCGCTCTCTTTCACTGTCTTTGTTTCATGGGTTTTTCAAAGTAATTTATTTTTATAATGGGGTTTAGCTGCTTTTCACTGCTGTGTTTATGCCGCTTTACACCCACTTGACACACTAACAGAGAGATATCAATACATAGGTTTTAAGATTATTACTAGTCAGATATATTCTTGTGCGGTGAATAGGGCGTGTTGAGTCCAGTTCTCTGAGCAAGGAGTAGGTCTTGTCTATTACATATTGGGTTTATGGAATGGTATCTGAGCTAATTTGAAACCCTTGTTTTATATATCACCCCACCTCACCTTTCCCGTTAAGCAGCCATAGTGTGTTTTCTGCATGTGTGACTCTGTTCTGTTTTGTAATTCAGTTCAAGTGTAACGGTTTTTACATTCCCTCTATAAGTGATACCTTATGAGAAGTGTCCTTTTCTGTGTGACTTATTTCACTTAGAATCGTCGTACCTAAATCCACTCATCATGCTGCTACTAGCCTTATGACATTGATTTCATGGCTGAGTGATATTCCATTGTACATAAGGACCACAACTTCTTTATCCATTTTTCTCTTTCCTGGGATATTGAAGGTGGAATGAAGTGGAGGTCCTTGTCAACAGAGCAGCCCTAAACTTTGGGGTGCTTGTGTCTTGCTGATTTTTCATTTTCCCAATTTATACCCCCATGAGTGGAAGTGCCCTATGCTCTCTATGCTTTGCTTTTTAGACGTTTCAGGACTCACTGTACACTTCTCCAGAGTGGCTGTTGACAATTTACATCCCGCCCATCAGTGTAGCAAGGCTCCCATTTCTCCATGGCCTGTCCTGCATTTCTGGTTTTGAGACTTTTTTCAGCATGGCCCTGTTGACCGATGGGAAGCGAGACATCTTTGTAGCGCTGATTTGCCTTTCCAGGTTGCTTGGTTGGCCAAAAAGGGCGTATGCGTTTTTTCCTGAATATATTCAGGAAAAAACGCATACGCCCTTTTTGGCCAAGGGCATCATTGTCAACGTTTTGCCGCTTTTCATGTGCTTTAAAGGCGATTCGAATCTACCTCCTGAAATCTGTTTCCTGCAATTCTGCCTTGATTTCAAATCCTCTTCTTTGCCTTCCCTCAATATATTTGTGGATGAGAGTTATCATTTATAACTCTGCAGGTTTGTGAATTGCAGTGCTCTGAACCTCCATTTTACAACTCGCTTTTTAGGGAGCTGGCCGCAAAAGCGCAGGATGGCTTCAGGCCCTGTTCTGGTTCCGGGGGGCAGGGTGATGCTGTGGTTAATTCTTCTTCCTGATGGGAAAATAGAGTGACCTGTGCCTGTCCCAACACCAAGAGCTAGTCTCTCATTGGTTCCACGTCTTCCCGTTCACGCTCAGGACAAATTGCAACCTGTACGGAGCAGGAGGTTAAAGGTGCTGATGCTCCAAGTAGGGAGATTGCTAGTAAAGCGGCTGGAATAGCGAACCCGGGCACAAGGAGATGAGAAATGAGGTGCGTTTTAGAAACCTTTCCACATCACACGGTGTACCATCTTCTGGGTTTCTCATGCATGTTTTCGATGTAGGAAGATGCCCTTGAACCTGGAGATTTGGGACCCATGCGATGGGTACCACGCAGTATTACTTTAAAGGGTCTGCGTTTGCTCACCCAACCTCACCAAACCTCTCAGCCGCAACAGTGTCCACCCTTATGTCTCATCCAGCTGTGGGTCTAGATATGGTCAATCCAGGTTGCATCACAGCCCCTGAACGCATTGTGTAAGAATTTCTATCTCTTTCACTGTCTTTGTTTCATGGGTTTTTCAAAGTAATTTATTTTTATAATGGGGTTTAGCTGCTTTTCACTGCTGTGTTTATGCCGCTTTACACCCACTTGACACACTAACAGAGAGATATCAATACATAGGTTTTAAGATTATTACTAGTCAGATATATTCTTGTGCGGTGAATAGGGCGTGTTGAGTCCAGTTCTCTGAGCAAGGAGTAGGTCTTGTCTATTACATATTGGTTTTATGGAACGGTATCTGAGCTAATTTGAAACCCTTGTTTTATGTATCACCCCACCTCACCTTTCCCGTTAAGCAGCCATAGTGTGTTTTCTGCATGTGTGACTCTGTTCTGTTTTGTAATTCAGTTCAAGTGTAACGGTTTTTACATTCCCTCTATAAGTGATACCTTATGAGAAGTGTCCTTTTCTGTGTGACTTATTTCACTTAGAATCGTCGTACCTAAATCCACTCATCATGCTGCTACTAGCCTTATGACATTGATTTCATGGCTGAGTGATATTCCATTGTACATAAGGACCACAACTTCTTTATCCATTTTTCTCTTTCCTGGGATATTGAAGGTGGAATGAAGTGGAGGTCCTTGTCAACAGAGCAGCCCTAAACTTTGGGGTGCTTGTGTCTTGCTGATTTTTCATTTTCCCAATTTATACCCCCATGAGTGGAAGTGCCCTATGCTCTCTAAGCTGTATTTTTTAGATGTTTCAGGACACACCGTACGCTTCTCCAGAGTGGCTGCTGGCAATTTACATCCCGCCCATCAGTGTAGGAAGGCTCCCATTTCTCCATGGCATGTCCTGCATTTCTGGTTTTGACAGTTTTTTCAGCATGGCCCTTTTGACTGATGGGAAGCGAGACTTCTTTGTAGCACTGATTTGCCTTTCCAGGTTGCTTGGTTGGCCAAAAAGGGCGTATGCGTTTTTTCCTGAATATATTCAGGAAAAAACGCATACGCCCTTTTTGGCCAAGGGCATCATTGTCAACGTTTTGCCGCTTTTCATGTGCTTTAAAGGCGATTCGAATCTACCTCCTGAAATCTGTTTCCTGCAATTCTGCCTTGATTTCAAATCCTCTTCTTTGCCTTCCCTCAATATATTTGTGGACGAGAGTTATCATTTATAACTCTGCAGGTTTGTGAATTGCAGTGCCCTGAACCTCCATTTTGCAACTCGCTTTTTAGGGAGCTGGCCGCAAAAGCGCAGGATGCCTTCAGGCCCTGTTCTGGTTCTGGGGGCAGGCTTAGCCTGTGGTTAATTCTTCTTCCTTATGGGAAAATAGAGTGACCTGTGCCTGTCCCAACACCAAGAGCTAGTCTCTCATTGGTTCCACGTCTTCCCGTTCATCCTCAGGACAAATCGTAACCTGTACGGAACAGGAGGTTAAAGGTGATGATGCTCCAAGGAGGGAGATTGCTAGTAAAGTGGCTGGAATGGCGAACCCGAGCACAAGGAGATGAGAAATGAGGTGCGTTTTAGAAACCTTTCCCCATCACACGGTGTACCATCTTCTGGGTTTCTCATGCATGTTTTCGATGTAGGAAGATGCCCTTGAACCTGGAGATTTGGGACCCATGCGATGGGTACCATGCAGTATTACTTTAAAGGGGCTGCGTTTGCTCACCCAACCTCACCAAACCTCTCAGCCGCAACAGTGTCCACCCTTATGTCTCATCCAGCTGTGGGTCTAGATATGGTCAATCCAGGTTGCATCACAGCCCCTGAACGAATTGTGTAAGAATTTCTCTCTCTTTCACTGTCTTTGTTTCATGGGTTTTTCAAAGTAATTTATTTTTATAATGGGGTTTAGCTGCTTTTCACTGCTGTGTTTATGCCGCTTTACACCCACTTGACACACTAACAGAGAGATATCAATACATAGGTTTTAAGATTATTACTAGTCAGATATATTCTTGTGCGGTGAATAGGGCGTGTTGAGTCCAGTTCTCTGAGCAAGGAGTAGGTCTTGTCTATTACATATTGGGTTTATGGAATGGTATCTGAGCTAATTTGAAACCCTTGTTTTATATATCACCCCACCTCACCTTTCCCGTTAAGCAGCCATAGTGTGTTTTCTGCATGTGTGACTCTGTTCTGTTTTGTAATTCAGTTCAAGTGTAACGGTTTTTACATTCCCTCTATAAGTGATACCTTATGAGAAGTGTCCTTTTCTGTGTGACTTATTTCACTTAGAATCGTCGTACCTAAATCCACTCATCATGCTGCTACTAGCCTTATGACATTGATTTCATGGCTGAGTGATATTCCATTGTACATAAGGACCACAACTTCTTTATCCATTTTTCTCTTTCCTGGGATATTGAAGGTGGAATGAAGTGGAGGTCCTTGTCAACAGAGCAGCCCTAAACTTTGGGGTGCTTGTGTCTTGCTGATTTTTCATTTTCCCAATTTATACCCCCATGAGTGGAAGTGCCCTATGCTCTCTATGCTTTGCTTTTTAGACGTTTCAGGACTCACTGTACACTTCTCCAGAGTGGCTGTTGACAATTTACATCCCGCCCATCAGTGTAGCAAGGCTCCCATTTCTCCATGGCCTGTCCTGCATTTCTGGTTTTGAGACTTTTTTCAGCATGGCCCTGTTGACCGATGGGAAGCGAGACATCTTTGTAGCGCTGATTTGCCTTTCCAGGTTGCTTGGTTGGCCAAAAAGGGCGTATGCGTTTTTTCCTGAATATATTCAGGAAAAAACGCATACGCCCTTTTTGGCCAAGGGCATCATTGTCAACGTTTTGCCGCTTTTCATGTGCTTTAAAGGCGATTCGAATCTACCTCCTGAAATCTGTTTCCTGCAATTCTGCCTTGATTTCAAATCCTCTTCTTTGCCTTCCCTCAATATATTTGTGGATGAGAGTTATCATTTATAACTCTGCAGGTTTGTGAATTGCAGTGCTCTGAACCTCCATTTTACAACTCGCTTTTTAGGGAGCTGGCCGCAAAAGCGCAGGATGGCTTCAGGCCCTGTTCTGGTTCCGGGGGGCAGGGTGATGCTGTGGTTAATTCTTCTTCCTGATGGGAAAATAGAGTGACCTGTGCCTGTCCCAACACCAAGAGCTAGTCTCTCATTGGTTCCACGTCTTCCCGTTCACGCTCAGGACAAATTGCAACCTGTACGGAGCAGGAGGTTAAAGGTGCTGATGCTCCAAGTAGGGAGATTGCTAGTAAAGCGGCTGGAATAGCGAACCCGGGCACAAGGAGATGAGAAATGAGGTGCGTTTTAGAAACCTTTCCACATCACACGGTGTACCATCTTCTGGGTTTCTCATGCATGTTTTCGATGTAGGAAGATGCCCTTGAACCTGGAGATTTGGGACCCATGCGATGGGTACCACGCAGTATTACTTTAAAGGGTCTGCGTTTACTCACCCAACCTCACCAAACCTCTCAGCCGCAACAGTGTCCACCCTTATGTCTCATCCAGCTGTGGGTCTAGATATGGTCAATCCAGGTTGCATCACAGCCCCTGAACGCATTGTGTAAGAATTTCTATCTCTTTCACTGTCTTTGTTTCATGGGTTTTTCAAAGTAATTTATTTTTATAATGGGGTTTAGCTGCTTTTCACTGCTGTGTTTATGCCGCTTTACACCCACTTGACACACTAACAGAGAGATATCAATACATAGGTTTTAAGATTATTACTAGTCAGATATATTCTTGTGCGGTGAATAGGGCGTGTTGAGTCCAGTTCTCTGAGCAAGGAGTAGGTCTTGTCTATTACATATTGGTTTTATGGAACGGTATCTGAGCTAATTTGAAACCCTTGTTTTATGTATCACCCCACCTCACCTTTCCCGTTAAGCAGCCATAGTGTGTTTTCTGCATGTGTGACTCTGTTCTGTTTTGTAATTCAGTTCAAGTGTAACGGTTTTTACATTCCCTCTATAAGTGATACCTTATGAGAAGTGTCCTTTTCTGTGTGACTTATTTCACTTAGAATCGTCGTACCTAAATCCACTCATCATGCTGCTACTAGCCTTATGACATTGATTTCATGGCTGAGTGATATTCCATTGTACATAAGGACCACAACTTCTTTATCCATTTTTCTCTTTCCTGGGATATTGAAGGTGGAATGAAGTGGAGGTCCTTGTCAACAGAGCAGCCCTAAACTTTGGGGTGCTTGTGTCTTGCTGATTTTTCATTTTCCCAATTTATACCCCCATGAGTGGAAGTGCCCTATGCTCTCTAAGCTGTATTTTTTAGATGTTTCAGGACACACCGTACGCTTCTCCAGAGTGGCTGCTGGCAATTTACATCCCGCCCATCAGTGTAGGAAGGCTCCCATTTCTCCATGGCATGTCCTGCATTTCTGGTTTTGACAGTTTTTTCAGCATGGCCCTTTTGACTGATGGGAAGCGAGACTTCTTTGTAGCACTGATTTGCCTTTCCAGGTTGCTTGGTTGGCCAAAAAGCGCGTATGCGTTTTTTCCTGAATATATTCAGGAAAAAACGCATACGCCCTTTTTGGCCAAGGGCATCATTGTCAACGTTTTGCCGCTTTTCATGTGCTTTAAAGGCGATTCGAATCTACCTCCTGAAATCTGTTTCCTGCAATTCTGCCTTGATTTCAAATCCTCTTCTTTGCCTTCCCTCAATATATTTGTGGACGAGAGTTATCATTTATAACTCTGCAGGTTTGTGAATTGCAGTGCCCTGAACCTCCATTTTGCAACTCGCTTTTTAGGGAGCTGGCCGCAAAAGCGCAGGATGCCTTCAGGCCCTGTTCTGGTTCTGGGGGCAGGCTGAGCCTGTGGTTAATTCTTCTTCCTGATGGGAAAATAGAGTGACCTGTGCCTGTCCCAACACCAAGAGCTAGTCTCTCATTGGTTCCACGTCTTCCCGTTCATCCTCAGGACAAATCGTAACCTGTACGGAACAGGAGGTTAAAGGTGATGATGCTCCAAGGAGGGAGATTGCTAGTAAAGTGGCTGGAATGGCGAACCCGAGCACAAGGAGATGAGAAATGAGGTGCGTTTTAGAAACCTTTCCCCATCACACGGTGTACCATCTTCTGGGTTTCTCATGCATGTTTTCGATGTAGGAAGATGCCCTTGAACCTGGAGATTTGGGACCCATGCGATGGGTACCATGCAGTATTACTTTAAAGGGGCTGCGTTTGCTCACCCAACCTCACCAAACCTCTCAGCCGCAACAGTGTCCACCCTTATGTCTCATCCAGCTGTGGGTCTAGATATGGTCAATCCAGGTTGCATCACAGCCCCTGAACGCATTGTGTAAGAATTTCGCTCTCTTTCACTGTCTTTGTTTCATGGGTTTTTCAAAGTAATTTATTTTTATAATGGGGTTTAGCTGCTTTTCACTGCTGTGTTTATGCCACTTTACACCCACTTGACACACTAACAGAGAGATATCAATACATAGCTTTTAAGATTATTACTAGTCAGATATATTCTTGTGCGGTGAATAGGGCGTGTTGAGTCCAGTTCTCTGAGCAAGGAGTAGGTCTTGTCTATTACATATTGGGTTTATGGAACGGTATCTGAGCTAATTTGAAACCCTTGTTTTATGTATCACCCCACCTCACCTTTCCCGTTAAGCAGCCATAGTGTGTTTTCTGCATGTGTGACTCTGTTCTGTTTTGTAATTCAGTTCAAGTGTAACGGTTTTTACATTCCCTCTATAAGTGATACCTTATGAGAAGTGTCCTTTTCTGTGTGACTTATTTCACTTAGAATCGTCGTACCTAAATCCACTCATCATGCTGCTACTAGCCTTATGACATTGATTTCATGGCTGAGTGATATTCCATTGTACATAAGGACCACAACTTCTTTATCCATTTTTCTCTTTCCTGGGAAATTGAAGGTGGAATGAAGTGGAGGTCCTTGTCAACAGAGCAGTCCTAAACTTTGGGGTGCTTGTGTCTTGCTGAATTTTAATTTTCCCAATTTATACCCCCATGAGTGGAAGTGCCCTATGCTCTCTAAGCTTTGCTTTTCAGACGTTTCAGGACTCACTGTACACTTCTCCAGAGTGGCTGTTGACAATTTACATCCCGCCCATCAGTGTAGCAAGGCTCCCATTTCTCCATGGCCTGTCCTGCATTTCTGGTTTTGACACTTTTTTCAGCATGGCCCTTTTGACCGATGGGAAGCGAGACATCTTTGTAGCGCTGATTTGCCTTTCCAGGTTGCTTGGTTGGCCAAAAAGGGCGTATGCGTTTTTTCCTGAATATATTCAGGAAAAAACGCATACGCCCTTTTTGGCCAAGGGCATCATTGTCAACGTTTTGCCGCTTTTCATGTGCTTTAAAGGCGATTCGAATCTACCTCCTGAAATCTGTTTCCTGCAATTCTGCCTTGATTTCAAATCCTCTTCTTTGCCTTCCCTCAATATATTTGTGGACGAGAGTTATCATTTATAACTCTGCAGGTTTGTGAATTGCAGTGCCCTGAACCTCCATTTTGCAACTCGCTTTTTAGGGAGCTGGCCGCAAAAGCGCAGGATGCCTTCAGGCCCTGTTCTGGTTCCGGGGGCAGGCTGAGCCTGTGGTTAATTCTTCTTCCTGATGGGAAAATAGAGTGACCTGTGCCTGTCCCAACACCAAGAGCTAGTCTCTCATTGCTTCCCCGTCTTCCCGTTCACCCTCAGGACAAATTGCAACCTGTACGGAGCAGGAGGTTAAAGGTGCTGATGCTCCAAGGAGGGAGATTGCTAGTAAAGTGGCTGGAATGGCGAACCCGGGCACAAGCAGATGAGAAATGAGGTGCGTTTTAGAAACCTTTCCCCATCACACGGTGTACCATCTTCTGGGTATCTCATGCATGTTTTCGATGTAGGAAGATGCCCTTGAACCTGGAGATTTGGGACCCATGCGATGGGTACCACGCAGTATTACTTTAAAGGGTCTGCGTTTGCTCACCCAACCTCACCAAACCTCTCAGCCGCAACAGTGTCCACCCTTATGTCTCATCCAGCTGTGGGTCTAGATATGGTCAATCCAGGTTGCATCACAGCCCCTGAACGCATTGTGTAAGAATTTCTCTCTCTTTCACTGTCTTTGTTTCATGGGTTTTTCAAAGTAATTTATTTTTATAATGGGGTTTAGCTGCTTTTCACTGCTGTGTTTATGCCGCTTTTTACCCACTTGACACACTAACAGAGAGATATCAATACATAGGTTTTAAGATTATTACTAGTCAGATATATTCTTGTGCGGTGAATAGGGCGTGTTGAGTCCAGTTCTCTGAGCAAGGAGTAGGTCTTGTCTATTACATATTGGTTTTATGGAACGGTATCTGAGCTAATTTGAAACCCTTGTTTTATGTATCACCCCACCTCACCTTTCCCGTTAAGCAGCCATAGTGTGTTTTCTGCATGTGTGACTCTGTTCTGTTTTGTAATTCAGTTCAAGTGTAACGGTTTTTACATTCCCTCTATAAGTGATACCTTATGAGAAGTGTCCTTTTCTGTGTGACTTATTTCACTTAGAGTCGTCGTACCTAAATCCACTCATCATGCTGCTACTACCCTTATGACAGTGATTTCATGGCTGAGTGATATTCCATTGTACATAAGGACCACAACTTCTTTATCCATTTTTCTCTTTCCTGGGATATTGAAGGTGGAATGAAGTGGAGGTCCTTGTCA